>NW_028321890.1:31206666-31810000 GCF_036245765.1 Copidosoma floridanum
AGTTGCGGACAATAGGGGGGGGGGGTAGCGAGACCGAGGGTGATGTCATATCTACGTACCTCGTGTGTAGATTGTATTTGATGATGACACCGTTGGGCTCGTGAGGCGGCAGCCACGAGATAAAGAGCGCTTCTGGCGAGCTCACGACAACTTTAATGTCGGCCGGGCTACCCGGCACTATTTCACAAAGAAAATCGATTAGGCACTCTCCCTCTGCACCCTCCTATACCCTCCACCTGTACACTCTACACCTAACGTATACTGTTCTTTATCATCGAAGCAGCATCACAGAGGGCTTTTGGAAAATGGGTCATAGATATGTATACATTGCACAGCATATACACGTAAATGTGTGTCAGAGTATAGGTACAGAGAGGTGGTATGCATGGGTACGTAGATACATAGAGACACGTGTATTATATGGATGTCGTACCGTCTTCCTGTGTGTGGCAATAAGTGACTCGCGTCGGCACTCCGTCGCCCACCCGAGTAGACGCCACCACTTGGATGCTGTAATTTGTGTACTTTCGCAAGCCCGTCAGTACAGCAGTGAGGGCGCTCGTTTTCCGCACCTTAAACCACCATTTCAATGATAAGGGTATATATTGCATCGATTTTATGCTTTTACATAAATGGGCTCGCATTCACGGGGAATCCCCGATATCTCTCTCTCTCTCTCGATTTCTTTCTTAGAATGATCCCTTTTTTTTTTTCCTTTCTCTGCTCTCTCCAATCGATGCAAGTAAGTATTTTATTTACGATTTCTCGTTTTACCTCTGTCGTACGAGATTCAAGATTTTTTTTTTTTTTTTTCATTGCGAATAAAGTTAAAGAGGAGAAAAAAAAAAAAGGTAAAAACTAAAGTCAAACGTCAAACCACGGCATGTACAATATAACGAGAGAGCCAAATGTGGATGAAAGCGACTACGCAGTAGTAGCTTTTCTAATGAGAGTGCATAACGGAGAGAGCGGTGTTTTCAAAGGGAAACGAAGGGAAAGAGAGAGAGAGGGAGGGGGTGGTACAGCGAACCTGTACGTACCTCCATTTCGTCGATGCTCGGCCAGTACTCCCCGAGGATCGGCTCGTAATTGAGTTTGTAGCCAACTATGATGCCGTTGGTGTGGCTGTTGGGCGGCGGCTGCCACGATACCTGCAACGACTCGGATGTCAGGGCGGCACATCTCACGTCCTCCGCCGGCATACTTGGCACTGCATTTCATACACCACATTTGCAATCACATTGTACTACTACTACTACTACTACTATATAATATACATTGTTACATTTTGTTACTCATTGCGTGACTTACCGTCCTCGAGGGTTTGCGTGTTTAGGTGCTCCGACAGGGGACCCGGTCCAACTTGGTTGTACGCCTGGACGATGAGGGTGTACCTCGTGTAGGGCCTCAGTCCTGTTAACCGTAACTCAGCGCCACCCTCCTCCCCGTCGCCCGGCACCGATGTAAAGTTAAACGACGTATTCGGCGACCTAACAGGGTCGTTCATTGGCCATTATACCCATTCGCTTTTGTGCGTCAAATATGATTGTGGTCAAAGTAACCATCGACGTATTGATAAAATGGTTCCACTCACGTGGTCTCGCGGAAGCCAACGTTGAAGCCCTCGATGTCGCCGTGCCTGAGCTCGGGCAGGGGCGGCAGCCAAGTGACGAGTATCTCGGTCGAGGAGAGCGCCCTGGCGGCCAAATTGAGAGGCGGCCCGGCCGGTCTCTGCGGCTCCGTTTTGACGTGCAGCTCGGTCGAGGGGACAGACCGGCCGGCCGGGCCCTCGGCGATCACCCGCACGGTGTAGCGCGTCGCCGGCTTGAGATCGTCGATCAGAGCTGCGTAAGGCAGGGGCGGGCCGCTCAACTCCTGCTGCTGCCACATACCATCGTTCTCCTTGTACTGGAGTATGTACTTGCTAACCTCGCTCGTGTCCTGGGACTTGTGCTGCCACTTGACGTTTATGCTGCGGCTCGCCACCATAGCCGTCTCGAGGTTGCCCGGGGCCATCGGGGGCTCTGGTGGAAGATTTCCACGTGTTATTCGTTAAACAATGCGTCCGCAATGGTGGATATGGATATAAACGAACCCTGGACGAGTAGCTGGACGAGCTGCTGGTCCCGGCCGTACAGGTTGGACGCTTGGCAAAAGTACGCCCCGCTGTCGGAAGCCTCGGCCGACGATATCTGGAGTTGGGCGACCACGCCGTCGGGCGTCGACTCTTGTTTCGTCGTCACCCTGCATAAGCGTGCAATAAGTATATATTATGTATATATAGCGATGAAAAAAAAAAAAAAAACACCCCACAACGTGTAGCTCGTGCGGAGAGGACGCCCGCCGCGCTTACCTGTAATTCGTCGAGGGGTTCATTTCGTCCCTGCCGCCCTTGAACCAGCCGACGCTTATGGGCTTGTCGCCGTGGACTTCGCAGTGCAGGGTCGCGGTGTCGGATTTTTTCACGGTGACGAGTCGCGAGGGCGCGGCGAAAAACGGCGAGGCTACACGGGTGACCGACCAGTCGGTATTTAATTGCCATGAGCTCAAAAAGGGCGTTAATAATATATTATGTCAGTTGGAAAATAAGCTTACAGTTGACTTTGAGCTGGATGACTTTGTTGATGCCCGAGCCGATGCCGTTGCTGGCTTGGCACAGGTAGTAGCCCTCCCTGTCCTCCTTGACGTGCTGGAGCAGGAGGGTGCCGTTGTTCAGGACTTTGGTGTACGGCCGCTCGCGCAACTCCTCGTAATCCCCGGACTTACCGCCTTTGTTTTTTTTTTTGTTTTTTTTTCACCACGCACACCCAACACGTTTATTATTAATATTTTTGTCTCGTATTACGCGGGTGAGCATTGATTTTGGTTTTTTTTTTTTTTTTACCTCCTCGGTCGACGACCGCAGGGGTATTTTCGTTTAATGTGTGTACATGATACCTTACCGGTGGCTTTTTTCCATATGATATTGGGTGCGGGCACGCCCTGGGCTTGGCAGTGCAGTGCCACGTGTCTGTTGCGCTCGACGCTCGTGTCGCTCGGCTCGACGGTCCAACGCGGTGGTACTGAAATTACCGAGAGGCCACGCTTTATTTTAAAAAAACAACGGGTTCCGCTCGAATGGCTCGCTATCTTTTTTTCTTTTTTTTTTTTTTTTTTTTTTTTTTTTTTCATTACGTGATATATACTTTCTAGATGCATGGAACTTTTTTTTTTTTTTTCAATCTTTTTACAGTTTAGCGAATTTTCGGGTTTTTCGCCACATGTAGGAAAATTTAGAAAATATGTACAGACAGATCAATGAGCGACAGAGAAAGGAAATAAATAAATATGTATACGGACACAAAAGAGCTCGTAATATAAGTACATACACGTAGAAAACATGTTTTTTTTATAAGATTATATTCATATATTTATTATACAGTTTAAAACGTTCAACTTTGGTAATTTCAATACATCTAGAGACAAAAATATTTATGTTAAAAGATAAAGTAAGTGAAAAAAGAGATGATGTACTTAAAAAATAAGGTATGTTTGAACTTTTTTTTTTTTTTCAAAAATTATTTTACAAAATAAGACAAAGTTCACTACTTGAACTATGTGTATAGTAATTGAGGAAAAAAGTACGTATATTTGTAAAATTAATAAAATTATGGCACTTGAAATGAGAGTAGTAAACATTTTTCAAAAATTTTCAATCAGTATAAGTAATAACAGTAGTATGAATAAAAATATCTGAATACTATGTAGATTGGATTGTAAAATAAAAACGATTAACGTATAACAATAAGACAGAAAAAAATGTTGTAACGATCGATAGAAGTCGACTATTGTATTTGTTATTTACACGCACAAATATGATGTAAATAATATACATATGTCAGCGATAAAAAAGAACACGATGTTCCATGATTCAACAAATTCATGAAACACGATTGGATGAGGCTCATCGAGGTAGGATTTTGATTTTTTCGGTAAAACGAGGTATTTAAACAGGCGTTCAATTGTTTAATTGTATAATTACCATTTGTAACATTGTACACGTCGAAAATTTAAATAATCATTTTCTGTGGAAAAAGTACCGTAATATAGTAACATTTTGGTCCACTTGTTGCTTTACGTCATGACGTCTGCAGATACGTTTTATCTTAGTTATCGGTTGACGTCAAAATATGCGTCACAGCATTTGGCTAACATCAGTAGGTAATTTAAATTGATCAGCGTCATGTCATGTATTCTCGCGTTACACGCAACGGTTACAGCAATCAATTAAAGTCAACTATTTTATCGAGATCGTAGAGCTCAAATTAAATAACTAAGTATGGTAATCACATGTCACAAACAATTAAAAATAGAAAAATTTACGTTTTCTGTAGTGCGAAATAAAGTGAGCTACCGCGAAGTAAGTGCATACACAATTTAAATACATACACGGACATAACCTTAAAAAGTTGAAAACACTATAGACATGAGTTTATTTATGTGATTGGAAACTGCAATTCGAAATGTGTACACTGCAAAAGTGGATGATTATTTATCGATTGCTCTGCATTTGAACGGAAAATCGATCGTGTACGCCTGCCTGATAAATACCTCGTGGATAAATATTAAAGACTGGATATTCGGAAATTCTGAAAAGAATTTTATTGACGGGTACTACTTTTTTACGGTTGTGATATAAATATATAAAAAACGCTGCACAAGCGAAAAGTTACTGGTGGTGAATTTTTAATTTAATACATATATATAGTTATATAGATGTTTGAAAAAAACGCAGGTATACGTACAGTGGAAGTAAAAGACAAAAAATACGTATTATGAAAAAATTTTAGCAAGAGATAGATAAAATTAGAAAAACAAGTAAGAGGCAAATTATGTGTATGTTAGCAGATACTTAAAGCTTATAAATATGTGTATAATTATTTAGCTGTGTTTTACAGGAACATACGTACGTCACGCGTACATATATACTTTAGTATACACCCATGTCTCATCTTGACAAGTTAATCAAAAAGGAGGCAAAGTTATCATAAATTTTAGGAGAATATATACAATAATAATAGTAATGAATACGAATTTAGAAGATCAACAGTTGTATGTTACGTGTGTCATTCCGTATATTCCAGCCAAGTATCATCTAATATTGGTAAGCTAAAAAAATTTTCTACAAAATACAAAAACATTTAAAAATTACAGTGCTGCTAAATTTGTTAAAAAAAACTAGTTGCGTTGTACATCTAAGAAACTACTACGTCTCTAACTACAAAGTGGTACCTGCGATCGGGGTTACAGCTCATATTTCTCGACAAATTACTTATTTACAGATAATCGCGCGTACCACGTGAAAAATAGGTATGTATGTACAGAAAAGTTTTTTATAAAAACATCGAGATATTTTTAAAAACATACAGTAACATCTAGAGATATTGAAAAATACATGAAGATTTGAAAAAGTTTAAAAAGGTAAGTATATACATATTTGTAAAATTGGCGTGGTACGATTGTTCATAATAAGCAAGCGCATGAAAATGTGAAATTCAAAAACTATTTTATTCAATAAAAAGTGATAAGATCGCAATAAATACGTATACAAGTAAAAAAGCTTGATTGATCAAATGTTATATTTGCATAAAAGATTGCGAAAAAGTTATTTAAAAAAGTTGTTAAAAAAAAAAAAAAAAAAAGATAAACATGCCAAAATGAAATACGTAAATACACATTAATGAGATAAAATCGTCGTTACAGCGTGTCCAGTAGTACCAGCTTCAGCCAAGGTTCGGTGAGCGTACATATAGAGAGTCGCACACGACACAGCTACGTCGTGTGTAACTGTAGACCACTTTAACACCAAAGATAAAGAATGTCGAAAATAAAAATGGAAAAAAAGAAAAAAAATTGAAGCAATAGCGCTTTTTGTTGTAATTCGTATTTAGTGCCGACTTTCTTTACAAGATCAAAGATAGGGGAGAAGAGAGAGGTAGGATGAGCTGGTAAAAAATAAAGATGGATATACCTATAGCGCGAGAGAAAAAAAGCTAAAATGTCAGGGTATATAGGCGAGTACATGCAAATGAAAAAAAAGAGTGGTTCGAAACGCATATTACAGAGAGATGGAGGAAAGAGAGAGAGAGAGAGATAGAATGAAAGAGGAAGGTGCAACTCTGTTACCTTATTGTATGTTTGGTCAAGTCAAGCAAACCTTCGGGGGATCCACGAGATACCGACGCATTCCCAGATAAGTAGATAGAGAGCCAAAGCAACGTAAATAACGTGTAATACACATTGTGTTTGGTGGTGGTGGTGGTGGTGGTGGTAAGTGAAAATATATAATATAACAATGCTTCCAATAAGGAGGAATTTAGGGTGAGGAAGGCTTTTCAAATTTACTATAGGTTCGGATGTCGAAGATTGGAGGTTTTTTTGGGAGGTGGAGGATTCTTTGAGAGGGTAATCAATTTTTTTTTTTTTTTTTTTTTTTTACGACCCGCTGTTCAATTTCATTTTTCCAGAAGAAAGTGTTATTTTTCTTTTGCTCACGTACGTAACTCTCGTGACGTGCAACGGGACTCGTCGCGTCGAAACGAATTTTGAGAAAAGATACAGGGTAACAAAAATGAGTGAAAAAAATTGTGAGCTTTGAAGTAAATAAAAAAAAAAAAAAAGACATCGAACTGTATGGTTTACGAAACCTCGCAATAAGGCGAGGGCAAATAAACGACCGAATGTGCTGTCGAAAAAAGAGAAAAATAAAAAAAAAAAATAAAAATAAATAAAATCATTGTCCGCTCAGTGAATTTATTCGATTGAGGAACATCGTAATAATGACGTCTAATGAAATTATCGAAGAATTTCAGATAAGAGGCAGAACAATGATGGTGGTACCTATTCAACAAAAACAACAAATAAAAAAAAATGGGTGATGGTTAAGAGAGTTATTGTATCATCTGATGTAGATAATAGACCTGAGAGCGACTGAGTGAATGAGGGTGTGTGAGAGAGTAGGAGGTAGTTACCTTTGACCTGGAGCTTGGCCGTGTACCTGACCTCGGCGGCGAGGTTGCTCGTAACCCGGCACGTGTACTCGCCGGAGTGGTCAGCGCTTAGATTTGATATGCTAAGGAGGCTCGAGTAGGGATCTAGCTGGGATATATTGACGACGGAGGCGAGCTTTGGGGGCAGGAGGGAGGGACTTTGGCCGTCTTTCAGCCAGGATATCGTTAGAGGCAGATCGCCCTCCGTGACCCCGCACACCGTTCTCGTCCGCATCCCCTCGGATAGTCCCTCTTGGAAGGTAAATGGCTCAATTATAGGGGGTACTGGAAAAAAGGCCAAGAGAGAAGAGAGAACCACACGTGAGAGCGAGAAAACGAAACAGATTTGTGGCACCAACGAATCAAAATATACATTTACAACCGCGCGCTGCTAATTATATGATATCATTATACAATACAATATATATAATATAATTAATATAAATATGATACATATGCTGTAGAGAGAAAGAGAGAGTCGCTTATATCTATATCGTACCACCTCTCGCAGAGAGATATAATAATAATATGTATATATGTATATAAATCAGTAGTATGTATATACATACACATATTATATGTTTAATATGTATATATATGAAATAGTAGAGAGAAAGAGATGGATAGAGAGAGAGCAAATATTTCGTAGCGCGTGCCACCACATAAATATCATCATACATGCGATGGACACCTGATTATTAAAATATATACTTATATTTTATTTCGGTGTACTCTTGGATGCATTATGCATCAAGTCGTATATTAATTAAAAACAAAAAAAATTTGCAAGCAGTTGTGCAGTTAATTAAATTTATCATAATACTCACTGCACGTGGCACGCGCTTCGTCTCGTTATTTACATTATGCAAAATAAATACTTAATATATATATAACATGTGCGCTCATATATGTATATGTACAATATCTACATATATGTACACACTAGTAAAAAACCAAACAGTATAGTACAATAATTATGTATATATAATATTAAAAGAATCGTATGTATATATATATAATTATAAATCTAATAGACAGACGAGATGAGTATGTATATATATATAATATGTACAATAGAGGCAGAGATATAAAGTATAACGTATGATAATATATAAAATATAAACGTAGATAATATAGGTATGTAGTAATATAATAATATATGAGAATAAGATGTATAATACAGAAAGACAAAGAGAGACAAAGAGAGAGAGAGAGAGAGAGATTATTATAATAACATATGTTGACCCTGCCACGAACGAGACTCGCCGACCCTCAGGGTTATGCAATATGTACAAGGGGCTCAGCATCAACATCATCATCAAGGACACACGCTTTGCTCACAAGTACATCAGTCAAAACCAAACGGGCATATCACGCGCGTTACCTTTTCTAATATTTACGTATGCATGTACATGGTGTTTCATAAGTAATGTAAAAAATAATTGCTACATTCTCTAAAATACCATTACATCAGTCGCATCTTACCTGAACCTGTGCTTCGGCTTCCCATACGTTTAGTCTTCCAGTTCTCGTTCGCATGCATGTTTTTTTTTTTTTTTTTTTTTTTTTTTTTCGTGGGTACCTTATTTATGTATACGCGCATTTATAACACAAATAGGGTGATACATTTGGAAAATGTAACTTTTGTATTAGGTCCAACAGTAATAGAAATTGTATCCGGTAGTTTTTTTTTTTTTTTTCCACGTTTATATACAAGTACGAAGTAGTAAACTAATAAAAATCAATTGGGGTACTCCTGAGCACCTATAGGAACATCATAAAAAAGAACCATGGGAATATTCAAGGGAACTGTTGGAGTTAAACCTAGTAATGCTCTTTTATTTTTTGTACAATATTCTAGTTTCAACTCACCTGTGTAAGTTATACGAGTAGCCATACGGTTTTTCCGCCTCTCCCTCGCATGCGTGTTTTTTTTTTTTTTTTTGTTTCTTTTAACCCCCCGCGTTCGGTCCCAAGATGCAGAGCACGCGTCATTTGTTCTCTCGCGTAACTATATATGTACACCCACGCATTTGCAACCAAAAGAGGGTTATGAATGCGGAAAAGAGAGTGGGAGAGAGAAGGAAAAAAGAAAAGTGACGGGTGGCGAGTTCGTTGGGCAGACACTTGTGGCGGGCCTAGCGGTGTTGTTGTCGGTGTTGCTGAATTACCATGGACCACGATCCTTTGCGTGTGGGAGACCTGGCCCGCCAAGTTGGCCGCCGAGCACGAGTAGTTGGCGTTATGATCCGGGGACAAGCTCTCGATCATGAGTATGCTGTTGTACTGGTCGACGTTGGTGATGGTCACGCGATCGGACGAGCTCAGGGTGCGCCCGTCCTTCAGCCAGAATATCGTCAGGGGCAGGTCGCCCCGCGTCACCGAGCACGTGAGCGTCGTGCGCTCGCCCAGGTGGAGCTCCTGATCGGCCGTGAAGGGACTTATTTTAGGAGGAACTGCAACGTCCGATCAAAAAAGAAAGAAAAAAAAAACAACGTTGGAGATGTGCACGAGGATGAGTCTTAACCAAACTAATCGCCACTGGCTCATCTTGGTCGAAGCGGTTGTCTCCTGTTGCCACCTTCTGTATATATATATACTCTCTCTCTCTGCTGCCGCCGGGTACACGTTACGAGGACCACCTAAATCCTAACGCCAATACTCCCACCCACCCAAAAAACGCGCGAATGCACGGCATTTGCGATATAATTTATGTGAAAAAAAAAAAAATGCATGAGTCATATTGTAATAGTACCTATTGTATGTATATGCAAGAGAATATGGTGGGCTTACCGATGACGGCGACGTCACCGCTGCGCCTGGCGCTGTGGCCCTGTTTGTTTTTCGCCCAGCACGTGTACACCCCGCTGTCGGCAATCTTCGACACGCTCGTGACGATGAGGGTGCCGTCGGACAGGACCTTTTGGCGCAGGTCCTCGGGTAGCTCGCGGCCGGCTCTCTCCCAGCGTATCTCCTCGATCGGGTAGCCGGCCACCGGGCACTTTAGGTGCAGGGTCTCGCCCGCCACCGCCGTCACTTTCGGGATCAGCCGGATGTACGGCAGACCTGCTCAAGCGCGTATAGTTTTTTTATTTTATTTTTTATTCTATTTTTCTTTTTTTTTTTTTTTTTTTTTTTCGGTGCATAGAATTTATACACACGTTGCACGTAAATGTATATATTTAAATGAGAAACCTCCCGGGGTGTATAACAACGCAATCTCCGAGATTTTCCAGAAAAATACGAGCTGTGTCCCTCTCGCTCGGGAGACGTGTAAGATCGTCCCTCGGGAAATTTCAAAACAACGCCAACTAAGTAGATTGGGTTGGTATAAGGTCGGACGGAGGCGCGCGCGCGCACAATGCAGCCGCCTTACCAAACGCAGCCACTTCTACTTAAAGCCACCGTCTCGGCGCTGCTGCCAACCAACTTGTTGTGTATACCTACTTTTTTCTTTTTTTCCTCTCGTTTTTACTTGTATACCTTTTTTTCAGCCAGACGCCAATCTCGTTTCACCCAGAGTGTTGCAGCGTCCTCTAGATTTGCCGGGGGGGAGGGGGGGTTCCAAATTCACGCGAAAATGGAAATTCGCAATATTTAAATCCCTCCCCCTCCCGTTTCCTTTTAACCCAATTTACCGCGCAAAATCAAATAAAATAGAAAAAAAAAAAGAAAAAAAGGAGCTACAGCATCCAAACGTACATAGCCTCGGAATCAATACGTTGGAACCCGGGAGCTTTATTTCTTCATTAGATGGGCAGTGAGTTTTAGCAAGAGGAGAAGCGTATTTTCCGGGAATGGGAGGGAGGCTGGGCGGTGGTGTGGGCATGAATAAAAGAGCCAAGAGAAAAGTGTCGAGAGAACCAGCGCGGCAGGGGGGTGGTAAAGAGGTCGACGGGGTGGCACGCCGTGTTGCAGCGACGAGAGTGGATGTGTGTATACCGGTAAAGCGCCTACACGTTCAGGTATATAGA
Source organism: Copidosoma floridanum (assembly GCF_036245765.1). Classification (NCBI taxonomy): domain Eukaryota; kingdom Metazoa; phylum Arthropoda; class Insecta; order Hymenoptera; family Encyrtidae; genus Copidosoma; species Copidosoma floridanum. The sequence goes on from NW_028321890.1 coordinate 31,217,669, forward strand.
TACACACGTATGTATGGGGGTGGTGGTGGACGTGTATTTTTCTTTTTCTTCTTCTTCTTCTTACCGTAGACGTTGAGCCGGGCGGCGTGCGTCACCTTTCCGGCGCGTGATTCCGCGGTGCACGAGTACTCGCCTCCGTCCTCGACGACCACATGGGTGATGTTCACGTGCGATATCACGTCCCCGTGGACCGTCACGTACTGGCCCACCACGAACCTTGAACACACACATACAACGGTATAGGGTGGATGATATGTATAGGTATGTACAGGGGAGAGGGTCAGGCGCATGTAGGAATGTTACTGCAGCTGCCGGTGACATATAAGGCTTTTATTGCTTGCATGCAGCTCCACTGTGTTATGTATCCCCCGTACAAGTGCTCCTGGCACGGCCCCAAGCTACACTGCTCCTATGCTACATCGACTGTCACTGTGCCGTACGCCATACGCAATAGCCTTATCTTTATTAAAAAATAAAAAATAAAAGAAAACAAGTTCCACAGCCCCGCCTGGCAAATCATCGTTGTTCCACACTCCCCCTCCCCATCGGAGCACTCAACTTTTAATGAATAAGCCATTCGTCAAATCTCTCTCCTACAGTGTATGCGTATGTTTATACCTATATATACTGCATGCTCTTCCGTATCCTCTCCTGCGCCGAGCAAATAGCCGGGGAGTTACCTACATTCGGCGAGTTTAGTGAACTTTTCCATTTGACCCTGCCTGGGCTGCTACTATATATTATATACAGCGCGTTGCCGCCTGCCTGCGTGCTTTTTCATATTTTATCGGCCTTTTTGGAACACCCCCCCCCCACCCCTAGCTCTCCACCCCCTTTTACGAGTCCGGTGCTTCAAAGAGCGTAAAAAAAATTTAATTTTCCCGAGCGGGGCGCTGCACAGCTCGCTCCCTCCCACTCGACATTTGTTATCATCTGTATCTGTCTCTCCGTCTCTCGCTCCAGCCTTTTATCTTTTCACATCTGCCCCGCGCGTACACTCGTCCTCCACCCCCATTTAATTTACCCCTTCCCTTTCTCCCTCACCCGCGCAACATCGCGGTGGTGTATAGTTTCCAACTTTTGCTGGAAATTCGCAACTCTCCCTCTCCCCAGCGCTGTATTGTACTCCCGGCAATTGTACGACTAATGAATGCCAACGATCGTCGTACACTTTGTTGTTATCATTGTCGTTATTTCCATTTTTTTTTGCGCTCGCGTATACACCCTGCAGCCCAAGTATACAACGTTATTTTTAGTTGGCGAAACTTTTGGCAAAAAATGAAGAAAGAAAGAAACATTTCTCCTTTTTCCCTCCCGGCAGGAGCGGCCAAAGTCCATTATATTTCCTTGGAAACGTATTACGCCGAGCGTAAGTATATATACATAGCACTCGTATAGGAGGTGGCTAATACACAAAAGAAAGACCGCGGAGCCGCGTGCAGAAAGTTTTCCTCCAACTTTTTGCGCTGCCGGCGAGCAAAGGGCGCTCTATACATGTATATACACATTGAATGTAAAGAGTTGGAGGATGGGGTGAAATATCGAAAGGGGTTTTTTTTTCCTTACCTTCCGTGGGCGGGCAGCGGGAAGCCATCGAGCGCCCACGAGATCTGGGGGGTGGGGTTCCCCGCTGCCGAGCACTTGAGCGACACGGCCGGGCCGGGCTGTAAGGTCTGCTCGATGAAAGAGTACAGGAGCACCGGCGGCGCGTCTGAGACCAAAGACCAACAGAATATTTATAATACAAGTCTCGAGAAGTATAACAATGCCGAATCATCCTCGTTTGCTGCAGCTCTTCCCGTCCCTCGGAATACCTAGCTCCGCTCTCGTTTGCGCGCCGTTCCTCCTTATTGATCCGAGTTTGCTCTTCACCTACCATTGCTTTGAATTATTGATGATTTTTTTTTTGTTTTTGTTTTTTTCCATCATCATGGTATATTGTTGATTGTCGGAGGGACCAGAGCTGCTGCAGTCGATGACGGTGTATTATAGGCTTGCGCTGATAGATATATATATATGTACGTACCACCGAGCTGGAGTTCGGCGGAGGCTTGTGCCGTGTCGCCCTCGGAGCGTCTGACGATGCATTGGTACATGCCCCGGTCCTCCCGGCCGATGCTGTTGATCCTCAGGAGTTCGGATTGTCTGCCCGTGCCCGGCAACTGTCGGCCATCCTTGTACCAGGTGACAAAGTGCGGACCCGCCTGCGGATGCGAGCTTATCTCGCAGCGAAACTCGGCGCTACCTCCCAAGTGGACGCTCGACAGGGCGGGCGTCACCTCGACGTGCAACGGCACCGTCACCACGAGCCTGCAACGTTCAACCCCCAACCCCATCGTACGTCAATATATATAGGTACACAGCCAAAGCTCTCTCTCTCTGCAGTTGGCGTTTCGCGCGATTAATATATATGCCGATTGCTCGTGTGCCATACTGTCTCTGGTGCTGTATCTGCCTCTCGAAAAATCGCGTCTGCGTCTGCGTGCGGAAAGATACAGCGGCAGCAGCGTTTGACAGCTTTCGTTCTTTTTTTTTTTTTTTATTTGTAAAATTTGTCTCTTCCTCTTCCGTATGGTAGATTGTACACTATCGAGTTGAAATTTTTATTTTTTGTTTCCGACAATCGCCGACGCGAAAATCACACGAGGTGTCTATACAGATCGTCGAATCGAAAAATTGTTGTTTTTGTTACCTGAGCTCGGCACTAGCTTCGCCACCGGCGTTTGAAGAGGCGGTGCATCGGTAAACACCGCTGTCCTCGAGCGTGACGGCTTCGATGGCCAGTACGGGGCCCAAAAGCCTCGTCCTTGGCCCTGGCAGCACTAACATCGGCTCGGCGCCCGTTTGCGCGTACCACCTGGAAAAAGCTCACCTCTCGGTTGTTGTTGCGTTGTTTCTTTTTTTTTTTTCCTTTTTTTTTTTACTTCTTTAACCATATTGGTACATAGACTTGTATAATTTAATAGTTTCCCTTAAATGAAACTGTTTGAATCATGAAACACACCACCATAAAATCCATCCCAACCAAAAACAATTTTTTTTTTATTGACAATTCGTAAGTAAAAACTAAAAATTGCAGTGCGTTCACCTTGAAAATTCTATTTAATTGTATAGTATACACATATTCGGGGTGAAAAAAAAATCGACGCGTGAATTCAAAGGCTTTTGCGCTATCGAGTATTATTAAAATGGAATTGAAAAAGAGGAAAAAACTAAATACCGGACACATTCACGCTCGTTCAACGACTTTTTCGATATACTGAAAAGAAAAAAAAAAAAAAAAAAAAAATGGAACGCAATACACACAAGCTATAAATTCACTTTTTATCGGCAAAACTTTGAAAAACGCAACACCTACAATATACATAGTCACATTGGTGCAGCTGATATTAAAATTGTACAAAAACTGTGGAGTAACAATAAATAAAAAAAAAAAAAAAAAAGACGCACCTGTACTCGGGAGTGGGGCACGCCTGGGCGATGCAAATGAGGGAGGTCGACTCGTCCTGCGCCACGTAAACGTTGTCCGAGTGGTCGAGTATGACCGGGGGCACGATACCCCGATGATCGGCTATCCTCACGTTGGCCACCGAACTGACGACAACCTGGCGCGTCAGCCGATGCATCGTGCGGCACCTGTACCCCGGCACCTGGTCGCTGAACTCGAGACTGTGCACCAACAGCTCACCCGTCGGCAGCAAGTGAAACTTGCCGTCTTTTGTAAAACAACAAACAAGCAAAAAAAGTTTTTCCTTTTTTTTTTTTTTTTCTTCCCTTCGCGTGAAAAAAGAAAGAAAGATAAAACATCTCCATCCCCGTGACGAGAACAAGTAAAAATTGCCCCGCTGCAGTGCATCAAACGAGAGTGCAGGGTATAGGTATAAGGTACACGATCGATAAGAGCCCGCGCGCGCGAGAGAGAGCCTTTATTCTTTCCGTCGTCTCTCGCCCTCCCCCCCCCCCGCGGTGAGTCGCGTGCGTTGCCAAGCCGAATCGCGCTAACGAGCCCTTCTCCTCTCTTTCTCTATTGCTTTTCCTCCTTCTTCTTCTTTTTCCCCGATATACCCGCGGAAAGCGGCCCTACACCCAGCTCCTCCTTCATCTGTACTCGATACACTTTTTTTTTTTTCTCTCATCTCATCCGCCCTTCTCTCGCACTGCTGACTCTCCGCTACTCTTGCCTCTCATTTCACGGGGAGCGCATATATACGGTGCACCGCGCTCTCCGCCCCCGTCTTCATCATGAAAGTTCAATGCTCCTCGCGATACCCACCCCCTCCCATTGCCACGATTCTCTCCGTACACCCGTACAAGGCCGGTGAACAACAATCTTGTCGAGCCAACGCGTAGCGCGTGTATGTTATATCATCCGCGCAATGGTACATATTATACGCACGAGAGAAATGAAATGAAGCTGTGCTTGCACTGTGTGAGAGAGAGGGGGGTGGGGTGGGCGTTGTGTTCTTACCTCCCTGGAGCGAGGGGTAGATGTAGAAAGCGGGCTCCTGGAGCCACGAGACGACCCGGACGAGGTCCTTGACGAAGCTCGGGACGACGCAGCGCAGCACGGCCGTGCAGCCCCGCGAGGCACCTCCGATCACCTCGACGTCCACCTTGTACGCTTGGGCGACCACTGCGACAAGCCAACAAGTGATATATATATCGTGTGTTGGTCGCGTAAAAATGTATATTGTATATTGGGTATTGGGTGTAAGTGCTGACCTGCTCTGACTTGTACGTCGCGACTGAGCACCCGGCCGACCGAGTTGCTGGCGACGCACCTGTAGGTAGCGCTGTGTACGTCCTGTCTGTAGGCGGCGGCTGGAAAGGGCAGCAGCACGAGGGTGCCATTTTTGAGGAGCCGCCTGATGCCGGGCACGTCGCCCGCGGGTAGCCCGTCCGCCGTCGACCAGTCGATGTTGGGCGGTGGGCTGCCGGTGGCGGCGCAGTCCAGCCACGCGCCGCTCGAGTTTGAGAACTCGACCCTCGAGGCCGGCTCGATGAGGAAACTCGGCCCACGGAGGTGGGCGTCGAAACCGTGGCCCCGGCCCGGGCGCACCGGCAACAGGGCCAACAGCAACAGGAGCAGGGGCACGCCTGGCCATTGCGTCCATCGGACCGGCAAACAAACAACCAAACAAATACATCAACTTATTTGTGTCTCTTGCGTCTCGTAGTTTATAATCATATTTATATTGTGGTGAGAATAAATTTTTAGTGCTTCGTTGCACTAGCCTTTTTCATCGACCGAGTGAAAAAAAAATAGGGGGGGGCAAGAGCGGTAACGCTCTCTGTTCGGCGTAAATTCCTACGTGCACCATAGGTGCGAACTTTACCGAGGGCGCAGTAAACGTCCCAAGGTAAAAGAAAAAAAATTCGCCCAAAGTGGGAAAAACTCTATTTCGATAAAAGTGCCATTTATTCTCACGGTTTTTTTTTCTTTTCTTGCATTGGCCAAAATATATATGTCTACCCCTCAAGTGTGAAATATTCTCTCCTCTGCTCGAGAACGATCGTATTTTTTATCACACGAGACGAGTTTGGTTTGGCGAACGATTGATATGGGCATTACCGTACCGTAAAGTCAAATGCTCAAGATAGAGCCGTAACTGCAGTTTTTCGTTTTCCTGTATGAAAATAAAATTTCAATTTCAATAACAACGAATAAATATTAATTACCCTGTTCATTCTGGTTATAAAATTCCTTTTCAACTCGGAAAAATATCGGTTTTTATAGCGATGAAAAAAAAAAAAAAAAAATTAATATAATTTATACGTTTTACATGCAACGTCACGACAATGCCTATTACGTTGAAAATATTGATTTTTTGTTCTTTTACCCATATGCATCAACATCCGGTACTTCAAAGACTCTAATTTGTTTAGCTCCAACGAGCTGCTGTAACTCTCTCCCCTGGATGAGCCTGATGATATATTGTTGTCGCTCCATTTCTCCTTATTTGTATATATACATGCACATTCGTACATACATCAGGCTTCAGAAAGTAGCAGAGCAAAGTACCCAAGCAACAAGTAAAATGAGATACGCGACTGTCGTCCGCGCGACTACTGTAAGTATACGTAAGACGCGGATGAGAAATGTCCCGCTATGGCGCAGTCGGCGTTGCCGAAGGCTATGTGCGATTATGTGCATACATATATACATATAACCATCTTGTAAAAGGTACGTCTCGTTTTGTCGTCGAGAGGGAGAAGCTCTCCGTCATTTCGCTCGGGGGTATACACGTAAATATATGTATGTGTGTACATACTTATGCGCAGCATCCGGGGAACAGCGGCGCAACAAGTTTAACAAAATAATGGACCTTATGCGCGGCCCACGTAGAAAGAAACACGGGATGCAAATGGCCAATTCGTGCGACGCTCGCTGCTATATATAGATATGTACGTAGGTATACACGGGCAACAAGTAGGGGAACGTGGGGCGGAGGTGGGCATAGCCGATAAAATGGGCATGCAAATATTTAAAAATAAAAACATATTTTTAGCTGAATCCTCTGTAATATACATATACAACATCAATAGTTTCTCTATCCAAACAAATTTACCGGACTAAAAGCTTTTTTTTTTTACTACGAGCTGATTCAACTCTTAGTCGAAGATAACCTACAAAAAAAAAATTTTTAATCACTTGGCAAATTTATTATACATGACCTACATAATTATCCATAATATTATTCGAAAGCTTAGATCTTTAACTTTGACAGGCTATTTTTTTAATTTTTTTTTTACTTGTAATAAAAGAGTTATTAATAAGTAAAAAATATGTGTTGCGAGGGTGGGAATGGGCACCAAGGTGGGGCGCAAATGGGCCCGAGCAAGAAAGCAGTTCCGCATTGAGCGTCTGCTATTTGTAGGTATAGGTATACCAGTTGTATGTAGTTAGCTGTCAGCTGTCATACTTTATAGGTTAGGCTATTTATTTTTATTTTTGTTGATTTTTTATGTAGTTTTTCAAATAGTTTATAAAAGTATCGAAGCCAAAAGTAATATCGAAAATGAAGGTGACGAAGCCTATAAAAATTAGTAAAAAAAAGTTAAAATTACAATCCAACCAAGTCGATATACCTACAACACATGATACGATTAAAACGACAATTGATAGTGTACTTAACTCAAATATTTGCATCGAGGAAGATTGCATCTCGATTAAAAATATACCAATTATTTTTCAAAACGATATCTAATTCTTTGTTTTAATTATTTTTCAAAATATATTACTTTTGAGTGTTGTATTAGCATGAATCAATCCAAAGAAATGCGATAATATTGTGATTAAAATGTGATTTAAAATTACAAGAGATTAATACTTAAAAATTATGTATATTATATTATTTGTTACAATATTTTTAATACGAATACTGTAAGTACTGCAAAATAAACTTAGATTTAAGATCAGTTTCAAAACCTACACACTTTCATACTGGGTGCATTATTTATCCGTGCCCATCCGCGCCCCACCCCCTGCTCACCCGTACCCTATGGTGAGGCACGAGTGAGCAGTTTTGGATGTTCTCGTTCTTCAGCATAAAAAAAATATATATTTATAGATTAAAGTTTAGCAAAGTATGGCACGGTAAAGTTAAGGTTCTTACCGTGTCAATAACGCTTGGACAATAATAAAATACTCAAAATTGTTGTCACAGTGAAATAATGAAAAAAAGGTGCCCACCTCCGCACCACGTTCCCCTACCCATCTGGGAAAAGTTTTCCACCCTCGGGATGTTTGAAAAACTTGGAAAACTTACACGGGCAGTGTATATTCGGCCCCCCCTTTTCTTTCGCACAATGCGAGGGGGGTGTGTTTTTTTTTCTACTTTTAAAGTCAGACTCTCTCTCTCTCCACGTGTTGTCCCAAGATTCGACTCTGTATCAAACTAAATGCGCCTCCCCGACCAACTCTCTCATGGCGCGTGAAAAAAAAAAAAAAAAAAAAAAGTAAGGGCAGAGAAGAGAGTGCATTTACGGCGAAACTTAAATTGACAACTTTTCCTATTACTCTTCCTTCTTCCCTTTTAATTTCTTTTGCGGGGAAAACTTGCCCCATTCTCCCCCCCCCTCCTCGCGCTCTGTACCAACATTTATCTTTGCCAACTTTGCGCAAGGGCTGCCCGTTTACACACTGGCTCGGCAAATATTATTATACTTTATTAATTTTCGCCCCTCCCGATTCCCCGACCCGTGTGTCTTTTCGGCTCCAGCCGCGAGTTGGTTTTCCCTCTTGTGGATATAACATTATGTTTTTTCAATTTACAATAAAAGTCGCAACAACAAAGACCTTGGGAATACCGCGAGGTAAAATTAATGTTATTTTTTTTTTTTCTTCTTCTTCTTCTCTGCACACACAAGTAAAAATTGAGATGAAAATGGATTTTGTGGGTATCATTACGGAATTATTGATTCTGTCTTTTCGTCCCTCCCACTGCAGTATACTCTCGAGTTTATTATTACACCTCACCCGACTCCGCCTAAAAGTATTGATCCACGTGGAATCGTCGCGTGATTCTTCATCAATTTTTCAGATGTGCTCTATAAATACGCGTATATATACGCGATTCGATGTACACGACGACGAGTTTTGTCGTTTCAAATAACCAAAAGAGAGAAAAAAAACGATAAAGACGATCAAAGTGAAATGATACTCTTGTAAAAGCTGGAGGGAAAGTAGAAAAACAGCATTTACTGGTGTACTTATGTGGTGACAAACATCCGTTATAGCGTAAGCTCCCGGGAAGGTACAAATTTAATGGACCCGCAGTACAAAATCCTCGGAGTTTCGAAGCCACCTGCACGGGCTTATATGTACATGCAGGTGCAGAGAGCCATATACCGGATAGTCATTATATATAGGTATATACATAAATATGTGCAATCAATCTTGTACAAATGAACGCAAAATTGCGGGAGCGTGCCTCTCTGATCCCCTTTCATCCCCCCACCCCCTATTGTATAACGTTTAGTCAGCTGGGCTCCCTCCCTAATTCGGCAGTGGTGGGAGTATGGGCATTATAATATTAACAGATGCAGTTGGATGTAGCCGATGCATCGGGGGATAGTATACCTGCGTATTGCATATAATTTATCGATGAGTGTGCACCGAGAGGTGCTATATCATGTAAATCCATTTGTGGGAGGGTTGGAGGGTACGAATACTTATTTGATACACGTGGATCATGTCGAGAGCCATGCGATTGTATATATATCCTTTGACGCGAAGCAAGTAAAATATATAAGTTTCGGCCCATCGATGTATGTATATATGTAATGTATGTAGGGTATACGTCACAGGGTGGAGAGTGCACGGTCGCTTAAAGGGGCCTTTCATCGCCCTTTGATGGAGAGCGAAGCAAGGCAAGGTACATAAGTATACACATCCATACACACACATAAATGCCCGCGCGCGACATATGGAGTTTGCATTTCTCCTTACGCCGTGTGCATATATATACACATGAATGTGGCCGCCACTGGTGCTACATCTCGAGGGTCGCTGAATTGGCCGGCTCTCGAGAGTTTAGAGCACCCGAACAATGGCCGTACAATCAGCGTCAATCAAGCTCGCGTATAGGCGCGAATCGGCTTCTAGACGCGTACGCGTGAATAATATTATACATTATAATACACATGTCGAGTGTATCCGTATACAGCGGTGTACACTTTCCCTGTTCTATTATTATTGGCGCGCGCGTTCGTGCAATAGTACACGTATATTTAACTACTGACGTGATAATTTTCAGGGATATGCTATTATACAAGCCCTTGATTGCGAAGGAATTTATAATAATTCGTAATCGGTAATTAATATTATACAGGTGAAAAAAAGGATGAACATAATATTCGGCTTTATCAAAATGTTTATTGCGGGAAACATTCGCCAAGTTAAAATGCAAGCAAAACATGTGTAATACAATAATAATAATAATAAAAAACGGTCTAAATGTCTCGAGGACTTAGATTTAAAAGGCAGATATACCGGAAATTAATTCTGTATGTTTTTTTTTTTTTTTTTTTTTTTTTTTTTTTTTTAAGATTTATTTTCGGTGGTGACTGCGAGAACAAACGATGCCAACATATGTTTTACCCGACCCTCGAAATTGACTTTAATACGTTTACTTGCACGTATAATCTCCGAACAGTTAAAAAATGGCTTACTCGCTGTGTGTGCGTGTGTGTGCATGTAATGTACCACTGTTTGCCAACAAGTTAATAGACACACGCACACAACGTATACGCCCAGCAAAGGAGGAAGACTCGAGGAGATTTCCCCAAGGTAGTGGTGGCAACGGGAGGAAGGGGGACGAGTACAGCATCATCATCATCGCCTCTTAGCTCCCTGCCCATATATTACACACGGTATAGTCCGCAGCAACCGGTCGATTATGCTGCCCAGCCCTTACATCGCGCATATATATATACATGTATGTATGCGTACACGTGCACGTGTATATATGTATATACACATCTCGAGAGGCTTCGAGAGATGCCACGTGCTCAGCCAAGGAGAATTAATCAAGAGTGGATACAGGATGTATGAGGAGGAGACGAGAGAAGAAGGAAATATAGCAGCAAAGAGCTTTACTTTATACTTTTGGACCCAGACATCGGCCCTTAGCAGTGCTCGTTCGTGGTGCATGCACTCGAACCTTCTACCGCCTGGATGAACGACGTCTCAGAGGATGGAAGAAGAAGGAGGAAAAAAAAAAAGATGAAGAGGAGGAGGAGGAGGAGGAGGAGTTCATTGTACTCGTAGATGGGGAAGGGCGAAAAATTTAGCAGCAATCTCGGGAGACGATAAAAGAAGAGACTGCATCACACGGCAAACTCGTCGCAGACGAGAAACGACGCGATGCTCGCTTTGTGCCCTTGTATACATATGTATATACTTCACCTTTGCCGTGTCACCACCTCTCTCTCTCTCTCTCTCTCCCTTGGCTATCCTCCTCCTCTGTGCCATTTCACCCTTCGTCTGACCACCGCTGCGCTGTATTACGTATACATATACATGCACTCCTCATTCTCATCGTCGTCCTTTCATCCGTCTGTCAGAGCAAAGTTGCTGGCTGATGCTCTTCTCATCGTCGCGATTCAACATCAGCAAGCGCTCTCTTCCTCCCCGGGGCAGTAGTTTGACATACATATATGTATACATTTCTCTTTCTCTGTCCTTCCCTCATTTTTGTCCTCCTCCGAGTTTCTCGTACCTAATAGGTGCACACTATGTGTACGTGGTATATACACACACATCACCATCACCGTTTAGCTCCGGCACATCGCCGTCCATCTCGTTGTGTGTATATATAGGTACATTAGCGCGTGCCAGGGACTCACGGACTCCGATGCTCGTCAGCAGTCCCCCTCGTCACGTCCGTTCGTCTCTCGGCTGGTACTACCGCGGGCTAGGCTATTACGCAAAGAATGGCATATATACATATATACACCTCCTCTCCCAGAGACCCTCCTTTCACAACGCACATAATCTCCGTCCGTCTCCTAGCTTTTCTTTCATTTATACCTCTCCTTTTACCCCCTTTTTTCCCTCCATCTACCCTCCCCCCTTTCTCTTTCTCTTTCTCTCTCTCTCTCTCTTGGCTCTCGGATATTGTACTCTCGGAATAATAACGACGACGAAAGCCCTAGCGAATGTTTTCATTAGGTTCGTCCTTGGCACTTGTCCCCTTCCTTCTCTGTGACATTTATACATATGTATCACTGCGGAGCAGCAACCCTTTTGTTGCATTTTCTTTTTTTCTCTTTTTTTTTCGATCCTCCTCACCAAATTGCACCGGCCTCCACGCGCATGGTCTATGCAGAGCCCATCCATTGTATCCGCTCCTTCGTGTAATGTACAAGTGTCGCGTCAAACATACACAGGGCAATTTTATGATCATACAGGTATAATGGCTATCAGCCCGAGATACACATTCAAAGTTTTGTGATACAGATGGGCAAAGAAGAATATTAATTATATACAACGCGTCAATTGGAGCGTATGTAGCTGTTCTGTACAATAAGTATAGGCAGAGATCGAATATAGATATGTATATAACGGATCAGCTGAGCTTTATCGGTGAATTGCAGCAGAGTATAGCAGATTGAGTGTGGCATTTACGGCAAAGCGAGAGAGAGAGAGCGAGAGAGAGAGAGGGGGTGGGTATGGGGGTTGCGATGTACAGTGCCCCGTGCATGGCAGTAGGTGATGATGACGATGATGCAGGCGTTGAAATTAATCGAGCAGCGGAAGAGAGAGAGAGAGGGGCTGCTTCATCCCTATATACTCACACCCAACGCTGCATGACCTACAGTTTGATGACCCGACCATTCGAACACACACGCATTACGTGCACGTAGTAGCTGATTCCCTTTAATAATAACTGCTGCTGCCGCTGTTATATGGGGGGTGTCGAATTGAACACGGGCACTATCAGCTTCATATATATATATTACATACCAGCGACATATAGCGCTGGGCAAATATGGTCACTATACCACGTCCCTCCGTCACCTCTTTTAACCCTCTATATACCTACGTATAAGCTCATTCAATGTTTCGTATATGTACGATATACGCTTGCGCTCGTAGTGTGTACCATCAGGGATTGGGATGTAGCGGTGCAGGAAGAGGAGGATGGGGATGATTGACCAAAAAGACATGTATGTACCTATACGAACGAGTGGAGAAAGAGGGAAAGGACCCTACACGCGGGAAAAGCTCTTTTTTTCCTCCCTCTCTCCCTCCTCCCCTCGTTTATATGCTACATAGGTATACGTATGTGTGGTGTATTCCATACTCGGTCGCGAGATGGAGGCATATTGTATAGAGCTGCATCTGAGGTGTACTAGGTATACGCGCGATCGGCTATACCATAAGATGCACGCGGGTTATGCAGGTGTGCAGTCGAGCGGACGAAAAAGCTGACGCGCCCTCTCGAGCCATTTTTCCACCTACCGAGCTCGCGAGAATACATTATACGTCACGGCCGCAGCAGCTCATCCTTATATACTTCCCTTCCTTCTTTTGCGCGCCCAACTTTTTTCCTCCCCCTCATCCCCTTCCCCTTCCATCGGAAGCTGGTTCTCCTTTGGCTTCCGCTCTCGGGGTCCTTGGCTCTCTCCTTTGACGTCTTCCGGACCGTCGGCTCCTCTTCAAGATTTCCCGTTCCACGCTAAAAGTTAACGAGGGAAAGAGGGACATTGACTTCGAGCGCTTCATTCATTTTTCATTAGTCCTCTCTCGGAGACATGGGGCTCAGCCATGTTACATTTGGGCGTGCCTCTTCCTCCTCGCATACATACCGCATGATACGCGCTCCTTTTTTTTTTGCTCTCCCTTGGGTCGTGTAACAGTGCTGCTGTTGTGCTTTCGTATACAAAGGATCGTACCTTTCGATTCCACTGTTGCAAACCATTTTTTTTCTTTTTTTTTTTTTCTTCGAACAAAGGGTTGAAAAAACTTTTAAAAATCGAGTCGTTTGTTTTCGGGAGATAAAAGACGTGGTTTATCCAACAAAGGTATAGGCAGGTAGATAGAGAGAGAGAGAGAAGTGATTTGAAAAAAGAAAAAAAAGGAAAAAAAATCAGGAAAGCGTTGTAGCGCACGATTTTTATGTGAGGTAAAAAACCTTGAAAACTACACCAGGTGCACACAGAACAGAAGGAAGAGGGAGTAGAGAAGAGCGACGGCTAAATTATTATTTGTATACCGAGAATATACTCTCGTGGAGCAGGGGGGTGGCGCGTAAAGTACACACCATCGTGAAACAGCTGAGCTCTTCTTTATAATATTATCAAGGGGTATGGTGTAGGTGCACGCGGGTACGGTAGCATATCCCGCGAAAGAGGTGGGGAAGCGAGCAACAATGCCACCCACACACGCGCTGCTTTCGATTGACTCGGCGTTCATTCGGGTCACTGGACAAACGCCCGGATGGGACGCGATGGCCACTACGTATATGTATACACATTTGGTACAAAAGTCAGGGTGAGGAGGAAGGTTATTGGAGAACAAAAAAAAAAGAAAAAAAGAAAAGAATGTTCCCGGTCGGTGCTCGGCAGCTCGTCCGATAGCCGAAAAATGACACGTACGGTAAAAAGTGAGAAAAAGAAGAGTGTAGCATAACCGTGCAACCCGATGCTGTTCAAATGTGGATCAATCGGAGTGCTCAGCTCTGCGTTAAATTTGAAGAAAAAAAAAGAGCAGGTGCATGTATACACGCGGAAATCTCGTACGATGCAAATGCCTATATGTATATTATACTTTCCTTCTCGCAATGCACATGTACATATACGTTCGTTCCATCGTAAACGTATAATATTTTTGTTCGTATCGGGAGTGCGTGCAAAGGAAAGGGGAAGTGTAGGCGTACTTAATCGTGAGCTGCAATTAAGTGTATACCTGTACATTGTCTCTCTCCAGGGATTCTGTGCATAACCCCCGGGCACGAGATTTTTTCTTCCCCTATACACCGTGTATGTGGATGATGGAAAAGAGAAGAAGAAGAAAAGAGCCCAGAATCACGGTATAGGTATATAGAGGAAAATGCAAAGAAGTGGAGAAAACTAGGAGGTATTTGCATCTCGAGAAAAAAAAGGGAATGTTTTTTTTTTTTTTTCCATTTGCAAGTGGGGAGCAATGTGCACACGGCACACGGGCATGGGCCCCGCGAGCTCACGGTGGCAAATAGATATCTGTAGTGCGCCTCTGCACTAGACGATGAAGGAAAAAAAAAAAAGAAAAAAAAAAGGAAAAACGAGCGCATTCGGAGGGTATGGATATTTGTACATGCCGAAAAATGCAAGCTCAAGCGGATTTGCGTTCCCTCTGTATATGTGCATGTGTGGTACGATGTAGCTCAACAACTATAGCAGCGTGCCTCCTGTCTTTCATTCTCCGTGTTTGGTGTATTACTGCATGCACGTGTGCATACACATGCATGTATATACGTATACGTATCCTTACAATCGAGAAATAGGCAGTAGCAGCACGTCTAGCCTCGGTAATCGCGGGAGAGAGAGAAAGGGATCCGTGAGGGGTATAGTCGCATGTGGTCCATTATACACACGACTCCCTGCACCCTTGCATCGTCACCCTCTCTCTCTCTCTCTCTCATCTGTAAGGTATTGTGTGTGACTTAATAGTAGCACGATACGTACGGTGCAACCCAAACCTCTTGGTTGCTTGATCCGTACCCATGCATGTGTGCATAATGCATGCAGCCCCCCCCCCTAATATACCTATAGTTATACTCTGCTATAGTTGTCTTTTTCAAAAGCTGGTATACCTACCGCGAGATTGCTGCTATACATCTGTACTCGGTACCTATACACATACACACTGCTATAAGTACTGCAATGTAAGGACACGCGCCCCATTGTCATACACCTACCTATACGTGAATGGATACACATATACAACCAGAGTGGCAGCAGCCTGTGTTTAATTAATCGTCCTCGGCACCGAGAGAGAGAGAGACGTATCTTCCCCCCCCTTGCCTTGCCTTCTTGTACACACCACCATCCCTATACACGTATATATTACTTACTTGCCTCTCCGCTTAAGCTGTTACCCCGGCCACTTTGTATATACAGCCTGTATAATAAGCGTGCTTAACGTGCGTAACATGTATTTATCATCATTCGATGAAAGGTCGATGTGGGAAGTAAAAAGATAGGCACAGGTGTCATTCACCCGAATGGATCATGTAAAATAAATAAATTAGATCCCAATGGACATAATTTGTGCACGTGTATATATATATATATGTGTGTAACTATCGAGGGTATAGAGGAGAAAACGGGGGTTTGTGCATTCCCGGTGATGGCATTCTTTCGCGTCGGCTTGTTGGCACACTCGGAATCAACGATGAGCCTTTGTATAGGGTATGTGTCATCGGAGGCACGTGTATACACAACCATTGCAGCCGCGGAAGACGACGACGCCGACTAGCAACCAACCAACCAAGGAATGCCTACGCGTGTGTATACGGCATGGGATGCCCGTGGGAGTGGAGCCGATCGACTCGTTTTCTTCCTCCCCTCCACCCATCCTTTTCGGCTTCTTGGCATACTCTCCTTGGCAACTCCTTCTCTCCCCTTCCGCATACCGGAAAAATATTCCGTGCACTGGAATGCCGGCTGCTCCGAGACGACGACGACGTTGGCATCGGCAATCACGGCCAATCGAATATAATCTCGCTCCGATAAACCGCGCTCTTCCTCCCTGTAGGAGGTATACGTATACATATACACCACTGCCACGTATAGCTTATAATATGTATATTTATGGGAGGACAATCAAATTTCCCCGAGTGCCACCACCACTCCCCTCCTAAGGGCTAAAAAAACTCTTCGGCGCAGGGTGCATACGAATATTATACACATCGTATGGACGTGAAATTTCGCTAGCTTGCAGAAACCGGGTCCCCGCGAGAGAAGATTGCATTTGATTTACCCGATGAAGATGAAGACGAGGATGCGAAATTTCTGGGGTGGTGTGATGCTCCAACAGAGTTGTACATATAAATATGTGTATCATCCATTCCGTATGTACATGTATACGTATAGGCCGAGAGACGTACAATAGATAACGCCTGCCATGCATCAGAGAGACGAGGAGTCGAGCAGGGCTGAGCTACATGTATAAGAGGGAGAGAGGATTCGCGAGCCACTCAGCCGCAAGGAAGCTGTCTCTATAGCTATACATGTACGTGCATGTGTACACAAGTATGTGGTAATATATGTATGAATGTATGCATCGATAATATACATACGTAACAAGCACCGATTCGGAATCAGACGACGACAAACGTTTTCCGACCAAGAAGCGGAGAAAGGGATCGAAGACGACGCCGCTGCGCGTCGATCGATGGCTCCCTTCCCCGACTCCAGTGCGCCTCGGTGGAAGGTAGTTACTGGCTGCAGGGAGCTTTTATCCGGAGCCAAGCGAGCGAGAGAGAGAGAGAGGAAAAGAGAAAACTCGAGTACGAGGTGTCGAGAGAGAGAGAGAGTACGACGACGACAAGATGATGCTGGGGGCCCACGGCGGAAGAGAGAAGGATGGGGCAAACATCCAGAGCCGGAGGATATTGCCGTTCCACCTCCACCTTTGGTCCCGGGTGGTGCTTGCGCGTCGACCGGATAAAAAGATTAGCCGGGAGCAAATAGGTATTTGCTGTATACATAGCTGCTGCAACTTGTTGTTCCTTTCACAACCACCCCCCAACCCTCACTCTTTCTTCTTCTTCTTCTTCTTCTTCTTACAGTGCAGATCCGAGGTTGTACAAAAATGAGGTGGCGTGAAAGGCCCGAGCGAGGAAAATCGAGCTTTTCACGTGTCGAACAAACTCAAGCCCTTCCGTTCATCTTATCTTTCCTTATTGCCCTTCTCTCCTCCGCGGGTCCGCTCTCGCGCGCCTGACGTGCAGTTACACGGTATCCCCGCCGACGTTATCTGGACGTATCGCCTATATACAGTGTAACTGGCATTGTCGGCGTCAGCTGCAGCGTAGCTGTTATCTGGGATGACGTCGACAGCATCCCTCTGCCTGGAGCCGCGCTGCAAACGAGCGGAAGAGACATTTGAGGAGGGATGGGGCTGGTGTATCGAATTTTCACGGGTCCCACCGAAGAATTGAATATACCCCTGGTGGGACTGCGTATGCGTGTGCATCCTTGTAAGTTCTAAGAGACGGGGGTGCGAGTCGTGCAGTACATATAAGCGACTTACCCAACGAACGAGGATTAGAAAAGCGATAATTGGTAGAAGGGGAGCTTGGAGAACTCCATCTTCGCTGCCACTGCCTTTTCCATCGATCTGCATCTCTCGGGTATACTAGCTTCCACACGAATACCTGTACCTATATATATACACACATATACCACGTTCACCGACTTCTCCGGTTATATACACGATTATGTACACCGCGAGAGGAGCTTGCGTGTACGTAGGCTGGATTCTCGGAATAGTCGAGTTCCGCGTGGGATGTACACATGCATGTATATACATGCGTATATAGGTGTACGCCAGTTGTACCGCAGCATAGTAACCGAGTTAATGCAGTTTCTCTATCTCGCGAACATCTAAATTCCGTCTTATATACGCCCCTCTCCTCCTCCCCCCCACCCCTCATCATCTTTCGAAGCAGTTGGCGTTGGGTGTATATAACGTATAGTTGACGGCAGTGGCTTTACTTTCCCAACTTCCCTCTCTCTATCTCTCATCTGGCGGTGAGCGCAGCGGTGTATACCTAAAAGTGATTTCCACCCTCTCCCCCCCCCACCCATACAAACGCTTTGAGGGATGTTTGTACCATCGGGAAGGCTCGTCACGTCCCTTTGGCTACTTCTTCTTCTTCTTTTTCCTCCATCACCGTAATATCTGTGTAATCGCCTCTACCTCCCGTGTACACTCGTACGCTGCGACTCTGTCCTCTTTTTTTTCACCCCCATCCCTCTCCCTTCCGTTACTATTATCCGATACAACGGCTGCTCCATTAAAGTACACCTACCAAAAAGGAGGTAGATGGAGGAAGCAAAACAAGAAAAAAAAAAGAGAGAGATGTTATCACGGGCAGTTTCACTCTTCGCGGGCGCGAAAACTCGGCGACGATCTTCTTTCTTTTTTTTTCTCTCTCTCTCTCTCTACACCTTGTATCTTGCACTCGTGCAGGCGTGCGCCTTAATCCACCGCGCGGTCCGTATACGTATACAGCGCGGCAATCCGAGTGTTATCGAGTTTGCGATACTTTGATCGAGATAAATATTTACTCGCGGCTGAAAAGTTTGCACACGTCGTCGCCCGTTGCCACGGAAGATGCTCCTTCGTGTACATACATATATGTTATACCCGTTACCGTGTATATGTTGGCTGGCCCCCCGTTCTTTTATATAGCCATGACACATCTTGGATTTCTTATTCGTCCATTTCATTTCATTTCTCACGTAATCGCATGGATTATCTATAACTTGTATGTAGTCGTGTGTACTTACAATATAATATTTCGCCGTTATCCGCCAAAGTGGAAAGAGCCCAACCCCCCCTCCCCTTCGTAAAATTTGACCAAACTGAACTTTTAGGGAGAGAAAGATAAACAAAACGCGACTCGCGCGTGGATTACGTTTTTCGGGGCGGGTGTCTATGCTTAGTCATTTCATCCCTTTTATTCGGTGTTTGTTTTTTCGCCGCTCTCCATGTACACACACACGCACACGCACGCATGTGTGTGTATATATGTACGTGTAAATAAAACTTAATACAATATATCCACACCCGCAGGAATCCGCTTATACCTCTCCGAGTTGTATATACATATATACATGCGTGGGCTAAACTATACTTCGCTGCTATAATCCCCAAATGTAATTATACCGCAGCCCGTGTAAATAAACAACGTATATAGTAGCGCCGTCTAGATTTGTTTGGATTTCCTTGATAGTTTTTTTGGTCCCCCCCCCCTCACACATTAATATATAGTATCGAAAAGTTGGCTCATCTCTGATTTGACACAACAACGTATATGGGTATACGTTTAGGGCTCGCGGTAGTTGTTGGCGCGCGTGAAAGCAAGAAAAAAAGTTACTCGCAGAGAGGCGGTGGGGGGGGGGGGTCATAATAGGATCCGTGTAAATGGGGCGTACAAGATTACACGGGGAGGAAAAAAAAAAAAAAAAGCCCCTACGTGCAGTTACAGGTATAGGAGAGGAGAGGCGGCGATGGAGAAAAAGATGATCCCCGCGTACGGTCGACGGCAACGTCACGCGTGCAACACGGAGCTTCATTGAGAGGCCATTCCAAGGACTTTGGAGAGGCTCGAGTCTAAGTTTCTACCCTCGCCCACTTAGGTGTATACACACCTGTAACACGCACATACACGCACACGAGTAGCGCTATATAGTATAGCGAGGGTGCGAAAAGCAATAGGTATACATCCCGTTAAAACGGCTCATCGTATACGTAACTTTCTGCCTCGGCAGTGTCGGCTAGGGGTATAAAAATACAAGTCTGAGGGAGCGCGTCAAGGAGGGAAGAGATAGGGCGGAAGACGCTCGGGCACGTTTACGCGCTCTATCTCGCTTCCCCCCTGTCGCTCGTGTGTACATTATATATATATACACGTAGGTGTAGGTGTAACAACTACGCAACACCTCACACGGTGGCGGGAGGTCCACCACGGACGTGTATGCGTATGGGCCGGGGCCAACAACCAAGGAAGTCTCATATCCCTCGACAAAGGGAGGAGAGCGTGCCCCGGCTTCCTATACATATTATACGTGTGATACATAATAATAATAATAGTAATAAAGAACCGGGCGGGTATATAACACGACGACCATCAGCTTGAAGGGACAAGACACTGATGACAACAACAGTACACCTCGACTCCGTTAAAAAAGGGTTGATTCCCAATCATACCGATACTCGGATTTGAGCCAATAGCTATACCATATATACACCATTATACAGTATAGGTCCAGTAATTTAATAATTATTAACTTTGTGAGTTGTACAATCGATGGTAGTGGGTAAATGAGTATACTCACCCGTGAAGCGCGAGGAAGACGAGAAGACAAAAGCGGAGGAGGTGGTGGCGGCGGACCGGCCGCCTTGGGTCAGCATGCTCCCGGCTCGGTTGCTGTCTATCTTATCACGACGGGCTATCTTGTGTTATCGGATCTCGCGTGGCTGCGACGTTCCGCTTCTTCCTCCTCCTCCTCCTCTTTTTCGCGGGAACCAGCTCCGAACAACAACACCAACAACACCAACAACAACAACAACAAGAACAACAATAACAATAACAATCATGCGTGCCCGTTGGTGCTGCTCACACCGTGGGATCCCTTGCAATACAAGGGTACAAGGTGTACGATCGGAGTAGGACTTGTATCGTCAAAGTGTAAAAAATAATTTAAAAACAAATAAAAAGGAGGCATCGGCAGTGCCGCCTGATGGTTTCACGCGGGTGGGGGGGTGCAGTTGCGGCTCGGGCGCGACACCGGCTCCGACTGAACGCCACGGCTCGCTCCCGCGGTCCAGGGGCGCGCAGGCGCCCGCTTCGAACCCCCCCACCCCTTTTGCTGTACGACCACCACGGCGACAACGACCCCTCTTTGGCTCTTCCGGGTGTAGCGTGTGTGTGCAGTCCCTCCGTATACTCGGCTGTGGGGTGCGTGTGACTGCGGATCGGGAGGGAGAGAGGGGAGGCGAGGGTAGCCTATGGGTTTTTTTTTTTTTTTTTTTCCTCTCCCGCCGACGCCGTTGTGCAAGCACCAACAGGGAAATACGGAAGCTGACGGCCGAGGAGAACCCGGATATTCCCGCGAGGGACGCCGATGACACGATTTGCCGGGGCAGCTTACTCCTCCTCCTCTCGTAAAGGTCTGGCGGATCGAAGAGAGCTACCCCCTCGCAGAGAAGAGTGGGAGGAGGAAGCTGCTCAACATACACACAGATACAGCCATATACACTTACGTATGGATACTCTCCTTCATTGAAATTTTTCGGCCGCGACGCGCGCAATTACGCGGCTCGCTTCATCGACCCCTCCCTCCCTGCGACCGGCCACCTCTCCGTTATATATATATATAGGTAGGCAGGTGTACACCGGCTCTCCTCTCTTTACATACACGCAAATATATTTATAATGTACCTTTGTTCTCGGTTTGCCAAATTGCTCGGGCATCCATATAATATAAAGGTATACGTGTGTGTACACAGGGGTCGTACCTTTGTTGGCTTGCACGCCGCGGTAGAATGTAAATTGCATGAAATTTCCATGAGACTATGGTGATGGTTATGTGGAGCTGATGTCACATCTCGGAAAAAAAAGGATTGGGCCATCCTTCCTCCCTTTCTTTCTTCTTGGCTGCCAGTGTCTCTCTTGGCCCGCGCGCGGCTTGTATACGTGGTACCAGCCCGAGCATCACCCTCGTATCCCAGTTTATAGCCGAGCTGAGCTTTTAAGAAAATCACTTGCCGGTTGTATGGAAATTTAACCTCGGCAAGTGCACACATATATATATATATATACGTGTATGATCTACAGCAGCGGCGCTAGTGGCTCCCCTCGGACTCACCTCCTCCTCTTCTTTTTCTTTCTCTCTCTGTCTCTCTCTTTGTTGTTTACTCGCGACGAAAGTTCAGCTCTCCTCCTGTCTTGCGCGTTGCGCGGGGCAGGCCCTGCAGTCCCTTTTGAGGTTTTCATCCCCCTACCCCCGTTGAGCGCTTTCGAAACTATTGGGCCAGATTATACCTATACCCCCGCGGCCAAAATAAATTCATTCTCCCGGTTTATACGCGCGCATTCAAGGGGGGCCACGGAGTTTCCGACAGCTCAGACTAATCGGGGGATTTTCCAACTTCTTCAATTATCTCTGGCACACGCTCGCGCGCGCGTGCATCCCCACCCACACCACGGGAATGTGACGTTAGCACCACTACGCGGGAGGGTGGATATATATATATGTATATTGGTGGGTGAGCTTTGAGAGGGTTAGTTGAATTTTGCCATGCGAATGTTAGATTTATGGATGCCATTCTCTAGAAATCTTCGGGGAAGAAAAAAAAGAGCACTCCTTCGGAAGTACAGACTTTGTGATGATCCCTGTTCTTGTGGAAAAACACCATGTTGGGACCAACGGTACGTATTCCCGATCACTTTTTCGGAAATATATGATCCTGCTTTGATTCACCACTGACAAAGTATAGGTGCTTCATTGTAAATTTTCAACAATTAATCAAACACCTATTTTTCTCTTTCACACTGCAAACGTGGATTCATCATACAATCCTTTGCATTTATATTAGATGATCTTAAGACAAAATGAGCCTTCTATTGTTGCACCAGTTGGTAGTAAAACCGATTGATAAGGAAAATAAAAATTTACAGTGTACAAACTCGATCATTTGCGAATGAAAAAAAAAAAAAGTGTTCCTCGATTAAGCCTTTTTTTTCTCGCGCTCTCTTCCATTTAAATCAATAATTGGTGTCAATATATACACACATGCACCCAAAGTGTCGGCTACAGAGAGCATGTATACATACATAGTACCGCAAAGTTGTGCAAACACACACATTTTGTCATCCACCCATGCATACACACATATGTATATGCAACATGTAAAACTTTCATAGCTCTCAGCGCGCGCCCGTGCACGGTCTATTAGAGAACAACTCTGTTAAATACCAGCGACAGCGCGGTCACGCGTATATACACACATGCATCAACGTGTGCATGGACAGTGGAAAGCTGTGCTACAGGGGGAGACAGAGAGAGAGAGAGTCCTCCGCGCCCTTTGGCGTCGAGCGTTTGTTGAGCAAACAGCACGTAATATCCTCCCCTCACCCAATGATGCCGAGAACGCTGTTGTATATATATACGAGAGCTTCTCCCTCCCCCCTTGTGCCAGTTCTATATATTCTTCAAGCAAAACGGGCAAGCCACATTGGGTGAGTGAACCCTATACCCGCACCTATCTCTCTCTCTCTCTCTATGAACAATCAATTACAACTTTTAATAATTCGTGACAATATATTCATGCTCCTTCTCTTTCTTCCTCCGTGCTCAACACTCGTTCGCTCGAGTGCACTTCAAACACTGCGAGTACATCATATTAAATATTTATCCACGTAGCAAACCTGCCCACCCTCCGGAGTAAGGGTAGGAAGAGTTTCACCGTTAAATATTTGCTAGAGGGGGGGGGGACAAAAAAATAGACCTATCGGTATAGGGGACGCTTGAACTTTATTGTCCGAGATGGGCGACACAGGCACCGTCACATGACCATCTTGCTCGATGGATTTGTTTACAATCGGAAATAAGATTAACGCGGAAAAACAAATACCATCGAGTTTAGGGCCAATGATCAAGGTATTGCAAAACGCATCGGGAGTTATATTATATACGTACAAAACAAGTAGTAGAGCTTTGGCTGATCATACGTTGACTCGTACTACTTGGCGATACGTATTACGTGTACGTCCGGCGTATATATGTACGAGCTCCCCCCTCTCGATTGTCAAACGAGACAAGTGGATATTGTGCTCCTCGAGTACTGGTGGGCTCTTACATTGGGTTAACGATGGATTGATTGAAAGAAGGAAAAAAAAAAAAACCCCCGTCCGTATAACCGAAATAACGTATCTCTTTTTGCTCTATTATACATCGGCCGGTCGATCGAGTGCGATTCGGGTTTTCCTTTTTTTTTCCTTTCGTTGGCACAGCAGGTTCGTGCGCTGATGGAGTCGAGGAGTGATCTTCCAGCACTGAATAACCATGGACATAGGTATACGAAACACGAGGTAACCGAGCAAGCCGGCCCGCCCTCTTCAGGGTCAAAGGAATAAGTCAGGGCGCTACGAGAGGAGGGGGAGGAGTAGAGACCGATAATAAAACTGCGGGAATCGGTAGAAGGCGGGGGGTCAGCGAAAAGATGAGAAAAGTTCTTGCGGGTCATCGATTAACTCTCGCTAGTAATTAGGGAGCCTCGATAAAGTTACCCCGAGACGTGTATATATGTATATGTAGGTACATAGGAAGGTGCATGGGTGGGAGGGAGAGACACACACATATACGGAGATGGAGAAGACACCCGGACCATTTACTTTGGCTGTAGGTTTTTTTACTTGGCCCCTGGCTCTGCTACACCACCACCACCACCACCACCAGCAGCAGGAGGAGGAGGGAACTAAAGGAGGAGACAAGATAGAATAAAAAGAGAGGAGTTTAGAAAAAGTGTGCGCAAGGGCTTCGTCGAGCTACCCTCCCCCTCCTCCGCCCTTAAATGGCGCTTCTCTTCCCTAGCTGTCTCTCTACTTATATATATATATATATATGTGTGGGTGTGTATGGTATACATATACCCCCTACTGCTGTGTGTTGTCAGCTACCGCCGCCGTTGAGAGGGAGAAGAGCCCTGGAAGAGAATGCGAGCTAATGGGAGCCCTGTGCAGCAGGGACTCTCTCATCGTCGTCGTCGTCTCCTCTTCTTCTCTCCTCGTGCCTCCTTTTACCTCTACCCCCCCCGTCCCCACCTCCCAAACGCTAGATGCACGTGCATGTATACCGTATATACTGCATCACCTACCCTACCCCCTTTGGAGCTGCTGCTGTTGGTTGCTATTACCGCTATATTGTACTTGCCGCTGGTGAAATACACGTACCAACACACACCCCGCGCCGAGCATGTCCGAGCACGTCGTTAAAACCGTACCCCGGGCTATACGGAATCGGGGCTAGTGCGACTATACGACTTTTTCTCTTTCTCTCTTTCCTCCCCCTTTTTTCCTTCTCTCTTCCCATTGTTCCCTTGAGGGTGAAGCCGGAGAGCTAGACGTTCCGACGTTAAACAAAAAATAATAACAGGAAGCAGCGGGCAAAGCCCACGACTCTTACATTATACAAATATAGCTGGTATATGGATATTATGGATGTAGGTGCACGAGCTCAGCTGCCTGCGTTATATAAATATATATATATATATTACACACGTACGTAGGGATGTACAAGCTTGCTTACGACGCTCGACGCTCTCAACGGATCATCCCTTGCACCTGCAGCATCGGATCTCTCTCTCTCTCTCTCTCTCTCGTCACTTGCTCTCGCGTGTACTCGCCTACATACGCATGTATATATACACGTATATTTTACGTGTACGGGATGGCGGGTACTTTCGTGAGGGTCGTAAAATAAGCCTCTCTCTCTCTCTCTCGTTTACTGTACAGGGACCAGCGACGAGGTGATCGATATGCCGCCGCGCTGTACACCCACCCACCCATACCTATTATATCTACCTCCTCGTCCTTATGCGCATACATACCTATATCATCCCTCTTTCTGCACCTTCTATATGTTATACTTACACGTTACAATTATAATATCCTGCTCCCGGTCGTTTTATTTCCATCCTCCTCCGGCGATAAATCCCGATGTCTTATTTGCTTAATGGGTATACGTCCGATGCTTTTATTACAATACAATATTGTATGCATATTTATGCATGTACATTGTATACGTACCACAAGTCTTACAGGTGCGCGAGCGAACGAGATACAGAGAGGGAGGGAGACGCCCTGGCCTCTTGCTCCCCGATGCCTGTGGGGCTGCTTCGATGCCCCGAGGAGATAGGCCACGCGCGAAAAAAAACACCACCACCACCACCCCCCTTCGCCTGTATATATCGAGAAGTACGTGGAGCTCCATAATTAAATTGACATTTTCCCCAAGGCGTTTCTCGTGTGGTTAAACCTCCGGCGACACCTTACCCATACTTGGACGAAGCAAGCAAGAAAAGCTCTTTCTTTCTCTCTCTCCCTTTAACCTTTTCTCTTTCTTATTACCGAGCTATTACCATTATCGTTATCATCATCATCATCATCATCGTCGTCGTCGTCGCTCCGCACTTACGCTGCTTATAATAAATGTAGTTCTCTCTCTCTTTCTCGACCCATATATATTTATGTAATCGTATTCTCATTCAAATTTCCATCGACGAGCAATTTTATATACCCCAGTGCATCAGAGGGAACACCAGCAAAACCAATATTCTACTTTTTTTTTTTTTTTTTTTTCTTCTTCTCTCCATTCAATCCTGTCGCTCTATCGTGATTCGAATCGAGAAATAAGTGCTCCTTCGCTCTTCCTCGCCTTAATAAGCTGTTTGCCCAAGCACCTGGTTCTTCTTCTTCCATCGGGAAAATTCTCTTCTTCTCCTCCTCTCTTTGACATGCTTCTCTCTCGGGTGCTACGCTGCTGCTGAGGTTCCCTCTCGAGTATTTTTTAATTAAATTCATTGAATCTGCAAATCTTTGCCCAACGCAACCGTACCACTTATATATACTGGCATTCAAATTTTCCTTCACGGCAGGCGTGTCTTCGAAAGTTGAAAAGAAAAAAAAAAGGTAAATTATGTTTAATTGCAATCTCCTTTCTCGCCTCCTCGAGAGCGGCGTGTCGATGATTTATGGTCCTCCCCCGTCGTTGTTGAAACCCGATGACTCTCGTAACGCGTCCGCCCTTATAAATATAATGGGCTTTCCGGGGGGTATACAGATAAACAGCCATAAATCACGCGGCCAACCGACGCCATGTGCCCTCGACTACACCCTCGAGAGCGAGACAAAAAAAAAAAAAATTTTCTCCTCAGAATCCAAACTTTTGTCCGATCAACCCGAGCCCCGCTCGTCTCCCCCAGGTTCATCGTTTTTACCTCGTATCGCGTATATATTTCACCCAGTCTCCTCCGGATGCACATGCGATATATCCCCCCCTCCCCTCTCTTTTTCTCTCTCTCGGGAAAAAAAAGAAAGGAAAAAGACACTTAACGGTCCTCAAAATTTGTTGGATGGAATTCAGAAATGTTCTCTACCCCGCATTAAAGAAATTGCATAGCTCGGTGGTGGTGCGTGTATTTTATTCGAAAATTGAAATCTGCTGTTAAAAGCAAAGTGATATTGCTCTCGGCCCATTATAACTGCGATTTTCTCCCCCCACCGCCGTTCAACCCTCTTTTTCCGCTCTATTTTTTCTTCTTCGCTGAGACGACTTGTATGCTTTTATCGCCGCCTCGATTCCCCAGACGCCATTATCTTGCGAACGAAAAAGAGAGGGGGGGGGGGCTGCGAAATAAAAATGTTTGAAAATGAAACAAAATAAAAAGTACGTATATATATAAAAACGTGCACTTTGTCCCCCCCCCTCCAAAAAAAAAAAGAAATCACGAGAGAGGGGAAAAAAAAATTTTAAAAAGTACGTATACGAATCGTGCGCGTGAGCGAGATATAAATTTTCGAAAGAGTCGAGCGATACATATACATGTATTCTGGGCTCCTCGCAAAAGAGAGATAGAGTCATACACAGCCGCAGCGTAGCAATGGTTATGAGTTTTTTAAAATTATAACCGCACCGGCTGCGCAGGATGTTATAATATGTGTGTGTGTGTATATATGTACCCTCTTGCGCGAGCGGCAAGGGGTTGAAGGAGGCAAAAGTAATGGATAACGGACGTGCCGACGTTTTCGAGAGACGGAATAAGAGGAGAGAGAGAGAGAGAGAGAATGAGAGAAAAGGTGGGCGCACATAGGGGCGCATGAAAAAAAAAAAAAAAAAAAAAAATCACATACACACAAGTACCGGAGAAAGAGGAGAGACGTAATTAAAAGTGCACTGGCCGCTCGAGTACAGTTATATATTACGGGGGAGAAGGTCGAGTTAGCCGAGCCAAGTTTATATATATATACGCCAGGTATATACGTACATAGCAGCTCTTGGACACGTTCGGTCCACAAATCTATATATATATTCCACATCCTTGCTCCGTTTAAAAAGTGTGGGCAGGGGGCACAGAGAAAGGACGATTGGCAGTGTCGCGCGAGTCGAGCGAACACCCAGGCGTACACCCAGCACGAGGAAGGAAAAGGAGTCGTGGTCCTGATGGATATGGGCTCGGCTGCTCCTTCCCGGCACCTCTTTGCGAATTCAAGCTTCTTTGACTGAGCTTCTTCTTCTTCTTTCCCCCCTCCTCCTCTGGCGCTACCCCTTTTTTTTTACAGAGAAGCACAAAGACTGCAAGCGTAAGAAGAAGCGACGACTCTCTGCCCCTTTGAAATGAAAGAAAGAGAGAAAGAAAGAAAAGGGGGCCTAGACGCCCTAATCCGCAATTCCACTCTGCCTTTCTTTCTTTCAGAGCCACTGCCCGTACGTCCCTCCTTGGGTGCGTACATGGCAAAGAGCTGCATGTATAAAGGGAGGCGAGCGTAGACTCTCGGGTCTCGAGAAAAAGGGCTAAAAGTGAAAGAAACAAAGGGCCGAGAGTCGCGAGAGCCCGCGTACGCGCTTTTTTCTTCTTCTTCGCCCCTCTCGACTGCTGCTACCCCCGCATACGTTCACACCTCCACGAGCACGCGCACGTACGTACATATATAGCTGGAATTTTTTCGTCCTCGCTACGAGTATATAATATATGAAGCAGCTAAAATTGATCGACAAAACTGCGTGTGCACTTTATATCTATCTCTCGTTGCTTGCAGTGTAACTGCACGCGCTCTGGCTTTCCCGGTGCGGATTTTTTTGCCGTTCCCCGGATACAAGCGCAGGAAAAAAATTGGACGCTAAGAGAGATGACGCGGAAATGTTCTCTCGTCCCCCCCCCCCTTTTTTTTTCTCTCCGGTGCATTTTCCTGTCGACGAACCGCGAGCGAGGCGGAAAATAAATATGTACGCGGATATGGGTGCCATCAGCCCGAGCGCGTGTAATTTTTACACGGCACACGCCCATTCCTTCTTTTTCCCAAGCGTCATTCATCCCGTATACCCCTTCCTTCCCTCGCGTTTCCATTTTAATCAAGTGCAAACTTGTTTCGTGCTTTCCCAGGAAATAGAAAAAGGATTAAATGTACACCGTCGTCATCCTAGGTGTTTTAGACTTTGTCGGCCTCCCCCTCCCTGTGGTATATTTTTCTTCATTTCTCCCCGCTCTCCGTCGCTTTAATTCATTCGCATGCGTGCCCCCGTACCCCCTCGTGCTTGCGTGTGTCTCTCTTTCCTTTTCCGCAATCTAATGGATATACATACATTATGTATGTGTGGGATAGGTAATTGCGTATAAATATTAAATATATATATATTATGGACCGGCGAATACGAAATGGTTTATGTAAGCACGTTAACATGCATTTTACACGTACACGTCAATATGGATGTAATACATGGGGACACATGCGGTGCACCCGGTGCGCCATTGAATGTTCACGAGCCATCATGCGTATACGAGTAGGTCCTCGAACTTTGAACGTATGAATTTTTTTTTTTTTTTTTTTTTTTTCAATATAAATTAAGTATTATATAAATCGAAATCTGTTTTACGTTGTTGTGATATTGTATAGATGCCCAACCTGTACAGATCGGTATCTATATTGGTACTTGTGTGTTTAGCCCATCTGTTTCCTTTAAATACGCACTCTCGTGACTTTACTCAATTTTTGTTATTAACTCGATTAAACAAAAAGATGCATCTTGTTTTCCAGGACCTTTAGTTGGTTGAAAAGAATATCAGCGCAGGCAAAAAGTCGAATCGAGCTTAACATTAGGACATCTCATCGGTGGTTGTCTTGGTCAACATTTCCTGTTTCCTCAAAGGAAGAAAAAGAAAAAGAAAGAAAAAAAAAAAAATGATAACACAGCCGTAAATCTCACCGTGCAGCCGTTAGCGTCGCGCGCGACTAATCCGCGCAATTTGGACAATTGCTTATCAATCGCGATCCAGCCGAGCCGTCGGCTCGACGCCCGATTTATGGATTTCCGTCGGCGAAGCGATTCCACGTCGCCGAAACGTCACGCGTGTCTCACCCCTTTGCCCCAGTACAGTATGCCTGTACGGATTTCCGATACGGTAGAGCACCAGGTCAGTCGAAGGGGGGACGCGTTGTACACATATACGGTGCGAGAGCCACCAGGTCAAATCATTCATTTCGCGTAGGCATATGTATATACATGGTATCCCTCTACATGCAAAATATATCTGCTCTCTCACAACGGAGGAGTTAAAATTCAAATGAGCACCTGATTCATTGTTCCCGGGGTCATGCAGTTACATGTATATCGTACGGGTGAATGTGTAACACGGGGTCACGGAACTTTTGGCCGGTCGGCCGACGATGAATGTAGGGTACAATGGGACCGAAAAAAAGGAAAAGAAGAGAATGAAAAAAAAAAAAAAAAAAAAAAATGGGGAACTGCACCAGAGGAGAGAGAGAGAGGTAGAAAGAAAGGGGGGGCACGGATGTAACAGAGAGAAAGAGCTCGACTCGTCGTAATCCAGGCTAATTCAATCGGCTCGCCTGCAGCCGTCATTGGCTACACGGGCACACATGGCTATGGGGGTGCACAAGCGCATAGATCTCTCGTCAAAGGGAATACAATTGCCGGAACTATATGTATACATATACCCCGTGGATGCTATCGCGGTCCACACTGCACATCCGTCCGCACCCCCCTTTTCTTTCGATAACTGCATTGGGAGTGGCTTAAGGGGGGCGCTTATCATAAATGCAACACATTATCCCCCTCTACATTCATAGTCACCATCATCTAGTATAACCAAAGAGGGGGGGGATGCAGTCACCATTTAGAGCGATATCGCCTTTCCCCAATGTATTATCCTATGTATATGTACCACATGGCGCGGGCGCCTGGCAAGTGCGTCACTTGCGCTACTCAGCTATCTATGTTTCTCCCTCCTCCCCCCCCCTCCTCGCTTCCTTAACGTGCACGTACAGTACACGTATATTCCTGATAATGCGTGAGCGTGTCTGCAAACGGGCTTCACTCTACCCGCACGCATAGCTTGTTCACGCGTTTACACGGGCGTTGAAAAATAATTGTGGAAAGGAAACCTGCACGTATATACACATCGTATCACCGCGCAAGGTGAAAAAAAAAAAAAAAAAAAAAAAAAAAAAAGAGGGTGTACAATATGCGTGACTCTGCTCCCTTTTACCGTACAATTCACCTTTACGTATACATACATACTATTATACGTTGGACGTGGTGCGTGCAGCGTACGCTCTTTATTTCCCCTAGTTCTGCGGGGCGAAGATGGGTGTGTGTGTGTGTGTGTGTGCGCGCCCTCTTTCATTTTCCTCTCCCTCTTTTCGGGAAAATCAATTTTTCCGGGCTGCTGGAAACTGCGGAGCGGAAGCTGGCCTAAATATATCACGCTGGACCCCGTAAATACAGAGGAAAAACAAAACAAAAACAAAAAAAAAAAAAAAAGTAGATGGAAAACTACGGGCCCTCTATTATATATACTCAAAGTTGGGGCTTGTGTATATAACGAATATACGGAGAGAGGGAGGGAGGGAGGGAGGGGTAAACGGAAATGAAAGTAAATGAGCTCGCGCGGATTGGAAAACCCGGCGGTGGCGGCTTTTCGAAACGGAGAAAGACGCCGAGAGAAACCGAGGTACCCGTATACAGAGCGGTCAAAGCTGCTGCAACCAGGAGACGAGGGGGGGGAGGGGGAGGGAGCGAATTTAAATTAACGTAATTGAAAAAGCAGCCCGGGAGTGGGGGAGGGAGGAAGGGAATCTCCGAGGGCTCAATTAGCATCGAGTGTACACACTAGTGGTTGTTGGTGGTATAGTAGCACTCGCGAGTTTTCGAGACTGTTTTTTATTTCGCCACGGCAGCGCCTGCGATCTGCCTATATACACATATACACCGTGTATCCACATACACACCGTTGGGGCTTGGCTCCACTAAATTATACATTTACCGCCCGCACTCCGCGGCGCAAAAGCGCTCGGTCGGTTTATTATAAGGTATAGTTTACCTTAAAACTAGAGCTCGTACATATATATATACATATATCCCTGAATTTATACAAGATTATCTTCCAAGAGAGACGTATGCACCAGAGCTACGAAATGATTAACGCCATCTCCGCGTCTACTTGATTATTTTCATGATACGCGTAATCGCGAATTGGTATCCCTGTAACGTCAAACGTATGCAAGTATAGATAGGTGTACTTACGCATGTAAACTGTGAATCCGATTATTGTTATGGTGGTGGTGGTGGAGGTGATGGATGGTTTTTTCAATCGAATCGACCAGAGTGAAAAGCTCGCGAGGGCTGTTTCTTTGAAGTAAAAATCTTTGGGAAAATGTACATAATGATTCACCTACAATCGCGCGATGAAGAAAATATTATAAATTTCACCCAACTGCAAAGCTATGTACGCAGACCTTTATGAAAAAAAAAAAAAAAAAAAAAGCTTGATAGTCGGGCAAAAATTTAGTTCAGAGACAACGAACAAACAGCTCGGTTGACGGTACACAAATACCTACGTACTTGCATCAGCAAATACTCGAGCAAAGAGTCGAAAGAAGGAGAAAAGACGAGTTCAGCGAGCAGCGGCACATATCCATGGATGTACACTTTCGTACCCTCCCCTCATCCCCACACACACACACACACACACACTCTTGGGAAGAAAAAGAGCGCCCTGCGTGTCATACATACCGTCTGTCTGGCTGCGTGCCTGCTGCAGCTTCTGCCTCGCTTCACTCTGTAATTTTCCTCGACTTTTCAACCAACATCCCTTCACAATCCCCTCTACCACCAATATGCATGTACATTAGTATACAGCACATTCCCAACAACTAACCCACAGGTATATATACGTGTATACACAACACGGCATCAACTCGCTCCCCGGTTGCTCCTGCATGCACTGCTGCACCTCGATGCAATTAAATCGAGAAAATTGCCTGCTAATTAGCAAAAGTATTCGCAAAGGAATTTGCGGAGCTCGCAGTACCAACCCCCAACCCCCCCCCCCCGCAACCCTTTACTCCTCCTCAATCCCCCACCCCTTTCTCTATCTCGTTGGTGAGTTTTACAAGCACCAGAGTCGCGCCAACTGACTTTTGCTGACTGCACGATATGCTTCTGTATATAGGTACGTGTATGACGTATACCTTATATATGTACGAGTGTACGTGTACAGTCAGACAGCTACGGAGCTCGCGAACGATGTCAAAGAGCGGGAGAGTCGTTGACGCCTTCCTCGTATGTAGAATATTCCTCCTGTCTTTGTCTCCTCGAGAACATCCGACGGGTCCTCCGAGCGAGCATGGAACTTTGCGACCCGGAAGATGTATACCCATTCATACGCGAGCCCAACTTCCGTCCCGACCAAAGTGCCACAAACTCGCCTGTATATTATACATTCTGATGGGCGCGTGCAGCAAGAAAGTGCGTCCTTCTGTGGACCACATCAAGCGACCGTTGACCTTTTGGGAGCTGCTTTTTCGAGGATGAAAGTAAAAAAAAAAAAAAAATCCTCGTTTGTACTTTGCGCGCTCTTTTTACAAATTTTTCTGCGGCGTTTCGCCTTTTTTTTCTTCTCTCTCTCTCTCTTTTGCGAGCTATGGTTTGTGTTTTTTTTTTTTTTTTTTTTTTTTTTATTCAAGCAAGTGAAATTTTTACACAGAGTTTCACGGTGCGGAAAGAAAGTTCGTCCCGGGCTGCTAGCTCGTTTTTTCCTCTCTTTCCGCGGGCGTGCGTATACGGCAATAGCGTTGCGACGATAACTCCCTCCTCGTCCTGCGGGCCGGCTTGGGCTGCCTTTTTTTTTTCTCTCCCTGGCTCGCGCCGCTCTTTTCTTTCCTCCTCCTCCGGCTTCTTCTTTTGCCGCTGCTACTGCTCCTCCTCTCGTTTTCCTCCTCAGTCCCAGTCCCAACCTGCAACCCAAGTCAGCATTTACGCCCCGAGTGTTGCTCTCTTCCTTTTTTCCTTATTTTTTTTTTTTTTCCTCGACTAAAGCTCGGCAAACCTTAGCGCAACTCTCGCGTGTGTGTACAACATGTATAAGCGTACACTTAAGAAGCCGCTCTCCCCTCCTCCTCGAGAGTGAAAATTAACTCCATTAGAGGAAATTCTTACTTCTCGCTCTGAAAGAGCCCATGGGTAAACGACCCTCCGGGCTCGAGCTTAAGCGAAAATCGATTCACCCCCGGGAAGGAGAGCCATAAAAAAAAAAAAAATAAATAAAAAATAAAAAAAGATACCATGTACGGTATCTTTGTGTACAAGTGCACGTATACACACGAGAGCCACTTGTAATTTAATTTTTCTCGAGCGCTTGCCTGCGAAAGAAGATAAAAAAGTGTACCGTGGTGCCTTTGCTTTTTATATTTTTTCGTTTTCTTCTCTTTTTGGAATTTTCGAAAGTGAAGGAAAAACCGTTTTGCGAGAGAATTTTCAACCTGCACCGACTGACATTTTTTTTTTTACGTTTTTTCGAATGCTCCGACTGCGAAATGATTGTCAAAACTAGTTAATAAAAAAAAAACATCGTACCTGAAGATCTAGAGCTGGGCCATCCACCACCGCCACCACTCGACCATCCACTGCTACCACCACTGGGCCATCCACCAGGCGACTTCCATCCGGAGGATCCACCGGAACTCCATCCCGACGAGGAGGAGCTGGGCCAAATGCTACCACCACCACTGGAACCACTCCAGCCCGAAGACTTCCAGCCACCACCACCGCCTCCCGAGCTGCTGATCCAGATCGGCGCTGACGACGCCTTCCAGCCTCCGGAGCTCGGCTTCCAGCCACCACCCGAGGACTTCCACGGCCAGCCACCACCACCACCACCACCTCCGCTGATGGTTATCACTTTGATGATCTTACCGCCTCCACCACCGCCCGAGGATTTCCATGGAGAGTAGGTCCCTGTGCGAAAAGCCATCAGAATTAATGTCAAAAGAATCCTAACGCATACAAAGAAAGAATAAGTACGGCTTGCATGGTAAAAACGGGCGAGGTATGTTCCAAAGACGCATCAAAGAGGGGGATGAAAAAAAAAAAAAAAAAGAAGCAGTAGAGGAAGAAACCCTTGTTTCATCTTGCTAATTTCAAAGGAGTTTGATAGTCTCTTTGCCGTCCGGATGTCAGTGGAGGGGGAAAAAAAAAAGATGAAAAATTAAAAGCCCGCGCTACATGTATACCTATACACGTTCTCCATGGAGGGGTTGAAGAAGAAGAAGAAGAAGAAGAAGAAAAAGATATACGGATAAGAGGCGAATAAAGGTAAATACGAACCGTGAACGCCGCAGGCGAGAAGCCCCAGCAGCATCAGCAGCCGAGCGGCGAAGCCAAAGCGTCCAAGTAGCTGATGTACGGGCAGTATAGTCGTAGCAAAAGAAAAATAAAGAAGATGTAAAAAGAACAGGTGACGCACGGTCACACGTATAATGGTTGTAGTTGGTATACATGTACCCAAATTTACACTTTATACATATTATACTCACCTTCATCTCGACTGTTGTTGGGTTTCGCGATATGTGCGCCGGCTCCGCGATTACGCGGCTTTTATATATCCCTCCGTGAACGAAAACCCATAGGAGCCGTCCACCATCTCCTGTGAGTGTACCTTTTAACGCAATCACTGTGCTATACGTATATTGTACACTCTGTATTGTAGCGCTTCGGTATTTTACACACGTCCACGTGCATGATGTATATAATAATAACGCGTGCGTTGAGAGTTGAGACAAGGTCGATAGTGGCCTCACCTCAACGCTCTTGTATGTAACATTATAATATACGCTTGTGTGCGGGGCGTGAGATGTAGGTGTATATAATATATACACGTGCACCCAAGTGGTTATAGTTCGGGAACGTGGAAAACAGGATGGCCCTATCGCCGTGAAAAATCTTTGGCACGTTTGCGGGCTATTATTATGCGAACTCGCGTATCTCTCTCTCTCTCTCTCTCTCTCTCTCTTTCTTTATTGGTTGTATATACATAACGTGTTATATATATATATATATACATTTGTACCACCTCGGGTATACCTACATCTCTGATGTATACACGAGTATACGTTAATAGAGTCTTTTGTTGTTATCTAGTCAATTGCATCGAGAGATAGGCCCATAGAGAGATGACTGTGATGATGGAACGACCCTTGGGGCCGCCAACGCCACCTCCCCCTCCTCCTATCTTATAATCTTGCTTCGCGATTTTGTTCCTACGAGATCGTTTTGTTCGTACGAGATATGATGATGATGATGATGATGATGACTACGAGAATAATTGTTATTGTCATAATCCATGATTAGCACGACTCCCCGTGCGCTGCAAGTAGTTGCCTATACTCTTACAATGTGTGCACAATGTCTTGGATAATACATGTTCTGCTTTCCCGTGCTAACGACCGAGACACGTATGGACTACTGCGAGTCGCGAGCGATTCTTGGCCGATGGCCAGCTCGAGCTTATATAGTGTACACATGTACGCGGGATTCGGAAAGATTTTATACCGGCTTTTTGTTCCCCGCATAAATCACGCATCCTCTCTCTCCTGTGTGTAGTGCTCGCGATGATGTATACGTCTGCGCCAACTGTCCCATCATCTATGGATGATGCGTCTCAATTTGGATTTCCGATCCACACGCGCCACCTGTACTTTATTCGTGCTATACGTATTATATATATATATATATTATGCTATACTGAATATGGTATACTAAAAATATTATGGATCCATTTATTTCTTCGGATTCTACACTCGTTGGTAATTTTGAACTTTTCCGATAAAATAGCAGTTAAGCTGTCCGAGACATCAGATTTGGGGACAATTATTTTATGAGTTTCCGAACAGTTGGAAAATTTTTTTTTTTTATTTTTACATTGTTTTCGATCGATACATTTTTTATTCATTATTATTTACAATGAAATATTGCGATAAAAATACATTTTTTTTTTTTTAATCAGATACGTGAGGAGCAATACGTTTTTGAATATTAAAGTTTATTGTAAAGTATACTTTGAGTCAAATATTCAATTACTTTCTCGATTACTTTGACTTTTTCTTATTTTTCATCTCAATTGGATTTTTTCTTTTAAATTGTCATGGATCATTTTTTTTAGAAAAAATTTCTTAAATACTGCGTGTTATATAAGAAGTGATGAAAAAAGCTTTTTTTAGCACCAAATTATAGTTTGTTGCAATAAATTGATCTGTACTTAACTGTATTTACAACGTTTGAAAAAAAAAAAAAAAAAATTGTACTATTATACGCAATGATAAAGGAGATGAAAATGACTTGCAATCTCTATCATCGGATGAAACTGTCGCAATCACGTACATAGTATACACGCGGCTCGTGAATTTCAAAAATTGAGCCGACAACCGGTTTTTCTAAAAAATCAACAACGCGCCGATGACTCATCATCGTGTACACATATTACACACTCGTACACATTTTTCTTCTTCGCTCTGTTCGCCTTTCATTGGCGTTTGCATGAAAAAAAAAAAAAAAAAAAAAAATCTGATCGGAATAACAATTAAAGAGAACGTTAAATTCACTCATACGTACCTACAACACAATTATGTACATGCAGAAAGAGATAGAGAGAGTCTTTTGAAAAATTATTTCATTCCGTCAATTAGCATGACGTGCACGACCGGCAAAGGGGGATGCAGGAGCGATTTACCCAAGTGTTGCAGTTACGCCGTGGAGTCGTTTGATGCGCACGTTGAATGCGATTAGTCATAAACTGCGGTGATGATGCACGTATATGTACATACATGTGCATGTGTAAGTACTCATAAGTGAAAGGACAATGCCTCCGAGCTCCCGTTTCAAGCTGCCCATATCGCGCGGATTATGAAGATCCTTGAGGCGTATAATTTCGTTGCTATATATACATGATGTACAGGTGTGTGTGTATACAGTACAACCTCACAGGTACTGAAGAAGCACGCGTGTGCGCGTCGGCTTTTTCAATTTCGAAATTTCACGTGAAGCATCTACGTATGGTGCATAATTTTACGATCGCCGATGCGTTACGCAGAACAAAAAACGAAAAACCGTGGGAAATCTGCGAACGCGTACACGTCTGATCGGTTTCGGGCTGCATCTACTGATGCTGTTTCTACTACTGCACGAAAAAGCGCGTGAATGAATATGTAAACGCAGCATCTTTTACACCATCGATATTACATCACATTGAGAAAATATTGATTATGTATATGTATGTATGAATATTGATTATACATATACGTATATGTATGTATGTAATTATTTTTTATTATGCGCTTCGCGTACTCATTAAAAATATTCTCTAGTGATACTGGAATTTCGATAAGTAGTTTTTCGATTCACAAATGTATAGTACTGACTGTTTGGTCATTAAAATATTTTTTCACTTGGCTACATACGTTCATTTTTATCTTGCTGATGAAAAAAAAAAAAAAAAAAAAACTGTAACGTATACTTACCTCATATGTTATACAGCGTTGTAACCGTGTCATACTAGTATTTCGCATTTCACCTGTTGTCTACACAAAGGATTGTTCAATGGGATGGTAATTTCAATAAAATTGTGTAAAAATAACAAAACCGAATGATTCACAAGCCGTATTTATTTGAAAAAACCGCGAATCTCATTTGAATGACGACCACGTTGGTGGTCTCAGTCTGAACCAATCGCATACCGAATTAATGGCTTCATTCGCAAATTACTCTCCTTTTCAAGACAAGATAATATCATTGATGACACACACACACACACACAAGAAGACGATACGATTTGCGAAATAGTAAGAGAGAAGGATGTAGCCTTGGTACTTCAACTTAACGTGCAGTACCTACAATTATCGAGTGACACTCGATGAAAAATTACAGAATCGTATGTAATTCCAGTCTGCATGTACCCACGTAGCGTACCCGTGGTATACTGCTGCAAAAAAAGAAAAAAGAAAAAAAAAAAAATATAGAGAGTCTCATCTCCGGTGTGCAAACACGCGGCGCGTCGTCCGCGTTGTAGAACAGTTTTGCAAGATAAACACGCGGACGAGCGCTGAAAAAAACACGACGTATAGCGTTTCCCAACGACAAAAAAAAAGAAATTAATTGAGAGATCGTCCTGGTGTAACGCACTCCCGTGCGAGTGTATCTGGGTGGTGGCAAAAAGAGGCTTACGGTATTGTCCAATTTCGTATCTCTCGAGTGGAAAAAAAAAAAAAAAAAAAAAAAAAAGAAAAGAAGAATAAGAAGAAACGCCACAGTTTGGTCCGTGAGGCACGCGCGACGGCGAGGTTCAACGAAAGGGGGAAAGTGGGAGAAACGTCGCCGCCGCTGCCGACGGGGAGGACGTAAGTTAAGCAGAAAGCGCGGGCGTGAGCTGTCGGCCCCAGGGTTCTTGCTGCGATTCGTCCTCCTCCTCCCCCCCTCTCCCTTCAGGAAGGGTGTGTATGTGCACTCTACTGTAATACATATATAACGTATACCATTGCTTCGTTGGTGGTGCATGGCGTTGAGCGATCGCGCGGATATTTCATCGCGCGCCCGCTCGAGAGTGAACTTTGGGGTGTGCGCGGCGTGACGCTGATTTACCGGGCCCCTCTCTCTCTCTTTCTTTTTTTTTTTTTTTTTTCCGGCCGTGCCATGCGTGTACCCATGCACGTATTATAATAATACGTGGTGTACAGCGTGTATATAATATATAGCAGCTAGCTTGTCGGGCTGTATGCATCATCACCACCCCGTGCTGGTTGTACATGCTCTCTCCTACGAGCGAGCAATTTGGCTCGCCGCAGGAGCGTGTAGTATATACGGCAGCCTTGAACGTGGAAAAGAAAAGAAAGGAATAATAATCGCGTGGAAAGCCGTCTAGTCTCCCAATTTCGGGATAACAATAACGCGTGCACCGGTCCACCCCCCACCCCACTCCGAGGAGCTGTTATATAGGTATACATGGTTGGAGAGTAGGATGCGCGCACGTGCGAGGTAGCCGTAATCACGCGGCTATTGTGTCCCATTGACTGCCTATATCTATACATACCGTACATACATACATACACATCAGACTCTCAGCTCGTACAAACTGTATCGTACACGAGAGGTAGATTTTCACTTTCGTCCCTGCGGCCAATACCTTCTTCCCTCCTACCCCCCGGTGTAGTGAACGTGTATTATACCACTGGAGTCTCTCTAGGGTAGTTTTTGTTATTCCCCCTGTACGATTCGCCGTCACGCTGGGTCATACACGTCTTTTGTAAAATATCATTCTTCTCTCTCTGTTTCATTCGCGTTGACGACATGCAGTTTTGCAACTCCATCATCAGAGCGCCGTATACATGCTTGTTGCTCCTTTCGCTTGACCGAGTAGAGCCCATACGTATATGTATAGAACGCGCGTATATAATTATACTCGAACATCGCGAGCGCAACTACAGTGATGCACAACAAACGCGCGCGCAAGTCCGCGTCCTTACACACATATATATATACAGGTAGGTATTATGTACGTGACCAGCTGAAAGAGGGAGAGGACGAGTTTGGCCTTTTTTTGTGAAATAATAGATTTACGAGCTGTAGGTTGTTACATGTGTGTCGAATATGTGAATTATACTGCGCAACGGCATCGTCATCAGCAGAGACGACTCTGTATATGTTATACGTAGTAGTATAACGTGCAACGCGACGACAATGCCTATTTAACGATAGGCCAGACGAGGGCGTGGCTCGCTATCTCGCTCCGCTGTGCATTTCGTTGCGAGACCAATTTTTCCCTGCCCTCGCAATAAGGGAGAGAAGAGAGGCTGCGCGTATATATACGGTGCACCGGGAGCTGCTATGGCTGATGGTTGGCGTCCCTCCCCCCGAGAGATGAAAGCTGCTCTCCGAAGGCGGATGGTGATGGTGCTGGTGCCCCGGCATCGATCCTCTCTCCCCCTCCCACACACGCACACACACTTTTGTACATGTACAATGGCTCCGAGGTGCGCCTGCGCTGCGCTTTTGGCGCTTCCACCCCCTCCCACCCCCCAGCTCCTGTGCACTCTGCTGCAGAGACTCTCCGCGCGCGACCATCCCCCTCCCGAAAGCTCGCTATTTTTTCAAATCCCCATCTGTATATACGCTCTCCCGACAATGGCTCGCTCGCTCGTCACTTTTTTTTTTTTTTTTTTCCAGGCTCGCTAGCCGAGCACCACCACCCCTCCCCTCGCCGCGAGCTACCGCTGCACTCTGTAGCTCTTTCTTTCTTTTAGTCCGGTGACAGAGAAGGCAGAGACGGCTCTCTCTCTCTCTTTCTCGGCCGAGGGACTTTTGTCTCGGATTTATGTGGCAGCTCCTGAAATTGAGACCAAGGAGCTGGTCTGTTGCTGCACGTGTGAACCGCTTGTCGAACCCACTGTTATTTATTACGATACCCCATTTCTTACTCCCTGTGCGCGATTATATATTATACACCCGTAAATTGGTAGTTTCCTTGTTGTTGTACTGCTTTGGTGTACGGCACGGCTCGTATTTTTATCTCGATTTTTATTGTATACAAGGGGTGAAGAAAAAAATTAAATTTACGCACGATTGGCGTAGGATATAGTTTTATCTAAGAAGTCCAAAGTGACGTTTGAGCAGGGTAAATTGCCCACATTTTAATTTTGAGGGTAAATGGTACAAAAAAATAAAAGAGTTGGAGACAAAATGAATATTTTTACGTTTCGTGAAATGAATATGCTTTTCCCGTATTCTCTGGCTCATTCTCCGCGCAAAGAAAAATCATCTTTTTTTCACAAATTTCATTTTTTCTCGAGCATAATACTTTTGATAAAGAGATATTGAAATAAAATCTAATTCTTGGGAAACAACTGGGTTATCGAACGATGATCGTATGCGTACACGTATGTATAAAATGTTGTATCGCGGTTGCAAGCACTTATATGTAAGCGCGCAAGCAAATCTCGTATTATGAACGAATATCAACCCCTTGAGCGTCGAGAAAATCTGCCAAAAAACGGGGTCTCACGGATAACTGTACGTCGCATAACTTCGTTTCGCAACAACGAGTCTGTATGAAAAAAAAAAAAAAAAAAAAAAACCAACAATCGCTCTCACAGTTAGTAATCGTGACGTAAGCGGGTGAATTACAACGTGTTGTCCGGCCTATCGCCACTGATGGCTTACCCGTATATAATATCCACAGGTACTTCTGCAATGTAACTTTAGCTCTCTTTTCGCTCAATTCTCATACAACAGCGGCCGCAGCAACACACACACGCCTATTATACCGGTTACGGCATAAAACCACATCAGCCACGATAAGATGCGTATCGTATCGTTCGCGCAAAGGCGATGTATGTGTAATAATACGAACGATGAACGCGGGCCAATAAAAAAAAAAAAAAAAAAAAAAAAAAAAAAAAAGACACGCCAAGTATACGTTCGCGCCAGCTCAATTTGCCGATTTGATATAGTTGTGCGCGGGGTAGTAGCTATATATACATCGATCTCCCTGCCGATTTATCTTCCATCACGCGTACACGTACGGTGTATACTTCACCAGATTTTCCGGCGCTAGCCTCGGGCCACGCGCTCGCAAGAGATGCCCATAGGGAAGGGATATTGCAAAAACCGTATGGGGCGAATGAGAAGAGAAAAAAAAATCGAAATAAAATCGCGAGCTGCAATTTTCCTTCTCTACATATACTTACATATAATATATTTCTCGCGCTAAGGGGGTGATCGACTGGCTCTCGGCGCCTGCGCTCGCCAGCTCTGCATATATATACTTACATATACGCGTTATATCGGCATATAGCTTGCAACTGCAATATCATACATGTATGTGTACGTATGTTTATGTA
This sequence comes from Copidosoma floridanum, assembly GCF_036245765.1. Lineage (NCBI taxonomy): Eukaryota > Metazoa > Arthropoda > Insecta > Hymenoptera > Encyrtidae > Copidosoma > Copidosoma floridanum. The sequence continues at coordinate 31,260,853 of NW_028321890.1, forward strand.
TGTATGTATGCGAGAGAGCTTTCGGATGCAGTGCTGGAGCAGCAGCAGCTGAAACCAGGAGAAGAGAAATGTTATAAGAGGAGGAGAAGAGCGCGAAAAAAGAGTTGGGTGCAGGCTGGTAGGTGAGGGAGAGGGAGGGGGAGGACAGCTCGTTACGACGCATAAAGGGATGCGTCGAGATGACGGTGGGAGGGTAGGGGGCGCGCCTCTAATGGAAAACGCGCCAAGGAATTACAGTCTCGTGAACTCGGCTCTCGTTTTTTCCCTCCCTACCTCCCTCTCAGCCCCTTGGCTTGGCAAGCGCGAAGCACTCCCCCATTGTACGCGAGCAGCAACTCGAATATTTTCAAATCTACTTGTACCTTTTAATGAGTCACCCATATATGTATATACCTTGGCGTACTGTCTTTCCTCCCCCCCCCCTCCCCTCCCCCAATCCTCTGCCAACCCCCTTTTCTCTCTCACTTTTCTTTTGTTTTCTCTTTATTTTTTTTTTTTCTTTCTTCGCGCTTGGCTGTAACGGGAACAACGACAACCACGGCGACGATGATGACGATGTGCGAGGCCCGCGTTAATTGACGAGAACGTGAAATATTATACGCGGCGCGCGCCAAATTATCATAATTAGAGAGGCTCCGGATTCTTTTTTCCTCGCCCCGAGTACATATATACATACAGGTACACCCTGTCACACACATAAAAACTTAGTGTGTACATATATATGTATATGCGTGATGCAAACAGGGAGAGGATGCGTTTCTTTTGCGAGATGACTTTGACGCGACGTAGCGTGGATTTTACCCAAAAGCCGAGGCATCCGCCGAAAAGCGAGCTTGCATCGGAGATCGGATAAGGTCGCAAAAGCGAGCTTGCACTGTACACGGGGGATGAGGGCTTGGCGTGGTACACACACACACACACACACACACACACACACAAGGAGCGAGAAGGGAGAGAGAGAGAGATAGGGGTGTGATGATGTATGGTGTACGTAGTAGCAACAGCGCACCAGCCGAGAAAGCTAAGAGCGACTAATTAACGTTTCGCCCTTCTCCCTTGTACTTACCCGTTTCCTCGGCGCGTGTGTGCATCATATACCTACGACCCGATGGTGCATTGAGATTATTAATGTATATAGATATAAATACAACACAGCGCATCTTAAATTATAAATACTTGTCCTTTTATAAATGTATGGGTGGTGTTATGTATTACATATTGATATTTGTTATATTTGTACTGTCGGGGGTCAAAGCGTTTGCCAAAGTATATATACATATATTATATTATTCGTGTAATATAAATGTATCATAGGTACATGCATTTAGTGGTTCGGCGACCACCACCATCACCATCCGCCCATGTATAATATATACGTATATATACACTCGCCGATGGGGCAACAAGTTAGCTTTAGCGAGCCGGTGCCGTGGCTATGGTCTTACCGGGAGAATTAACGCTCACTCAACTTCTAACTCGACTATGGGTGAGTAAGACAGAGAGAGAAATCAAATTACTCTCGACGTGACCCGTACACATCCACGCACACGTTCCGCACACACGAGGATGTAGACCTGCATCACCCATATGGATTTTTATACGTGTATATAGCATCATCACCGTTACTGCGTCAAATTGCGTTTGCCGTCGTCGTCGTTGGTGATGGTGGGTCTCTCCTCTCGATTGCCATATCACGCGCAAGAGGATGGGGGGGATCTATGTGGTCTCGCCACCCCTCGGGAATTACGTGGTTCGCGCAACTTTTTATCACTACCGTGTGTGTGTGTGTGTGTGTGTGCACAGCTATATTACCCGTATACATTTGCTCTCTGCTACACGCGGCAACAATATATCGCGAATCCGTGGTATGGATTACACACGTCTATATGTATACCGATATATATATATATATGTATATGTTGTTGGGAGAGTCGGTGGTGCTGCTGCTGCTGCTGCTGCTGCGGCAACCACCCCTTTTATACCCATCAGAGAGCCCCGGCAAGTTTATAATTAGAGCTCCGGGGCCTCCTCGTCAGGATATTGCCTCGTCAAAGGCTACTCGTCCGAAAAGGGGGATTTAGAGAGGCTTCTCTCCCTCTCTCTCTCATCCGCCTGTGATCTGCGCTGTACCTATATATATATACACCTATACACCCAACACCCTCCACCTATATATATATATATATATATATATATATATATATATATATATATATATATATATATATATATATATATATATATATATATATATATATATATATATATATATATATTTATATATATATCCTTTCCGATGCGATCCGATCCATTGCTCGTCGTCCGAAACGTTCATTATTAAACCTGTCGATCTTTCCTCCCTTCCTCCTATACACTCCTTTTTTTCTCTCTCTCTTTCTCTCTGCATGCATGTGCTCGAGATCTATTATTGCCGCGGATGCTGCACTACTCGTACCTTACACATGAGAGTTTTTTTCATTCACAACCTCCCCCCCCATGCATATATTACACTGTACGTATTTAAGTATCTCAAACTTTTGCCATCCACGTGAGTTGCATTATGCACGTATTAAATTTTACCTTTTTTTTTCCGTATCGTATCCATACAGAGGTATAAGTACTCACGAGCTACAAGTCCATTCACTGACGCGTCTCGATCGAGTCATTGAGAATTTGACCTTCCGCGGCTGACGTGGATCCAATTATTGCCGGATCGGCTTCACTTTGCCGTTTACCCATCTCTTTCTCGCCTTGAGATGATGGGACGTTATGGACAGGGTAACCTTTCACGTGATGTACACATATACTGTTCCCCTATAGTATATGTGAAATTCGATCCTCCGCCAAGAATCGGCATCTTTCACTTCAAGGTGATATGGCGATGCTCCCCAGTAATTATATATACTTACTAGTACACCCCTTTGCGACTAATTACCTCGTGTGGGACTCGTGAGTGCGTTTGCTCGTTCATTTTTTTTATTGTTTAATGCGCTATGAAATCTTGATTGATTACTGCTTTTTTTCAGATATTCTCGTTGCAGTATTCGATGGTTTTATTTTTTTTGTGACGGTTTAATTGTGATGTATATGTAACAAAGTTTACGTACCTATACCAGTGCCTGCAATGAAAAATAAAAAAATACGAAACAAAAACAAATTTTGGCGGATACAATTTTTCCAGGAAAAGAAATTTCTTTTTTTTTTTTTTTTTTTTTTATTTTTTTTTTGTTTCACCAATCCGAGCCGTCGTTTCGGCCAACGAATACAGTATAGAGTCTAGTTTTCCCGGTCGAGCGAGCGAAAGTAGCTATACAGACATGGCAAAAAAAAGCCCGAGACTCTCCTTTTACCTTTTGCGCGGAGCAGCTTTTGCGGCAACTTTTTTTTTTTTCCCCTCTCCCACTCACCCTGATGTACTCAACTTTTTTTTCTTTCTTTTCCCCACGCTCGGCTAATTTTCGTAGGCGCACCGTACAAGTACTTTGATTTCGCTAATTATCGCTTTTTCTCACAACTCCGGGGGTTACTACACCTCCCACGCAAACGCTCCTTGGGGGATGTGGAAGAAACGAAAAAAAAAAAAAAAAAAATTAACGCAGTAGACTCACGGTCGTGCAGTGTGTGTGTGTATGATAAAATATATGAAGAACTTTTTATTGACCACCACAGAAACGAAGGTACAAAACAAAGCAAGACAAGAAAAACGCGTGTAACAATGGTATTACAGACAGGAGAGGGAGGGGGGTATAATGAATATATAACTATATATTATTATAGTGAGTACACAATAAGCGTGTGATTATACGGTGATTGCAAAACGATGTACATACATATATGCGTATAACACTAGGTATAATTGAAAACAAAACGTAACAAAGACAAGAGAGGGGGGGGAGGAGAGGACGGATTAGAGATTGGCCAGTTTGCCGGACAGATTGATCGGCAAGCCTTGTTGGCGCAGGCCCGCGGTGAGTCTCTTCTGGAGATCGACGTCGACGTTGCCAAAGTTCTTGAGAGCTCGTTCGACGATGAACAGCGAGGCGTTCTTCAGGTGGCCGACTATGTTGTCGACCAGGCGCTGCTTCTCGTCCTCCTTGAGGGTCTCGCGCCAGAAGGTCCTGGGCTGGCCAAAGTCGTCCTCGTTGACGGGCTGGTGGCGCTCGACGTCCCCGCTCACAAAGTAACTCGGGGCCTTCACGGCCGGACAGTCCTCGGGGCCGCAAAAGCTGTTGGGGTAGTAGTTGGGCGCGCCCTTCTGGTTGTTGTGCGCCATGAAGCCGTCGCGCTGGTAGTTCGTGGCTGACATGATCTTTGGGGCACACGTGGCAAGCAGAGATTAGAAAACGCCGTTTCAAAGGCGTTACTGTATACTAAAGCAGTTCAGTGACTGCAGAGGAAGAAGAAGAAGAAAAAAAAGGGGGAGGACGGGGCGAGAGAGAGAAATATGGGTCAACCAACTTTTCTGCTCAAGTAAAGATGAAAGACTAAAGGGGGGGGGGGGAGGGGAGGATGAGCTCGCGAGTAAACGTCCCAAAGTGTCGACCCGCCAGTTTCCCTCAAACTTTGCTACTGCTGCTGCACTAAAATAATTAAGCCAACTTGTTAAATGTACGACGGCGACGTTACTTTTCGTCTCATTGCTACTCCGAGTATCTTTATTATTATTTTTTCCATTTCTTTAAGTGAGAGTTGCAATTTAGATGGAAATTGCAGTGAAAAAAAATTGAGATGAAAATGTTCCCGGACAATAGATTTGGGTCGTACTTAAATTTTCACGTACAATTAAACGACTCGGCTTCACTGCAATTGAATTTCATTTCACGTGCCGGCCTCTACACTCTGAATTATGCAAATGGCTTCAAGTAAGCCCCAAATAGCCGGATCCGGAAGTATTTATACGTATACGCGTGGGTCAGGGGGGTGGGAGGGTGCAATCATCCCCTTTTGAATAATAGAGACGTTGGGGGTAAAAGGGCGCAGTCAACGCCATCGGGAGCACACGTACCTTGTAGGGACAGTTGACGGGTAGCTGGAGGTGGTTGACACCCAGGCGATACCTGTGGGTGTCCCCGTAAGCGAAGAGCCGGCCCTGCAGCATCTTGTCGGGGCTGGGCTCGATGCCGGGTACCATGTGAGCCGGATCAAAGGCCGCTTGCTCGACGTCGGTAAAGTAGTTATCCGGGTTCTTGTTCAGCACCAACTTGCCGACCGGCATCAGAGGGTAATCCTTGTGCGGCCAGACCTAATTTCACGACACGAGGTAAGGTGTATATTTACAGAGTTATGTATATATACGTCGAAACAACGGAGGGAGATGGTATGTTGTTGAAAAGTCACCTTTGTCACGTCGAAGGGATTCCACTGGAACTTCTCGGCCTGTTGGGGCGTCATTATCTGCACGGAAAATGTGTAAGAGGGGTACTTGCCCTCGGCGATGGCATCGTACAGATCGCGAATTCCGTAGTCGGGATCGGATGCGCTCAGCTCGGCTGCCTTATCGACTGGAATGTTCTTGATCCCTTGGTTCGTCTAACGAAAAAAAAAAATAATAATAATAAATAAAATGAACAATTAAAAATAATGTGGCGACGATATGAACATAAGTATTGTACCTTGTAGTGGAATTTGCAGTAAACCATCTCATTTTTGTCGTTGACGAGCTTGAAGGTGTGAGAGCCGAAGCCGTGCATGTGACGGTAACCGTCCGGTATGCCGCGGTCGCTGAACAAAAACATCACTTGATGAGTCGACTCCGGCCTCAACGACAAGAAATCCCAAAACATGTCAGCATCCTGCATGCATAAATAGTTTTTTTTTTGTTTTGGTTTTTTTTTTTTTTTTTTTTGTTTTAGCTCTCAAAACGCTTTAGCTACGCGATCGATGCGCTTAGTCACCTTCAAGTGCGTTACGGGGTTCCTCTTCTGCGTGTGGATGAAGCTCGGGAACATCAGCGGATCCTTGATGAAGAAAATCGGCGTGTTATTCCCAACGAGATCCCAAATGCCTTCGTCCGTGTAAAACTTGACTGCGAACCCTCGCGGGTCTCTGGAAAAAAAGACCAATCGAAACAAATTCTTAACGGCGCGTAGCCATAGTCATTTCTGTTTTTGGAACACCAAAGTTTAAAAGTGCATGTGGTTCAATTAACGCTTGCGCTCCTTTGCGCGAATTGTCGCAACGATTCTTACAAGTGCAACTTTATTGTATGACGCACCTCACGGTATCCGCGGAGCCACTCTCTCCACCAACGGTAGAAAAGCGCACGGCAATCGGGGTCTGCTTGCCGATTTTCGAGAAAACCTTAGCCTTGGTGTACTTGGTTATATCGTGGGTCACTTCGAAGTAACCGAAAGCACCTGTAAAACGATTTCTCTGGTTGCATATAATATGTACCTACTCGTATATTATTTTCAACGTTTTGATAAAATCGTACCGGCTCCTTTGGCGTGCACCACCCTTTCGGGGATTCTTTCTCGGTTAAAGTGAGACATTTCGTCGAGATAGACATAGTCTTGGATGAGTATAGGTCCTCGTGGTCCAACGGTGACAGAATTCGTTTTATCACCGACGGGAGCTCCATTTCCAGCCAAAAGGGTCGGAGGGTCTCCCTGTAATGACAGTTTATTTTCAGCTCGCCTCAATTTTTTTTTTAAACTTCTTTTTGCATAATTTTTTTTTTTTTAGTATGCTAACAATAACCGATATAAAATGGCACATTGGGATGTAATCCGGTTTCGTAACGTCCGCTGTTATTATCGATCAGCGCTAATTATCTAGATAATCGGTCTAGCGAAATATGCACAAAAAATGTTTTTAATCAAAGTATGGACAATAAAAAAAAAACCCAGCTTTGCCAACGTTCAATTCCCACTGCCATACTTATATTACATAACGTCGAAAAAGAAAAAACCAATGTTTCTGCTGGTGGAAATGTTTTATTGCACAAATACCCGCATTATGGGCGTATGGGTCGTGACAACGTGCACTGTTTTCTGTGACTGTTGTTGTTTACTTTGCTTTCGTTAGGAAAATAACTTTCCTCTTCTACGGGGGCAAGCTCGACTTTGCCCGCATGTGCAACATACACTTATTGTTGATAAAATACTTAAAAAAAAAAAAAAAAAAAAAAAAAAGACAATACAAATAACACAAAGACTCGCATTAATAAAAGGAAAAATTCACATCGCCCTCGTTCCCCTCCAAAAGTGATAAAATATATTATCCAATAGTTGACATTAAATCATCGTCAAATGATACCCTTAACATAATATTTATTGTTTTGTGCGCAACAAGCTTATCACACTTTGATATTATGCTACAACGTGTGGCTTATCTCCCACATCTACGGCACACGTAATGCGTAATAATTGTACGAAACAATCGACCGGTAATAATTATATCTATTTTAAACCAATTTAAATAAATACTCGTTTGTCGTACGATTACGCATAATTGTTCATATTGAATAAAAAATTTGTAAAAATTTTTTACATCTAAATAGGAAAAAAATGATTTAAGCTATTTACGTAACATTTGCCAACAGCTGCGAGTTAGAGCAGCTGCCGTGAATTCAATTTGAATCGAAATTATCGTCGTATAGTTTAATTATTTCGCATCGGAATGTTAATCATTCTGGTTTATATTTACGCGTGTTAGTAATAAAAAAAAAAAAAAAAAAGACGAAACGAGGGTTATCCGTCCACGTACGAATGAAACATTCATTACGTCAATTTAAATAAAACCTTTTTTTTTGTTCTCATATCTCCAGGCGCACAAATGCAAATATCATCTGCACATATACACGCCAAATAAGTACATAAAATTTCAGGGTAACAAAAGAGTGGATACTACAAAGCGGTGTGTATTTATGTCTCTTCGAAAATACGTTACCAAAAAAAGTTCCAGTAATTTTAACGAAGTAAATTTTTATGAGTGAAATCGGTTCGACGCTCGCGTCAGTGGACTCTCGTATCTCATTCAATCGCAGCGACTGTGAACAGTCATTGTTGCTGCATCCTATCGTTAACGCTCGATATTGAAAATTCATCATTCCAAGAGTAAATCGAGCAATCAGTTTTTAACTTCAATGAAAACCCTTTGTTTCGACTTGCAGATTTTTTGTTTCATTTCTCATTTTCTTTGCTAGGCTTCTAGGAGGTAAAACCATAGGTGGATTTTTAGATGTAGCGGTCATAGGGACAAATGTTGGCTTTAAAAAAAATTAATCCCTCTCTAGTATGTGAAATAGGTTACTCGATAAAAAAAACACCGACAGTGCATCACGGCTTATCAGCGTCCCAAATCTGCACCCATGTACGATTCATAAGGTCATATCCAACCAATTTAGACATACAAGTATACGGAACAATGGAAATCGTTGTGACCTGTCGAGAGCTACTAAAAAATTCAATTAAAGTACCTGCAAATAATCCGACTTTTAAAAGTGCGGTCAACAGATAAAATTGCCATTGCAGTCATCTGTGAAGAAGGGAAAAAAAGATTTCGTACAGTCGTATAATTATATATTATTATTATTATTATATGTGCGTGTGGTTGTTTTTATCAATTTGCGAGATAACAAAGACAAATGGTCGTTTATTAGCTCGTTATTCATTAAACAAAATTAATACCTATACTAAAAATGCTTACAGGTATACGACGTTACAGCGATAGCTGTCCCAAGAGTGTCAAAAGTATAGGTATACCCCATGCATACACACTTTATACATGTACATAAATATATACGTATAGTAAACAAGTGGTATCAAACTCGTTCTTGATTTCATACCTTTTTTTTTTTTTCTCTTACATATTGACGTTGCTAATAATAGCGCATGTAAGTATAGGTATAATCGAGAGTATGTAAACAAGCATTTTATTCATCTGTTACATGTTAATAAAATTACAATAAATTGCAATAAAATTATCTTTCCCCTGGCGATGGAATGCACAAATGAAAGAAAGAAAAATGTATAGCTGTAAAACTAATAAGATCACGGTTTTTGCAAATCATCTGCAAATAGGTAACTTATAATGCTACGAAAGAACTTGTACTTGCTTACGAGTGTAGATCGGAGTCATATCACTAACCTGCACTGATTTTTTGTACTCGCAGAGCTGGTCCGAGGCAGGATCCCGTTGGTTGGCGGCGCTGGCCATTTCGCAGGTCGGCCCTGTAGAGGCTGGCGGTGTCGTCGAGAATGCGTGAAAAACCAAGCCGGCACTCAACAAGTTGTGCTGACGGAAAAGTGACGGCGACTGCGTCGATTGCCACAAACACCGCGAGCCCGGCCACAATCTTTTATCGCCTTTGCCTGTGCAGCGCGAAACTTGGCCGATGATGCAGTAGTGGGGACTCGAGTGGCTGCTATAGGGAGCAGCTGTTTGCTTTTTTCCTTGGAGTAGGTAATGCTGCTCATGTATCTTTGGGTACTCCCGGCTTTTCGCAACGAGAGAGCTGTCTTTGCCTATCAAGCGATGCAGTGTTTTTTCTTTGACGAATCTTTTCATCGTTTACCTTGGATGGTCGTCGGTCTGATGATTATTTGTTTGAACTTGACGAAATTGATCGGGTGGTAGCCTTTTTTACCTTGTATTGTTGATTTTTTTTTTTTTTTTTTTTTTTTTTTCTTTGCGACTTACTGATGGAAAAACAAAAGAACATTGACTCTTTAAATTTGTCGAAATAACCCATTTTATGGGTGACCTTACAGGTGCTTTTTTTCTTTTGAAATATTTATCACAATGTTCGTTGTGATGGTGGTTTGATACGAAAACACACAGTACTGTAACTTAGTACACTTTTTTTTTATTTTTATGCTCAATTTTCGTTTAAACCAGATGTGGATACACAAAAGTCGTCATAAAAACTTTGATTCAAGTCCGTTCTGTTACATTATTTTTTAGTACTAATATTAGTAATAGTAGTAGTAGCCAAACTTTAATATTCGTCGTACAAACGATTTATTTATTATAATTATTTCAATTTTTTTTTTTTTTTTTTTACATTAATATTTCACGTTTGATCTGCATCTTTGGTAAAATATTTTGAATAGATTACTTACTGAGGAGAACAGGATATCATCTGGCTATTATTCATTTTATATGAAAAAGATCGCATAACGTAACAAATATCTTTTTCTAGTCTCAACATTGCATATTTACAAAACTCAGATGAAATAATTCTACAAAGGTTTCATTTTTAGATTCCAAATATTTATAAAGATGGATAAATATCTATGTTTGTTGTATAAATATTTTTAAAAAATTGTTCAATTTACCATGGCCTAGTCTAGTACAAACATAGTGATTCGATACACTTATTTTTTTTATGCATTGATAAATAAATAAATAAATACAAAAAAATTGGTAAAGTTTGCATGATTTTTTCGTTATTAAATTTAACGACCACAATGACTTTTGTGCAACGTAATACGCAGCTACAAAGTGGAACGTCAGATGTGCAAAACGTCAATCAATGTTAAATATAACATCTCTTGAAAGTCGTCATTTCTAAAATTTGCATCCCTCCAAAATTAGTCTAGCGCATGAATGTGAAAACGTTTGATAATGTATGAATGTACTCGATCGTTACAGAGGCATAAAAAACTGTCAATCATAATAATAATTACAAATGTATTAATGTGCACGTTAATTATACATTGTCTACAATCTCCGAGTTAATTATTAAATTGACAACAACTAGGTTATCGATTCGAGTATCCTAATTAGTATGAAAAATCTTCCAAAAGCACAAGCTTTTTTTCTTTAATTTGGCATTTGAGTTAGACACTAAAAGTGGCGTAATTATTTCCAATCGAGCTTGAATACCTTTATACGCCAAAACAAATTCTTGCTGCTTATTCAAAGCTAGGCCAGGCATACCTCACTTAAAAATTCACTGTTCACCAACTAGACTAGGCATTTACCGCTGGTATGGAGCATTGCACTTGCCATACTATCAAATGACTCTGTTCGCCTTGTTCCTCTGAATTGGAAGCCACTGACGCTGATGTACGGTCGATTCCGTCTTCCGTCTCTTCACCGTCACCTGTAAATATAAATTCACTAAGATAGAGAATACGATTGGATTACTTATTTTACATTTTCTAATAATTTTTTAACACAGGTTTTGGTTTTGTCAATTAGTAACGCCATTAATTCTAAATACGGAACATTGGTATTCAACGTTTTTCCATACTAGTTTTGGATGCAATACTCATGATTTCTAAATACAACAGCTTATTCCTCATAATCCGACCCCCAGAGAGCAAAGAAAATGAAAATGCAATTAGACTTTGTTTCGTTTTTAAATGGAAAACAGAAATAAGACTTTTGAGTAAAATTTGTAAAAAATTGTGTAAAACATAATTATAATTGTTGTTAGTTGGTGATGGGGTGCAATGTTATTTACTTTTGTTAGAGAAAGTGTGTGCATTCAAATATTGTTAGAAAGCAAACAGCTGCAACATTCAATACACCCATTTACCAGTAAAATAGTGTATGAGCTTTTGAAAATTAGTAAAGCCATGATACCGAAACGCGGGATCAATTTGTTAGAGTTGGATTTATTTTTATGTAATCTCATAATTATGATCCATGGTTAATCATCCAGTGTCTGTGCGATGATCAACTGCAGGCTTATATGCATCCCGATACTCTCTGGGGGCATACCTGACTAATTGCCAAACTATTAGATGTGTTGCCACGTCACTCTCATCCTCAGCTTCATCTGCTGAAATTACAAGTATGTCGAGAAAAACTTTGGAATTTTAATTTTTTGTTATTGTTTTCTTAATGTCAAATTTGGCATACTAAGCACCAACAAGAATCTCAAAACACCTTAACTGGTATTAAAGTCCGAAAATATATATATATTTATTTGTTCCTTACCAACTCTAAAGTCAATGTAACCTTCACCTCCAGATAATACAAGCATAGCCGGTTGCGTATTATCCGAAGCCGCGCTCTGGCCACCATGACCTACAAAAGTATCTTTAATCATTATCATATTATTTTGTCGTTTGATGTTTGAAGGGTATAAAAATGTTCACCTGGTACAGCCACAAACATTTTCACAGCGTCCCTGTGGCCATGAAAACTGAGTTGAGCATGCGCCATACTGCAATATGGAACGTAATTTCCTGGTGGAACCACATTTTGTTCGGAAGCATAAACTCTGACTCCTAATCCGGGAGCGTCGCCCTTTCCGCTACCCGTTTGGATACGCGACACAGCCATCGAACCACCCGCACCTGAAGTTTAATCATTTGATTAACAGTCACGATAAAAAAAATTAATCTACAAGTGTATGAGATGACACTCACTTTCGGATAAAGGAACAGAAATAATCACGCCGTTTCCAGTGCCTATCCACATCTGTGACAAAATGCATAAAAGTGTGATTAATAAAAAATACCGTTTTACAAGTAAAATTCTTGTACTTTTGTAGCACGTACTTTGTAAGGGAAAAAAAAAATCGTACCCGATTTGAAGAAATGAGCAGCGCTGTAATTCGTACGAACGAGAAGCCCAATTTTCCTGTGCCCAGCATTTTACTAACGTAAGGCTCGATGTCGACGTCTTGCAAATGCTGCAACGTGTGGGCATGATACAGTCTTAGCGTAGAATCCAATCTGATGCTAACCCATACACCATCGCCAAGCCAGGCTAGTTGTCTCACTTGAGATTCTCGGCGTGGATGTGCATCAACGGTGCACTGCAATAAAACATTTGCTAATACACTCTCTCACGCTTGTATCTTCAGGTGATTACAATCAAATTCACATTTTGAATAGACGAGAAAACGTTGGTAAATTTTTCTTCCAAATAAGTACCTCGAGCTTCATTGAAATGGGGTCGATAACGTGTATCTTGTTTCGGTATCCACACCACACGGTTTTGCCCAAAACAACGCTCATGCACCTTATCGAGTGTTGCGGGCTCCCCAGCGTTATTATGTGGTATTGAGAAAGATCCCACTCGCCGTCCATTCCTCTTCTGAAAATCGCCACGGTACCGTCAGCTAAGGCAACCAGCACACGACCCTGTATGTGGCTGAAACGAAAATAAAAAATATGATAAGAAAAGGAAAAAGCCATTGATTGATTGTAAACAGGTGGTTTGTTCCGAAATACGATGCTTACACGACCGATAGAGCAGCGTCTTGCAGTTTTACAGTGTGCAAGCACACAGACCACTTGGCCACGGCAGAATGAACAAAAACGGATCCGTCTTGAGCTCCTAGCCACATGGTCGGTTGAACAGAAGACATTTTTTCGATGAGCGTTTCACTTTCTTTTTCATTTGACTCGTCGTCGTTGTCGTCGTCATTATCATTATCATCATCATCATCATCATCATTGTCGTTATCGTCATCGCCATTGTTACTATTTTTTGTGCTTATCACTTGAGGAGAATCGGATTCCGGGGTAATCTTAACAAATCGAACTTTGCCCAAATTAATCGCCTCCGTGTCCACGTCTATACTCGGCGGTTCGACAGCTACGGCAGTGGTATTTGAATCAGCAGCCATTTCACGAGGCTGATCACCCGGCGAGTTATCACCTGACTGGCTTTCCTTAGCGATTTTCACGTCAGCGTCCACGGGTTCGACATCGTGCGAGATAGCTACCTCGGCCTGAGTATCAATGGCCTCCCTGTTGATTTGCTCGTCCTCCCTGAGGTCTTGAACAGTCTGAACGTAATCGCTTTCCTTAGCACCAGGTACGCTAGCGATGCACAGCAAATGACTTTGGCATACGTTGAAGACTTCAAGTACGTCGGCCGGATTGTTGGCGTCTATCACAGTTACTTTTGACATCTTTGGCGTCGATGTGCATATCCATACGAGTGAGCTCAGTTGCTGTTCCATTTTTTCGGCCTCGAGTCTCCGCTGCTCGCTGTCCTGCAACTCTTTGTCCAAGTGTTCGATTGCGTCTTCGGGCTTGCCATCGCTCCCCGTTTCCCGTGCCTCTGCTGCATAGAAGACACTTCCGCCGATCATCGAACCTCCGTCTCGAGTCTTGCCACCGCTCAAGTTCACTCCAGCCCCACACCATATCTGCGAAATGGATAATATTTTCAATACCATTATTCGAAAAGTGTTTTAATTTTTAATACATTACACCGTACCTTCATTCCGGGCTCCGCTTGGGAGGCTTCCAGAGGTCGGCAATAGACGGGAACGGGGACTGGTTGTTTCGATGGGGCGGAAGGTTTTCCGGGTAACGACCAACCGTAGGCTTGCATTCGACCGTCTTCTTTACGGACGTGGGCTCTGACTTGACGATACTGTTCTCTTCTTTCGTTTGCCCGTCTCGCCACTAATTTTTCGGACGACCTGAAATTTCATCATTACGCTCTACATTGTACATTGAAATTTACAGTTGTCTTTGCGAAATGAAAATTTTAAGTAAGCAAAATAAATAATGTGATTTACATAGTACTGTAAATAACAATAATTTGCATACACTAATGGTTGGCTCACAATATCACAAAGCAAATGTTTTAGCGTGATGTTAATCAGAGAATAGTTTTTTTGTTAATGAGCGCTTAGCGCGAGAAATGAAAAAAGTAAAGAAATCGCATTACCTGTTATTTAAAGAATCTAAGGCGAAAAGCTTGGTTTTCTTGTGTGCATCGTAGGATAATAAGTAATACATGGACCCAGACAAAAGTGCCAAAGCAGTTTACATCGACAATTGAGTAAAGTTAAGTACAAGTAGTTTTAACTTATCACCACTATTACATTCAGTCTACATACTGAATTCTCAAAATAAAGGTTGATCTTTGTTCATACAGATGCGTAAAAATACATGGAGTTTGTAAAAAAATTCAAGATACATTTCTATGTAGTTGAATTGATAAACGTTAATCGAAAAACATTGACTAATAGCAATATTTATAAAACAAAAAATAAAATGATATGCACATATGTTTTGAAATACATAGAAAACTACAATTTTACATAAGCTACATTAAAAACATGCAAAACTGTTCAAAAAGACAGAGAAAGCTGAATGGTTGGAAAACAAAACGAAATTGGCTACCAAAAAAAAAAAGAAACAATAACTTTTCCTACCATAGGTAAAAAGAGTAGTAATAAACTACAGTTTAGATGAATAAAAAAAGCATAGAACAGCGCATGGTGAAACTAATTTTTTTTCGTTTCTCACATAGTGTCTCCTTGGTCGAGAAAATCGTGTCGGTTTTTAAGCGCCCGTCTGCGCAACACGTCCAATGGTGCAGCCGGAACTACTTGATTAGTCGGTGCGCTATAACGGATGTGTGCTCCGCGAACTAAGGGCCCTCGGTCTGCTGGGCCCGTAAAAAGGTTGCTAAAACTAATATGAAAACATGACTTATAATTTGAATTTATTTTTGCCACGACGAATGATGAATGAAATGTAAAATGGAAAATTGGATTACAATTTCCAAAATGTTTGCTTTCCACCCGATATGCTCGCAGGGTCCGTTTTGCTAGCTCGTATCATTTCTGTCCATCGTACAGCTTCTTGTAGCTCCATGAATCTTTCCTTGTACTGATTTCTCTCCATAAGTACCCTGGCCATCTCAGCTCTGGTGAATCTCTTCCTTTGAGCTAAAGGTACTTCCTCTTCGTCGTCGCTCTTGGTCGCCTTTGCTGCTGCCTCTGCGTCTTCTTTCACTTTCTTTAGCTCTTCTTCTAGTATCGAAACTCGTTGTCGGAGGCGCTCTCTTGCTTGCTGCAGAGTACGAATTTCTTCCCGCAGTACCTCTTGTTCTCTAAATATTTTAATCAGAATATACACACGTAAATCGAATCAATTTTTTTTTTTTTTTTTTTTTTTCACAAAACTCACCCCGTTAACTCGTCTACTTTAACTATTAAATCGTCTTTGACAATATTCAAAGCGTTCCTAAAAATTATATAAATATTAGTTTTTTCAAATTATCAATTTATGTGAAACAATCATACTCACTTGGTAGCTAAGAGTTCGTTGTTCTCCATAATCAAGTTTTCAACTTCCTTGCCCATTCCTATCAAAGATCGATTCATATTATTTTCGCGAATCAATCGAAACATAGATAATTTACATTTCAAATTTTAAGTGGTTGATACAATTTTTATGATATTCACAAATAAAACAAAAACCACACACACGCACATTTACACGTATAGTAACTATAAAGTTACGGATGCAATCCAATTATTCCTTATCAATGGTTTTATAAGAGTTTCAATTGAAGTTATAGGACCTCTTACCAAAAAAGTTGTCATTAACTGCACACGTGTGGATTATTCGTCACATGCATCATTAAGCGGAGATTTCGGAGAAACGGAAGAACAGCATTAATAGAAACAATAAATTATTTAAACAGATTATTGAATGGCTAATGGAAATTTCGTTAACGTTAACATGCAACAATTGTTATTTATTAGTAAAGCAAGTTTTGTTAAACGTACCGGATGAAGCGTACTCTCCCGGATGAACCCAACTCCCTACAAATCGACGTGAAATGTTTTAGTAAAAAATACACTGTCGAAATTCGATTAATGAATACTGACCCGTTATATCAGCTCCTTCGTCCATCTCACCGAGAGCATCGGCATCCTGAAAACTAATCTCTTGATACAATGTATTGGCACTCCGTCGCTCCTCTCTATCCGTTCGACTTCTTCCACCAGGAGTCGTAGCCAGCTTTTCGACTTTCGGAGATATTGGAGACGTGACTGTGGGTGCTGTTTCCGTAACTGGACTGACGTCTACACAAACATTGAATGAGTATGATGATGAAAGTAATTTTTTCAAAAAAATCATTTGAAAGTAAGTATCTTACGCCTAGAGATGTCAGTTGTTTTGTTCGCTTTTACTGGCTGATCTGTCAACTGGCTTTTGTCGGACATCTCAATGGTCGCTTCGCTACTGTTGTCTAACATTTCCGTTTTTAAACTTTCAGGCTCAGCGGCACTGGGCGGACTTTCTTCTGGAATCTCGTCGGCAGTCATGCTGGCCTCTAAACTTTGGAAACCATAACTGAGGGGGCCAGAGCTACGGGACATGTGTGACAACCCAAGAGATGGAAGTCGACCTGGACCGCGATTATTATTCGACGAATTTTCCAATCTTTCCGTACTACCGACCAGCATTTTCGTTCTTTCCATGTAATCGACGTGAGTCTTAAACAATTCCGTGTACCGATCGTGCAACCGAGAGTATTCTCGCTTCAGTTCCGATTCTTTTTCCTCGAGACGAACCACTGTAATGAAACGTTATTTTTAATGCTGAATCAATTTTTGTTTGCCTGATGATGTGCTGCAATGGATCTAAGGAATTTGAACAAAAAATGAATAATGAGGAATGAAGCTAATGACTTTTTTCTCGACTTTACAAAATATATGTGAATTATGTTATTAAAAAAATTTTTAAATGTAATGACGGAAAAGCAAAACAAATTTCAACCATAATGAAGCATTTTTTTATTGTTTTTTTATGATAGAAGCGCGAAAAAAAAAAAAAATTGAAAATCATACAAAACAAACTCAAAATAATCTACTCTACTGTGAGGGATTTTTCTTTGACTGGAAGTGTCATTGACATTTGTACCATGGTCGTGAGAATTTTTAGTTTTGAGTTCCAGCATCCTAACAATTGACTCCAAGCTATCAATTTTCGAGACTAATTCTTTTCGTTCATCTTCCGCTGCATCCTCTAACTCTAATAGTTTCTGTAAATAAATACATTTGCCATCATTCAAAATTAAATAGAACAATAACCTTCAGCACTTTAAAAGATTCTTACTTGATCCGATGTTTTCCTCAACTGTTTCTCTCTTTCATACTGAGTAACAAGCTGTTCATTGTCCTCTCTTAGGAGCTCCAATTCGACTTCATGCTCTTGATTTTGTGTGTAGGCGATATCTAGACACTCAAGAACATTGACTAGTAAGGGCATAAGCTCTTTAACAACATCCTCGTCATATCTGGCAATCATCCGCTCAAACTCTTGATAAATACTTCCAGCCAGTGACTGCACCTTTTCCGACATGACGACATGACTGTCCTCATGCGTTCCGTATACAGTTTCTTGGTCCATTTTTATTTCAGTCATTGTTAATGCACTTCTGGAATTACATTTAAAAACTTCATGAGCTGACTGCCAAGTACATACTCTAAATTCAAATCATTCTAGCCAAGACAAAAGTCAATATGTTTCTAACAAGCTAATGACTTTTAATTTTGTATAAATTAAATGTATTAAATTCAAAGAGAAAATCTAATAGAGCAAAGAACACATATTCTCAAAGCAGATGTTTCACCTTTCAAACACTGCAGCTGATTAAATGTTTAAGCAAGCCCACCCGACCTTGATTACTCCAATGGATCCCAGCTGAGGACAGTCAACAGGAGAAAAGAGAGAGACACAGAAATAGAGAGAGAGGGAGTAGACCCTCAAGACAGGCAGGATCACCTGTGCACCTAGACACTTTGAATAATTATCGAGAAGGTGTCGATTGAATATTGGCCTAGCAGCAGCAACAAGAACAGTGGTGTCACAATCATTTCTTTCCCCATCATCATTTGTCAAAGAACAACAACAGCAGCCAGCCTCATACACACGAGCTGGCTTTTTTTTTCTTTCTTCGTTTTTTGACGTTTCTACTTTTCGCTCGACCAGGCTATGATCTCGCCATCATCACAACTGTACTGCACTAACACCTAAATACCTATATACGTAGGTACCTATGTATTACACTTTTATATTTTGACACTTGACACACACGATTGCTGATGTACATTTACTTTGAGATAGTTTGAGTGCTTTGACAACAGACTGGCTGCTGCAGACAAATCTCTTTTTTCTCTCTCTTATCTCGCCCTTTAAACAAAATTTGATGCAGGATAAGTATAGGAAAAACGGGAGTCGTCAGCAGTGTTTTTTTTGTTCACACTAAACTTTTGTACTTGCTGGCCTGTCTTGATAAGTGTGTATACGTATAGTATATCTATACATATACATCGTGAAAAAAGTGATCAACCATTCAACCACCCTACAGTGCCTGCAGTCGTTAAAAAGGTTATATATATAAATATATAATTAAACTTTAATTTTCATGTTCGCGCTGTTGATTATTAATTTACGTACTTATCTATTCGCGAGTGCTCAATTGTTTATTCGTTATTTTGTCGCTAGAAAAAAAAAGGACCTGATTAGCAGATAATATCGAATATTGACATTATCGATCGACAGTCTATTCATTCTCTACTTTGATCACTTAAGGTAAGGATGGCTTTTACTTTTACACCATAATTTTTTATACGTGCATCAGCAGAATATATCACTTGTGTAAAATATAAACAGTACGTAAGTGATTGAAGTTTTGGTTGATTTTAGTTTTTAAAAGGTTCAAAAGTGATAAGAAAAGTTTTTGGCAATGTAGTGTACATAGAACCTAAATTATTAAATCATTGAAAGTTACTAACGGTGATGGTAAAAGTTTAAATATACTGGAAGATATTGTGTTTATAACCACAAGGTATAAATATGGACGCACTCCGAGGATACGGTAGCAGCGATGACGAAAAAAATGAAAATCTTGAAACGAAGGTGGAAAATAAGAAAGAAAGCGATGTCCCAGAAATTGTTCATCCTTTTAAATTCTCGAGTACTTTGACTGTAAGTCTTTGCGCTGCTCCTGAAGTCGAATCCACGGTAAGTTTGTTATACTTGCTTTTGATCATTATCCTCTTTGCTCGTAATCAAAGGTTCTTGGTTTGAATTTTTATAAATGCATTATTTACAGGGGACAGAAATGTGCATACAGCATATCGATTCTACAACAAAAGAATTAACCTTTAATCCGAAGTTTGATCAACTTTTTGCCCCGGAAGTAGGTCCTGAAAACCCATTTAAAACACAGCAACAAAAGGCTCCCAAGAATATGTTATCGGGATACGTAGAGAAAGCCCACATAAGTGACTTTCAATTTGAAAATCAGCGCCGAACCTTTACTAGTTATGGTAAGGTGATTTTGAAATAAAAATGTATGATACGTTTTTTTAGTTGCTTGTGTATTAATCTTTACTTTTTGTATTTTTGCTGCAAAGGCTATGCATTAGATCCCACAGTGGATGGAAGTGCTGAGGAAGGAAAATCACTAGTTGGAGCAATCGAAGCGGCTGAAGAGAGTGGGGCAAAGACTGTTTTTGAGCACACACCCATAAGACCTGCTGATAAGAGAAAAAGACACAAAAATGACAATCCCACGGACATAAATGGATTTTTGGGCCCTTGGGGTGGTTACATTGATGAAAGACGCATTATTAAGCCTTCTGAGGAAGAAGCTGCCGAGTTGGAGGAAATTTTAGCTAAGAGAAATAAGAGAGGGAAAGTTACAGATGAGAAGCCTCTTGAAGAAAAAACCGTCTTGCACAGTAAGTTTTTCCTACTGATTAAGTATCTGTTACTGTGATATATCATGCATTTGATCATATTACTAAATGTAAAAAACTTATTCTCCATAGTCAAAGACAGTGTGGATTATCAAGGAAGATCTTTCCTTCATGCTCCTCAAGATGTTGGGGTTAACTTGAGGTCAGATTCTCCACCAGAAAAGTGCTTCTTACCCAAAGCACATATTCATACATGGGAAGGGCACACTAAGGGGATTTCTCAAATACGATGGTTCCCAGTCACTGCACACCTTTTGTTATCTTGTAGTATGGATTGCCGAGTCAAGGTAAAAAATGATTAATCATAGTAGTGTCTTTGAATTTTTTGAAACAATTATTTTTATATTTCAAGTTATGGGAAGTGTACAAAGAAAGGAGATGCGTCCGCACATATTATGGTCATAGACAAGCTGTGAGAGATGTTAGTTTCGATAATGATGGTAAAAGATTTTTATCCGCTGGCTATGATCGTTATGTAAAATTATGGGATACCGAAACTGGTGCTTGTATAAATCGATTCACGAGCCGTAAAGTACCGTATTGTGCCAAATTTAATCCTGATCATGATAAGCAACATCTTTTTGTGGCTGGTACTAGTGATAAAAAAATTATTTGTGTAAGTTTTTTGAAAAATTATGTTCAAAATTTTGATTAACGTATCAATCAACTATAACAATCAATTCTATTACTTCATACTTTTAGTGGGATACTAGATCTGGTGAAATCATTCAAGAATATGACAGGCATTTGGGAGCTGTGAATACTATCACATTTGTTGACGAAAATCGTCGATTTGTTACAACCTCCGATGATAAGAGTTTGCGCGTTTGGGAGTGGTAAATATAAAATCTCTCACATGTTACTAGCTTATTTCTAAGTTATTTAAGTATTAAAAATTCGACTGTAAATTTTTATTCTTATAAAATAGGGACATTCCAGTTGATATGAAATACATAGCAGATCCAACAATGCACTCTATGCCAGCTGTTACTCCGTCCCCTAATCAAAAATGGTTGGCATGTCAAAGTATGGACAATAAAGTTGTAATATTCTCAGCACTCAATAGATTTAAGATGAATCGTAAAAAAACATTTTCTGGACATATGGTTGCTGGTTATGCTTGTGGCTTAGACTTTTCACCTGATATGAGGTGTGTAAAAAATTTACACAAAAAATTTTCTATTGTTTCATAAATTAGTATTAAAATGAAAAATATAATTTATTTTTAGCTATCTCGTATCAGGAGATGCAGATGGCAAATGTTACGTGTGGGATTGGAAAACAACGAAACTTTATACAAAATGGAAAGCTCATGACAATGTCTGTATCTCAGTTCTATGGCATCCTCACGAGCCATCCAAACTTGCAACTGCAGGTTGGGACGGAAAAATCAAGTATTGGGATTAAAGTTGTAAATATAAAAATAAGTTTTAACGTAAATAAATCCTATTTTAATGATAAATTCTTGTTTAATTTCAATAATCCATTACACATACTACATATATATAAATATAAAACATCGAGCAGCAAAAAAAAAATTGTAAAAATTTTTGTTGCAAGTGGTAACAGATAAGTTCAAATGTATGCGTACTTTATTTTTCATGAAAAGATGATGTTTAATACGTTTAAGGAAAAATAAGAAATAGAGTTTCTTCTGTGCGCTAATTAACGGTACAATTATTTCAGTCGTTTTTAAACTGTTGTAACATACGATATGCAAGTGATTCCTTAAAGTAATTTTTTTTTTTTTTTCTTATAAGATTATTCGTCAGAATGTAATTTTGGCACCCATTGTGCAGTTGACTCATCAAGTAAGTAATTTTTACATGTAAAAAAAACACATGCAGTGGTCACGTGGTAACAAAAATTTTTTTATTATTGAAATTGGGCCGAACAATACCACCAGCGCCAAATTCTTCATCCAAATAATTTATGAGGTAGTGATGGCTTCATCATGTTCGGAACCCAATAGTTGCAGAAGGAAAATCCAGTCCGAAGTCGCGGGTACCATCCAAAAAGTACCGACTCTCAAAGAGCTCCTCCAACAAGGAATCATCCAATAATGAGACTATGAAAGAGCGATGTGCAAATATAAGTATTTCATTGTTACATCCGCTAAACGTATGTTTTCGCTGCGATAGCCGGGTCTTGTACGGTAAAAAAAAGTATATATTTTGTCTCTTCTCGTATCAAGTTATTTTCTAATAAACATGGTAAAATCATAAAAATGCCACTAATAATTTTCATTGTTAGTAGTAGGGATGAAAGTTGTAGAATATAAAAATTAGTTCTAAGGTAAATAAATTTTTATATCGATTTCCCAATTTTTTATTTGGTTCGAAAGACGCACTGTATAAGAAAAGATTGCGATATAACGACTAAAATCACATTTGTAAGTATATTATATGTTACAACAATAACCATCCTTACGTACACGTACTAAAAACATTAGTTAAAATTAACGTAGTATACAAAACAACGCATTTACATGTTTTTTTTTTTTTTTAACATATCACACATCAAATCGATAATTAAAATTTTAATATCTGCAACAATTTTCAAGTATCATCGAGCAGTAAAAAAATTATTAAAATTTTTGTTGCAAGTGTGGCAACAGTAAAAATATACAATAACTCTAAAACACAATTTTGTACTTTATTTTTCGTGTAAAGAAGATTTAATACGTTTGAGGAATTCTATTGCGAAGGTAAGCCAGAATTTCTTCCGTTCCTTTCATGAGAGTCGCTTGTCTCGGCTGCTTGAAACAGTTTCCACTCAAAGAGAGCATTCTGAAAAAGATAAATCTTTTGCGAATGAACAGCGTTGACACCGAATGGCCAGTGCAAATGTCGACCCAATAAACTTAATCAAGACGCATAAGTATACTGTGTCTGCGGTTACCAAAGCGCTTGGCACGCAAAATTAGGTCTCACCTGAGATTATTGAGGGTCCCAAGTTCTGGTGGAACGTATGTAATATTATTGTTAGAAAGATCTAAATTCGCTAGATTCTTGAGATTGCTCAACGCTGGCACATTGATTGAAGACATTTTATTATCATTGGCTGTGAGTATCTCCAAGTTCGACACCTCGTACACGCACTCGGGCATCTCAGCGAACCTGAAACGCGGAAATAATAATACAAAAATAAATTTTTCATTGTCGAACGGCACAAATGACAAATCTCTCGCGTGTACGCACTTGTTGAACGATATATTGAGCTCTATCAGGAACTGCAGACAGCCGATGCTAGCTGGCAGCGAAGTCAGGAGGTTCTTACTCAAGTCGAGGTACCGCAACCTGACGAGGCTATCGCCCAGCCAGTCTGGCACTTCGGTCAGCAAGTTATACGACAGTTTGAGATCCGTCGCTGTGGTGACTCCGGCCAGTCCGTCGGTCAGCTCCTGGAGCTTGTTCCTACTTAAATCTACGCAGGTCACTTCGGCTTCTTTGGCATTCTCGAAGACTTCCTCGGGAACCTCCGCCAGGTTTTGGCCCACCAGGCTCAACAGTTTGGCGTTTCTCATCGTGTATCTACGACATTTATTTTTTTTTTTTTTTTCATCCTGATGAGTTGTATAAAAAAAAAAAACCTTGTTATTGCATATTGTACTTTGTAGTTAATTGGTTCATATCAATTTTTCATGTTAAAATACTTGTGTAAAAGAAAACCGAATGAAAAAAAAAAAAAAAAAAAAATACTTTGCCGGTGCATGTTTAACAGTAAAACCCTCATGGGAGATACCCGCGCAGTAATTGTGGGCGCAGCGACTGGTGCTAAAATTTTATAACGGTGCGCAGTAATACCAGCAAGTGATATCAGCACTAAAACAATTATTAAAAAAAAAAAAAAAAAGTTACTTAACAGAAAAATGTTTGTCGTTTTAATCGCACAAGATGCTGCAGATAAAGATTAAGTAAAACTGATTCAATTTACATAAAAAAACATTGAGAAATGAGAAATTTAGTACAATCAAAAATTTCAGTGCGCAGTAATTGGGTCATTTACCCCTATATTCTGCAGAAAATAGCGTACGCTTTTTTTTTTTTTTTTATATTATAGTGCTCTACGTCCGGCTCCTTTTTAATAAGGGCACTACTATGGGCACTTAGCACTTTGGAGAAGGAAGGGAAGAGGGATGGGAGGCCCCCCATTACTGGGAGGGGGGTAGGGGGAAATTAGGCAATTATGCTACGAGAAGTCGCCTAAACCCTCCTCGAGGAGCATTGCGTGGTGAAAAAGCACATGTGAAAGACACAGAGGTACTTGCCCGAAAAAGTCGCACTGGCCGGGAACTGAACCACGGTCTCCCGCGTGCCAATCCCCGACCTAGCCGACCGAGCCACCGCGCGCTCAAATAGCGTACGCTTTTTTTTTTTTTTTTTTTTTTTTATATTATAGTGCTCTACGTCCGGCTCCTTTAATAAGGGCACTACTATGGGCACTTAGCACTTTGGAGAAGGAAGGGAAGAGGGATGGGAGGCCTCCCATTACTGGAAGGGGGGTAGGGGGAAATTAGGCAATTTTTGCTGCGAGGAGGTCGCCTGAACCCTCCTCGAGGAGCATTGCGTGGTGAAAAAGCACATGTGAAAATAGCGTACGCTACGGCATATTTCTTCCAGTTTGAAAATCGTATCAGGAGAACAGGAGGTATCAGAAGTATCGCGCGACTACGATCTGCATTACCCACTGCCGGTCATAATATCCCTTGGTGTTTTCGAAACTTCAAAATTTCCAATAAAATCGAGAGGACTCGGGTTAGATAGTCCGTAAATTATGCGTCAATAAGCTCGACGCTCGAAATAGTATCAGGCGAACATGACTGGCGAAGAGGTAAGTCTGGCTCACGTTAGGCCGCGTCCACATTGGCGCGTCTGCTCGTCTGCCTAGTTATTCGCTGCCAACGTGCAAACCTCAAATAAACTACAAAAAACGTGTAAATGTACGGGATGTGTTGGGAGTTGGTTCATTTGAGGTTGGCAGCGAATAACTAGTCACGATTCAGACGGACGTCGGACGCGTTGATGTGGCCGCGGCCTAAGCTCGAAGGAGCTATTCCTGCGTGATTCTTACATCCTGTTTATTTTTGGGTGTAGGTAAAACGGATTATTGTCACCATCGGCTCGGCCATCGGAGCTTAGAAACGAAACCGAAGCCGCTTTCTTTAAAAAAGTCTGATGCAAATAATAGGAGATTAGAAGGGTGGAGGATTATAAAAAAATACATTATATTTTATGTAATTGAGCTCTTGGTGGGGATGCTCTCCTGATCTTTTTTTGCGAAGGGGAGCCATTTCGCTCCCATCGTGTGCCCTATCGGGAATCAGGAGAAAACCTGCTCGAGCTTCATGCTGTTCTGATAAAACTTGGTGGCTGTTCCTGCCTCTGATGGTTAGGCACCAAATTTTTGTCGGCTATAGGGACGATCCGAATCCATTCCAAGTGTCTCCCGCGTGTACTTACTCGAATATTGTCGTGTCAAACACTACCTTGGTTGATGTGCGGTACTTATTCGACGTAAGTACAAGCGATCAAAAAATGGGACTTCATGGAAATTCGCGTATTACATAACTGTACCGATTGCTACGTGCACAACAATAAAGTTTCGACTCCAATGTAATTACATTATAATTATACAAATTATAATTTACGAGCCAACGTAATCACGCACAGCGGAATTCCTCTAGATCAGTAGGCATATGGTATGATTGCAAATATTTTGCATATCTTCTGCAAATTTCATATACTATTCTTATGTCGAATGATTTTTTTCAGACCCAGATATTGGGGTTACTTTTGGACTATTATGCATTTGCAAAAGTAATAAAGAAGGCTGGGGGCACAGCCGACAAGTACAAAGGTCGACCAGACTGAGATATTTCTTAATGGTCAACATGCTTGCAAGATGAAACTGGATTGTAAAGCTGGACAAGTGTTTACATTTTCAAAATCTGGTGAATTTTTAAAGGGCTTCGACTCAAATATGGAAATGACAATCGTATCACCAAGTTTCGCCTCGTCACCTTTAAGCCGCGACAGCCCGTCGTGTCATCTTGACTCAAATTGGATACTCAGTTACTTATACGAGAAGAATTTTGGATTATACACCGAGACAATAGATCCTTATCAGCAGCCGAAAAAGTTCTACGGTAGAGTGTTGTACGTATACGAATAATAATTAAGATATCTGTATACAACCGTTTTCAAATTTGCTGTCAATTTAAATGAAAATTTACGCTTGCTGAAGATAAAATTAACTTACCATCATAAGCAAATAAAAACATTAATTAGTGATAATTAAAAAAAATATATGTATATATTTTAATTGACGTAAAAAAGTAAGAGCATTGTTTGCATGATGATTATTATTTGGAATTCTATTCTTTTTTTTTTTTTTTTTTTTTTTTTCGATTCGGCATTAGAAAATAAATCGTTTTTCCGGTTTACTCAATGAATGCTCGTAGAGATAATGCATCAGTAGAATAAAAGCCAAACGACTCACTTGTCGGGAAAGGTGTTGGGATTACAAACCCTCAGCGGTGAATTCATCGTCTCCGTGTTCGTTGGATTAATGGTCTGCCTGAGGTGTTTCATTATCCGCGGCGTCCCGCATCTCACGATGTCCTGACGAATATTCTTCACCCTGTTCCCATCGATCACGAAATTTTGTAAATTTGGCATCTTACCCACGCAACTTGGAATCCTGCAAGTACCATACAATGACATATATTCACATCGATCCAATCATCGAAACGCTTCATCTCCAAACTTCGATGACTATATATTGTCATGATTGGGTATATACTCATCAGCCGCAATTGCATTTTTATATGTATATATATATATAGGTGTTTGCGATCGAATCACAATTAAAGCGCTTTATATATAATATATACTAGGCATGCATGTTTACTCACGCGGAAATATTGTTGTAGGACAGATCTAATTGCTCGACGCTTATCAGCATGATGATTTCGTCGGGTAGCACCTCAACCTCGTTGTTGTTCAAATTCAATATTTTCAATTGGCCGAGGCTCTCGAGACAATTAACGTCGATCTCGGTAATACTGTTGTGGGAGAGAAAGAGCTCCTGCAACGACGTGCAGCCCCTCACGTCCGGGAAACTGGACAAGTCGTTCATGTGCAGGTCCAATCGCTCGATTTTCCGAAGCTCGCCCAGCGAGGGGACCACCTCCAACCGATTGTTGCTCGCGTCGAGCTTCTTCAGGGCTGCAATTTTTTTTTTTTTTTTTCCTTTTCATTGCTTATTTCTTTTACGCGCGTTAAATTTTCAGTCGTAAGTATACACGTGCCAAAATTTTACTCTGCTTCGAAAATTTGGACGCGAGCGCGTTGGTTCCTTATTATTTCACGAGTTCGATGAATTTTTCAAAATTGACTGCTCGAATCAATTTAACGATGCGGACTTTTCAAGATTTTCTTTTTTTTTATTTTATTAAAAAAGATAGGCAAGTGTTATCATTTGCAGCTATGTCACACACTTTTGGCGTGAAATAAAAAATATTGCCGTAACTGTGATAAATCTACATAACGTGTAAGGAGATTGCGGGAGAAAGAAAAAAGATTCGACAAACCTCTCATGCTCATCACATCCGGGGGAAGTTCTTTTAATTTATTGTGATTTAAATCTAGGGCGATCAAGCGAACCAAATAGCCCAGGCCCGTGGGCAAATTCGTCAGCTCGTTGTTCGAGAGGTTCTGAAAAAAAAATAAAATCACATAAAATAAAATTGTAATGACTTTCCGTAGCCAGACTTGGGCACGGGTACTTTTCAACTTTTTTTAAATACATTTTTTTTGCTAACAGTGTATCGCTTTGTTTGTGCTAAAAAAATTGTTTTTAATTACCACTTGTAACACAGTGATTAACCAAACGTTTTCCAGTAAAAATAATCCACTACAATAAGAGTCCCAATGATATTGAAAGTTTTTTCCTTCAAACACTCGACAATGAATTTTAATATCTCAAATGTATTGCAGTTATCTGATGAAAAAAAAAAAAAAAAGTTTCTTACCCAATATTGTATTGTAAATAGTGGCAAATCAGAAAAAAAGAATACAATTTAATCAGGAGAAAAATTTTTTCTAAAAACGTCCATGGAATAATTGTGCCCTAGTCTGCCCGTAGCAAGAAGATACATTGCATTTTTTTTAAATCACATAATGTACAGTGATCGTACCAGGTATTCGAGCATCACCAAGTCGCCGATTTTCGGACTCAATTCTTTGATCAAGTTGCTCTTTAGATCCAAGCACCGCAGTTCCGTGAGATTGAAAAACTTGCATGGCAAATTTCGCAGCTTGTTTGACGATAAATTTAATTTCCTTAGTTTAACCAGACACCCGATCTCCTCGGGCAAGGATTCCAACAAATTATCGTGTAACTGTAACATCAATCAATGACTTACATTTTGAAACAAGGCGATGAATTATTTTCAGACATAACGTAAAAAATCGGTTGACATGTATATATATATTTATACGCACGTCGCAGTTGACTAGATCGGCCAAATATTTAACATCCTCGCTCAATTTTATTAAGCTGTTGGAACTCAAATCTAACGATTTCAAAGGCTCGTACTCCCACCATTTGCTTTGATTGTCGGAATTGCGAAGGTCGACTTGCAAATCCTTCAACTCTGTCTCAGTCAATTCATTAATGGTCCACACTTGATCCGGCACTGCAAAATTTATTCGATTCTTACGACCACATTTTCACGTAATCAAAACGAGAGCACAACATTTTTGGTGATTTCTTTCGCGTAGAAAAAAGATCGGTATCGATAAGATAATATATTATACATGAATTGCAGCGATCCGATCTCGTTTTTTATTTCTCGTTTCGTTTATGGAAACTTGCTCGCTGCCTGTAGCTACCACGCGCCACCGATGCTTGTCTGTATGAGACAGCGCGTGGACGTAGAGTAAAAGTACGATCGGGAGATTTTGTACGTGCCGATAAAACGATTAAACATCGATAAATCATAAGATCTGCGTATGGTGATTGTATTATCTTACGATTACGAGAAATACGGTAGAGGAAAATTGTGTCGCGTGATGTATGAATATGTACAATCGTTGGTGAATTCATTTTTATTTAATCGCATCTACGACTTTAAACTAGCTGATGTGTCTCATGGAATCGGTGTACCTGAAAAGAGCATACAAGTCGTTCGATTTTTTTGACAACCAATGCTCGTTTAATTATAGTTCCAGAGTTGAGAAACAAACTCCTGCATCGGAGACACAACAATGATACGGTGAAAAAAAAAAACAAAAACAAAAAAAAAAGAGCGAAAGCCTTGGTAGAAATTTTTATTACCAATAAACCTCGGGACATTTATACCCAGTTTCTGGCTACCCGCCCAATTCTAACCATGTATATGCTTTCCCGTCCGATTTTACACAATAACAACATAATTTACATGTATATGTATACCTGTACGGTACACCGATGGGTGCGCGCGTATATACCTATTAATAGATTTGAAATGTATGTATTATATCACCTGTCATCGGCAGTCTCTCAACTCTCGTTTGTCCCGCGATTCGACACGACTTTTAACGGGTTCAAGTTTAAAATGAAAAGGGAGGGGGGGGGGAAATGACGCTGACTTGCAAATTTTCACGCGTCCACGGACAATTATTACGACGAACGACCGTCACGAAGTGAATTAAGCTAAAATGTGTTTCTCTGCGCGGCGCGTTCTGAATGATCTTCGTAAAATCGACAAGCGTAACTCGAAAGCAAAAGCAAGTATTGGTGCACACGTGAGCGCAGCAAAAGTTGAATCTCTCTCGCTTTCACCCATCTCCTTTTTTTTTTGTTGCCATGCTCTTCTCGAACAAATACATGTTACAGTACCTACTTACAACCGCGCGATATGTTGCGAAAAAAAAAAAAAAAAATGTACATCTCTGCGCGCGCATCAATCATCATCAAAAACCATACCTGTGCGGGCTGTGCGATAAAGAGCGCAAAAGCAATAAAGTATTGTTCATATAGACATATTATATTACAGCAGGTACAATGAATTACCCGATGACAGTCCCCGGGAGGACAGGCAAAGTTTGCCGGACTTCCTGGCGTTGACGACCAGCTCGGCGGAAAGCTCGGAGTTGTCGTCGCTCCTCGTCCGAGCCCTGAACACGGAGCCCAGATGATTATTGATTTTCCTGCGGCCGGCCTTCATCTTCCTACGGCATGGCTTTTCATTCGCTCGTGTGTGTATCTCCCCCCCCCCCCCTCTTGGATGTACCGTGTATATATAGGTACACGCGAGTCTCACTCAATAAATATTTCAGCAGATCGCACTCGCGATCCCTTGACAGCACATGCATACACTCTCACCCCCTACACCATGTAATATCAACCCTCCTGCTGTAATGTATATAGACCGTCCTTTTTTCTCTCTTTACGCGCGCTCCGTCATTGCTCGTGGACTGTCAACATCTGCACGCGTGACGCGAGTCGCATGTACATAAACATCCGTCGCCAATGTTAATAATACCTAATTGCAACCGGTTTTATAAAATCGGTACTTTTTTTTTCTTTTCCTTTTTTTTTTTTTTTTTTTTTTTTTTTTTTTTTTTTTTTTCCCACGTTAGTGCTTCGAACTTTAGGCTCGCGAGAGCTTTCAGCCCACTTTTTTAGAGCACACGCGTACACACGCGCAGCAGCACTGAAACTGCGCGGGTCTACAGAGCCGAGAGAGAGAAACACACACGACGTGCACCAGCTATGTACGCGTTACAAGTTACAAATGCGCGTCTGCCAGCCAACACGGTAGATCTTATACACAAGTTGGTCTCGGGAAAACGATCGCGAATCGCAACCGTGTGCGCAGCCACTCTCAGCTATACGTGTTATAATATTGTACCCATACCTATATTTTACTCCCATCAAGTATTTATATTTGTTATTATTATAAATCACGAGTCGCGACGTTATATAGTTATGTCACACGAGTATATACATTACGTATAGGATAAGAGGTAGCAATAAGAGTAAAATAGCACGCCTATATGCTGCCTATAGCCGCCGTAATGAACTGGCGCATGTGCGAGGGAGGAACGTGTGCCAAAGAGCTTACATAGGCTGTATAGGTGGGAGCTTTATATACAACAGGAGGGGGGGGGTGTGGGGCAATGCAAAAAGCACTATATGATATTATGTCGTTGTCTATATACATTACCCGCGAAGTTGGTACATACGGGCGGGAGCATTATTTAACTTTTTTCTTTTTCTTTTCTCTTTTTTTTTTTTTTTTTTTTTTTTACATACGTATGACGCGTGTGTTGACAGAATCGTTAATGTCGAGGTGTGGGCTTGCAGCTGTTGTTATATTTGGTTCAGCTGAACTATACAAGGTTTTTGTTTGATCGTTACGCATGGGATCCTCTCGAATTTTTGCTTGACGAGCTGCTATTTTGAGCCATGTGCAGCGGGCGAGAGATCGATGACGACTATGGCTTTTGGCAGAACGTCCCGGATTGTGTAGAAAATGTAGAAACAATAATTTTTTTTTTTTTTTTTTTTTTTTTTTTCCATGCGGCTCGGGAGTCGAAAAATCGTTTACAACCGCACATACGCGCGCCTGTAATCTAATAACGGTTCATTACATGGATGCTATGTGTGCAGTTCTTGAGAAACTAGGACTGGTAAAATGATATTATATATGTGGTCTCTGACAAAGGTTTGCTCTGTGTGTATTACGTCAATTTTAAATTTACGTTTAAAATTAGCTCGTTTACTTTATGGAGTCGACGCATGTACGTACTTTAATTTAACACATGTGTTTGTCCATTTTAAATGTGGTTTCAACTACTATTTGCTTTTTCTCCTTACAAACTCGATGTAAGAGAAGATTTTTTTTTTTTTTTTTTTTTTTTTTTTAACAAACAACAAATTTGTCAATCTGGGTATATCTACCGCGTTAATGATAAAACACAAAAGCGAAGAGTATTGACAAAAGAATACTTTTATTTTCGGTCATTAAAACGATCTGTGTCATTTGGGTACTGCATGTACATACATATACGCTTTGCAAGCTGCAATTCACCTTGAGCGTTTTCATCACTGGACTATAGTTCCCCCCTTTTTTTACCAGACCCTCCTATTTAGCGGCTATTCAGCAATTTATTATTCTCCCCGCAAATATGTATGTTAACCATATAGTATATGCTGTTGCAGTAAAAAAGCTGTTAAAAAAACTTGGACGATGATTTATTTGTTGTTTGCTTCGTACAATGGATCCTTACAAGTCCACTAGCAACACTTGCCGATTTTTTTTTTCATTGCAGTTTTCCAATTTCGTGATAATTCAAAGTGAGGATAAAAAAAATTTCACATTTTTTTTCCAAAACTGCCCCGATTTTTATTACTGTTATTATAAGTATTCCATGACGGGAGATCAAACCCTTAAAATAGCCAAAACAGACTTTACCTTTTTTTTTACAACAAATGACGATTTTCAGTGCTGTAAAAGTGCTTTCACTGTAAGTTTATAGAAACTTTGCTGCAGTGATTTATTCGGCAGAACATTCTACATATTTTTAACGTAATTTTATGAGCAAAAATCATTCGCTAGACATGTTTTCAAATAAAAGATACACTCAATAATGTTAAAATTATCATTCTTGCCATCCGTAATCCAACGGTTAGAATTATTAATTTCATATTTAAAAGTACATTATATTTTGTCACATGAGTGGATATCTTATTAAATAGGTAGAATTCGCAGCCTAAACATTTTTTACATTCTCGGGCGTCATTTTGGCTGGGTTCTGAAAGTCATACTTAAGTCATTATTATTGCGGTAGACGACTGTCGGAATTCGGAATATAAGCCCATTTTGCCGCTTCTGAAATTAAAAAAAAAAAAAAGAACGTTTTGTTACCATGCAAGCAATTGTGCGCAAGTTGTCAACTCTGTAGGTAAAAGTTCACAGTTTGTGGTTTGTGTCTGCACTACTCAGTCTGCTGCAGTGTCTGTACCAGAGATTTCTCTGGTCTGTGTCTGTACACGTCTGTGGTTCACAAGCGCAACAATTAATATCGACATTAGTGACAAAACGAGAAATAAATAATTAAATAATAACCAAATCCACGTAATTACGTGGATATAAGGTTAGGAATTTTAAAGAAATTTAAGAATTTAAGAATTTAATTTTAAATTTAATTTTATTTAATTTTAAATTTTTTTGCTTAGACCATCTCGATCGCGCGTATATATTAATCGTGCAGGATTTCGCCGCTTGACGGGAGCGAACTATTAGGAGCTTGGCCACCTAGCGAGTAGAGCCTGAAGCGCGAGAGATGTGAGACGCCACAGATATATACATGTTTATTTATGTATCAGACAAACACACATGTTCTCTTATAGGCACGCAATCTGCGAACTTCACTTTACGTGGACATACTTCATTTGAAAAAGTAGCGTTTTTCTTTAAAATTACTAACCTTATATCCACGTAATTACGTGGATTTGGTGCGAATAGACACAGCGATAAGAAAAATGCCGTACGCTAATCAGCCTACGGTTCAGATAACCGAACTCACGGAGGAAAATATAAAGTTTCAGGTCGAGGACACCGATCTCAGGTAAGCTTGCATTTGATTAACCACAACTTGTTAATTTCGTTACGTGTAAACTTTGTTTGAAATGTTTTATTTATTTTTTAAATGACAAATTAATTTGTTTTACAGTGTCGCAAACAGCTTGAGAAGAGTATTTATTGCTGAAACACCAACGATGGCAATTGATTGGGTGCAAATAGAGGCCAATTCTACTGTCCTCAGTGACGAGTTCCTAGCACACAGGATTGGAATGATCCCTCTGATAAGTGACGAGGTAAGTTTATTTATCCTTGACTTTGAAAATTATTGCAGTAACATTTGTAAAGGTACTATTTGAAAGTAAATTGTTATGCCGCAGGTTGTTGAGAGAATGCAATACACAAGAGATTGCTCATGTATGGACTTTTGTCCAGAGTGTTGCGTAGAATTTACATTAGATGTAAAATGCTCCGAAGAGTCAACCAGACATGTAAGCACAGCAGATTTGAAATCCAGTGATCATAGAGTGGTTCCAGTAACATCTAAGCACCGTGAGGATGACGGAAACGATTATGGAGAAACAGATGGTTAGTTACTGCTTTCACACGATTATTATTTTTGCAATTCTTACCCTCTGTTGTTTTTTATAGAGATTCTCGTAGTCAAATTGAGAAAGGGACAAGAATTAAAACTCAGAGCTTATGCTAAAAAAGGTTTTGGTAAGGAGCACGCAAAGTGGAATCCCACTGCAGGGGTGTGCTTTGAGTATGATCCTGACAATGTTATGAGACACACACTGTATCCTAAGCCTGATGAATGGCCAAAGTCAGAATACTCAGAATTAGAAGAAGACCAATGTAAGTTGGGTAACATACATGACGTAATGCTAACGAGTGTGATTTATTTGCACAAAAATTAATTGTTTTTAATTATGTTTATTTTAGATGAAGCTCCTTTTAATTGGGAAGCAAAGCCTAATAAATACTACTTCAATGTGGAGAGCTGTGGGTCTTTGAAGCCGGAAAATATTGTCATGATGGGAACTGCTGCTTTAAAAAACAAACTATCAAATTTGCAAACGCAACTGAGTCACGAAGTACAAAGCGATGCACTCACAATTCACCACTAGTTTCATAAATTGACATTAAATGATCTTTATTATTGTATTTTGTATATAAATAAATTAAAATTCACGCAACAAACAGTATTTTCTCCCATTTGTAAATAATACATTAACGTTAGGTCGTGATATCCTCTATAGGGTAACGCATAACCATTTGAGACACTTACGAAACTGCGAGGGAATTCGTATACTAGCAAATCAACGCGTTTGTTGTGGTTAGCTCGGCAGGTGATTGGTGAAAAAGACTCAAAGTTAAAATAAGGTTATATAGTACCATCAGTGTTTATGTTCGGTTTCAACCGTTTTTGTATTTGGGTTGTGCTGACGAGTGAAATTCATCCAGTTACTTAACAAATTTTCTCCGTGCGATCAAGAAATCACAACGCCCGCTGTGTTACTCAAAGTTGATATAGTTAAAGTTATACATACATTGATTGCAGGGCTTTTTGCAACTTATTTCCTTTTTGAATACTTTTTTTCAACGCAAACGATAGACTCGTCTGGCGCCAGTTAAAATTTGTTGACGTACAGACTCGGACTTGAAAAATGGCTGGGATTTTCAGTATCTTCAGTGAGCTGGAAAATGCTCCTCCAACACCCAACAGCAGAGGTAATTTTTTTTTTTTTTTTTTTTGATAAATATTTAAAATCACCAACTTGGTAAATCTTTTAGGCAAAGAGAACTCCAGATCCAAATTTTTCGGGAGTGTAGAGGTCTTGACGACAAAATCGATTCAACCTCA
This sequence comes from Copidosoma floridanum, assembly GCF_036245765.1. Classification (NCBI taxonomy): domain Eukaryota; kingdom Metazoa; phylum Arthropoda; class Insecta; order Hymenoptera; family Encyrtidae; genus Copidosoma; species Copidosoma floridanum. Next base: position 31,296,730 of record NW_028321890.1, read on the forward strand.
AATCAAGCCCAAAGGCCTATCCATTCGCTCAAAATCAGATCTTAATGTTTCCACCTTAAACAGTGTTGGGGCTAACCGACTTAATTCAAAAGATTGCCATGTGGCCAAGGAGAAGCAGTGTCTTTCTTCTAAATCCGTATCACCTTTAAAACTGTTGACCCCTAAGGTAGTAATTTTTTTTTACTTGTCTTCAATTTTATGTCCTTTCTAAGGTCACTGATAATCTTGTGTAAAACTATACTTATTGTTGTCACAGAAAAAAATTGAAAATTATGCAAATAAGAAACTGTCACCAAAAATATCATCTCCATTAACACAGAACGTTCCAGATGAGTTTGTATTTAAAAAACCAGCAACACCACAAGCGACAAAAAAAGCGACACATCCTGAACCAGAAAAAATGTCTTACTATTACGATCCTGTCAAGTACATAAGTAAGTTAAAACGTTCATTGTGAACTAAATGAATTATTTTAAATCACTAAATTGGTTATTTAATTACTCATCTATAGGTGAAGTAACTGAAAATGAGTTCCAACATGATGCTTTGTTATTTAAATCACTCCATAAAAGTAATGATTCTATTGAATTGAATGAAGAAGACTCGGGCTTTCTTTCTGGTAAATTGTTTTTCAAACAATATTTCATGCAATTTTGTTTGGAATCAAATACACTAATAATTTTTCTTCTGGATTTAGATTCCGGCTTCGAATCTTTTGACTACTCGGTTACCCCGTCTCCGCCATTATTACCATCATTTAGCAGTATTGAGCTCCCCGAAATTTCAGACTGCGAAGATTAGAGATACAAGTGTTTGTTCAAACAACAGTTTTTTTTTATTATTAACTGAAAAGTACAATAATTTGTTTGGCTTTGGCTGTGTTAATTTATTGTTAATATTGTAACACTTTTTATCTCATAGAAATTAATTAATATTTTTTCATATTTTTTATTTTAATTAATATTTAACTCAATTATATTTTTACTGTCAAATTATTAAGCATGATTTGGAATAAGAATCTCTGTATTTTACATTGAAGGCATATTTTTAATTATTATAAGGCATTGAGTATATTAGTATTGAAATGAACAGTTTTTTTTTTTTTTAATAAAAGAGTGCAACGCTGTTGCTTAAAGCAACAAACTCCAATGTCTTTGATTTCTTGTGCCTTTTAATATCGTTTAAAAGAGTTCAAATGAGTTCAATTATTAATGAATCCTCTCAACATTGTGACTATGGTAATATTTGATAAAAGAGCAGTGCTTTTATTTGCAACCAACTTCATTTTTACGCGTCATTTGACGAATCGTTTTTATCTTCAACACAAAAGTTAAACGAGTTAAAATGACCGTAATCAATATAGCTGGCTCCCATCCTAGCAGTTTTAATTTTAACTATGCTTGCTTTATTTCTCATAATTTATCAAAAACATTGCCAAATTTTTTCTCGACAATAATTGTGAAAAGCTCTTCCGATTGGGAGGTAATAGTAAATCCATGTTATGGTTGTACTAGTTGTTGCTGAATTTTTTTTTTCTTATTAGAGTTGGTTAGAAAAGAAGAACAAAGAAAATGAGTGGTGTCACGATACATCACCACTGATCTGGCGAGAAGCTGGGATGAGCGGTTCAAAGCCAGTGTACATTGGAGGATACTTAGAATACATAAAGTTCATAAATGACTATTACGGAATGGAAGTTGCTCTCACAGAAACTGAAATAACAAGTCTAAGTTTGGATTATGTAATGTACCTAGTTGTTTTAAATATAAAAAGGTGTGGTTTGTAAATTAAAAAAAAAAAATGTGTTTCAGAATCTTATTTTTGAAAAAGAACTTGAGGAGGTCCAAACCACTACAATTAATATAACTATATTAGGGGCAGGGTATTCAGTTTGCCCAGACCTTGTTGCTCAACTCGTTACTATGAAAGAATTTACGAAACTTGGTACAGTAATCAATCTTTACGATGAACCAGGACATTTTTTCAAGCTAAAAGATATTGTAAAAGATGCAATGTCCATTGGTGGTGATTTGAAGGCAATCAATACTTTTGACAATTTATCTGATGCTCTGAAAAATTGTAACATCCTGATTGCTCTCGATGACAACGTCAGGTTCTATAAGCGATATATAAGCGTATCAAAGCTTCACTCTACAATTGATTATGATATTTATAAATCCATTTTTTGTAATTTTAGAGACGAATGCGAAAGCATCGATCAATGGTTGAAGAGAAATTATGAAAGCTCCAAGGACTTGGCGGAGCAAATAAATTTGCATGCTTCGCAGGATATAAAAGTTATTTTGTGTTCCATGGGTCCAACCTGCTTTTGCGCAAATGTAATAGTAAAGTATGCAACGAAACTCAATAAACACCAAGTTGTTGCAATCAGTGCACATTATGGCCTGGAAATGCTTTATGATATTGCTAACTCACTGAATGGGATTGGTTGCCCCCCAGTGTGGGGATTCTTGGGTATGTATGCATTGATCAAATCGATCAATCAAGTTATATTGTTACATAAATTGACAAAACTGATATCATTTAACAGGAATTTCGTCATATGTGGATATTTTCCATACAGTTCAAAGATGCTACGATTACTTGCCGCAAAAACAAAATTCTTGTCTCTCTTATCTAGCTTCAAGCAAATTTCCTTACGAACAACATTTTAAAAAAAAATCAATTTGCATGTATCAAGTTGGACGATGCGAAGATTATCAAAAATGCAAAGCTATCTGCGATTTACTAAGACTTTGGTACCAGAAGGATGAAGCGAACATAGGTGATGAAATTATAACTCTGGGAGTCTCGTCTGATGGTATGAGTGTGATTATAATAATATGAATGCTTTATTAGACTTTGAGTAAAATATGCAATTTACGCAGGATCTTTTGGCATTCCGAAAAACGTATACTTTTCACAACCAGTACATCTTAAAATTCTCGATAACAATTCACAAGTTTGGGTCCCTTGTTCAGAGTTTCCATTTCCGATCGATTCTCCGGCTATATTGAAAAATCTGATGGAAACTGCGCAACTTATTTTACAGAATCGTCGATTAATAGATTAATACACTGCACCCGATATTTAAAAATGAGTCAAGTAAAATTTTCTGTTCAATTAAAATTTGGAGCAGCTTATTTTTGAAAACCCCGCAAAGAAGATCCCGGCACTGATTGGTGCCCTCTTTTCCTAACCTAAGTTTAAATTTTTTTTGTGTACTGCGATAGTTTTTGTTTACCAACAAACAAGTACTTATGTGAAATTGAGATATTTTTTTCTGCCTGACGAAGAAAAAAAAAATACGTTAAAAAGTATCTTCCAGCTTTTTTCCAATTAGACAAAAGCTGTACAGTCTACTTTGAATGATAAATAATTAAACAAGGTTTGCGAGACATAATCAAAACACACAATGTCGGAAAGCATCATAGAAATTGATCCAGAACTAGCTAAACGTTTGTTGATTGAAGGAGGAACTTTAATTATGCTGGACGTACCAACTGGAACTGATTTTGGCATTGACATCAAGTCGTGGAACAGCGGCGAAAATTTCAAGGGCATAAAAATGATACCTCCAGGATTTCACTTTGTACATTATAGGTTGAGATTCTTAACAATTTGTTGAGCATAATGGAATTGAGTTTTTGAAGGAATTTGATTTTTGTAGTGCTACAGATGATTACGGAGAGTCTGCACCTCGAGTTGGATTTTTCCATTTCTTTAGCAGGTCTGAATTTGTTGTGAAAAAATGGGATCCAAAAATTGAGGATATCAGTTTGGAAGGTGAGTACAAGATAAAACTAAATAAAAAGTATTAATTTAATAGTTGATAATATTTGTTGCTTAGCTGTACCTGAAGAAACTGTGCTAAGACTGAAAAGCAACTTACTAGAACTTGATAGATACCTTGGAGCATATCCTTACGACATGTGGAAACAGTGGAAAGAGCTGACAGATAAAATAGACAAATCCCTTGTAGAAAGATGTAATCCAAAGTCTGGGTAAGTGTCGATGTCATTACAGTTGTAAATTTTTTGTAGACATTTTTTTCTCATAATTACAAATCCACTTTAGGTACGTGCGCTCTGCGTTGGAATTAATAAATTATGATGATGCCACGAGACCACGAGGTGGTGAGCCGAGTAAAAAAAGAAAAAGAGGCTCAGGTCTAACTCTTGAAGAAAGAGAAAAGGAACTGCTGCCTGATCTTAAACCTAAACCAGGAACAGAGCTTAGGTTGACAGAGTTGCCACAAAAATTTTATCCCGATGATGCTACACCAGCTGAAATTACAAGGCACTCACTCGACACAAGTTATGCACTCGATCTTATGCTTAACAAATTGAAAGAGTAATTCGGACTTTTCTTTAATAAAATCCTTATTTATTGTTTCAATTATTTTGTTACTAATGAATAATTATTTCTACAGTCCAATGGAAATAATTGGTGAACTGCAGCTAACGTTTGTATGTTTCTTAGCGGGTCAAAGTCTGGATTCATTTGAACACTGGAAAGCTCTGATTTCTTTAATCTGCAAAGCAGATTCTTTAATTGAAAGAAGAAGAGCCATTTACGTTGAATTTTTTAAAGTGCTGGAAGTTCAATTGTCTCACGTTCCTGAAGAAGTCTTATGTGACATTGTCGCTAGTAATAACTTTGTTTATCATAACTTGAGAAAATTGTTTGCCAACATCGAAGAAAATTCACAAGTTGACGACAGATTAAAGAGCTTAGCTAGTCGAATGAAAGATAAACTTACAAAAAAATTTTTGTGGGATTTTAAAAATTTGCTAGATGAAGAAGACGATGAAGCACCTGTTGTAGTTTCAATGGACTGAGTAATTTGTCGTACAAATAATGTAACATTATTTTATTCAGCGACATTAAATATGTTTTAAACTACGTTAAACGATCAGTGCGAAATTTGACGATTTTTAATTATATTGTACATAAGTGATCCATTTGTGATGAATGTTATTAAAAATTTTCTTATAAACGTTACTGCTATTTTCCTGTTCTTGTAATACAAATTGTTGAAAAAACGAAAGCAAAAAAATGATTTCGCCCGGGGTCGAACCGGGGACCTTCCGCGTGTTAGGCGGATGTGATAACCGCTACACCACGAAATCTCATAAGAGGGGAGACCAATAGCATTTCAAACGGGAGAAAAATTTGCTTCTTAATCATTACTGCAGTAAAAACAAGATTTTTCCCACTTGGGGCATTTTTTTTACTTTTGGAGGGCTTACTTTGAGCCCTTAGTTAGAAAAATAAAAGTTCTCACTTGGTGTGTATGCAAATATGGTACTTAAGCACACGGAGTTTCTCGAGTCCAGTGCTTGTCCTAGTGATAAGTGCCACACGAGGTACGAAAACTATTTTTTCATCCAATAAGCAACGTCAATAAATATTTTCAAGTTTATTTATTTTCCAGTTCGTAATCATCACTAAATTACGTACACAAAATTAGACGAAATATTTGATATTTTCATAAATTATCCAAACATTGACATGTGATGTAAGAATTTCGAATTCACAAACGAGTTTTTTTTCTTTTTGTGCACTAAAAAAGAAATGTTAAGAATAAAAAAAAAATTTTTAATAGAAATAGTTTTAAACAAAAAACTATTAAAAAACATACTAGGTTCTGGTGCTATTTCTGGATGGGAAGGCTTTGTTGGCTGAGGCTTTTTCTTTCCGTTTTGATTCGACGTAACTTTTACGAGACACGATCCCATCACTGCTTGGGACTCCTTCAAAATACATTTTTTTTTTTAAGTAGCTCTGTTGTATGTCTACTGTTAAAAAATAATCATTGAGTATTAATAAATGAAAGACCATCATTATTATTTTTTTATATCAACAAAACATCATTAAACACTTTTATTATGTTCTTTAATCATACAATTGAGCTGATTATCGGATAACTCTGTATTTTAATAGTTTTTTTCAAAAGGATCCATTGTATTTTTCAAATTTTCATAAGTAAATAATGTCTCCACCCTAGCTTGACGTTTCTGGCGCTAAAACAATAAAAGTATTTTTTTTTTTAATTTGAGGATGTAACAAAAAAGTTGATTACTTATACTTACAGGACGATGAGGCCGACGAGGCGGAATTGGAGGTTTAGGTCGCTGTTTTCATGAAATAACGCGTGAATATTACAAACACAGTAAACCACAAATTTTCGGTAGACTATATGGATCATTTCACAAAAGTTGCAATTTTTTGAAGCGTAAAGAGAGATTTTGAAAATTTATTTTTTAGAATTTTTTAGTTATTTTTTTTCTACATTGCGTAAGGTCCAAACTTCTATTGTCATTTTTCGAAGCCCCATGTCAATTTTGGCAATGAAATTTTGTTTGGCACATCCACTTATTAGGCGCAATAGTACATATTAAAAAAAAAACGAAAAAGTCAATATATAAGTGGCATAAGCTGCTAAAAATTGAATTATCAAACGCTTCGTGTTGCGGTAGTGACATTTGGGACCATTTTTTTACATTCAATAACGGCCACGCAAAAAATTGTTCGACTCAATTTCGACCAAGTACTAAAATAATATTGGCTTACACTTGAAGAAAAAAAAAAAAAAAAAAAAAGTTCCGATTCAAAATAATTTGTAATCCCATGTGAGCTTCATGGAATATCGCGATTTTTGTGAACTGACCCATGTAATGTTCAAATGATACATACCGTTGCAGTGGGCTTGGCATCAGTTTCAGCCGGTTTGGGTCGATGACGACCGGCTTCTGCCAAAACGATCCACACGATGAAAAGAGCAAGAAGCACCGCTGCACATCGCATCGCGTTCAAGTGATAAATAAAAAAACTCCCAAAAAATGTACCCTAACGTTTAAACGAAAGGACGCGTTCTGACGAAAAATCAAAGTATAAGGCACGCGACTGCGAGTATCTTGCGAGGAACTATCCAACTCTTCCGTTCTCCCGATTCATTTTATACACCGTACTTGATTAGCTAAAAAATCCTAACTAGCCATCAACTATCAATTAACATTAATACACGTTGCAGTGAACTACGTTGTTTATTTCAATCCACGTGCCCATTATTAGGTATATGTAATACTTTGTGCAATTTACGTTTAAGCAGTTTTAATTGGCGAAAGGTGAAAGCGTCGAGTTTCTAGCAAGTTTTTCCATATTTTCTCCAATCATTCGTCATTTGTTGGTTCATCGGTACGCATTTACATTGTGTTCCGTTGTAATATAATTTTAACTTCTTTATACATTAATTGAACACGTACACATTTGTGCTCTTCGCAAAAGATTATATATACATATACATAGAGGTGAGAAATAAACGTAGACAGCAAATACCGGATAGTTAGAAAAATAATTCGTATAATTCACTAAATGTATATTATATTCGTATGCGTGTATTATAATAACAACAACAATAATGTATATGGGTAAAGTAGGTGGTGTACGTGTATATATATATACGTATATTATGGAACTGGATTGTTCAAGGCGGCGAGCTCGGCGTTGAGCTTGTCCTCGACGCACTTGTCGACGGCGGCATCGTTAACGGCGATCGCCTTGTCGGCCATGCACGCCTTGGTAACGAAGACCACGTGCTTCAGGTCCTTGAGTTTGTTTTTGTCGTCGTCCTTGTTTTTGCTCCAATCGATCACCTCCATGGTCTGCTTGTAATTGAGGGGGTTGTTGTACAAGTTGAGCCGGCGCAGGCTGACCGGCAATTTTTTCACAAAGTCAACCGGCAAAGTGACGATCTCGTTGCCCCGCAGGTCGAGGTTGATCAGGCCCGGGACCAATTTCAAAAAGTCCGGCTCCAAACTCTGGATACGGTTGTTCGCGAGATTCAGCTCGAGGAGCTTGGGCGTGTCCTTGAACCAGGCGGCCTTAAGGACCGTCAGCTCGTTTCGCGGCAGAATCAGGCCCTTCAGCTCCTTCAGACCTGCAACGAAAGGTGCGTGCGCGCGTGCGTGTTTTTTGTCCCTTTGCGCGAAAACAATCAACTCATACAAAAAAGTGGAGGAAAAACAAATTACACTCACCGCTAAAGGCCGTGTCCTCGATCTCTGCGAGCTTGCTACCGTAGATCTCGATCTTGACGAGCTTCTCGGCGAACTTGGCGAACGCGCCGGCCTTGAGCTTCTCGACCTTGGACATGGAGAACCACACCTGGGTTATCTGGCTCGGCGCCTTCTCGAGATCGGCCTGGAGATCGGTCGACTGGACGCAGACCTGCAACGCAAAATACATATACATGATCAATGACACGCTGTTCATCCATGTGTAATGTATTGTTGGGATGTGGTCGAGCAAAATTAACCCAGATGGAGTAGTTGGCCGGCTGTTGCAGCTGCTCGGCGTTGTCCTGGGTGCGAGGGGGATTTTTGCGGTAACAGAAGCCTTGGGCCGGGCCCAGGCAGCTGCACGCGAACACGACGACGACAACGGCCAGGTACTTCATCGTGTTTGTCATCGCTGGTCCCCCAGGGAACGACTGAGCTCGCGGCCCGCCGGTCTGGTCCTTTTTATAAAACGACTCGCGCCCTACATACATACGTATGTGCATACATGCCTTGTTCACCATCAACGATAGATCCTGGGGTGCATCAATTGCCTACGTACGTTTTCCATTGAGCTTCAAATTAAATCCAAAGGGGGAGGCCGAACAACGCGTGAGTGCGCGCGCGTGTGTGTATATATTTTTCACGTTTAGAAGGCGCGCTTGTGTATATTATGTACAATCGGGCTATACCTATTTCCTACATTTATTATAATCGCTCGGTTAAGGTCGTATACGTTGCTGGTGCGTCAAAAGGGCTATTGTCGAAAACTCGATTCGAGCGAAACAAGAGTGCGAGATGGAATATGTAAGCTTCTTTTGTACTCGATTTTGTTATTGAGCGCCGTTTGACATGATTTTCTTGCCCCACTGCCTATAGGTATATACATAGATAGGTACTCATTTGTCATCACGTTGCAAATGTACCGATTTTCTCCACTTGCGCGTTATTGTATACGTAATGGTGTACATGTATAAAGCGGGCAATTCGACAGGCGTTAATTTACTTGTTTTGTTTCATGATCATCATCGAGATTATCGAACCACGTGATGGTAATTTGTTTTTACACCGCTACTGGACGGCTGTTTGTAATTCTTTTTTTTCCCCCTTGAAATCTCAGTTTTGTCAAAGATAAAATTAACGTAGATAGTATTATGTATGGATGATCTTGGATTCAAGGTATATATAACTTTTGGCCATAACACCACAAGAGAGGAAGGAATAGGTTTACGAGTAAAATTACGTATAGGCAATGATTTTAAAAATAATTTCAACGTACAGTTTATTGATAACAGCGTAATAACAGCTCGCCTACATGAGATATACATATATACGTGGTTCGTTATGTCAAAGAGAATCTCGGGTTGTGGATAAAGTTTGGTTTATCCCTTTGATAAAATATACAATATTACAAGGGTTTGGTGGGTTCGGGTTTTACTTCGCCCTCCAGCAATTTCGGGGACTCGATAGCCTTGGCAAGTTTGGCCTTGACGCAGTTGTCCAGCTCCTTGGCGTCGTCCTTCTTGGCCATGGTGGCTTGGCACTCGAGGACGAGCTTGTAGGTGTCGCGCATACCGTCGATCGACGCGTACGAGTTCTTGACGACGCTCGGGTGCTGGTTCGAGTACTCGATTACCTTGACGCCCTGGGCCCACTCGTAGGGGTTCGACTGGAGCCCGACCTTCTTGAGCTTCGGCCACTTGGCCTTCATCGCCTCGACGTCGAAGTGGCTCACTTGGTTCTCGGAGATCTCGAACTCCTGGATCTGCGGCGTCAGCTCGAAGATCGCCGGGTCGAACTCGCGGATCTCGTTGCCGCTTAGGTCCAGGCTCTCTGGAGTTATCATTAAAAAAAACAAATTCGTTACTTTAACCACCACAACAACGACAATAAGGGGAAAAAAAAAAAAAAAAGAGGTAAAACCAGGTGGTCTGTACCTAGTTTAGCCAGATCCTTGAACCATTCCTTCTTGACCTTGGTCAGGCGGTTTCTGTGCAAAGTAAAAAACAAAATAAAATTGCCAAGTTTTCACGGGAAAAACGATTTATTGGCGGGTCATGAAAAAAATAATCCGAGACCTGCGTAAAATGAGCGCCTTGAGCTCGGTGAGGCCGCGGAAGGCTTCCTCGTCGATGTCGGCGAGACCGCAGTGCACAATGCTGATGCCGAGCACCTTTGTCTTCAGCTTTTGGAGGCTGTCTTTTTCGATTTTAGGGACCTTGCTCTCGCGAAACGAGACATTCACGAGTTTGGTGGTGTTGAGGGGCAGTCGGTCGAGGTCCTTTTGGAAATCCTGGCTGCGCTGGCAGGTGTAGGCGTCGAGCTCGTTCGGAGTGGTCACGCCGCGCTCCAGGTAGCAGCCGGCCTCGGCCGGGCTCGTTAGGCACGACAACGCAATCGCCATCAGTCCGGCAAGTGCCAATCCTAATAAATATTTATTTATTTTTTTTTTTAATGTAGGTATACTCTTGTTTCGTTTCTGCATGTATGACAAAAGTGGGTGAGTCTCACCTGATGGACACACAGCCGGTGCTCGGGGAGCCATGGTTGACGCCGTGTGTGCGCTGATCGGGCTCGGTGTCTCTACTGGCTGTTTTGGTCGCTGACGAGCGTATGAGCTTGCCATCAATTTATAGGTCGAACCAGTTGACAAGAGGATCACCTACGTGCACGGCTGGCTATTATGCGATGCCATTGGGGAGCCGATGATGATGTACATACACATACGTTGTACGTGTAGGTAGTTAAACTCATTACAGCCGTGGCACGAAAAATTTCCACGTATCGAGTTGGTATTGTGAATGGTCAATATTTTAATTAAACCCATTTCAACTCGTTTAACTTTATGTTAATGACGCAAATGGTGTGTTTAAAAAAAATGGATAGTCTTCATCATTTGACGGTTTAGTATCGTCTCGTAATCATTTCATGCGGATGATCGGTAATTAGACTCCCCAATTTCATGGGAAATTTATTAATTATTGCTTGACACGTTTCTCTTGGGTTACAGTTGAACTATCAGCTGTCAACTACTACATTTCGAATTGTAATAGAAACAAGTATGAAATTTCGATGGAGTTACGGGTATAGAAAATTGGAGCTGAGATTTCTGCCGATACATGTTTTTTTTTTTTTTTTTCCAACACATCGTAAAAAACCTCAATAAAAGTACGGATGAGCCAATACCTGAAAATTAACTGCAAAAAGCAAAAAACCCTGTACTTACGTTATATTCAGCGTCTTTCTCGATAAGTAGACTTCCCTTCGCAAAGACATCGCTATAGCGAGGATTTCTAGTAGAATTAGCAGGACTTCCTGATTTTTGTCTGCTAATGCCTTTGTCAGTTTGTTATTCTTCTTACCACTGCCAATTAATTGGGAGTGCTCTTCTGTTAATTAATTGAGGTAATGTAACAGTAATAAAAAAATGCAATAACACTAACTTTACAATTATTATTTATTTCATGTCAATTGACATCAACCTTTCAATAAAATGTAAATTCCTTTTAAAATCCAACATTTTTACTTAATTTACGCGCGTGCATTTGTTATTCTTTTGAAAAGAGGTCAATGCTAAATAAAAATGAAAAGAGAAAATGTTTGGTAATGCGTTTATTGATGGTCTAAAAAAAAGTTTAAAACTTACATACAATAAGTAAAATTCAAAGTTTCACAAATTCAATGTACTAATAAGTTATTCACCACTAAATTAGTTAAGAGATTCGTGTTTGTTTATTCTGAAGATTTTTTTCGTTAATTATCGGATAAAAGACATTACCACAGTTTAAAATATTGTGTGTGCTGCATTTGTATGGCCAATCATTTGAACAATAGTAATACTGCAGGTCTAATATTTAGGGCGAAGTACAACATCGGCACCATAGGACTAGCAAACGCAAGAAAACGTGTCTTATAATTGCCCACACACCGAATGTTTGAACTGATGATCTTATTTTATACATTTTTTAATTATCATTTAATACATCTATCCACAGGATTTGTTTAAATTTCTACACCAGAAGTTCTGATGATTCATTCCGCGGTTCTGAAAAGAAAAAAAAGAACGATTAGTCAATTAGTCAGTTAACCTGTAAGTAAAAACACATCATTAGGCTATAACGTTACTTGAACTTCATCTTTCAATTATTCGAAATCGCGTGATGCTGAGTTTTTTTCTTGATTATTCCATTTCAAATTCATTTATCAGTACAGGGAGACAACCAATTTGCGACGACACTACTCTACCGGCGTATCGAGACAAAAAATAATCGGATGTGTTAGTAATCTTAGGACATGCATCGCGTACTACGAAATTTCAATTTTCAAAATCAAAAAAAGTTATCCGTCATTCCGCTTCTTCGTTCTCACTCGTTCAAAGCCTATAAGCTGTGTTCCTTTTTCTACGTACATGAGGCGCAGGGTGTTTGTAAAGCCGGAGCCCGTCTTCCAGCCGGTAACAACCACAACGTTGTCGCCTGTCTTTATGAAGCCTTGGCTTTTGCCAAACTCTGTGCCAAACGTGACGCGGTTCTCAACGTCCTGCAGCCAGTTTTCAACCACGGGCTCTGTATAGGCAAAAATAGTTATATGAATGAGATATTATTAAACAGCAACGCGAAAAATAACAACAATATCGCTTACTCGAGTAATACAGAGGCAAGATTCCCCTGAAGAGATGAGACTGCCGAGCGACCTGGTCGTACCTCGTGATAGCAATGATCGGGCAGGGTGGTCGATACTTGGAGATCTTGTGAGCAGACGCACCAGACGTCGTGAGCACGATGATGCAAGAGGCACTTCCCTTGATAGCAGCTTCGGTCGCAGCGATTGCCAGAGCCTCGGTGCTCTGTACAGGGGGCACGGCCTTGCTCGTCAGGTCATTAAAGAGCTGCTTGTGCCAGATCGCAGCTTCAGCCTCCTTGCAGATGTTGGCCATTGTACGCACGCACTCGAGCGGGTACTCGCCCTTGGCAGTTTCACCTAAAAAACAAAAAATTAGATTGAATGATTATTATCATTTAATCATCATAATCAGCAGTAGCATAGATGTGTTGTTATCCATACCGGAAAGCATGACGCAGTCGGCTCCATCAAGAATGGCATTGGCAACGTCCGAGGACTCGGCTCTGGTGGGTCGTGGCTTCTTCACCATGGACTCGAGCATCTGAGTGGCGCAGATGACAGGCTTGCCCATTTTGTTGCAGCGACTGATCATGCACTTTTGGGCGAGGAAGACCTTCTCGGGCGGGATCTCGATACCAAGGTCACCTCGTGCTACCATTATACCGTCCGAGGCAGCGATGATTTCATTCAAATTGGTCATGCCCTGCTGGTTCTCGATCTTTGAGATGATTTTGATATTTTTGCCCTCGGATCCAAGGATACCGCGGATCTCGGTCAGCGCCTCGGCGTTGCGGATGAAAGAGGCAAATATCATGTCCACATTTTGCGAGACGCCGAACATGAGATCTTTCTTATCCTTCTCGGAGACGGCTGGCAAATCTACCGGGACTCCCGGCAGGTTGACACCCTTCCGCGATCCCAGTGAACCGCCGTTCTCGACTTCCGTTGTGATCAAGTTGGCATCTGAAGATAAAACAGTGCAGTGGAGTTATACACGAAGAGGACGACAAAATAGGGACCAACGAAAAGTACAAAAGCGTACCGATTTTTGTGACTTTGAGCGAAATCAAGCCGTCGTCGACGTAAATGGTGTTCCCGACCTCCAGGACCTTCGACATGTTGGCATAGTCGATGTAGACGGTATCCGCGTTGCCCTTTTCCTCAAGAGCCTTGTCGGTGGACAGCTTAAAAGTCTGGCCCTTTTTCAGTTCGATCTCGGCAGAACCACCCTGAGGAAAGAGAAAAACGTGAAGCCCGTAAGTCTCGTAATTACACAGCACGATTCAGTGTATCAAATTACCCCTTCAAGGAGACCAGTACGGATTTCGGGGCCCTTGGTGTCGAGAGCTATGGCCACGGGCACGTAAATCCCGCGCTTCTCCGAGATGTTCTTCTGAGCCTGTCTGACGTTTTCGATCGTCTTGGCGTGGTACTCGTAGCTGCCGTGGCTAAAGTTCAACCTCGCGACGTTCATGCCGGTCTCGATCATCTTCTCGAGCACATCGACCGGATTGGAGACCGGTCCAATCGTGCAGATGATGCCCGACAGGCGGATCAGCGACTTGTGCTTTTCGATGTCAAGGGCGCACAGATGGTCCAGGTGGCTTGGGGCCGTCATAGCTGCTACGTTCGGCTCACCGGCTACTTTCTATACGTGAAATATCAAAAGAACATCGTCAAGATCGGTATACAGCCCAGTAGTGGGTGCGGATATGTAAGTGTGTGTTGGTGAGGAAGAGACAGAGTTGTTGATGGGAGTTTATGAACAATTATCCATTGATGCGTAGAAAGTTTAATGACCCTTTTTTTTCTTCCACACGGTGAGCTGATTTATTTTTTTTGTGCGCTTCGACGATACATATAATCATCATCGCACTAAAATGGGAACAGCCACCGGAGACAATTTTTCATGCTATTCGTTGCGTACTTCGAATTTGTCAGATCGTAAGAGTTTGAATATCTTTCACGAATCACACACTTGGTAATTGGTTCAAGTCATTGACTTTCCATAGAGCAAAATTGCAGTAGAAAAAAGAAGAAAAAAAAAAAAAAAAAAAAAAAAAAAGTATAGCCTTGCACTCTTGTTTGTCAAGATATACATATTCATAAAAAGACTACGCGTCATTATACTACTTCGTATTGCAAAACGACTTGATTGTCGCACGTGATATCTATACGTCGTTGATAACGCAAGCGGTGACTATTCGTTGAAGATTGTCACTAGAAGAAAAAGAAAAGAAAATGCACCAACAGCGTGCCAAGTTGTGCGAAATCGATAACAAAAATTAGAAGAATATATAAAAAATCGTAATGCTTTAGTTACTAATATCTACGAAAGCATGCACTGCCCAAAAGTAAGCGATAAAGCTGTTTAATAAATTCATTCACCATCCAAATATATAATATACTTTGCTATACAATCAGTTAAGTAAGTATAACTACATACATATAAACACGTAACTTTTTAGTGAATGCATGAATTTGGGATTCACGAGATCCGAAATGTCGTATGTGGTTTTTTTTACGTAGAAATTAAAAAAAAAAAACATAATAATTTTTCGCGAAGAACGCGGGGCAAGAGTCGCTTCAAAAATAGTCGGAGGTCCAAGATGTACAACACGTAAGTACAGCGGAACAGCTGAGCTAAGAGAGGTTTCACCGGCTATTTTTGAAGCTAACACCGGTTGTTGTACTTAGACTAGATCACTACCGTGCAAAATTTCGTCCCGGAGATGCGCGAGTAAATAAACAATTATTGATTTCGAGAAGGGCACGTAATTTTACTCGGAGTACTATTTAAGGAGGACACTCGTGTACGAAAAAAAGGAAAAAAAAAAATATTTAACGTAATTTTTTTTTTGCTTCTACTTACTACATAGTTAGGCAAAATGGAACTATATTATGGTTATTATCATTTTTATAAATTACTACACGGCTAAGTAATGGGTATTTATTACAAAATTTGTGTGACCTATACGCACATTATCAAGAGTACGTTCTACGTTCAATACTTTTCATAAAAGCGGCACAGTCCGCGTACATTACCTCACACAGAATCTGTCTCAAACCGCAGTGCGCTAAACTTCAGCGCCTTTATGTAACATCGAGTGTTAAATTTTTTTTTTTTTTTTTTTTTTTTTTTTTTTTTGTTAACAACAAACGAGTCACATAAAATACTTGATGTATCCATGACAACACATGGTGTTAATAATGATGATGGATTGTTAATCGATGAAAGAAAAACTTGTACAGGTGCACAGAAACTGAGAAACAAGTAATTACATAACGATATATACATGGTCCAATAGAAAAAAAAAAAAAAGACGAAACAAAAGGGCACAAGTTACAAATAAACAAATCTACTGTAAAAGAACTCTACAGTATAATATTATTGACAAAAATAAGTGAAAATCAATAAACAATCACGAGCGAAACAAAAAATGAAAGAAGGAAGGAAAAAGAAAAAAAAAAAAAAAAAAAAACTAATAAAATAAAATAAAAGAAGAAAAGAATGGGTTGCGTGGATTGTAACAAGACATCAGTCAAAACAAACAGGGAGTACGAGCAGGTCGAGGACGCAGTTCTCGTTGGGAAAAAGCCTCGTGGGATCGTCGTCGACGGGATGATTTTTATTTCTCAAGTGTACCTCGTTCTCTTCGGTCGACCAGGTCATTTTGGCGGGCTGCGTAAAGAAAGGGCAAATACGTGTGATTAGTGAGTGCCGAGGTAACGCGGCCGCCGCCGGCTGCACGCCGCCGCAGAGTCGTCGCAGCAGCCGGCGCCCGGACGGTAATAACGCGGTCGACGTCGTGCGGGTGCAGGTCTTCAACTGAGCCAGCCGGCGTCGACGGGACGATGCCGAGGGCCAGAGCGGGGACGCATGATTTTATTTTTGCGGACCGAAAGTCGATTTGCGGCGCACGCGGACCGTTTGGGTTTGCTCTGACGCACGCGGGCGGATTTTTCCTCCTCCTCCTCCTCCTCCTCCTTTGTCTTCGAACTCAGAAAATGGTCAGTTTGACAAAACTCGTCTAGAACGAAGGAAATAAATAAATAAACTAATTAAAGCAAAAGTTACTCTTTACTTTACCGAGTAAACATAACTTGAAGTTTAAGGGGAGGAAAAGGTGCGCTAACGATTTGAAGAGTCTTTTGTCTCAACGGAGTATCATTTATTTAAATATTTATAGTACTAATCGAACCAGTGGCCAGACAAATTAATACTTTAGAAAAACGTTGAAAGTCCTCCTCTAAAAAGCTTTTTTACCGTGCCGAGAACCGCTGGATATATATTTCGATGTATTTGGATACAGTCACGTGATTTTAGCTTCAAAGGATTGGATCGCGTTGGGTACTTTTCTCACTTGTTTTTATTGTTAATGGAAAAAAAAAGGTTCGAGAGCTTGGATTTTTCAGATAAACGCGTTGTATTCTCAGTTGATGAGATTTTTGTTTCACGTGCAATTAGGAGACTCAATCATTTTAAAGATACACTTGGTTTTTAAGATCGTTAAAAGAGATCATGAGACTCCTCTGGCCCTCGACAACGTCTGATAACTAGGGATTATAAAAATTTTAATTAGAGAATTTTCCAATGGATATTTTTGTCAGTTGATTGTTGTCATCAAATGATAGAAAAATTATCCTTCCATGAAAAATTCTCGGAATTAAAATTTTTACTTCATAAAATAAAAAATGAAAACACTTCCTTTGTATATTCTTTGTGCGCTGAAAAACTGTTTGTTCCTTTTTGATATTTTCGCAATTTTTTTGTTATACAATATTTGTACTTTATTTATAATATATTGCAATTAAAATATCTGGAATGATTTGGCATTTGTCGATTTTTGGCTATAACCGAAACTGCACCGATCGCGAAACATAATCGAAAGTAATTACCTTTAATTTTTTCACCAGTCAAATTTATGTATTTTAAAAACTCTAAGAACATTCCTATAATATTTATCTTTTCAAATAAACTTGGAAAATGTGTTAAATATTGCTACGGTTTCTCAAACTCTGTAGTATTCTGATAACCAAACCCTTCTTTGGAATTAATACTTATTTACATATCGTTAATTACTTGCTGAAATAATACCTACAATTTTTAGTATTTTAATGTAAATGCATTCCTGATCAAACGATATTAATATTAAGCCAGATGCAGTGCATGATTATCAATTATGAATGTTATTTGAAGTCATATAAAAATGTAATGGCAAATTCTTTTCATCCACCAATAAACTACGAAAGTTATGGTTTAGTAATTTTTAGAATGATCTCTACTGAAGAATGAAAGCGTTATATTTTTTTGTTAAAAAATTAGCAGGTGATAGATCTGATTTCATCATTAATACGCTAAAACCATTGCAATAAAATTCACTTATATACACATATTATGATGCGATTAAAAACGAAATTGCAATCTTGTGCATTTTATTTACAGTTTATCATTAATCTAATCAGATCGATGTGGTCACTATCCCGCAATACAATAGATACCATATACGTAATAAGCTTATCAATGATTCTTTTCAAAATCCACTGCGAGAACCATGCATAATTCTGTAAGATCAAGTTGATCGAACAAGTAGTAATTTAGTAGTACGAGGTGAAATTTCATTCGATTACCTCTTAACGTAAGTTGAAAAGCATGTAAATTAAAAATGGAAATTATTTGTTATTTTTTAATGAAAAATAGCGCTTCAATAATGGAAAAGGCGGTATGATTTTAGATACTTAGATCCTCAAAGCAAATGTGTACAGGTAACAGTTTAACGCCGGTACCTGCTACGAAAAAAGGCGACTAAAGTATAACCGGTGGAAACTCGACTTCAGAAAAAAGAAAAAAAAAAAAAAAAAAAAAAAATGGATAAGCACAGAGAAGGCGAGCATTCGCTTACACGTGTTGGCCTACTGGCTGTTCACGTGTCCTCATCGGTTTCGAAACTCCGAAAGTCTGCTTCTTGTGCAGGGTCAGCTGTGCAATGAACATAGGTATAGCACTGGCATGAGGCCTCTATTTCCTTCTTCCATATTATCAGAGAATATATATATGGATTGTATCTCTTTACCTTTGTACATAAGGAGATATACTTTATATTCCCTGATATCGCCGAGTTTATTTACTTTTTAATGACACTTTAGAGTGATAAAAGCTGATACGTTATCACCAGACTTCTTTTTTTATACATAACTGAGTCACCAAAATACATCGTATCTTATTTCACAGGGAACTATTTATAACGAGTAAGTACCTACTTATGGATGCCTCGCCCTTAGCACTCTATTGAATTTGCACATTTTTCATGCTCTTAGAGGCTCGACATAACCTCGTGCAAAATAGCTCTTTTGCCTTCTCTAAAACTTTTTTTATCGATTCAGTAGGAACGCGATGAAATGAATTTATTTTTCCTGTAGATGATGCGCTTTGACATTTCTTGATGCCTCGTTGTCAAAAAGTGATTTAGTAGGAATTTCGCTCAGCTTGTGCACATGCCATGTTATTGTTGTCATGACCTTTAACCGAATGATTCTCACGTGGTTATATAAAAATAACTGAAACGTTTTCATCAGACTGTATATTTGCAATTAAAACATCAATTTTTTCAAGTATTCACCGGTTACCCATTACTTAAAATCGTACAAATATATCTTAATTTATTTCCATTTGTGCAATGCATAAGTAGGTACACAAAAGTACACCTTGAATTAATTTAACAATGAAAACCAAGGCTAGACAGTTTGACGCTTGACCAACAATAAATAGAAATGCGAGGTCCATTGGTAGATTCATCGATTTTGCCGAGTTACACAATAATATTATAATGGCCGACACACTTTTACGGCATCACTTAAATGTAACACTAAAGTAGGTACATCACGAAATTTATTTTTTAAGAATTTTCTACTTAGTTTTTAGGGTATCAAAACAATCCAAAATGTTAACGTAGCAAATGCACAAGCTCTAACGAACATTGGGACAACTGACAATTTACACACGTGTCAGAAAACGTACGGTTAAATTATATTTTAGTAAAATACAGAAATGATCGTTAAAAGAGACCGGACACTGTTTTCAAGGTTACAGACAATTCGGGGTTGTTAGAAACAATAACGAATAAAGTGTCAATAAGTATGCGCACCCGTAAGTATATAAGCGTGAAAGAACAACCCCCAGAATTCATCGTGAAAATCGTAAGACGAACACGCGACATTTTTCCAACATGATTGGCACCCCGATGACGATTCGTCGCGCACAATAAATTATTAACGAAATTCAAGGCCGTCATCTCGGTTATCGTTAAACTTACGTGTACCCTTTGGCAACTAGGTTACACCTAGATACTTTCAAATACCATCACGAATTATTGGTTTTCTATTTTTTACCTGGTTTATAAATCAAAGTAAACAGCAACGTCGGGAGGAAACTGGAAATTGCTTGGCAACCGACGAACAACTCTTGACGGATGCGCAGCCTGTAGCAGACTGACGTTTGAGGACGCGGAAGGTCACGGCGCTAAGATTCAAAGCCGTCTTCTGTTTTACTTCTGTATCCCCCCCGCCACCCTCCCGCCCCAGCGATGGAGCTCTTTTCGTCTCTCTCATCGGGTTTTGAATAATTTTTCCGAACTTTGGAATATTACTGGCACTTTTCAATTAAATTTAGCTATCGCGCATAGTTTAACCATCAATTTTTTATAATAATTTCACGCGTAGAACTTTGAAATAAAAAATATACCGATTAGGCAGCTCCACCGAGGATCTGTCGCGCCACCTGGGATGATAATCAATAGCTGTGGGAAATTTCGGCCAATCGCTGAATCTTCATGAAAAAAGCAATGTTTCTATTGGTGATTAGAACTGAGCGCGTGAATACAGTTTGTTTAACTCTCTGACGATTCTCTTATGTCTATTTAACGTAATACAGCAAATTGTATATAATAAGTCATGTAAATTTTCAAGTTTTATTTCGTATTTGTCTAGTTTGTATAGTGAGGCTGTACTGTTAATGCTAGAGTGATACAATAAAAAAGCATTGCATCTCACTGGAATGAAAACAATTTTATTTATAATAAAGTAATCGTCATGTACGGGGCTGGTATATTCAATAATATCCACCAATACCACGTGCACATGGCAAATAAACTATTCTCTTTACTCATAAGGTCGAATCCAATGCTTTTTTGCAATTTACTGGCAAAGTCAGTTCATTGAGTTCATCATTCTGGGATTAAGTAGTGGCGCCACGTAAAACATATTTATAGCCCCTATGAGAGCCCAGAATGTAGAAAAGTAGAGAGTAGTTTTATCTCCATATTTTATATATTGTTCTCTAAAAAAACCATTTGATTTCAATGGCTGAAAAAAAAGTAACGTAAACAAACTATTTTAATACTACGCATCAAAATACGAAAGTTTTTCGTTATTGTTAGTGGGAGGTCCAAGAGTTCCCTACCTACCTGCACATCATCAAAATCTGAAGTCGTCTTTCGCAACTTTTGTGGAAAACTACGTCGATAAATGCCCATATTCCATCCAAACGTCTTTGATGGCCCTTCGTTTCAATTTGTCCCTGATTTTTCTCCTGCTATTTAAAATACCTATACGTAAAATGAAAAAAAAAAAAAAAAAAAAAAAAAAATACCTTCGTCGATGCTACCATGTGGGTGATTGATACATTTTTCCTTTGTTGCACGAATCCAGTTTCATGTAAGATTTGCAGTTCCTCAGTGTACATACATTTCCAGCGTTGAATATACCGTTGCTCTTTGCACTTTGTGGAAACTAAAAGTATAGCGGTCCAAACATATCAGTGGTGTTTCTTTTTCACTGGCGATAACATCCATTTTCGTGGAGAGTAAAAAAATAAAAGTCAACAACCGCACAATGTAAACACACTTGCAACTACGGACATTACATATTTGAGTGGATATTAATATGCATACATATAACGGTATCTGGTATTTCGCGAGAGCCAATTCGATCGGGCCCCTCAAATAAGACTTGGGAGCCAACTCGACCGGACATCATGTTAATGACCCTCAGATGACTCGGACCACATACAAATAGAAAAGTAAACTTTCTCCTCTCGGGAGCCAACTCGATACCAGCCAACAACCATCACGCGATATTATTTAATCAAAAGTGGCGTGACTCATTTTTCGTTCATTCAAACTATCATCATCATTATTTGACCCTGGCATAAGAGAGATTAGTACAACTGCTATCATCACCTATACGATGTATGCATATAATGTAAAGCAATCAAAGACCAAGGTCGCTTACTTTGTACTAATCGTATGTATTTTATAATAGCAGTTAAATATATATATAGGTCTTTATTATTAATAATACAGTGTTTAAAGTAAGCAAATTTTTGGTACAAAAGTGTATTTGCAAGTACATGGACGGTTATTTGCCAATTTAATATGACCCACATATAAAATCATTTTTTGATAAGTCAGACAAGTGGAGATTACATTCGCTCCAAATTTTTAATTGATATTATTTTTAATGTGTGCGAGACGATAAAATCATGTTCTTTTATATTCAGCGTCGATTCAATACCATCAGCTACTAATTGTTTGATCAAATAAATTTACTGCGGTGCTAACGATAAAACAGTTGCTCGCAACATTACTCAAGTCTTCACGAAAATCATTATTAAATAAAAAAAAAAAATCGTACGTGATTAAAAGTATGCTATCCAGTCATGCAACGTGGTAAAATAATTGGTGCGCTTGCTTTACTTAATCCATACAAATTATAAATTGTGTTTTTACAGTATTGAATATATTATATTCTGAAGTTTATAAGAAATAAATTTCTATTCTCATTAATTTTTCTTCATGAAAATGGTACCACAGCGGTGTTTTCGTCGCAAACTTATCCAATTTATGTACTTTGTATCATATACGATTTTATTATTGTATAGCACAAATGAAACAAAAATGTATTTAAATTATTTATCATCAAGCTGTACGCAAAACTCATCGATTCTATGATACACCGCGACCACACAGGTATATCGGTATCACAAGTATCAAAATGACAAGAAATCGTCAATCGTACAAGTGCACCTGTGTGTATGTGCGAGGTATAGGTATATAATAATGATACATTCATATATTATTTATTTCACACGTCCCCGTCAGCAACGGGTTCTCAACTTGTGAACAGCCGGTCAAACCGGTTTTAAACTAGACTGCACTCGTCCATGGCTCGCCTCATTGCATTTGACTCGCTGAATCGAATCTCATAAAGTTATATTGTACCGTATATATAATATATACATACGTACATCCCACAGTGAATTGCTGCAATTGAGAAACCAAGTGAGACCAGCACATTTTCTTCGCGGGGGATCTCGAAAACGTCCGATGAGCGATAATAAACTGCAAAACCGGCAAAAGATATATCTGATGATCGGTAATGGCAGTACGAAACACGCAGATCTGCACGTCTATAGAAAAAAAAAAAACAAAAAAAAAAAAAAAAATAGCGACGCGTGTGTCATTACGATATACTTAATTTTGCAACATAGCGATTCCACAGATTTATCTCGTAAACATTACTGTTGGCCAGCAACGATTAATCAAACGAGATCTAGAACTGTGGGAGTCTGACGTCGCGTTGAGGAGGAGGAGGAGGAGGAAGAAAAAAAAATACATAGAAAGAAAGCAGAGAGAGAGAGAGAGGGACCGGCCCAACTGTTGCCGATAAGAGATAGAAGGCGTGTAATATATACGCGCAGAGAGCGAGGCCGAGCGAAGGAGGGGTAGGGCGGCCACATCTTTCTCTGGCCGGCGCCGTTGTCCGAGAGGCAGAGGCTTTCGACCGCCGCACGCGAGAGACGAAGCGTCCAGACTTGGAAACACGCGGTTCACGAAATGGGCGAGCGAGCGATTAACTTTGGCGCCGGACCGGGAAAACTTCCCCTCGAGGTAAGAGATAACGGCACACACGTCTTTTTTCCTCTCGTTTTCGCTTTTCATCACGTGCGCCGGCGATCTTTCTTATTCCTCGACTCTCGAGTTTTTGTGTACAATTAGTTTTTCGAGGTAGGTCAATTTTATTTTATTTCAACATCAAATTGATTAAGTTAATTAAAACAACGTGCGCGTCTCGAAAAATTATTTTTACCAGTCATTGAAAGGATCAAACCTTTTATTAAACGTGTGCGATTGATCGATCGGACGATACGCAAATCAAACGTACTCTATGTCGAAATTTGATTATGAAATAATTACGTAATTGAGTCACGTTTATTGATGTCTTATCACGAGATGTTGTCACGCCCATGCTACTCTCGACAAACTAAGTATATAATATTTACATATATGTGTACACATCGACGCTGATTGATAACTTTGTGTTTGAAGGTGTTGAAGCAAGTTCAGGATGAATTGTTAATTTACGGGAATACTGGAGTTAGTATATTGGAAATCAGTCATCGGTCTGCCGATTTTAAAAAAGTGATCGAAGATGCGCAGGCACGACTCACGGAAATTCTGTAAGAATCGGTTGAATTGTATAAATGAATTTTTTTTTCTTCTAATTTATAATAGAGTCAATATTGAATTTTCAGCCACATACCGGACAACTACAAAGTCATGTTCCTGCAAGGTGGTGGAAGTGGACTATTTGCGGCGGTGCCGCTCAACATGATGAAAACAGGATCCGCCGATTACATAGTTACCGGTCAGTTCGCGATCGTCAAGCCATTTTTTCCGTTCATTGACGCCACGTTTTTCATACATCCACAGGTTCCTGGTCGTCAAAGGCGGCGAAAGAAGCTGCAAAGTATGGAAAAGTTAATCTGGTGCTACCGAAAACCAGTAAATACACCGAAATCCCTGAAAAATCGGCCTGGAATCTCGATCCGAATGCTTCATACGTATACTACTGCGATAACGAAACGATTCATGGTCAGTTTGTTTCCATAGTCATGCGAGTGAGAAATTTATTGCATTACTAAAAAATTGGGAATAATTGTAGGAATTGAGTTCCACGATGTTCCCGATACCCATGGCGTTCCTTTGGTAGCGGACATGTCATCGAATTTCATCTCAAAGCCAGTTGACGTTTCCAAGGTAAAGTATATAATGACACTTGACGAGAAATATCATAGAAAATTTCATCTCTAACTGATTTTTCCGTACAGTTTGCTTGTATATTTGCCGGAGCGCAAAAAAACGTTGGACCGTCCGGAGTCACGATCGCGATCGTCAGGAAAGACTTTATCGGCGCGGCGATGCCGATATGCCCCTCAATTTTCGACTTTAGCGTGGTGGCCGAAGCCAACTCGATTTACAACACACCACCAGTTTTCCAGTAAGTAAACCCTGCTGTATGACTAGGTTGACCGGTAACTCTATCGGTAACGAGTAAATTGACAAACTCGCGTTTTTAGAATCTACTTTGTTGGTCTCGTCTTCGACTGGATAATGAGGAACGGTGGAGTAGAAGGTATGCGAGATCTAGCCGCAAAAAAGAGCAAGCTGATCTACGACGCGATCGAGGAGTCGAACGGCTTCTACGTTTGCCCCATCCAAAAGGACTGCCGCAGCAGAATGAACGTCCCATTCAGAATAAGGAACAACGAAGAGCTGGAGAACAAATTTGTCACGGGAGCCAAGAAGGATCACAACATGTTGCAGTTGAAAGGCCATAGGTCGGTCGGTGGGATTCGAGCTTCGCTGTACAACGCAGTGACACTGGACGAAGTTGAAATTTTGGCCAAGTACATGAAGTCGTTTTATGAAGAAAATAAGTAATGTTACGAGGAAAGGATCATGGTTGCAAGGTTGAATGATTAATTGTTGAAAATGTTTGTTGTAAAGTTATAATATAAATTTTTTTTACACAACATTCTCTTTTACTCTATATATGTTACCCGTTTCATGTATGTACAAAATCACCTTATAATTTATTCCCTAAACCTTCTTTTGTTTCCTTAATTTTCAAGTCATGGTTGTCGAACATGGCATCTAATATCTTTTCTAGTTTGGCATTAGTACCTTTCAGTCCATCAACAACAGATTTTGCCCACTGTAAATTTTTTTTTAATCATTGCAATGATGTACAAACATAAGGTACAAGTATTATTTGATAATAAAAGAACAATGTGAAAAAAATCACCTCAAAGTACTGATCAACTCTGTCTAGGGACCACCCAACAGGTGTTTCTTTTTCCAAATCTCTTAAATTATACAGCTTATCAGCGAGTTTGACAAGCTTTGCTTCAAAACTAGAATCTGGAGCATGTACAATTTGCAATCTTTTCCTTTCTAACTTTGGCAAAGATTTGTCATCAGTGACTTCTTCAACAATCTTTCTCACTTTTTCACCAAAATGCTCCTCAATCTCCTCAAACGAGGTATCTGTATCTTCTACTGTATCATGAAGTAAAGCAGCTACTATGACATTAGGATCATACACGTTTCCTTCCTCAACTAATATATTTGCAACTCCTATAAACAGTATCATATTCAATCATTGAATTATTCACATAACAGTAACTATGTCAATGTAGATATTTAAATTCAGACTATTAATTATCATATTTTATGAAATTCAGCATACCTATGGGATGATTGATGTACGGTGTCTGTTCTTTGTTGCATCTCCTCTGTTTACTATGTTTAATGGCAGCAAAATTGGCACATTTTACAATAAATGCAACAAGCTCATTTTGTGTCAACACTTGATCAGATAATCCTATAACTGATTTTCTATTATTAAACTCATTGCTTTTTTCTCCCATACTTAAATAAAACTTTTGCAATTCGAGGCACTGTTAATATTTTATAAAATGTTTATTAGACCAGAAAGATAAAAAAAAAAAAAATAAAATGATTACTCGTTGTTCTTGAAAAGTGCAACGTAACCTACTTGTAAGGCAGCGATCACAGTTTAGAGAATGAGTTTTGTGGTAAATATTTATACGACAACATGAATCAGGATATTGTTAATTAGATTACGTAACTCATGCATGTAAATATCCGCACACACTATCAGTTCTAAGCGTATGATAATATACTTATTATTTGTTTAAATTAATCCTGATTACTCAAAAGTCACGTTTAAAACATTCACAAACACTATGAAGATATGTATTTTGTACAAGGATAACCAAAGTTAATCATCAGAATTTGTTTATAACGAAGTATTCATAAATAATTTGTTACCGGCGCGTACCCATTTGTATTTTTGCCGCTCATTTGGACAACAACATCAACGCGACAGAAAAAGAGAGTTCAAATAACATAACCTTCAATAAGTGCAGACAGTTTTGGAAAGTTTTTCTTTTCAGCTTTCGAACGAAATTTAGTGTAAACAATTATTAAAATAACAACAATGGCAGCAAAAAAGAAGTTAAGCAAGGAAGAGTTGAGGAAAGCGATGTTGGAGGCTAAGAAAAAGCACAGTTCTATAAAAAAAATAGAACACCCACTTGCCAGATATCCTTTTACATTAATTTTCAAATGAAATAAATTGCTTTGCCTTTTCTTCAATTTTCAAGCACAATTATTGAGTTTAATACTTTTTAAATAATATTCCTTAACTTCTGCAACACATACAACGAGCTGGATCAGCTTGTGTGTATTTTATGCAAAATTCAGGTACGCAACGAAGCTGTGTGGCCAGTTCATTTAAACTCAAAGTCACACAAAGAAAACATCGAAATGGCTAAGAAGACAAAGTTAGAGGCTGCTCGACCTATGAAACCTCCACAACCTGTGGCATCAAATAAAAGGCCAGCCACGTCTCAATCACAGCACCAGGAACCTAAGAGAGTCAAGGGAATTTTAAAAAATTCTGGGCAACCTCCACCAAATGTCAAAGCAAACTTGCCATCAGACTTTTTTGATAATTCTTCGACTGTCAGTAGCGGTAGTGGTGGTGGTACAATTGTGCCAAAAGATGCTTTTACAAATGGTACATCTACAACAAATGGTCGCATGGAGGTTGATGGTTCAGAAGAAAAAACGTCAGAAGTAAAAGATGCTAAGGAAGATAATCAGTCTGCCCTTCCAGAAGGTTTTTTTGATGATCCAATACAGGATGCTAAGGTAACTGTTGTGAAAGTTGTAGGATAAAAAATTTTTTGTAGTTTTATAATAATAAAAGTAATTGCTTTAAGGCTCGTAATGTTGAATACAAAAATCCTATTGAAGAGGAATGGGAGAGGTTTCAAAAAGAAATTAAAGAAGAGACAGCACAATCAGCACAGATTATCGGAGATGACCAGGAGGAGGCTGCTACAGAAAGGCAGCTTGATGTAATTGAAGAGCAACTGAGAAATTGGTCCAGAGTAATGGACTTGGTGAAACAAAAAGAACTTGTTAAGACAGCTGACAAGAAGCAAGATAACAGTGATTCTTCCAGTGATGGAGAAGATTACGATGAATTTTTAGATTGGAGGGCAAAGAAATCGTATCGTGGGTGATTTTTATATTTGTTTATTAATAGAGAATAAATTGATTATTAATGTAAATATTATTTTTCAACTGTTGTACATTACTCGCTTTGATAAAATGGTTTTTTTCAGTATTCAAAGTGATTGTATTGTGAAACACTGGATTATTTAATAAAAAATCACAATATCAACTGCAAATAGATTTAAATTACATTTAAAATGTAAATTATTTGGTAAAGCTGTATAAAATGCCCTAGTGTAGTTGTAATTATAAAAAAAAAAATAAAATAATAAAAGTTTTGTATGACATGAGTAATTTTGTAAATAAATTTGATTGAGAATCATGCAACTGGATACAAGTATATAATTTTAATCACGTACCCATCATTTATTTTTTTTCAAAAGGTAACTGGTAATGAAAAAAACGAAAACACAAGTAGTGTATTACGATTTTATTAAAATGAATTTAAGGATTCCAAAGATATACATTACAATATAGATGTATGGATAAATAATTTATAATTCTTGTGTGTAAGCTATAAATATGAAACCGTACGATATAAAGACTATTAAATATAAGAAATACTCTCTACGTCGCCGCTACATAGAGTTTTATTTATCTATTTTATTCATTAAAGTACCTCAGTTTTTATCATTTCTTCATTCTTCTTTAATACATTTATTACTTTTCCTTCATCTCTACTTTCCACTTGGTTGTCTTTTGAGAACGTGTGCACGTGAAATATATCGAAATGTTTTTCTGAAGCTCACTTAATCTATCACGATTAGTTTTTGATAGTAGAAATATATATATATATATATGATGGACGTTATTAGTAGAAGAAACAAAATCAAAGAGTCGAAGATGTCGATCATAAATTTGTTTTTACATTGATTTATCTTATTTTATTTTATTTTTTTTGTTTGTATAGAAAAAGGATTTGCGCGATCTACTGTTTTAGGTCTACAAGTACAAAGGTAAATACCGTGTTTATAGCAAAATCTCGCTAGACTGTAGTAGCATTATATTCAAAAATTGATCGAGTCTCTACGATATATGTATATATTTTCGATGTGTCAATCACTGGTCAAAGGTAGGATTTTTTCGTCCACTATTATATTATAGATAATACCCTAACGTGTTTTACATCATTTTTTCGTCTCATAGATCCATTCAATCGACTTTGTTCTTACGATGAGGTAAATCTTCAATTTTCTGTTGAATGTGTTTTTATTTTATTTTTTTAAAATTATTTTTCAAAACAAACAATCGAACATTGGCAAAAATTCATTACATATAGAAGATAATCGATAAATTACAGTTTACATTGTCACAGAATTTGTATACTTGATCATCATGTACATTTCAGCTATGCATCTAATTAATGTTTAAATCTGACTTTCGTTGACTTCAACCTATACACGACTTATTGCAATTACTTTGATTCATATTGATCCTTTACACGTCGCTCGTTAATCCGCAATTAATTTTTTTTTTTTTTTTATTGGTAATGCAAGCAAACAGTGGTTGGTGTGATTTTTATCAAGCGATAAATTCAACGGAATATGAAGTATGAAGTACAAGGAAAGAAAAAATCCAAGAGATAGCGTAAATTTTCAAATTGACTTGCACGCAAATCTCGTGCACTTGTTTCATATGGTTCATGCCGAGTGCGCTTTGGATCACAGATTCGTTCGATCGCGTCGACGAGTTGCGCGACTTTTGTCGTAGTTCCTCTGAAAATTTATGCCTATTCAAAAATCATTCGTATGTTTTATTGAAGCACAAAATCGCAAATTATTTAACAATCGCGCAAAACAGTTTTTTCACTAAATTTACATTTTTTTTTTTTTTTTTACAGATGTGCTTGATCGAATGAATTTTTATTTGAAATTTTTCCTTTTGTAAGTTTTTTTCTTAACGATAGATTACTTTTAACGCTTTTGTACTTGAAAAATGTCATCCAATACGCCTAGTCGTTTCAGCAAACATACGTTATTTACAGAGCCACCGGTTGCCTTCGCTTCGATTGGTGCCGATCGTCCAAGTACTTCCCCGGTTGATCTTGTATGCTTGTTTGGACGCTCGGCCCCGATTTTCCAACCGATTGCAACCGGTCGCCCGAAACTTTATTCGAACTTGTCAATCACCCATTTGCAACCAATAATTCTTTACAACGAAAAATTTCGCGAATCCCTGAAAAAATTTGTATTTCATTTTTCATTTGATTAACATTCCTTCGGATAAATGTTGATCGAGTAATGTGATTTCGTGGACACGACAAAAAAAAAAAAAGGATTGTGGTTACAATGAAAAAATGGATTTTTATTCGCAAAGCTACGCAGAAGATTGCTCGCATTTTTGTAAATATCTACACGTGTAAGTACGATTTTGTATTTTGGCCCAAAGAGAACTGTTTGGAGGCACTCTGCTCAAAAGCAAAGGTAAAGATCCTTAAGTGTCTAAATTTTATGTACTTTAATTGCGTTTATTTTACTTCGTTACAAGAAAATTGCATTCTTCTCGAAAAAAGACAATAGTTCCTATGTTAATCATCGAAGTGTAGATAAATGTATATAATGTATAATGTATATTTTCGTAAAATGCCAAGTTAACTGTACAAATGCACTTTACGTACATGTAAAGAGTCGCGATAAATATTTGCTTACGCGTGTACTTATACGTGTAATCATTTGCACTTTCTCGTCCTATGTAACACACCCTTGGCATTTCGAAGCAAAAGCCCCCGTAATCACATGCGACTGTCCCACCCCGAAATGGAAACCTTCCCCTAATTTCCTTTCGAGATCGGATCGGCTGCACGTGTACACGCATTTTCGTGCGCGATAGTAGCGTTTCCACATGATATATCATCCGCTACTTATACACTGTATACTTCCAATATCAAACGTATACTATTCATTAAAAGAGTTGTCAAGTGGTGCTGCAATACTTGCCTATTGAATTTTAATAACTCGTTTCTTACGTAACGAAAGAAATTATGCTTCTTCGAGCTTAACTTCAATTTTATATTTATTTATATGTATTATATTTTTTTTCCTACTTTAAAAACGTAGATAATAGATAAAGGTAATATCATTACACTTTGCTTTGGTTTGAGGCCGACTTGTATATATATATATGTATAACTATTACATTGTTATCTTCAATATATTGTATGTATGTATATCTATTCAGCGAGATTTCAAGTTAAGCAACAAGGATAAAAAATATCCCTCATCATCGCGCGATGCATATATAATATTATATCTTTAAACTTAAACATAACTTTTGTTTCCCGTGCTTGATTTGTGTTTTCATGAATGACTTATTTCTTTCCTCTCGTCAAGATTTTCAATAGAGTTACGTTTATGCATAATAACAACCTACACGTTATATATCCTATATATTGCGACGATCGCGCTCGCGCGATCTATTTTTCTTAAACAGCGTATGTAATCACAGAGTAGCGCAACGACCACTATAGGCGTGTCTCATCACTATAGTTTCCATTTAAAATTCGATACAATTAATATAATGAGTGTGTGTATATATATATATATTGCACAATTCGTAATCGTGATACAAAGAAAAATAATAATAATAATAATAATATGGTGAAGTAGTTGTAGCAGTATATGGTATTAATACATAATAGGTAGTATATAGTTAAAATTTTTGTGTTCAATAGCAAAATGGTAATTAGCTTTAGATATTTCTTACTCTTATTCTCTTAAGATTACTTTTTTTCTTACATTATG
Organism: Copidosoma floridanum; assembly: GCF_036245765.1. NCBI lineage: Eukaryota > Metazoa > Arthropoda > Insecta > Hymenoptera > Encyrtidae > Copidosoma > Copidosoma floridanum. The sequence goes on from NW_028321890.1 coordinate 31,328,599, forward strand.
CTCTGGTATAATATTCATAATCTATCGGTACATGTATATATTTATATCTCAATAATTTATCGTAAATCTTATTAATATTATATGTATATGTATGTATAACGGTACTTCGTAAAATCTCATTACACGTGATTGAATATTGTTATGTACTATGTATATATATTTTTTTACTTTTTTATTGATTAGCATAGGCACCGAATCGCGTAGAGAAGTAAACCGAGAGTTGTGAAATTAATATTTTCACTTTTATCCTGTAATACACTGTTCTGAATAGTCGGAGAGAAAAAATAGTGCGGATTAACGAGGCTTCCTTCGTTTGAAATGAACTTTTTCCCCTCTATTCATACTATACAAGAAAGTTACATTGTTATGTTGTACGTGTATGTTCTTTGATTCCTCGACAAAATGATCCATTTTTGCCTGATTATGAGGTTTTTCGCAAATTTACTTACGTTTCGTAATGGAGATTATCTTTAAAGACGGAAATGGCCTTTGATTGAGAATTTCTTGATTTCCCTTTGTATGTACCGCCTTTCAATTACCTTTTAAACTCGCGCACGACACAAGTTTCCTTTCCAATGGAAAACAATGTGTCATGTCTCGAACAACGATCAACATCATCATACATTATATTGTACACAACATTTCTTATACTTCCAAATTTAGCGATTCGTAAAACACTTTCGTCTGGTCCCCTTCGTATATGTAAACTTTTTTTGTTATAAATTATTTTCAGCAATAACGTTTGCCTTCCAGTTTTTCTTTTCATTTTTTGACTTTTTTTTTACCTGATGCACACTGTATTTTTTCGTCGCTCCTTTTTTAGTTGGTCGATTGTTTGATCGATATACATTAGAATATTTCGTGGTACTACCTACCTATGAGGATTACGTGATTTATCTATTTTTACTTTTTTTGTTTTAATATGAAGTTCAATTGTCGCATATTTATATTTATTTTAACGTGATCGACAAAGAAAAATAGAAAAAAAAAAAAAAAAAAAAAAAAAACAATAAACGTGATTGATTGTAAATTTTCGTGTCATCGATCTTTGACCACTTGATTTGCAAGCAAGTCTCGTTAACTTATGTGATGATAATTACAGACCTTAGCTATTGAAAAGTTTAAGCTTACAAATGTAATTTTTTAAGTTTACTTATAACGTATTTAATAATGTTATCTCTTAAATGACGAAGGCTTGAAAAATTCAATGTTACAGTGTAGGTACCGATGTAAGTAACAAAAATGCGATGGCGTTGACAACAAAATATGCCAAACAATAACAATAATAATCCAACTATGACTCATGATTTTGTCTTTGATATATCAAGAAATGAGCTACTTCATATATTTGTTTAAAAGTGGGAATCGTATGATGATGCAACTGTTTGGAGAAAAAAAAAAAAAAAAACGAGACAGTCGAAGGATGTTGTTCTATAGAAATACCGATAACTTTCCTGCGTATTTTTGTAGAGAACCCATTACTCCTCATTTTCCGGTTCACGGCGAAATGTGTGTCAAGATGACGGAACAATCGCAATTAGGTCGTCATTTTGCTTAATCACCACCGGCGCGTGATTTATCCCCTGACCTTTCGCGGCCAATTACCGAGTATATCCTTATATCCCTCAAAAATCGCAAAAAATGTTCTCACGCGACGTATATATATATTATACTATGAGTTAACTTATATTGCTTTTGATTTTTATAAGGCAAAAATGTTTTGCTTCAAAAGCGTTGTACGCGTGTTGCAGAAAATCATAGTAAAAAATTTAGATAAGCATCCAAACAGCTGCAACCATCGAAGGTAGAAGTAAACGCGTGGAAGTGGAGAGTAAGGTAAATCGGAGGATGAGCGGAGGAGTGTGTACGCGCATAGAGAGGGTAGAGAGATAAGATAATGGTCTAGGACTTGTCGAGTATCTCGACGGTGACGGTGTCCGTGGCCTCGGGGTGGACGCCGTTCTGGTGGTGGTTGGGCGGCGAGGACTTGCTGTTGGCTGGTTTGGGCTGCACCCCGACGGCCGATGTGTTGCCGCTGCTGCCGCGACTGCCGCGGCGAGAGCCCGTGCGCGAGCCTGGCGACAAGGGCGTGCAATGCTCCGTTATTCGGGTATCTTGCACCGCTGCGGGTGCTACGGAGCGCTGTTGCTTTCCTTTCTCGGTACTCAAAAGGATTTTCTCGTCTGACGGTTTGACAAAACATACACACACCAGATCAATGCAATTTCAGTTCTTTCTTTCTTTTTTTTTTTTTTTTTTCCTCGAGCGTTAGTTTTGTGCGTTTTGTGTCAAGGCGGTGAAGATTTTTTCTTCTTACATAGTACACACTTGCTACCAGATCAGTCGTGCAAGTGGAAGATATGACAGACAAGAGAGAAAAAGATTGAAATTATCAGTAGCATAGGTATACAGTGCGCACACTTGCGTATATAGGTGTTAGTTGGATGCGACACTCAATGTAATATATGGAATGGGTTTTGTTGCAACGTCACAATATTTATTAACCGATGGGCTCGACAATAATTCATACGTATAACGTTAAACAACCCCAAGTATTAAAAACAGTTCCATTTAATGCTTACACGAAAGAAAATGCATGATGCAACACATTTTACAACATTTTCTTCTGGTGTTGAGTAGCGAGTGTAAAAATGTTATTAAAATTTATTGTTTAGTAGGAATTTATATATGTATATTGTAAAAAAAGATAGAATTTTTTAAATACTAGATAGTAAAAGTATGTACGGAAAATTTGCATACAAGTATCAGAGTGAAAAATGTAACAGAAAGGTGATTAATTACTTATTTTAAATTGCTGTGTTAAAAGATAAAATCTTAATTAAATACTTTGTAGGTACATGTGTATTCTATAACAAAAATAAGCGAGAAATCAAATTTTTAAACTTAGTAATGTATAAGAAAAATAATTTTTAAGCCTAAGCAGTATTGTTAAGATTTTGTAGTCAGAAAAAAAACGTGATAACACGGTCTAATGCGTTTAAAAAAATTATAACTATTATTAACAATGGGACTATTTTTAATAATTTTCATTATTCAATTTACAGTGTCTCCAGTATTGAAATTATTTGAATAATTATTTCCAAACAGCACATTTCTAACTTACACGAAGCATGACATGTTACTGGTAGTTTAGTAAAAAGTTTGTCAGTCAATGAAAATCCTTTTTGATTCGACGAAAAAGTCTAAAGCAATGCGCCGGTAGCTATGGCACTTTAATTTAATTTAATGTGCGAATCGAATTGAAATTTACAGTAATGATATATTTATCTTAACGAAAAAAAAAAAAAAAAAAGATCACTCACTTTCTAAATAGACTACAGTAAAAATTATAGCACAAACATTGAAACACGTAGTAACAGCGGGTGCAAATGCTCTCTGGCTAGAAAAAAAAAAAAAAAAATTAAAGCCCGCATGCAAAATACATTTTCTCCGCACGTATTTCATGTTACGATCAACTCGCGAACCGCGTACGTTACCTCGATTACAAAGCGCAATTACGCGCCTGAAATGCCATTAGGCACGCGAACTTTCAGTTTTTCCCCTGATTAATCTCATTATTTGATCAATAACTGATACACAGCCTCGTTACATTAAAATATAATTCACGAACAGTCTGATCGGTGTCATCTGAGATGTAAAAATGTAATGAAAAATTTTACACAACAACGTTTTCGTCATTTTTTAACGCGAGCATAATCATCAGCACGTGTATATTTATCTCCTCGGTTATCGTTTCCATGCAACACCTTGAGAAAAAGACATAGCAAACAAATAGTAATACAACATTGCAAAAAGAGAGAGAGAGAGAGAGATAGAGAGAAAAATACAAAGCATCAAATTTCACTCTTCTTTACAGCGGGTGGAAAAAAACAGTAAAACACCAAGAGAGCACAATCGCATGCAAGAAAGACATCGAGCCAGTTCGGAAGCAGTAGGGTATAACATGATTAAGCTCGCGTTGCAAATTATATGCCCATCTGGGATGCATAATGGTAAGGGAAGATAAATAAAAAAAAAAAAAAAAAAAATTGCCATACGCAGAGCACCCATGGCGTGCGAGCCGGAGCAAGGGTCCTCGTGTATGGCCCCAACGTATTTAGAACAAAAACGCAACTTGCCTCGCGAGCGCAAAAGAAAAAAGAAAAGGAGGAAAGGGTAGAGCACGAGCAGCGAAAGGTGTTTGTACTGTGTATACACATTTATAGGTATATAAAAATGTGTTGGTTTTGCGAGTAAGCAGCGGGTTTTTTGCACAAAAGCTCGGTGGCACGGGATACATACACACACACGCATGTATAAGAAAAAGACAGAGAGTATAATATATAGTATATACTAGTTAAATACGAGAAAATGGAATTGTGAGAACGTCAACTTGTATGGGAGCGCTTATCTTTCGCAGCCACAGTCCTCGTGAAAAATCGGCTTTTTCATTTAATTATTGTATACGTGCATAATATTATGCTCCCGAGTCATTTTAGCTGTTTTTTTTTTTTTTTTTTTTTTTGTTAGTAAGATGAAAAACTTGCGCATTTTCCCCGAACGAGGTCTCCCGGTTTCTTTATAAAAAAGTACTCTTGAATGTTGCTAAAAATGCAGTCCCTCGAGTTATTTGTTTGTTTTTCGTAACAATTTTTTTTTTTTTTTTTTTTTTTTTTTTTTTTTTTTTTTTTTTCAGAGGTGCACTTTTGCATGATATTATTAAAAAAAAGGCTGTTGCGTATATTTTACACTTAATTCATCGAAAGTCCAAAATAACTCGGTGCTATGCATTATACACGAGTGACACGTTTCTTGCGAGAAACAACTATTTGATCCAATATGTAATTGTATGGAGTACATGGTGAGCGATTAAAATGACCGTAAGCTGTAAAAGTGTCGAAATATGGATTGTGAGAACAAATGATGAAAAAGAGAGAGAGAGAGAGAAGAAGAAAAAAAAGTTTTATCATAAAGGTCACTTAACTAGAGCAAGAGCAGTCAGTTTTGAAAGACAGTTATCAAGAGAACGATGGAAAATGTCTCTCTGTATTATGGTTAAAGAAATAGAAATAGTATACAGTATAAAATCACGTATCTCTATTTTATGTCAAATCAATTTGTACTAACATTAAAACACGCGACCGAGGGATCAGAAAGAGAGATATACAGAAAGTATGTAGAAAGAAACTGCGCGTGGTTAAATAAAAAAAAAGTAATAAACTAAATAATTATTAAAAGTATTCTCCAACAGGTGCAGAAAAATGTAAAGTCTCTCTGTTTTTTGTTTTTTTTTTTCTACGTTCAACGAAATATTTACATAAAAAAAAAAAAAAAAAACTTGGAATACAACGCGCGCGAGACACGAGACGTAACACAATAACGTATTCATTAAATATTTGACGCCTGTTTAAATAAAGATTAACGAAAGAAAATAATAATACATAGTATAAACGAATAACTGAAAGTAAGAGAGAATAATACAATATATAGGTATATATATATATATATATGTATATATATGTATAAAATAATAGAGCAGGTATCGTATGCGATACTTAATCATCGTATAGGTATACAAGAGTATATATGGATATATAAATATATCTCAGTCAAAAGAGTAACTTCGCTTGCTTAGTAAGTGAATGAATAAAAACCCGTACGGTTCAACACTCGGTGAGTGTGTTTCGCACCTTGCGAGGCGTTGGGCGAGTGGGCCCGCAAGGAGGCCATCGAGGGTTGTCGCGAGGGCGCCCTGACACTGGCCCGCGAGCCTCGCCTGTCGTGCCCGTGCAAGAGTTTGTTGTCCCGCAACAGCGAGACGTTCATCAGCCGCGCGTTCGGCGTATTGAAGATCGTCCGGTTATCGTTCCAACGAGCCCTGCGTTGACAAAACAATATATGTATGTATATTTTTTTCCCCTCTCCCTCCTGCAATTGTAAAATCACCCACTTCCGTGTATACTCACTTGCTGAACAGCCTGAGAACGACGCAAATGATGACGAACATCAGAGCCATGCCCGCGAGGATGCCGATCATCGCTGGGTCCACGTACCTCAGATCCGGTGGCTCCTTTACCTCGGCTAAAGTTTACATGGCAAACAAACAAACAAACGAACAAAAGCAAAGTCATGATGATAAAAAAAAAAATCCCCACTAGTCGATCTCTGGTGTCGAGGCTTACCGACGCACTGGTACGAGCCGTCCTTGTTTTGCATGGGCACCTTCTCGAAGATGCAGATGCACCGCCCGTCCCTGCACTCCGTCTGGGGCGTTGTCGTCTCGCACTGTTCCGTGAAGAAGCACGACTCGTTGATGTTCGCCGCTAAAAGGCGTGACCACGTATACATACATATATGTACGTTATTATATCGAGGAGTCGTCAAAGGGGAGATTGCGACACAGGCCTGTGGGAAATTCCTCGGGGGAGAAAATTCCTCTCCAAGCCTCGACGGGTGTAACATTTCCTTCTGTTTCTCCCTGTACAGGCAGCGCGGAATGGGATATACGAAGGGGTGGGTGCGACGAGTTGGCCCCCTTATCCCTCGGAGGGGGAAAAAGTTTCCTCCCCAAAGAAGTTGTCTCGTTGGACAACGTTGACTTTTCACTCCGTTTTTTATAAAAAATAATGAAATTTTGAAAAAACCTTTCGACAATATTAAACATTTATTATATCTACGAGGTGTGTATCATTGCGTGGATGGGTTTCAAGCATCCGTCCCGAAAAACCGGGGCTGTCCACCAATTTCCAGGGTACGGGTATAATCCGATGAAAGACAACTACCGCAGAAACGAGCCAGGCGCAATTTTAGAGGATGCGCTAAAACCAACCACAGGTACATGTCGCGTTTGATAGAGAAATATACGTTGTTCGCGCTGTCCCCCCCCCCCACCTCCCATATATGTGCACTTTGCGCGCAATTTCCGACTGTCCGTCAATTTTAATCGTAGTTCGATTTTTTTTTTTTTCTTTTCTTTTCGTCAAGTTTTGGAGCGTGAAAAAATAATCAATCCCCTTTCGAATCCGTCACGCGTGTAATTACGCACCTTTGAGGCATATATACATACATAACAATCGGCTTTAACGTATATCGTTATATGTATATAGAAGCAGAACGCGTTAGCGGAGGAAATATGGGCGATTTGGTATAGCTCTGGTTTCGCGACAACTCGGATGTATCGGACGGTAATTTGATTTTGCCAAACTCGCGGCTTCGTCGCTCTTCCATAACAATCGGATTGTATCCCCCGACGCGGTTTAATCCGCGAATAATATCAGGCCGATTATACGCGTGCCAACCGCGTACTATGCGTCGTCATTCAATGATTAGGTTTAGAAATGTTTTTTAACAATGAAATAAAAAATAATGATAAATAAATTACGAAATCACAGTTATGACGCTTACGTGGATGTTTAAATTTGGAGGAAAGAGCTTTGCTCTAGGCTTGCACCGTCGAGAACGAGCTTTCGCGCGAAATAATACTCAATTCCGTCCAGCAGTGCTCGATTTGTAACTTTTTTTTTTTTTTTTTTTCTTTATTTTCTTTTACTGCAGCGAGAGGATAAACTTGAAAAATCTATGGGGATAAGGATTAAAGCTTAATGAATGGAAACATCTCAATGAATATAATACACTCGAAGACGTCGTCGCTTCGTTCGAATTCACTCCTGACTTTTCTCACTTGTGAGTACTAGCGATGTATCGTTTTTTTACCCGTTAACGCTTTCAAAACTCCTATTCAGCACTATACGTACAAAATGCATTGGTCTTCCCTTCGAGTGTGGGCAATTAATTAGTCATCATCGGAGACTGCTCGCTAAAGGTCGAGCCAAGAGTAATTACCTATTAACGGGTAATCGACCAATTGCCAATAGGCTCTCGTCATCGGCATTCTCTTTCTCTCCCCTCGTTAATCGCACCGAGGAAATGAAAAGGAAGCGAAACATCTGCAGGGTAATTTTCCACTCGAGTCGAGTTGATTGGCAACGTCCTCTTCATTGTATGGGCGTACATCGGCGCGAGAATACATCAGGGGAGAAAGAAAGAGGAAGCGATTAAACGAGACGAATGGAAAGGGTATTTACGGGGAGGAGGGGAGTACTTTGGGAAATGAAAGAGCGTGGAGATGAGACCAACAGAGGAGGGGGTGGTAAAAAAAACAAAAAAAAAAACAACAGGGATGAGCGGGAGTGGTTGTCGAGAGATAAAGTGACTGCGCGTTGTATATCGGGGGGAGAAGAAAAATTGGCACCTAGGAAACGGTGTATCGCGACGAATTTCATTCCCTTTCGTTCTTCAGCAAAACGCGCAAGAGCAAAGAAAAAAAATTAGAAACCCAATCAAGCCAGAGCTTTCGATCACGGTGAAACTGCATGGAAACGAAGGGAAGAAAGCCCAACGAGAGAAGAGTGTATACCGCGCGATCGATGCTGGGTTCGTCCACTTGACTCATATATCGAAAGGCTGTGCATAATATATAGGCTTCTGGAAGCACGTTGATTAAAATTACCAGAGTCGCGAGAAGATTCGTTGTCGAGTGAAAATTGAGGCTCGTATTTTTTTTTTTTTTTTTTTCATCGTTCAAGTTTTGGGATAGATTGACTAGTTTGAGATTCCGTGAGTGTACACGCGTAGATGAAACAATCAATTTTTCATCAATTGAAACAAAAAAAACAGCGCAACTTCAGTGCAGGGTATATGTATATAGGAATTTACATCGGAACCGTGAAATAAACATAACTCGGTTTAACTTTTCTGCTCCTCCATGGTAAATTTCATTCGGGACGGACCTCGCCAACTTACTCGAAACAAATCTGCAGTAAAGAGCGCCTAAATGAAGACTTAAGAGGGATTACAAGTAATACAGAGTTTACCCCCTCCCCTTCTATACCGTTTTTAGTTGAAAAACTTTGTTGTTTCCTGCCGCTGCTCGACCTCGTTCAGTTGCAGTACGATAAAGTCAGCTAAGCGCATTTTCTTCCCCCTATTTTGGCAAAGTAATCTTTTCTCTTTGGGATCCTCTACCCCCTTCCCTTCCATTGGACAAAGGTACTGTATATTATATGCGTAAAAGACTCACCGTGTCCGCATTTGTCGATGTGGTTGGTGGCGGGGAACTCATCCCTGCAGATGCACTGTCGGATCTTGGTGTCGCAGTACGAGCCGTCGAAGCCGCACTCGCGATCTTCTCGGCACTCGTCGCTGAACTTTTTCGTCCCTCGCTCCGCCAGGCCTGTGAAAATTCCAACAACTTCAGCCCAACCTTCACCCCACATCTGTACGAGGAAATGGCGCGCAAGCGAGATCGACTTTCACACTCCCGAGTCGCTGAAAGTCCAAGTGCTTTTTTTTCCTTTTCCAAACAAGTGGGCCCAAGCGTGTTAATTAAAAAAAAACTTGTTCATGACAAACTGCGTCGCAATGTTTTTCCCATTTTACTATTCCAAGCATAGTACAGGCACGTCTGACCAAAATCGTCTATCTCTACTGCTGCGCCTGACCAAAATCGTCTGTTTCTACTGCTACGTCTGACCAAAATGGCATGTTTCTACTGCTGCGTCCCGACCTATGCATGGATAACACGTATCGTGAGTTAATCTAAATAGTTGGTAGGGATGAGGGTTAACATGTATATACACCTACAAGTGTTTTAATCTATTGCGGTTCCATCAGCATGGTAATCTCAAGAAGGGCTTTTCGAGTTCCATCCTCCCTCCTCCTTTGCACTATGTAAATGTGTCACGCGTGCACGTGGAAATGAGTTTAATTAAATTTATCGGTTCCACGGCATGCTTTGCATTTCAACAAAATCCTCATTTGCAAAAAAAAAAAAAAAAAAAAAAAAAATCATTGAAATAAAATTTTGGACTCCACACATCTTCGTAGTCAGCATAGATTACACGACCGAGTCGGGAGTTATATTTCGGATACATTATAATATATAGGCGATGGTATAAATACGCTTTGTCACGTTGAGCAATGCGGTGCTTGCACGTCGTGCACTCCGAGTATAAGTTTCGGTTTTTATGTATAGGTAAATCCGTAACTGTGATGTCCGAGTACAACGATATTAAATTTCAATGAATACGATAATCAGCTTGGCAATCTAACGTTGGGATGTCATCGTTGTTATAGGAATCACAATTCGGTGTACCTATATGCCAACGATATATATATATGGATCGCGAGAACAAAGCCTCCCGAAGGATTACCGCAGGTAGTATCCGACGACACGGCAGCTACACTGCGATTGTCGGCAGATAGAGGACAACGCGATAGGAGCCAGATAACCGTGCCGAGCCAGCTCTCGAGATTCATCCGTACGCCTGTGTGCAGCGCGTTGTGATTATTATCGCCGAGTGAATCTAATCGAGGCTTTGGATCGAAATTCATGTGAAAAAGCTTGTGTGGAACTTTGCATACATCCACCTTAATTCCTACACACGTACGCTCGTGTTGTCCTTTCCCTCGTATTTGCGCGCAAGTTCCCTGATGTACTGCAGTGCCGCAACGGTGCACAACAGAGCCAAGCGAGGGTGTACATTGGGGTGGATCGCTGTACAATGGGACTATGTTGTCTCGGGATTTTCGGGCCGCCGTGTCTACTGTACTATACGTATTGTAATGTCCAAGGAGATCCTCTTAGTTGCTGCACAGCTCATGTGCTTGTATGGAAATGTACAATTGCTGCGGTGCGTCCGTCACTTCGACACGAGGTAGGCCTTTGTCACATTGACTCGCGCGTGTGTCCGTTATTTGCGTACGCTCGCGTATAACTCTCAGTGCAAATTAATTTGAATTTAAACAATGGTTAACTTTTGGAACAATATCAAATGGACGGAAAAACGGGACGGAGCGACAATGGCACGATCGAGGCAAAAAAGACGATTTCGGAGCTGCAATCCTTGCGATTGATTGAAAACGTCCATAATTCATTTCTCGCGTCCCAGTGGTGAAAAGCACGAGATGAGTCCGCGGCGTCCCTTGAATAACAAATTTCGCAAAACCGGCTTATTTCCGATGGAAATCCCCTTCGGACGAGATGTCATTGTTTATTTTGTAGAGGTGTGCAACGCGCTTTTCTCGTCATCGATTATCTTCGATTCACGATTCAATGCGCCTGTTACGCGTGTTCCGCATATTTTAATGATCATTGATAAGCGTTGAAAAATGCGATTCCTATGGAAAAACGAGCTCGTGGGCCAAAACGTGTAATGGCCTTTTGCCTGGAGCGTAATTAATCAGGAATGCTAGAAACACGTGCTCGAAATGAATTTCAAACCACGAGGTTTACTCCTATCGAGAAATTATCACGTCAGAGCTGCAAATTAGGTATTCATTGGGGGCAATTGTTCGAGAATCAACTTACGTGCGCGTTGGTATTAATGCATGCGTGATTTACATACGAGCCGATGAGTCAATAGCAACTCAACAACTTAATTTATTTATGTGCGATTGTGCATCAGTTACACGTACGTGCCTTTGAGAAATGTGAAATGCGATCGGTGATATGGAAACGCCCATTAGTATAAATTTATATCTGTACATCGTAATTTACTCAGTGAATAAATTATATTTTTTCCACTATTAAATAATTATTAAATATAATTGTACGCAACACTTTTCATCAGGGAAATTCCATCAAAACAGGCTGTTTTGTAGAGCACAGCTCAAGCGAAGCTTCCGGTGATGGACTTTTTGCGATCCAATACTTATTTGAATTGGAAAATGTTTTCGCTCGCAAAAGTCAATGAATAGCAAATGCACACTAATGGCCTTTCGCCAAAAATGATACACTGGCCGCTCTCACGGAACTACTTTGAAATTCAATGTATTTCAAGAGATAGGATCGCTCGTGTATGACATTTAGTTTTTTTTTTTTTTTTTTTTTTTTTAATTTATTTTATTTAAATAAAAAGAAAAAAAACTTGTGCTCATATATTTGAATTTCATTGTGAGTCGCAAGTTGAAAAAACGCGCGCAGTTGTGCAGGTACACACACTACAAGTACCGATATCATTCGTATTTTGTCTGAAAAGGGAAAAACCTTTCCGAAACACACATTTTTAATATTTATTTTACTTATACTGCTGCGACCTGATTTTCCAACGCTTTAAAAAATTCAAAAACTCTAAAGAAAAATTACGCACATTCGAGTGCACGAGCCTATACGTGTAATATTATTTGCAGCTTAAAGCATTCCCACGTCAAAAGGATTTAATATTCGAGGATAAAAATTCTCATACTATCCCTGGGAAATTTTATGAAAAGGCTTTAAAACAAACCGAACAAAAACAAAAATTCGCTCTTAACAGTGTCACGCGTGTCATTTTTTTACCCACTCAATATTTATTGACAATTACTGAAAAGAGACGAAGTCAACAATTTCCACAACTCTCGTGACCCCTCTATACACGTCGATTCCTCTCACCTATAACTACCCACAGCTTCCCAAGTGAAACAAAAAATTTGGAAGAAATAAACCCACTTGGCTCCAAAAGCGTTATTTATCACGCCAATCGTAAGGGATATTCCCTCCGCGCATACTTGCAGCTTGGCGCCTCCCCGAAATTCCAATAGCGTCCCTCCCTTCGGTATTTTCGTTGAACGAATGACATGCCCTTCGGGCGTATGCGTAAAACGAGACTCTTACGTCGTAGCCGTCATCGATAGCCAACATACTCGTGGTGGTGTTGAGTTAACGAGGCAAGTTTCCCAAGGTGTGTAAGGCGTGTATATGTACACGTGGATCTCCGATAAGAGCCCGCGGTATAAGCCAAGAGACAGATGACACGACAAGATTCTCGCGCTGATTGTACACACGAGGCGTTTACTTCGGGTTTAATAAAATATTTCTCTTCCAAAGGAGCCGGAAAGGACGAACGATTTGTCAAACGATAAAAGTGAACCTGAACAGTTTAAATAACGCATAATCAGTGGGATGATTTTCCGTATACTTTTTCGCGCATTCAATTAAACGTGTAGCCTTACAACAGCGTTGAGCTTGTCAGTTGGGCCGTTTGGCTGCATGGGTACGATAATCCTTAGTTTCCGTCACTCCCCGACTATCACGACGTGTGCAAGCGCGTCACGTGTCAACGATATAGTGCACGGGCCTTCAAAAGTTGCGAAGAGTTTTGCCCGCGAGCTCGATTGTTCGTATATACGTACATTGGATCACAAACCACCTGGAAGGGGGGACCATTGTGGCTAATCTGTGTATTGCAGCACATGCAGAGCCCATCAGTCGAGGTCTCGTTGTCGGGTTGTCCCCCCCCCCTCCCCCAAGCCGCTCTTTTGTTCCTCTTTTCATGGCACTGGTGGCTGTCGGAAACTCGGAGGGGGAGAAGTCGAAGCTCGCGCGCACGCGAAGTGGTTTGATAATCAAGAGTCCGGGATTCGGATTACTTTTTGGAACCGGATATACATACATATATATAGGGTTACGGGCGCCCGTACGAGTTGAAATTCCGGCACCAGCCGCGCGTGCATGCTCCGACTTTTATTTTAATGAGCTTCGAATGAGCGGTGTACTGTTTGGCTGTGGCAAATTTTTGGGGTGTGATTGACGGTGGCTGGTGCTTCGGCGCGAATACTATACTCACAGGTGATGGAACTTCAACTCCACTCGTCATTTGTTTTATTCGATTGAGCATTAAAATTGTTCTACACTCTTGGTTTGCCAAGTTAATGGAGAAGAAAAAAAGAGTGTCTGTGAATATTGTTATCAGTATGCTTTAACTAAATAAAAAATATCATGATCATCGGTTTAAGTGGAAAGAGTCAGGATTTGGTCAGACAGACCTATACTGGAGTCTGGAGAAAAGTGGCTTGCTATTTATTACTCTCAACATAACATATTTAATACTCAATGGATGAGAAAAAAATGACTGCTGTATTTAGTACTTGTTATTTGAATAAAAACTATCAATTCAGTGGAAAGAGTCAGGATTTGGTCAGACGCACGATGATGAAGGCATAAAAATGTGCTGTAAAGAAAATGCGAATTGTGTCTCGTAAAAATAAGTTTTCATGACTCAAAATTGAACTTAAGCAATGAATTTATTCGAAGAGACGGAAAAATATAAAAAAATTCTCCTATACATTTCCTTATACGCACACCTAACCAATTAAAATGAGTAAACAAAATACCTCAAAGACCACCCCACTATAAAACACAGGTTTGTGTTTATCTTGAACGATTAAGCGTTCCCACGGAGTACTAAATCGTAAATTGTTGAGCAAAAGAGAGCAGTAAAAAAGAAAAAAAAGAATCAGCCGCCTCGCACATGATCAAAGGGTAGGGCACAATACACTCTACGCGTACACCTAATTGCGGCCTCTGTATAAACGAAAAAATGTTTCTACCCATTTTGCCTCTCTCTCTCATCCGTTCTTTCTCGTACCCTCTGCACACCTACATCCCCCAAAGCATATAAGCTAAAGCTCCGCCACGCGAGGGGCAGTAGCAGGCAGAGTACTATAGGCAGGTAGGTTTAGCGTATACACCCAGTCCACCTCCCGCGACGCTGCTGTGCTGTGCTCTCGGGTCAATCTACGCGTTGGGAAAGTAGGTCAACCTACTATGTCTGTCTCTCTCTCTCTTTTCCTCTTTCGCACTCTAGGGCTGACCTGCGCTCGAACGATGGCAACCTGCCAATGCTCTCACCTGCTCGCGTCCCACGAGCTGTGCCACTGCAGCGCCCGGTAAGCTTTACAGCTCGTGTTTTTTTGCCTACGAGCCGGATAACGGAGGAGTATACTTATACCTAGGGGTCTTTAAACGTCTCGGAAAGTTGGACGTGGTTACGTGGTTTTATATGCGGACGTACCTATGAACGAGGGGCCGAGTTTTTTTTTTTTTTTTTTGGCTTTATTTGTCTTGCGCTTGGGTTCACCTGAGATCGGGTTGCACAAATAACAACGCGTTCGGATGTGTACGTGTCTTGGGTGCATATTTTACGAGTCGCACGTGCCTATAGCGTTTGACTTTCTTCTGGCAATTTTTAATTTATATTCTTTTTTTTTCCAGTTTTTTACGGATTGGTCGTACGTCTAGTGAACTTTTTGACCAAGGTATTAACGTAACGTAGGTTTAATTGGGTTTGATAACATGCATTTAGAAGTACAGTGATACAAATGCGTATGTCATAAATACGGTAATAAATTTAAATACTAAGTTCACTGCCTCCACCCCTAATAAAAATAATATGTTTTTTAGATAAATGTCTTACAATAACAAGCACTGCGAAATGGAGTTTTTTTTTCCTGTTTATGGTGCTTTTTTTAAGGGGATTGATCATACACAATTTATACAGTTAATTTTTATGCTGATGGTAGATAATTATTTTTTGTTTTTAACGAGGTGACAATTACTATTTCAAAAACTATAGTCATAAATATCTACTTAGATACTATAAAAAGGGTATTTGGAAAATAAACTTCTTCCCATTGATAGAGCTTGTATTGCATGTCTTCCAATGTACCTCAAATCGATTTATTGGTTAAAAATATGAGGAAAAGCTGTTGAAAAATAAAACATGAGGTAACAGTTCCACTTTAAAGAGATTGAAGGTTTATATAAAAAGCGAGCGAGTAGTATAAAAACTAAAAGTAATCGAAACAAATGATTATGTAGCTACAACTACTATAGGAAGTTAATAAAGACGTCAGTCATATACCTGAAAACTTGCAATAATGTATACCAAGCTCCCTTAAAGTTTTTATTACTCTCTGCATGCCAGAGTTTTTTTTAACTACAGTCGGTTAACTTTGAATACTACATATCTATGATTGCGTTCTTGTTTTATTTTACATTCATCCCCTTTAGCAAAAATTCATACGTATATATTCGATAAAGCCATAAACGAGAAAATTGTTTTATCAACGACTGTATCGTTCTCGCGTTCGTAACTAAATTATTTTAAAAAATGTATGTGATGTAAAATTGACAAGTGCAAGCCTTCAAAAAAGCATTCTCACGTGTACGAGTTTGTACAGGCAAAAAAAAAAAAAAAAAAAAAAATAAAAATCATCCAAAGTCATAAAACAGAGCAGAAGGCCTGGGTCACTGAAACGACGGTGAACAAAAAAACGAAACTCTAGTCGTCGTCGAATCACCGCATCATCAATTACTCACGGCTGGCCCATTTTTTTTTTATCGCACTTTTCTCCTTCAGCCCCCGACTCCCCGGACGGGGCTATGAAAAAGACAGAGCGCATCCTCCGCTCAAACTCTCGAAGATTGAAAATCAATCCTCGGCGTCATACAGCCCGTCCGCATACAAAGCACCTCCACCCGTGCACGAATGATCGATCCACCGCTAAGCATCCACACACACGCACATTTACAACTTTTATCCGCGACGGTGGAACCGATTACCCGAGTTTCGCGTCCGAAGGAGCCGGTGGACCACCGCTTCTTCTCCCCCACGCATCGTCCTTTCTTTGTTCCCGTCTCCAATTCTCTTTGACCTTAGGAAACTGTACGAGGCCACTGCGGCGATCATTACACGACGCGCAAGCGAACCGGATATATACCTACGTGTGTGTGTGTTTCGACGCAGTATGACTTCCGAAACCGAACAAGCCCACAACAACAACAACAACAACAAGTCGCAGCCGTCGTCGATGATCGCGTGCTGCGCGCACCACTCGCTCGTAAAACATCGTAAAATAATACAATACGCGGGGCGCACGCGACGGTAATCGGCAAATTGTCGTCTAATCGCGCGAAAAGGAAGAAAGGAAAAAAAAACCTCAGCCCTGAAAACTCCCTTCACGTGTACATATATATGTATTTCAATTCGCGTAATTGCGGAGGAAAATCGTTAGGAGGGGGGCCCACGGCAATTAGTTTGTCGGTCGATGTGGCGCGTGTGAGCGTCTTACGTGTGTAAGACAAAAAAAAAAAAAAAAAGTTTCTTCTTTTCCGCTCAATGTCACGGTGGGTGGTTGAAAATGATCCGCGCGTACCGCAAAGTGTACTGAAAAAAGTATCGAGAGTGCCAGAAATGAAATTTTCAAGTCCGTCCAACGTCGAAAGTGCAGCGAGCTATGCACAGTAGTTAGGCTCGGTATACGGTCGGATGGCGAGGAAATCTCAATTTCAAATCGCTGACACACTTTTATCTGCAAAAATGTGTGGGTGTATGTATGTATTTTTTTTTTTTTTTTTTTTCTCCTACACCCGGAATTTCGCACAATGCGCCCCTTTTTCGCATTTAAATTTCAAATCCACAGCGCAACAAAACACAATGGCATCAGTACAAAAATCGACTTTGGTTCTTTTATGGGCACAATAGTCGCACACGTGCGTACTGTAAATCGTAAAAGCTTTACGCAGCCGAAGCGGTAGATGGAGATTCGAAATCTCGACGCGACGACGGGTAAAATGAACAATCACACGACAGTTTGCAAAGTGCAAAGGTGTGCTCTAACCGCGTGCTCTGCTGTGGCCATTTAAAAAATTCTTTTGTAATCTTCCATTAGTTCCCATTAATTTGAAAAGCCTGTCGCGCGTTCAATGATAAATCACTCGGAAAGACATTGAAATTCACCCATAATTTTAATAATACCAGATGTACCGGTGGCGCGAAAAATGTTTTTTTCTTTTTTTCATCCATTATTTTTTTTCTAGTGGCATCAAAAGAAAAGTTTCCGTCAAAGGAAATTCCAACACAAGACATGACTAATGCACGCTTGGCTGTCCATACCATTAATCAATCGCGACAGTCTCGACGCGTTGAATTTGTCACGTGGCAGCATATCGGAGGGGAAAAATAAAAATGTATAAGGACCAATTAGCGCAACTCGAGCTCGAAATACCACTTGTCCCGAGCGTATCTCTATCTCAGTTGTACGAATGGAGCGACGCGAAAATTTCCACTATCCACGCCGGAGCGCGGTGCATCCGATCGATAGAGCGTAGATGCGCCGCGAATCGAATTCAACGATATTTTAATGAATGCAGCAGTGTGGCAGCAGTATAGCCGTATCTCACTACATACCTTGACGATATTATCATTCGACCCGATGGAAATCGTCGTTCTGCGGAAAAATGATTCAAAAAAAGGTATACGCGCAGCTTAACGAGCGCTAATGAGATACACGAGAATATAGCACCGACTGCCATGTAGCACGGGATATTTCTTGCTTTCGTAGAGCTAAGAATAGCAACGCGTTACTGCAGGGACGGGTGAAAGCGCAGCGAGTGTATACCATTTAGCGAGAATTAACGAGGGACGCGGGTCGAGCTTATTAGCGGATTACTTGCTGCGTCACGGTTGGACAAATGGTGGTAGCAGCAAAGTTCTTTTTCTCGTGAATCTCGAGCTGGATATGTTTCAATGTACATATAGAATGTTTCGGAGAAAACTATGAAAACAAAAAAAAAACATAAAAATACAGCAATAGGTATATACTTTGTGCATGGGTGAAAAAGTATGTACACCGTAAAAACGGCCAAATGAGCGTCTGGAATCTATATACACAAGCTTATAATATCTGTAAAGAGTCTTATCGATCAAAAAAAGGTGGGAGGGGGGGGGGGGCACCGACGACAACGTCGTTTACGATTTCGAGATTAAAAGTAACGGCATTGCGAGTACTCGGTTGAGGTTTAATTTCGCGAGTCGTGGGGTAAAAAAAGGGGGGTTCTATCTTTCAATGTCAGTCGCGCGTGCCGCGTCCGAATGCAAATTGGCTGTTTGTATTTAAAAATTCCGGTCCTGACGACTTTAACGACTTTGTTGAGCGTCCTCTGGGACGAAAAGCCTTGTCGTGACTCACTGGCCGAGATAAAGGTATAAAGACGATCGCGGGGATGACGACAATACGCTACTATAAGTATACAGCATTTAAATCGTTACGTTCGTCAGACGGTGAATGGATGATTATTTTTTTTTTTCTTTTTTTGTCCCAAGTGAGCAATTGATATTGATTAAACAACAAAGAAAAAACGGGGGGAGAAGCGAAAGTGCGGCCTTGGTGTAAATCTCCCGGAGTTTCGGGCTGACAATTTTCGGACTCGCGCTACTGCGCCAGCCGGCCAACTCACTGTTACACGTAGTGTATGTATAGATACATGCCTATGCTGTAGGCATTGTTTGCTCGCATCGAGCTGTTTATACGGGATTGTTGGCTGAATCTAGCCGCTGACGTGTGTAACTACTTTTGTAGTTTCCCGTTACACGTGTACTCGCGTCCTACTCTGCGGTTGAATTCCCCTTCCTCGTTCTTTTAAACGCTTTGTTTTCAACTGCATCCAGTCCGTCGGATCGGATGTTGTGGGCGTCGTTCAATGGTACCCGGGAAATATTTCAACGGCAATCAGGACAATCGCTGTTACAAAAATTAAAATGAGTTTTTGTGGTTTTCGAAAACGGCTACCCCAAACAATCTCAAATTTGTCTAATGTTCGTTTGGTTTTTTTTTTTTTTTTTTTTTTTTTTTTTTTTTTTTTTTTTTTTAGAAAAACTACTTACATTTATCGTGACGAATAACGAAAATGCCTCATATTTTCAACTCTTTTTGGATGAATAAAAGTGGAATGATCAGTTTAAGTGAAAAAGGTTAGGATTTGGTCAGACGGACGATGATACGGGCCAAAAAACTTGCTGTGTAATTGTTTGACTTTTATGCAAGTTATATTTGGTCAATAGGAAAGATCGAGATTACAAAAACCTAACATATTTCACAGTTGAATAAAAAATGAATAAATAACCTCAAGGAGAACAGGTCAGGATTTGGTCAGACGCACGACGATATTCATTTTTGTTGATTGAGTTTGAAACAAAGAATAACGTACTGCTTATACATCTCGATCCAATTCAATGGATCGGGCGTTCGTTCACTGGAGAATGTGTTTCGCAGCAATTAAGACAATCACTGTGATAAGAGTTGAAATAAATTCTGGTGATTCTAAATACGGCTAACCGCAGTAATCTTAAATCTGTCCAATGTATATTTCGTTTTTTTTTTTCCGTAAAGGAGGAACAGCAAGATTAGGTGAATTTACCTTGACGATAAATTTAATCCCCCTTTTTTATGGAAACAGCGGGGCCGTTTAACCCACAGTTATCCGTATGAAAAAATGGAAGACGATCGAGATTTCCCGATTTATTGTACACGCGAAACTGGAAAGGAATATGATTAAAGCTAAACGTTCAAAATGTCTCGAGGGGCCGAAATATGGCAATTTCGTTGTAACCTTTCGTGCTGGGCTCGATTATTGTTCCAAAGAAAAATTTCTCTGGTGTCACTGATCAAAAAAGTGGTCCTACAGTCGTATCATCGGGAAGCTGATCATCTCTGGCCACTGTTCCGGTCGAAAGGGCACTTCCAACTGCTCCAGTCCGAGATCCGCCGACCCCCCCCCCCCCGCGGAAATAGAGAAAAGGGGGGCGCGGGAAAGCAGCGCAGTCCTAATCCCTCCTGAGTCAGCTTTGAACAATCACGGGAGCAGCCAGAATTTCTCGAGCTGCGCTTTCTTGCTTGTTAGCTAGTTCCTTCCCTCCTTTTTCACCCACTTCTTTTCGGTTCGGGCATATCCGTGAACCACGTGCTTTGTGACTTGTTCCTCCTCTTTCACTTGCAAATTTCGATGAATCCGAAAGCAAAAATGATCGATCAACGAACCCCCAAAGACTTTCAAATGAAACGGTTAACCGCTGTACCAATACACCTTGAAAGCTCCCGATCATGTACATATTGTATCTCCTGGTGGACACTCGCGCAAGAAACTGCCGTTGAAATTCATGCGGGCGCATCTATTATTCAGAGCGCACGGGGGTTTTCTCGGGGTTCCGCTCGATTATTTATCTTGCTCGAGGGGAGGAGGTTCGGTAAATAGACGATGATACGACGACCGGCCAACACGAGGAATTATTTAATCGATCGGCGACGATTAGTTACACCGAGGAACGAACGAGTGGGGGTTATTTTCCCATAGTATGTGTACATCCCTTTGAAAGATTGCAGGATCACTCACGGAAGAAACGTCACTTCCGTATGCGTGCAACGCTACGAGCCAAAGACGGAAAATGTATGCCGATAAGCGAAGCGAAAGAAGTGTGAGTTTCTTTTTCTCGGAAACGAGAAGAAAAAAGCCAGAAGTTGGTGCTACCTGTGCTCTCGTATGAATGTTTTATGCATGTTGCATAGTGAAACCGGCCGAGCTTTTTTTAATAAAACCAAAATATTGCGACATCAGAAAATTATTGCAGAATGATCAAGTCCCTCCCGATGTATTACACGTATTATTTCAGTCAGTGAAGGACGATACGATGCAATTGTTTATCTATGATTAATACAAAAAGAAAAGGATCATTTGAAATGCTGAACGGGGTTTTACAACAATGCAGTTTCGAGCAACAGAAGCAGAACATTACCACGCAAGTGAATGGGCAAACGCATTCAATTCGATCTAAATTAACAACTTTCACGCAAATAATTAGATAAGTCGGATTTTTTTTTTTTTTTTTTTACATTATTATCTACAATAAAATTTTTGATTTTTTTCACACAACTTTGGTCGTTGAGAAAAACTTGGGTACTTTATTTCACGCGATATGCACTGCTCACGAGGCTGAAAAGCTCTTCGCGCATTTAAAGCAGCCTATAAACTCGAGAACATACGCAAGGACGCGCGAACGCGTGATATAATGAAACTTGACGGCCTGGAATGATATTTTTTACCGGCTAGTGTATACACTCTGTTGGGAATATTTTTATACGGCCCCCTCGTGTGGATATCACGATTGACGATCGGTGGATTGAAACAACAATAAAAAAAAAGTTTGTCGTCAGATTTTTAGTTGTAAATCGATCGCGTAGTGCCTTTGTTTCCAACCCTTTAATTTGCGACGGGGTGTTAAGTTGCACGAGAGTCAAACAATGTATGATAATAACAGTCTCAATTGCGTGTTTTCTATATCTCGGATGACGATCTTAAAACTTTTGTCATTGTCACCGCGTGAAGCTTTTATCGCGTTTCCCTCGACTCGTTGAGAGAAAGAGATAAACTCAGCAGTTTCCCTTACACCTAAACATGTTTTTTTTTTTTTTACCAAGCACACTGTCAAGTTTTTTGTAACAACAAATTTTATTTCGATATTTCGAAATTATTTCGATTGATTGTAATAAAAAATCAACGACTACAAGAAAATCAATACAACAAGAAATAATGTAACTAATATTTTTATCAAACTCAAAAATAAACTTGTGCGCAAACACGTTGCATAACTATGTATACATAAGTACTGTGTAGGGAAAGTCTAATGTAAAGATAGTTCGTCACAAGCGTGTGCAAGTCGTGTATTTTTCGATTAAATCTCGGGGGGGGGGGGAGAGAGAGAGAGAGTAAGAATAAAGCGTCGAGCTGGGGCTTTATCAAGCTTCCCTGGGAATCTCTATCGCCCCCTCCCCCTTTTTTCCTCTGAACTTGCTTATTTTATTTATCGCGGGATATGCGCGCCGGCTGCTACGCGGGCAGCTTCCGTCTTTCGACCGGTGGAATTTTCTTTGTTTTTTTCTTCCTCGGCCAAGAATTTACTTCGAGAGAACTTTTTTTTCTTATCTCTTTTTTTTTTTTACGAGCGAGCGGAGCTGCATGTGTTCGAAGGACGCGCGCCAGGGAGGACGAAAATTTAATATCGAGAGGTCGGCTTCTTGAACGAATTTTCCCTTGGGAAATTTTTTTTTTCTTGCAATGGTAAATTTTCGATCTCCGTCTTTTATTTTATTTTATTTTTATTTTTATTTATTTATTTTTTTTTTTTTTTTTTTTCTTGAAAAGACATTTTTTCGACATTCCGAGTATTGTGTACCTGATGATGGACAACACAGAGTCGAGTTGTTGGACTCGGGTAAATATTAAATCTGGACTTTTAATAACCGAAATTAGCTGGGAAACAAAGTGAAGCCAGAGTTGTAATTTTCTGGGCTAAATACATTCATATTATAAGAACACTTATTCGCGAAAAATCTAAAAAATTGAAAACAAAAACAGTATTCGCGCACGAACGTTTTAAAATCAACAGCCAAAGTCCGAGCGTGTTTTTCTTCTATGGCACCGCAAAAATATTCGCGAGCTGTTTTCATTAAACACTTGTAGCTTCGCATATTTGCCTGACGCCAAGAATATTATGAGGTTTCATGAGGTCATGGGTGGTACGCGGAAATGCAAACATCATGGTCTACGCGTATTTACTCAAATAATCGATATTACAAGTACCTTTGGAAAAATATTCGGTCAAGTATATTATAGCTGACACGAAAAGGCAACGATAGAAGCAAACAGAGTAGTCGCATATTTCAGTACGAAGAAATACCAAAAACCTCGAATTAACGTTTTACGAGAAACTTATTGCTGTAACAGAATGTACTTGTGAAGTTTGGCACCGTAAGTAAATGCACGCACACGTTTTATTTTCGATCAAAGAAACAATAGAGAATGACGTCTGAGCACGAGTTCACACTTGAGAAACGCAAGCTTTTAGTTGAGAGCAAAAGTTGTACTTGTCGCAGCTTTTTCATACAATTATCGCACACTTATTTCCAAAGAAAGTCAAACCCCAATAAATCGAAGCAATGATCAGTTGGAAAAATAAAAGCAATAGTGGCTCAACGTTTTACACGATGAAGTAAAATAAAACTTGATTTTACTCTGACACGTGGTACAAATTTGCAGAGCCGGGCTTTCCTGATTTCGAAAAAGTTGTGAAAACACTCCGCCAACCACCTGCGCGTCGATACAACATTTAGAAAAAAATCAAGAGCGCCGTCACAATAGAGTAGTTGTAGTTATTGTTGGCTTTCGAGTCGCAATAGAGCGAAAACCCTTTGCGACCCTATCTACCAAACACACGCAGGCACACATAGACCGTAGGCCCCACCTCTTTCTCTTTCGCGCTTCATCACCGCCAAGAGAGAGAAAGACCTCAAGAGGCACTCGGCGCGCCCGTTCGATTAGCCATTGCAAGTACCCTCGAACGAATCCAGAGCGAGTTTATTCTTCCCTTTCCTTTTTTCTCTTCCCGGATTTTTCTCTAATTCTCTCGAGAGGGATCCACGGAGCGGCCAAACCAACCCCGCGTCCTTTCTGTCGTGCGTCACAGAGCATCACTCGTTTTGCGGTAAACGCTCCCCGTTGCGTGCACCCGGTTTCACTTATCCATACATATTGCTAATGGTGTCGCATGTAAAAAACGAGGTATTTCAGCTCCTTGGCTCATTTGCGTGATTGTAATTTGGGGCTTTGCTACCCTCTTTCTCCCTCACGGCGAATACCATCTCGTTATCGCGCTTCTAGACAAGTGTAGAGGTAGATATTTAAACAAAATGTTATTAATCGCTGCAGTTGATGAAGTTTCAGAAACCAACGGGTATGCCTCTACAAATGACTTCAAGCTGCACCTGCTGCGGATGGCTTGCCTATATACTGTGCCAAATTAAGGCAAGCCGCCCTTCTACCCTATAGTACGTGCGTGTGCACGTGTATCGTTAAAATTTTCCACTTAAAGTGTTGACTCGATTCTGCAGTACCGTAGCACGGAGCGTTCCTTTGGGCACCTCGACTCAGACGCAAAAAGGTATAACATACGTACGAACTCGTTGTTGAGCGAGAGTTGAGCAAAGCTCACGCACGACTTTACGAGTGGGTGGCAGGTGCGGCGAGTAATTGGGTTGAGGAAAATTTTTAATTTTGAAAATTCGTGGAAATCATTACTTGTATATTAATGTGTATTACGCGTTTTTCAAGGTTTACACAATTTATTTATTTATTTATTTATTTTTTTTTGGTTGTACGCTACGCCGCTCAGCCACGTCACCCCGAGGGTGTGCCCTAATTGCAGTAGTGCAAGCGTCTGATTAGCGCCTACATACAGGCTCTTGAAAAAAAAGAGGAACAAAAATAAAAATGACAACTCGTCCGGTAACAAAGTACCTACGTTTGCGTTTCTTTTTTTTTTTTTTTTTACTCTCTGCCTCTTCCTTGTCTCTAAGTTTCAAGGACCGTTACCA
Source organism: Copidosoma floridanum (assembly GCF_036245765.1). Taxonomy (NCBI): domain Eukaryota; kingdom Metazoa; phylum Arthropoda; class Insecta; order Hymenoptera; family Encyrtidae; genus Copidosoma; species Copidosoma floridanum. Next base: position 31,353,622 of record NW_028321890.1, read on the forward strand.
TGCACAGACGACGCGACGAAATTGCCTAATGAAGTTTTGCCCGAGGACGGTTTTCCTTTTTTCCCCAACTTGCGTGCTTTTTCGTGGATTGTCAGTTTCGCGATGTAGAAAAAAAAAAAAAAAAAAAAAAAAAAAAAAAAGTTGTTGGAAATCGCGAGCAACGAGAGAAGTACCTCATTGGGCGGGACTCGAGCAATACTTCAAATCGACACGCATTCAAGGAGGGCATTAAAAAAAAAAAGACAAAAACGAAATCAGGTTAATTGAAATTCATCGCTTGACGGACGAAAAGAAAATGTATTTTTTTTTACTCAAGCGCAGGTACTTGATCCACACACGCTGTGTACGCGTACACATAGGCTGGTCATAAAATATTGACGATCAAATATTGCAACAACAACTAGGTATACTAGAGCGATGACTAATTCATGCAACCCACGTGTATTTGCGTGTCTCTATGAAGCGGACTACACCTTATTGCTAATAGAGTCCAATCTCCTGGCACTCGTGTACATCAATGTTACCAGAGATATGTATATATACGTGTGTTAACGCGTCCCACGTTTAACGTAGTTCCTTTAATTTTTGTACACGCTAGCAATACCGTTAATTTACAGCGAGAGGTTTTCAAACGTCATTTTCAAGTGCCGGCGGGGTGGAGCAAAGCTATAGATTAATAGCAGGTACAACGGCACAGCGCTCCGAGACTTTTCTGGAAATAACGGCGCGCACCAAAGCTGCGTAAGAATTTCTCGGGAGCACCTAATGTTGAGAAACGCGATGTAAGACGATTGTACACTTTTATTGAGGGCCGCGTGGCTGAAATCTCAATTTCACGAATGACGATCGTTTGTGCGATTAAAATATCCAAACATTTTAATTTGGAAAAACTCTTTAGCTGTCCTCGGTGAAGCGGAGGTCCTGGGTATAGATGAACCGAGTCTCCGAAGGATCTCCAGATGAGCCAAAGAGGCGCTTCAAACTTCCCGACCGAGTGCCGAGATAGTTCGCCCTCGACTCCGGCAAGTGGTCTTTGGGTGAAACTTGGGGGCACCCCTCGACACGTTGGTCGGCAAACTCGCATCGCGTATAGCGTCAGAGACGTCACGGAGACGATGATGACGAATCGACTACGCTTGCATGGCTCTTTTGGCACGCACCGCACGCCTCCTCCGCCGAGGCGAGAAAGTTTGCCAAAATTCTTGGAGCGAGTTTCCGGGCGTGCTTGCATATTTGAAGAGCTTTTTTTTTAGAAGCAGTGAGCGTGGGCGCGCGTCGCAGCTGGGGTTGAAAGGCGATTCACGTGACGAGGGTATCAGCTATGTATGCTCTCTCGTAGCTCGGGCGGGCTTTTTTTAGAAGCTCTCGTTTTTTTTCGCGTTTGTGACGCGTTGCTGTTTGAAAAGCAAAGGATCGCTCGGAGTTTTTGTGAATGACGACGGCTGTGTGCGCGCACGTGTGCCGTGCATTGGCGGGAGTGCAAAGCGAGAGGGATTGGATTTTACTTTGGAAAAAAAATACGATCAAGGCAGTTTTTTTATTGATTTACTTATTTTTTTTTTTTTTTTTTTTGATGCATGATCGTTGCTGCATTTTAAAACGCGATTGGTGAAAATGTGTTGTTTTTTTTCCTTTTTAGTTGGGTATTAACTTTTAGGAAAAGGTGCCGCGTGTTCTTTGATACTCGTGGACTTGCATCGATGTCGTTAATTAAAATCAAAGGTTGATAGAATTTATTGAGACGTTTTTCAAAAACACGTGTCCCTTCGTTGAATCAAAATCGCCATCATTTCAAAGAAAAATCAATCGTGCGAGTTTTGAGAAAAAGGCACAGCGAGCACGGCACGCCCGAGCAAAGAGTTTTTTTTTCAATATTTATGCACTCTGCCTGATTGCTCTTTCATAGAAAACACCAAGCTACAATTTTTTGCTCGTAAAGAGTAGAGAAGGATAAAAAAAGAAGAAAAAAAAAGTACTTCTCACACAATTTTTTAAGGACAACTGCGTGCAACGTCGAATTCTTTACGTTTCCCGTCGTACGCCACAAACTCGATTTTTCTTTTCTACTGTGCAATTTTATTATTATTTCACGCAACATCAGCTTGATCAGTGGGACCATTTTCACGTTCCATGGTACTTCTAAATAAAAACGAATAACAGTAAGAATAAACGTGAATAATGAAAAACCTCGGCTCGTTCAAAGATTCAGTAGAACAAGTCGGCGTTTGGTCAGACGCGCCCATCTGTAGCCCAAAGAGCACCATACCTCCGACAAGCGTCTTCCACCCACATGGGCCATCCATCTCGCTCGGAAATACATTCATGTATATACACACAAGGGGGGGGGTAAAAAAATGATGAAAAAAAGCTCACCGTGCGGAGTGGTGAGGTCAGGCGAGGGCGGATCCGGTGCCCCGAGCCCAAGGGCCGGCAGCATCAGGGCCACAACAGCCGCGAAGAGAAGTCGCGCGGACCGGCTCCTCCTCGTCCCGGCCGAGGCCTGCGAGTCCCCTCTCATCTCGGCCTCGTCGTCGCCTCCTCCACCCCTTCTTTCTCGCCGACGTCGTCTTGGTCTTCGGGTCAGTAGCCCCGCTGGATCTTCGAAGGACACACGCGACACATCAGAGGATCGCCCGTGGAGAAGTCGCGCAGGGATTTCTTTTTCTTTTTTCCTACGCGCGATAACAACGCAGAACACGCGCGCAAAGACTCGCGATAAACACCCGGCTCTGTCTCGAGTGCTACAGGGTGTACCATCCACGAATTTTCGAGCTGTTGTTACCGCGAACGGCTCTGTTTCTCCGTTTTTATGCATATTATATGAAGAGTACGAGCCGCGATAATAGCTCTCCCTGAATACCTAATAGTCGTCGCGGTGATATTTCAAGGCAGCTCTCGAGGGGAGAGACGCACAGGGCTGGTGGCTCATCTCGAAACTCGTTCCCTTTTTGCGCTGGCGGTACACACGTACCCTTCGTATCTAGGATTTTTTTTTTTTTTTTTTCCCAACGCCCGAGGGGAGTTGTTCGGTGAAACGCGGCTAAACGATGTGCAAACATCGAGATGAATAGGACACACGAGCGCACTCGGCCGAAAAAGGAAGTAGAACCAGCAATGGGTCCATGAGTTTATATTACGTATGACGTACGGCTTGGAGAGGTCGAATAATTTTTTTTTTTTTTTTTTTTCCTGTCACAAAGAGCGTTTTTGGTGCACAAAATGGTAAAGGCAGGCAAGCGCCAGTAGCATGCACGACGACGCGGTCAATTATAATTTTCGTGCATGTGTGCATTATACCCCGAGTATATTATTAGAAGCAACTCGAACGGCGCTGGAATTAACCTACTTGCCTTAAGAAAAAAAAAAAAAAAAAAAAAAGAAAAAAAAATACGGCACGTATCGAAAGCATCAAACTTTCTTCCTGCGCCGCGATTTCTGGGCTCTCCTCAATTTTAATTTTGTCGCAGTGAGCTACTATTTTTTTTTTTTTTTTTTTCGTCCTCCCCACCTGTCTTCGGCGCAACTCGTGAATACAAAAGCTGCGTTAAATAAATCGTTAAAGAAAATTCTTACTCTTATCGAGTTGAATCGGCCCAAAATCAACGAAAAAATAACCGCGTTTGAAAAATTTTCCATCTCAGGCGCTACACCCGCGTCACCTTCTTACTTTTGGTGAATAATTCACGGCCCGAGAACTGCCGCGCTCTCTTATAGTACGGCGAAAGAAAGGTACCCAATGGCCGGTTATACACGTGACTGTAATTGCGACGGCGGTAATAATTAATAGCCACGATGACCCATCGATTGTTGTTTTTTTGTCATTAGGATTTGTACGGTACGTTGCACTCTCCGACTATCCATCGGAAAATGAACAAAGAAAAAAAAAAAAAAAAAAAAAAAAATCCATTCGCGCTCGTTGGGTAAAAGTAACCCAGAATCAAAGCAATAAAACATTTTTATTAAATTCACACTCGTTTTTTTTTTCATTTTACTTTATTCTATTATTGTTGAAAATTCACAAAGGCGTGTGCGACACTCACTTGCACGCTCTACTTTTACACCACCCCTGGCAGGTATAATATATTAACGTTCGGCGTTAAAGAAAAGAAAAGAAAAAAAGAGACTTTTCCATATCATCGGTATAAATTTTTCAACCCAAGACGAGGGGTGGTTCAATCAACGCCAGCGAATGAGTTACCGCGAAAAGTAATATTGTACATAGGATCAATTAACAAGTCATCGAGAGAGTTTGGTCAATGTTTGAGGGGAAGAGAAAAAAAAAAAAAAAACCAGAGTCCATTGGCACTGGCGCAAAGAACTACCACACTGCGGGCGCGGAAAACAATCGGACGTGCACACGTTGCCGTGTATAAGCAAGTACATACACGAAAGTGCGCGAACTCGGTATTATCGTGTATACATGTATATATGCACGTGTCCGCAGTATCGGGTGCGTGCACACACGCGACAATTACCGGCGATCGCGAAAAAGTTTCTCCCGACTCGCGTGGAAGCAAAAAAAAAAAAAAAAAAAAAAAGAGAGAGAGAAAAAGAAGCCCCTGCGGAGGGAAAGAAAAAAAGAAGACGGAGGATGTAGGTGTATATATGTATGTGTATAATCGCTATTACCAAGCCAGAAGCCGGTTCGTCTCCTCGGCACGGAATATCACATCCTCTTCCCTTTCAACCAACACCCATGCACACATTGTGTCCGTGTGGCGTGTCATATACAACAATGGATTCCGTATTTCTTTCCTGCGCCGATATGTGTGTATACGTATATGTACAACCCTCACGGCGATTGGGCTGCTGCTCCTGATCGATCAGGCTTCGGTCTGCGCTGCATTATTACACCATCCGAGGGAGTCAGGCAGGCAGTCGTACGTAGGCAAAGCCACCCCCCGCTGCCGACTCTCCGACTGTGACCTGTACGCGTGTGCCTGTATATACATACATATATATATATATATTCTCATACCGATGTACAAACACAGGGTGGCACTGGCTGGCACGCGAGATATTGCACGAGCGCGCACAACCGCGAGGAAATTTTATATTACACGAGTTTGAGGTGATGGTGAAGGAGGGAGAGAGAAAAAAAGAAAAATTTAGCTTCGCGATCTCCCCCCTCCTTTTTTGGGGCCCTCTTCGTCTGGACGAGAGAATTAACGCGAATTAGAGTAGTTCCGTTCTATCGGTCGGTGGAATAATTGCTCGATTTAGGGAGTTGGGCGGCTCGCGATCAAACGAAACTCCGTACATCGACCGTTACTTTCTTCCATCCCTCCGTCTTTTAGGGGCTTTTTTTTTCTCAATGTTGCATCAGAACACTGGCGAGCTGATGACTCAACATCGTCAAAAATAAAGCCTCTACGGAGACAAAGAACTCGGAAGCGCGTAACCACCGACCGTACAGCCACAGTAGCGCATTTAGAGGGTGCAAGTCGTACGAATCGGCCGCTCAGCTGTTCATGTATACGTGCACGCCAAAGAGGTGGAGGCTCCGAAGAGCCTCTATATTAGAAAATTCCGGCCGGCGTAGTACACATTTTTTGCTCTCTCCCTTTTATATTCCTCAAGCGACGCTCATCGTATACAGGAGCGAGAACCCCTTTTCCCTTCACTTGCACTCGCGATATCTATGCGTCGGCAAGAAAAAAGAAAAAAGTGTAAAACACCAGGGCATAAAAAAAAACAAAAAAAAAAAAAAACGGAATTGGTTGCGCGCGCAGGGCGTACGTTATAGTCGCGTGAAGCAACGAAACGGCCCGCCGGCGGCCCGCAGGGTAGAAGCAGCAGCAGCACACTACCGGGGCAGTCCTGGTGGGTCGAGGCTCGCTCCCTCGGTTGGCGACGCGCCGCCGGCAGACCCGAAGCTACCTTCGACGTCGCGACGCCACAACTACACGTCCTCTTCCTGCCGTTTCTAGGGCGCCGGCGCTTCAAAGCCCCCCCCCCCCACCCCCAACGACGTATGTATATACATGTTCCGCTGGTCGTGATGTTGGCACCCTCTTTCTTTCTTTCTGGTGGTGTGGGTCGGCGGTGCATCGCGTGCCCTGATGCGACGTTTGTTATAATATATTATACTCCCATACTTTTTCTCTCGGCCTTTTTAGGCGCGGGTACCTACTGGCACAGAGTCGCAGTCCAATTCAAATTGTTTTTCATTTATGCTCTTTTTTTTCTTCCTTTTTTTAATTGGAAATACACGATACAAGTTATGGTTTATTAGCCATTTCGTTTTTGGACGATCACAAGCGTCATTTAATCCATCAAGGAGAAAATAATAAGTAAATGCATCTCGCGTGCAGTTGCCTTTTCGTTTGCTTCGACCTCTGTACTGAAAATCTTTGTTTTTTTTTCCCTCCCCTAAAACCGACACACTGCACGTACGGTGTATAGGGGGGGAAAAAAAAACAACGAACCAAAGCAAGCACCGAGTGGTGAGATCTAACACAGCCGCCTTTTGTGCCACCTTCTTCGTCTTCTCTTGTTCGGGGCTTCGTGAATACAAGTATATCTGCTACGTGCAGTGTCGCTCCAAAGAGAGAGAGAGAGAGAGAGACGACGCTTCCGTCCCAAAGGCCCCGCAAAGAACGCCGGGAGAGTCAATGGAACTTGAAAAGCTCGTGTCGAGGGTGCCCGGCATTTATGTTCGGCCCGACTTTCTGCACCGCGTGTTTTTTCCTCCTCCTTCTCCTTTTTTCGACCAAAAACTCTTACACATCGGATCGAAACAAAAGGCGCCGTGCTCGCTCGCTGATGTACTCGTATCAATCCACAACAGAGCTAACTGTTTCGTTAAAGTTTACTCCAAAGTGACATTTTCGTGCTGCATCTGGATAATGAGTTTCAGAGACAAGATTCATACGATTTTCATCGAAATGATAATAACAACTTGTGACTCTACGGGATGTTAAGCGCAAGTCGTTCTTTTTTTTTTTTTCTGATAAAATTGTGCAAATATACATCGATAAATGTTGTTACATTAGTGATGACCAAAAAAAAAAAAAAGGCCGTGACGATAAAACCTCTCGGTCGCGCGTCGTTAAATGATTCATGCAAATAAAGAAACACGTGTACATCATATAATATGATATCTAGACGCGCGAGTGTATAACACACATTGCTCGTCAGTCAATAAGTATAAAGCAAGGAATGGGATTGTAGGTTTAACGTTTCTGCGTACAATCGCTCGCTCGATCGTGGATTTATGGAGATTTTTCAGCGAGTATGTGTACACACAATATAGGTGAGTATCGCTGCTGAGCCAAGGTGTACCGAAGTTACAGGCGTACAGGTGAAAGGCAAAGAGAAGAAGAAGAAAAAGAAGAAACAACGATTTGAAGCGTGTGCGTATGTATATAGGTACACATATTATATGTGTGGCCTCTCTTGGGAAATCACTTTGATGAATCCGTACGGAAGAATTTTCGTAATCGAGAATTGTTACTCGCGCGTCCTTGCACGATAGGCATACACGTAACATCAATCTAATCACCAGCCAGTGCATATGGGTATACACACACACGCTCGCTCGCTCATCGAAATGATCGCGTGAAAAGGTAATGTGGATAGATACTTATTTAATACATGTATATATGCGTACGAGTGATGTATGATTGCCATTCGTTCATTACAGTTGCCGATGAAAAGAGTCAAGGTGCGACTAAATTGCACTCGAGAAATGGCACCTGCGATTTTTGTTTACCCATACGGTCGTTTTTATGCTCGTACAAGCTATATGAAGATAAGTGTAGAAGGCAAATTTTCTGTGTATGGTTTTTCAAACATTGTTTTTTTTTTTTTTTTTTTTTTTTTTTTCAAACTTGGTTACTTTTACCTTTTTTTTCTCTCGACTGGGTACAATTTTCTTTTTTTCAATTAAACTGGAAACAACAAAAAAGAACAAAGAGGAAGTGATGGGGGAAAAACAATTCATTTTCTCATTATTCTTACGTATTTCGAGTGGAAATCGTTGCCCACTACCGTGCACATGCGTTTCTGTGTACCAAACATGAATCTGTTTTGGTATACGTGAGACTCTGGACTCTACCAAGCAAGTTCATATTACTATATAAATCTAACGATATTTCTCCTTCTAGACCGCTTTATTGATACGATTGAAATTGGTGCCACACAAAACACATCATTATTAGGCACCCCGTGGGTAGTGGCTACCGTTCGACTCCTGCTGTTATTTTACATCCGTTGCGACTGGGCGGTGCCATGAACATTGAGCACGTGAATTGAAGTAATGGGAAATATCAGTCGGAGGTCCAACGTTATACGATATTAGAAGCTTACTTTGTAGACAAACTAACATATAGAGACGGATATTTTTTGTTTTTGTTTTTTCCAAATACCGATTACTCAATCTCCCTCCTTCCGATCTTCTCGTCTCATTTCGCAAAAGGTTTACCCTCCAGCGTTTGTTTCACAAATTCCATTTGAATAAAAAAAAAAAAAAAAAAATCGGCCGATTCCCGCATATCCCCCGCCTACCAAAAAAGGCACCTTGAGAGCAAAAACATCTCCCGATGGGCAATCGATCTTTCGCTCGATCGCTGTTGGGTAATGTCGCATCTATCGTTATGTATACAGTTTATGCTAATAGATCGACTTTCCATTTCGGTAGCTGATGCACAAACACACGCCCGCGCGCCATCGCAAAGAAGCGCCGTATGTAACCCACACCGAGACAAATCGGTAGTGTGTGGTTTTGCTCTCCGAAAGAGTCAAGAAACCTGTTTGCCGTACCTTGTATTACCCGCCGACCTGTCGAGCCCGTAATTCAGCGGGTAATTTGTGCGCGGCTGTCCCTCTCGACTGGCCCACTTTTTTTTTTTTTTTTTTTTTTTTTCCTACGTCAACCGATCGCCGTCGTCTGCGCGAGGCGCCGCACGTATATATGCGTGTACAGCTTTTACGCAACAGCTGCATGTGGCATACCTATACTGTTGTGTGTGTAGAAGCGTATCGAGTATATACGAACACCGGGGCAACGTATACAGTTCAGAGCTGTATGGTGAGAATAATAAATAAAAAAAATAAAAAAAATTTACCGACGCGCTGATTGTGCAACGATATAATTGGCTTGCGATGCAACGTTACTCATTTCTTTTTTTTTTTCTAACTATACTAATACCGAGTACGTTTGACATCAGATGATTGTAATGAACCGCCGATGGGTTGTGAATAGCTTGCTCGGTTGAGTCAGAGAGTCTCGTAATAGAGCCAAATTGTGTTCAAGACCCGAGTTATGCTGCACACGTACATGTTGTGACAATAGGTTGTGAAAAGGGACAGTATTATGAATCTCCATTGAAATTACTTGAAACAAAAACAAAAACAAAAAAATAAACAATAAGGAATAGGTAGTATCATACTACAATCTTTGTACGAGGTAAAATTTTTATCATCTTTTGCAATTTAAATAAAATTTTTTTAAAAAATGGGCCTCCAGTAGTTCTGAGTCCCCCTGCACCCTATGTATCGTAAGGAAAAAAATAGAGTTGAAAAACGACGCGAAATTCTCTTAGTTTCCCGATCTCTATCGCTCACAACCCCGCTCGGATTACAGGAAAGGTCATCGCGCATAGACGGCGCGGCTCGTTCCTCGTAAAGATCCAATCGCCGGCAGAGAATCGTTGACGGCTAAAAGTGCGAGTTTATATTTCGGTATATAACCATACGAAACGAGGATCAAAAAGAACAAAGGCTCTCGCGTGCCGTCCAGCAAGTATGTGTGCAGGTATATAAGTACCGATGGCAAAAAGCACGCGAGTCGAGAGGTATAGATCGGCAATCGGGTCCTCGGATTTCGTTTCGTGCGGGCGTGTATACCTGCGCGAACCTTAGATATACGTCGCCCGGCTCTATCGGACAAATTCATCTCTCCCCGGTATATATAGGTGTACGCGATGCTTGCTCTCGATTCGGTGCCATCAAGCGATAGGGGTTCACTGCCCTCTCCCTCCTACTATCGCTACCTACCGATCGCTACTTTTTTCTCATCCGCAAAAAAAAAGAAATTGAGGGATCCAAGTTGACTTGCTTACGAGGTATACAATCGGCGCGTTCACTCGACATCGAACCACCTACATACTCACGTTTTTTACTTTTGAGAAAACCAAAGTCGACCCGCACGCAACGGAAACTCGTCCGAGCCCCCTGTATAACCCTTACGTGTTATTAAAAAACTTTGAGGACAGTTAATTGTACTTTGCCGCGAGACGCGATAAGTAACTGTTGTTGTTTTTTTCTTCCGAAGAAAAAAAAAAAAGCACATCTACCTTGTACACTCCGTGATTTTTATCGCCGTAATTGTTGCGTTCCCGCGAGCGTGGGTCTACGGTATACCCACACTCTGATATTCACTGCATGGCAAGTATATATATATATGTATCAATAACGCGAGATTAAAAGAGAGGTGGAAAAAAAGGGGGTGGGGGATGAAATTGTTACCGCAGTAAATAAATAAACGGGCGTGGGGTTCACCACACGGGTAATTCCAGAAATTAGTAATTTCCTCCCGATCCACTAATCCCCTCGATATTATGAATATTAAAGCGCCGCGGGGGGTCGCGTTCGCACAGGGCAGGGAAGTCAGTAATCGATAAGCTGCATTGCGTGCTCTGTTTATAAATAAAGACGCGCATACGTATATACACGTGGTCAATGGGGGGGAGGGGGGGTATCGTAAACTACTCGCACGCGTGTTTTAATCAACACGAAAACCGCTACGTGTAAACTTGTATAGACTATGCCGTATACAGATGATGCGTCTTTTTTTTGCCCCCGCCATTCGTAGGAGTATCGTGATGGTGCTAATTGCCGTCGAGCATTTACTTGTACGTTTCGTCACACCGAGTGCAATCTGTTTGAATGATGGATCGAGGGCAAATGTATTTATGAAAACAACCATATTTTATTGTCGCGTTAAAAAATAGTACATTCCTTTGTCCGGGGAGAATCATTTTGTTCTCGTGCTCCGAAGAATTTCACATTTGATCAGCGCATGTATATGAAAGGTAGAAAAAAAAAAAAAAAAAAAAAAAAGAAAAAAAGAAAATATAAAGACAAAGGTAGGTACACCATGTACGCTCACTGGCCAATCTCCGAAACAATGTCAGACCAGAAAGTCGAGTAATCCCTTAGTACGGTGCCCCTGAAAAAAAAAAAAAAATCACCTCAGTTGGTAGAGAAAAAGCTTGCCATCCTCCCATACATATTTATATAGTAGAGACTCACGTGAAGTAAACGGTGCCGCGGGCGTTGAGCGGTGCATTCCAGATGAGAGTGGCGAACTGCTTGTCACGGGGATCGGCGTGGGTCACGGCACTGCACTCCGCGTGGGCGTTGGTATTGGGTGTCTTGGCCCACGAGCCCACCCACTCGCTCGTCCTTACGTCACGGGCCTGCAGGAAGAAGCCCTTGAAGTCAGCTCCTTGGATCCTCACTGGAGAAAAAAAAAAACGAGCCCATCGTTATCATCATCTTTACTTATACTTATGAGGACTCGCGGAGAATCGAGATAAGAACAGAGAGAGAGAGCACCTCTATTGGATTTTGATATACAAGTTACAGTTATGTTTGTTGTGCAGCGAGGTGGTGGAAACAACTCGTTTCGAAATGTTGTCAAGTCTTTTTTTTTTTTTTTTCTCTCTTCCCAACAGTTTTATGTGTAGGTGCGGCGATCGGTTACGGTGGATGGACTCAACGTACCTAATAAATATGTTCTCTCGGACTCGCTCTTTACGTAATAACATTATTACGACGTTGAGTGTTACCGTTGTCTGTGCACATGTACGAGGAAAATAATTCTCCTGATTTGCATGTGACGCGAGTGTGAGAAAAAAGTTCACGGCCACGGGAAATCGCGCTCGCGATCGCAAGACAGGTGCAGTGTGTTTTAGAAAAAAAAAAAAAAAAAAAAAAAAAAAAAAGTATCGAGCAACGTGCGTGTAGCTGATTACGAATGACGAATCATTCGTTCATATGACATATATACATAAACCTTAAAATCACCCTGTATACAGGAGCCAAAGACTATTTGTGCACACCTGCAGTCGAGGTGAGTAAAAAAAAAAAAAAAAAATTAAGTACGATAGAGTAACTACCCTCTTTTTTTCCACCCCTTGTATCCTGTGCACGTTTATGGTACAACATTTCGCGTGTGCTCCTTTCTTTTCTCATCGCGTCGCAAAGTAAGTACCGACAGAGAGGAGGGCATTAAATTGCCTCTCGCGTCTCGCGGGGTAATAGATACGTATACACCTGTATATTGTACATTGGACTAGTCGGGGATCCAAGGACGCGCAAGGAAAACAAACAGGCGAGGGGGTATATAAATAAGGATCTTCCCGAAGCGACTTATCGATACTGTCGGACCTTTGGTATCGAGTTGACGCCCAAAAGAATAATCCACGTAAAACATCAACGGGCACGTAAACCTCGTGATGCATGTGTACTGGTGGAGGGTATTTATACCAATAATAATTGTACTTCGAATAAAGAAATTTAAAAAAGTAGGGGAGACTACTCGAGCTTCCAGAGGGGTTTCCTGCGACCGGGCAGTGTAGCTCAAAAAAGCGGCAGTCCAGTGTTTCGAGTGTAAGACGGCGAGGCTGAGGTTGTAACGCTCTTTGTGCGTTGTACAAGTACGCAAGAAATTTTCCGAGCCACTTGACTTACTTGCCAGCACAAGTGCGCAATGAATTTTCGCTCCGGTGCCTTGGACTCGTTCTTTAATTCTTTCTTCGTTTCTTATTGTTTGTAGCGAAGAGAAGAAGGAGGAGGAGGAAAAATAAAAGAAAGCGACTGTACCGTGAATTTTTAAATCTACGATAAAACTCGAGTGAAAATATTTTTTTCACTACTCCGGGTGTATCAGCTATATTTTATAGCTCAATGCAAATGGTCGTCTTTACACACCTACATGTGATTGCGACACCGTGTGGAAATTCATAATATGCCTCGCGAGTATTTTATTTATCAATCGAGATAATCATACGCGTATAACATTTTACAAATTTCAACTTCCCTGGCATTGTTTTTGTTGAAATTTAACTTGCGAACTGGTACTATTTTTTTTATTCTTTTTATGGGAGAAAACAAAAAAATGCCAAGTCACGGAGGGCGGGTCGACGCGTAGTTTCAACCGACACTGCCCGCACGCACAGTATTGTATCCCTCGAATATATATACAGCCAATCATTACGAGTACTTCCATAAAATTCAAATGACCCTCGCGTGCGCTCCTATATAACATATACACATCTTGCGCAACGAGCACATCCTGCGATGTACATCTCGGGTGAAGAAAAGATGCAACGTGAGAAAAAAAAAAATTCTACAGCTGCGTACACGTATACAATGTAGGCCTGGTGATCCGTATCCGGTACGAATATACGCGCTTGAACAAACGCGTGGGTTGTTTCTTTCTATCTCTCGTCGGGCGCAAAATTAGCGCGATAAATCCCAAGATGAAAGGCAATAGTTGTCTTTTTTTTTTTTTTTTTTTTTTTTTTTTTTTCAACCGAATCGATAATGAGGTCCGATTAAGATCGTACGTACACACAAAGACTCTGCGCGTAGAGTATAATATATCCTTGGCTTGCCGCAAGACCTTGTAGGCTGGTAAATGGTATAATGTACGTGTACTTTGTATACACGACGGAAAAAGGACTGAAATATTATGAGGAGTATACGTTTATTCGTAAGAAAGATTTTCATACAGGAAAGTGAATGGGGATACCATGCATATATATATATATATATATATATATATTGTAAACATGCAGGAGGTGGAACGCGACGCACGCAATTTTTATTTTTTTATTTTTCGTATTTGGATTTCGCGTTATTTGTTCCGGATAGGATGAATATCAAGATAACGCGTACAATTTGAAACGAAGCCGGAAAAACGTCCCCTACGACGATATAACACGCGTCAGTAGAGTAGCCCAACCTTTGGCCAGACGCGCTATACCCGTATAAGGCTTACCTATACTTGCGCCCTTTTCACTCGTAAATTTTGGAGTTTAATCGGCGAGATGTGGATGTACATTTTGCACACGTGTATTATTTATTGACGATCTAAGCACGTTCCGGACTCAGTTTTTCGGCCCCATTGATAAGAATCCTGTATGTATGGTAAAACTCTCCGCATTGAAATCCGCGATATAATCTAGCTCCTTCAATTTTTCTGATTGTAAAAAAAAAAAAAAAAGAAAAAAAAAAAACTTACCAGTAATCTGCGACCCAGGCTCGTAGTGGTCGGTCGAGGCGATCAGCCGGTAGGGGTTGGAAGCCAGGGGCTGGGGCCTAGCTTGGCCGTGGTACGGCTGATTCGGCCTGGGCTTGACGCAACTGTCCACCGGCGCGCCGTCCGGAAATCCACTGGCGATAACCGACAAACCAGCCAATAGTATTGCAGTTGCTACGTACATTGTTATGAAAAAGATGCTTTTTGGTCTCACTTGATCGACTCTTGCTCTCCGACTCTGTTCACCGGATCACCTGTAAACTTTTTCAAACAGTTTTTCTCTCTTTTTTTTGTATTCTACTCGTCTACTTTTGTTTCGTACGATTGAAGAAAGTATAATGGTTCCGATCGCCATTGAGTGTAGCTGTACATAAATTATATTGTATTTTTATCATCGACGGCTACATGTATGACAAATTTCTCACGTTGAATTGTGATTTTAATTCAGATTTTTCATACTTTATTAATATTAACTCGATGTATACCAGAATGAGGTGATTCCAAAGATAAAAATAAAATAATTGCCACACTCGGTACAATAAAATGGACCATAAGGGCCATCGTTCTTGGAGATCGAAACACATAACAATGAAAAAAAAAAAAAGGGGGGCAAATCACACAAAAGAGATAATTACAGTGTATACTATGAAGATCAACAGCAACTGCCCACTCGTCAGTTCCAGGCAAGAACAACGCGCACTGTCGTTCGTTCTTTGCAAAGGTACGGAGTGACACTGCGAGTCCACGCGTGTACGTATATGGGCCCCACTTGCACGTCAAGATCCCACCATCGAACAAAAAGTATATCTCCACTGCTCTCCCGGTGACTCGATGATATATACATGCACACCTACCAATATGTCACAACACGTATATATATACACCTCCCTTTTGCTAATAATTGTCACTTTCACTTGTCCGTACGTATAAACTCACACTTGTACGCACGAAAAAATCACGACGTTTGCAAAATACATACTTACCTTGCCTTTGTTCTTGCATCGAATCCCGTTTTCCGTCCTTGACGTAGCTCGTGATTAAATTTTTTTTTTTTGCATCCGCACTTTTCTTTAAATTAGTTTTTTTAAAAAGGCCTTTTTTCCTCTTTCGGTAAATTACTTCCATGTTGGAATGTGAATCGTTGCTTGACGTCTTTCAAGAAAAATAATACCAAGATACGTATGTACCCATTCTCTGTTTACAAGTCGATTCTGTCAAGGCTGTTATTGGTAATATCACAAAAGTGTCTACGCGAGAGCGAATGTAAGAGCCCATTTGGTCCGACACACTTGCCAAAATCTTCTCATCTGCATGTACATACGATACATATCACTTCAATGGCTAACGTACTTACCCCACTTACTCGGGACTTTCAATGCCGCAAGGACATTTAGCACTTTGTTTTTTTTTGTTTTTTTTTTCACATTTGCAATTATTATATTAGTTTTTTATGCGATTGAAAAAGGGAAGGGGCGTTTTTTAAAAAATTCGAGACTTTTTTTCGTCGATACTTGGTTTTTATCTCTCAATGTTGACTCGTGATTAATTTTTTTTTTTCTCTATTTACAATCGCCATACTGTAACGATCCAAATTTTGCTATTTTCATCACAACAATGTTTATACATATATATTTTTTATTACAATCGAGTTGAGGTACAAAAATCTTTTTTTTTTTTTTTCGTACATCATTCACAATATTTTTATACCCGATTATGGGTATTGGTAGTTGAAAATTTGTGTTTTGTACGCCGAATGATTCCTCTTGGTCCGATTCGAATATATTACGATTTGATTTTGCGTAACGATAACTATTATTACTTGCTCCCTCAACGTGATTTTTATTTGTTCTCTCCAAGTACCCTCAACTATCATGAACCTACAAAATTGTAAAAAAAAAAAAAACATGAAAAAAACTTGATTATACGTGAGAAAAAAAAATCAACAACCACATCGTAAACCTAAAAAATTCACTATCCACCAGAAGTATAACAAATATAAACTTTCAAACGTCAAATGTACATACCACACACATTCCGCGTTAGATCGGCCTTTCGCCTCTTAAACTCAATGCAAATCGAACAAACTCGCGTATCGGTTCACGAGCAAAAAAAAAAAAAAATATATAGAGCAAGCATACACAGGACAATCTATATCTTTTTTATCGGTTGGTAAATTGTTTCGTATCCACGACACGCACGTCATCAAACCGCGACCGCGATAAATCATCGCTCCTTGTAGGCATATTAAAGGGAAAAAAAAAAAAAATGAATAAAGGAAGGAAGAAAGAAAAGGATGAAACCTCACGTGTACACTATACTTATGTGTATGTCATGCAGTATAAACCTGTCTTACAGAAATTACCTATTACGGTTTGTACGATGCACTTACATACACACGTGCATATAACGTAGGCACCTATAGAAATACCGAAAGGTCGGGCATACCTTTCTTTCTAAACGTACATATACGTATACCTACTTGCAGTCTTTTCAATTCTACTAGCGCACGCGATTCAAAACATCCCACAATTTCCACGCTGAATCATTGTGTGCATATACCCTATGTACATCGTTCGTTGTATATCCCAACGCAACTTCAACTAAATATGTATACGCCAACACGTTTTTTATTTCGCTAACTTATACATGTATTCATGTAAATGCGCGCGAGAAATTGTTTTTCTTTTTCCTAACTACGCATGTATGTATTTCTATTTTGTTAAAGTTAATTTTTTTTTTTTTTTTTTTTTTTTTCAATATACATTTTATAAAATTGTTTGAACTCGGCAAGTTTCACAAACATGATGTCACGTTTGACGGTGACAAATCGATGTTATCGGATAAAACAAACAAAGCTCCTCCCGTTAGGTTGGCTGCACACACCAGCTTAGAAATAAAACCGAGAAAATAAGAAAAAAAACACCATGCACAACCTGTATAACACGGCAGATTAAGCTTTGCGTGACAGACAGTGGCCCATTGAATCGCGTGTCTCTTTTTCTCTACCCTCTACCCCTTCGCCCCGACCAACACGTAAAATACACCACAAACTCTCAAAACGTTTCGAGGCAAAAGCTTCAATCCTTTTCATTTTCATGCTTACATGTATGTATATTTTACACCCAAATGCATGCACGTGCATCGCACAGCTTTACACCACGGGGAAGCGACAGCAGAATGGAGCTTTATTATATTGATTTTCCGCGACGGTAACGCGGCAAAGCGAAAGGAGTATATATTATAAGCTCCCCCCCATATGCATATAGGCAGCTCGTTATGCGGCAAAACATTTTGAGCGGAATAAC
The DNA here is from genome assembly GCF_036245765.1 of Copidosoma floridanum. Lineage (NCBI taxonomy): Eukaryota > Metazoa > Arthropoda > Insecta > Hymenoptera > Encyrtidae > Copidosoma > Copidosoma floridanum. The sequence continues at coordinate 31,371,199 of NW_028321890.1, forward strand.
CGTGACGCGCGGTTTACAGTCGTCGGGGGGCACACGTGCATTGCAAAACATATACAATATTCGCAACGACGGAAACAAGAGAGAAGCGAGACCTGATTGCCCACCAATGGAATCAAGCACAATTGACCCGCGAATTTCGGGCGAAAGCTCGCGCGCTCTGTTTTGTACTACAACTCTCTGTGTGTTGCATGTGTATATGGGCGACGGTGACGGTGTGCGGCTGAGCGAACGCGCGACTTTGTCCAGCGGCAAAGGCATCCTGGATACACGAGGGCGCGGAGCATTGTCCGACGTAGGACTGAGCACATGACTTTTTACCTAAATAGAGCTTGCAAGCCGGTACGTATGTATGTATGTAGGGTGCGAGGACAATAGAAAGCGGATTAGCGCGATGCTGTTGCTATTGTTGGCATTTTTAGGCACTTTAAAAAAAAAAAAAAAAAAAAAAAAAAAAAAAAAAAAAAAAAAAAAAAAAAAACAGGGTAGATTTTTCTGAATGATTATTTTCAAAACACCAATTTCATTAGAGCCCCTGGAGTATGTACTATCTTATAATGAAAAAAAAATTTTAATCGCTTTTGTGTGCTTTATAAACTTTAATGTCATTTGTCCTTTTTATCTAAAACTTGCGGGGACGCTTTTTTCAACTCATGATTGGAAGATGCTTTCACGGTAGACTTCGTCGACGTAGACTCACTTTGAAGACACTGCAAGTCTTGATCGGTTTCGGAATCAAAATCCAGGTCTTTCCCACTAACTGGAATTGCGCAGGGACGAGGAAACCAGCCTCGCACTCGCGTGTCTTTACCTTCGACCATCATTTCCGAGTTCTCTTTCTCTCCAAATAACCAGTTTCTGTGAAAGAAACATTGAATTTAGAATGGAATTTGAGATAATTCTTTTTATGTTTATACAAAGAAACTATATTTACTTGCGCCAACGAGTTACAATGACAGTATCACCAATGTTTAGTTTGATACGGGGTTCATCGGTAATTGGCGGTGAGCACAGTACTCTAAGTCCATGACTGAAAAATGAAAAATAATACGTTTATAATAAGAAATAAGTTTCATAAATGATAAAATCATTAGAAACATTAACAACCTAATTGGAAGCCAAGATCCTGTCGCTCGTGCTACAACTCTGTACCTCTTGGCTCGTTTACGTTTTTCTTGTTTCTGAGCCAACTGTTCACGCTGTTGTGAGAGACAAGAAAAATTAATTATAGGTCTAGTAAAAATTTTTTTTTCAAATGATACTTACAGTTAACGTATACTGATCACAGCCATCTATAACAGGCCAGAATATTCCATCCCCGGGTGCAGCACAGTGCCATGAAACAACTTGTTTCACATTAAACCACCAGCCTTTTGAGTAAGGATTAACAAATAGCTCGCCTGTCAGAGATGTCCTGTAAGCTGCTTTTTCTAAAATCCAACTTTCAATGCCAGTCTGATTTTTAATTATCGATTGCGCCTGTAACAAAAAAATTGTGTCTTTAATACGAATTACGTTGTTACAATACCCCTCAAAACAAGCTACCATTTACCTGAAAGTACAGAAGCATTCCCACTGCTATCACAACACCAATTGACAGACCAATGCTAAAAAGAACTGTAACTAGAGTAAATATTGAAGGTGGGTAAAACAGCATAGGCTTGGTTGAGAATACAGCCATCAACCAAACTACCATTATATAGGTCGATACGACACATCCAGCAACAGAGCTGGTCAAAAATGCAGTAAAATAACCGTGATTGGAATGGCCCACACAATTATTTATCCAGGGACAATGATGATCCATTTTTAAAACACATCTATTACCTACAAATAAAGTACATTTGATAAATGCAACTTGAGTGTAAAAATGTTAAAATAAAAATTGATATGTACATACATTTTCTACAGTGATGTGAACGTGGAGCTTTATATCCTTGGCATACATTACAATACTGTAAATATTGGCAGTCTTTCTCATTTTCCTGCAAACATGTTTACATAATTTCATTAGATGTGATTTCATACGTTTCCGATGAATCATAAATTTTACACACTTACTGGAGCCCAATTAAGTGGAAGATAACCAGGTCCTTCGTAAATTGAATTGAAAAAGTGATACAGAGTTAGACCACTAAACGTTATAAATATCATAAAAGTATAGTCAGAGGAAGGATCTTGATAAAATTTCCACCACTGCCTGCTACAGTGTATTGTCGTCAAAATAACGGTTTGTATTATTGCTGAGAGAGAAAAAAATGTGTTAAATAAGTATGTCAATATTCAAAATTTGCCGCTATAACTAAATCAAGATCGCCAATTCATTGAAAACTTAAAAGATACTTTGATTTGGGCTATGTTTTCATTATACCCACAAAGAGATTGATAACACCAAAAAATAAACTTTTTTAGACACTGATACACCCAAAGATGAAAAACAAAACGAATTAATTTGGATAAAAGCATTAAAAACATAAAGTATACCAAGTGCAATAAGAGGCCCCCAACTGCAAATCCTCTTGAACGGACCAAAACACATTTTTCTGACGACATGTATACAATACTGCTCTTTTTTTCCTCATTCGCTTTTTATCGTTCTATAATAACACTTTTTCACCTTCTTACACTGAAATACTTTAACAGAATATCCTTTTTTTCGTTTTCTTGCGAAGATAAAAAAAAATATGACGTTGCTGTTGACGTTGTGAAAGGAGAAAAAACATAAGCTTTTCATCTGTTAGGTTGGCACGATGCTTTAAATGCTAATATCGATCTCGGGTAGATATCTCATCTCTGGGCATACCGTTCCGAAATCGCCATCTGTTTTCTCTTGGCCCCTTTCTGTGATTGGTCCTGTCCTTTTTAGGTCACCACTGATCACATTAGCAGCCAATAGAAAACAGTAGTCACTATACGCTAGACTCATCAGGCAAGAGGCAGCGTGATGAAAAATTAGCAATCACAAATATCGCAATACGTTAAAATCTATACCTGTATTCATTGTATTATTTGCCGATTGTATACTTACCCTTTACCACAGATTTGTTTTTCATCTATTCAATAGTCTTTTCAGTCTTATGGCATTTTGGCTCAAATGTTCTTCACTGATGTAAACAAGAGATTAACATGTTAACGACCCTTTAATTTTGGTGGCGATGTACTAGCGATGTATCGCAACCGCAAGTCTGTAAGTTTAAAGTATATACTCTACGATTTTGTGTTTCATCGATTAAGAGGTTATAAAAATTAAAAGTTATTGTAATGTGTTAAACCATGTTGTAAGCGTGTTAAAAATAATAGGACATATTTCAGTTAGATCCTCGAAAGCGTAAACCTATTCACAGCACAATGTCATTCAATAGAATTCGAGACAACGACAAAAACACAAACATGGCACAATCGAGTTCGAGCAGTCAATCTGAAGCCGAGGATGACGAGGAAATTTTTAATATAGACGACGATTTGGATTTCCTTATTCGAGAAAGACTTTCCGAGGAAAGATTTATGAATGAAACGCTTGCATCGGATAAGCCTCGAAAAAGGCAAAGAGAAACGGTATCTCCGGAAATCAGAACCAAATTTCTCACGCCAAGCAAAATTGAAAGATCGCCGCTAAACAAAGTTGAAACTCTAACTAGGTTTCCTAATGATCAAATGCAAACAAATTGCAACCACAATTGGTGGAAATATCTCACTTTTGTAGTAGTATTGTTGATTGTTGTTGCTTTGACAAACGGTTGTTTGAATACGACAATTTTTTTTAGTCCCAAAGAAAATATTTCTTCAAATAATTTGGTAAACTCTGTGTTGGAGAACGTTAAAGCAACTTTGTTGAATTTGAAATCAAAATACAAAAATCAAGACAAAGATTTATGGCACAACGCTTATAACGGTATATCGGATATTATAAAACGGCCGCACCAGCCCTCTATATTATTGCTACTTGGAGAAAAGTCAGATCCACTGGACTGTTTGGCTACTTTGTTGAGCAATGTTAGCAGTAATGCACTTAATAGTGGTAGATTGATGCTTACACCTAACAAATTTGATCGTGACACGGGCTCAGTAATCGAAGAAATGCGTAAAAAGATTAAGACGCACAAAGCTGTTGTAAGTCAATTTTTATGATGTATGATAAAGTGTTTAGATGTTAAAACTTATCTAATCAATTTTTTTAACTTTTTCATAGGTAATATGGGATCTTTTGAACATAAATGTGGAAGCTTTGAAAGCATTCCACAATTTGTGTGATAGAATTAATCCCCTTGTGGAAGAAGTGATTTACATAATTACTGTTGTCGCTGACAACTTTGACAAAGAAAGGAATCCAACTAAATTTCTCGAAGATGAACTGACTAAAAAATTGAAAGGAAAAATGAAAAGTGATGCAATACAGCCTTTGATCACTAGAATAACAGATGGACATGTCTCAATAGTGAAGCCTGAACCCACTGTTAATGACTGCCCATTGCCCAAAGCCTCAAAAAGCTAAACCGTCTGTATTACTAGAGCTTTTGACTCTCTGTAATTTTAAAGTGTGCTTTAATATTTGTAACTTGATAAATATATTTAATATTTTTTCTAAAAATCCTATCTGTGTTATATACAGTTAAATGTTTTATTATTGACCTTTAATGTAATGTACATACATAAAAATTTGATATTTAATTTTTTATGGAATCCTAGTGAAATACTTTGAAGCAATTACGTAAAGTGAAAAAATAAAGGATTTCTATAGTAAAATCAATTTATTTTTTTTATTGAACCTCATATGCCATGGACTTTCTAGATAAGAAAAAAAAATGTAAAACAAATTTAAATCAAACAAAAAAAGTTAACTATGAGAGAGAAAAAATAAAGAAAATCACATAAAAATACAGCCTTTTAATCAGCAAAAAAGTTACAACGTAGTTAAAACGTATAATCTGCGTCAGTAAACTACGTGTAAAGATCAAATAAAAAGTTACTTTTTTTTCTCTACTACATTTGACTTAAAAACAAATTTTGTAAATGGAAAAATACGTATCTGATTCCACCAAACATTTGCTAATTTTGTTCATGGTTAATTGAAAATATTGCACAATTTTTTCTCGAATTTAAATCTTTATTTAACATTATTGATTCTTTTTTTCGCATTGTGGCGTAGCAGTCGGCAGTCTTTGTGGTCTTCAACGACATCGTTTTTGTTTAAATTTCATTGTCACTTTCCTCATTGGAGTAACTCAACAAAGAAAAAATTATTGCTGTCAATAACTTAGTTAACAAATTCAATAATTTCGTATTTCTATAATTTTTCGATTCTAATTGTAATAAACACGAGAATATGACAATGAAAGCTCGTTGGTATCGTGCCAGAAAAGAAAAATTTAACTACAAAATATCATTTATCATAGCACTTTTCGTCTTATTACACGTCGGTAACTAAAAATATGTAGTATATGTTTATAGCATTTATTTTATATAGTAAGTTCGTATCGTAGCGTCGAACCTAAAAATAAATACATTTTATACACTCACAGACCTTTTATACAGAATGTTCAATTTAAAAAAAAATTTTTTTTTACATTCCAACAGCCATTTATAATTTTTGGTAATAATTTATAATGACTGTTTTTTACACCTTTATATTCAAGAACATTGAAAAATAAAAATTAAATATACATCTGGTTTTTTTTTTCATACTTTTTACTGCAAGTCACGTAAACTTAAACAATTACTGAGCAAAAAAAATTTTGTCAAATAAAAACCATAAACGATTTTAAAAAAAGTAAACACCAATCTATTTTAAAGATTTGCTTAATATAAAATATTTTTTACAATAAAATAACTAATTGAAGCACATATATATTACATATGATATATCAGCTACTTTTTCCGATTTTTCTGTTGTAAAACATATATTACCATTGCTTATTATCACATGTTCGATTAAGGGCACCCTGTATAGAATGGCCTGTAAATTACGAGATACGTATTTACAGTAAAAAACGTTTTATTGGTCATGTACCTACTTAAAGTAGGTAATGAGTGGAGTAGCGAGTTGCGTAGTGTTGTCTGTATTTCGGCTACGTTAGTCGCGTACTTCAGTCGTTTCTTTTTTATCGTCTTGCAAGTCATTGCAAGTATTCGTATAAGTTTTTCTGGGTCAGTTAACGTCGAACGAGGTAATGTCCGTTGCTTTAAGTTTGATTTGCTGACAATCAGTAGAGTAACTCAAGGCGTGCTCTGTAAAGGGCACACATAGCCTGAAGAGAGCTGATCAGTGATCATACACGTATATGATTTTTTGTTTATATTACTTCAGCTAATCTTCACTTGTAAGCTTTCTTATTTTATTATTATTATTTTTTTTTTTTTTTTCACCTAATATCTTCTGTTTTTCAATTGAAATCGAACTGATTGTTATATATTACAGATTAAATCATTAAAAGCTTTTTTACAGTAAGTGTATCAAGAATACAAGAAATCACTTAACAAATATTTTCAACTTATACCGTAAAAACTCATAATCTACAAAACTCATGTGAAGTTTGCTTTTAAAATTTTAGATTTAAAATTCAAATACTAATAAAAAGCGCAAAAGTTCGAAGAAAAATTAAGAGTGGATGAGAAATATCAAATAAATGAAAGTTTAAAAATATTATGAGTACAGAATAATTTTTTTGTATCCTTTTCATTTTTAGAGATCACAAGTTTCCCTAAAATGGACAGTAGCTCATTCGATAGACTAAAAGTAATGCATGCCTGTATACACTTTACAGTAAAATTTCGATTCTTCGACTTAGAATTGGAAAGGGTGAACAGACTGCTGAGTGGTGGAGTCGGGGGTTTGGAACTGATACTGTTGACCCTGTGAATCAATGCTCGGAGCAATTCTCGAGTCATATTCTTCTTGGCTGAAGTAATGTTCAATAATGTCAAAGGCTTTTTGGTAAATGTCCAAATTTTCATGGGATTGCAAAAATTCAATCTTATCAAGGCCTGTAGAAAAAATAATAAACAACAATATAAATTAATTAGAAACGGAATTATTTAAAATATTTTCAAAGGTATACTAACCAAAGCACTGTTCGATAAGTACGGCATAAGGGTTGATACCACTGTTGAGAGCTCCATCTTGCTCTCCGAGCCGCAAAATATTTTCTAATCCATTTAATGCTACTTGAATGATCTTGGCATCGGTCACTGACAATAATTCACACAAGGGTGGAATACAATTCTGATTTGCCAAGTATCGAATTTGATCCGCTGTTCCTCCACTTGTCGCATTAGTAATGGCCCAAGCAGCTTCTTTACGTGTTTTAAAATCGGCTTTAGCCAAAATTTCGATTAAAATTGGGAAGATTTCGGCATCTATGACAGCTTGGATTTGCTGTGGATTTCCAGCGGTAATATTAGAAACTGTCCAACTAGCTTCCTTACGGGTGTTTTCTCGTGATTGTCCGAGCAAATGTAACAAACAAGGCAGTGCTCCGCAATTTAAAACAACCTGCGTTTGAACATCGTCACCAGTAACAATATTGCCCACCGCTCTCAATGCAGCACTTACGACATTATTCTGCTCATGCCTGGATATCAAGATTATTTTTTATGTGTAGGTATTAAACTGTTAAAAGTAAGTTTACAAAATCAAAGTATAAAATTTTTTGCTCACATTAATAAATCAACAAGACGCCGGCAAACGCCAGCATCGATAACAGCTTGAATTTTTTCGTATGGTCCATCACTCAAGTAAGAAATGGCCCAACATGCATCAGCTAAAACATCGGCATCTGGATGATTCAACAGATACGCTAGTACATTTAGAGAAGGTGCTACTTTTTGAAAGTCAGGTGCAGGATTCTTTCCTCTGCACAAGTTCGACAAAGCCCAGACGGCGTTTCGGGTCATAGATAGACGCGTTGGTTTTTCAAGAAGCCTGTACAATAAATATTTATTACGATATGAGGCAAGGAAACTCTCGTCTATGTATACTTAAAAATAAACTTTGTTCAACTCACGCAATAAGAGGTGGTAAAATTCCATTGCTTAAAACGTGATCTCTGCACTCGGGACTGTCTCCTGCAATGTTACCCAGAGCCCACACAGCCTGTTCCTGTACATCTTCATAGTTATTACTTAATAGAGCTATAAACATAGGTACTGCTTCTGCTTCAATCACCACTCGGGTTTGTAGTGACGTTCCACTGGCAATATTTGTTAAAGCCCAAGCAGCTTCAAACTTAAAATAATAATAATAATAATAATAATAATAATAATAATAATAATAATAATAATAATAATAACAACAAGTGATAGCATTCTGGTAATTTCTTTGATCCTGAAATTAATGTCGATAAGTCGTAACCCACCTGTACAACACAATCTTTACTTTTGAGAAATTCTACAAATCTAGGTATGATTCCGGTTTGTATAACTTCATCTATGGGTGGATTTGGTTCCCTAGAAAGGAGTTTTCTAAACTTTTGAGTTGCCTCTAACTGTTTATTGACATCTGGATCATAGAGGGCTTGTACCATTTCAGAGGTAATTCCAGGAGGCTGCTGCAACACATAATTTAACATTTATGATGGTTACATTGGATGATTCCCTTAGATCTATAATGTTGGAGAATGAGATATTGATCAATTTTACTGGAAAGGAAACGTGTCTCATTAACAAGACTACTAATGAGGAAAATGCTTAAGAGTCCTTGTATGGTAATTAAAGAAGTATTAATAAAGTATAACTTCAGTGAAAAGGCACACTATAAAAACTTACCTGATTAGTAGTTGAAACTGAAAAGTCTTCTGTTATAGTAACCCCATCGTCCTCATCAACCACTTTAGGAACATTGCGTCTTTTTGACAATTGCTCCTCTCTTTTCTGTTTCCTTAACTGTACACCCTCTTCTTCTCTGCGTCTTCTCAACTCTTGTGAGTCAAGACCAAAATTTTTGTAACGATGCTTGTGATCATGTTCATTCGACATCTGAAATAAAAGTATCATAAACACACCTGTAGTGCATTGATTTTCATAAATTTTTTTCACCATGTCAGTAGAGAAAGTCTATGTAACATGATTTGCATAGCCGAAAACAAGATAAACATGTGTTGCATACAAGTATTAGAGGCAAAGTAAGCTATTAGTGTAAATAAAGTGTGGGTGTGTATGTATATTGGTAAAAGAACAGGGTTATGTTTTCATTCTCAGAGAGACCACAATCAACAAAGCTTGGACCCATCAATACATTATGTGGGCAGTACAAAAGAGTTCTAATGATAAACAGAAAGAAAAAATCTCTTCATAGACCTCCGAGTACTGGCGATAATTTTAAACCACTGCAATTTTCGACTCCGACTTTCAACATTCGGTTAAAACAAAAGCAAAACACTTCAATGAGTATGTGTGCAAAATGCAATTGAATGCACGATTTGCTTGACATTGTAAATAAATCGCAATACGACACGACAAAATACGAATACGTCTTTCTCTTCCCGCATCAAACCAATATGATGTCCTCGCTCAACAATAACTTTCTTCCATTTTTATTATAGCCCTGTTATGTTAATGTAATTTCTGAAATTACTTATTCATAAGAACGTGTACTTATATTAAACAAGTTGCTGTTATTCCTTTCTCACCTTGAAAATCCCCAGATTTTTTTTTCACAAGTCGACTAATGGTGCGCAGACGACGTACAAGATATTTACGCTGTAAACTTGTAAATATGTATACAGATTCACGTTCAACTCAACTGTAACACTGACAAACTTATAACTTGGCACTGGCCACTGGCTGCAAAATTCACCATACACTATTTTTATTACTCGTAATTTAGTATTGTAACATAACCCTACTGAAATATCTGATCTGAAGAAGACTGAAACTGACTGAAGTCTCTAACTCTAAAGTCTTGCTAACAGAGGTTAAAATTTATATATATAATGTGGGGACCCTCTCACACACATGTACGTACACTTCGGCTCTCCGTCCTTCTCCAACCATCCGCTAGGCGTCTAACCATGTCACTCGACCTTCTCGCAAGTGCCCGGATTTCATGTTGGTTATTATATAAGGGCGTTTAAGATTGAGCTAGGGTATCCCCACCGATATAGGTGTCTAAGGCAGGGAGCACGTCATCAGCCTTACTGATGAGTCCTGGCGTGCCCCCGGGACGAAACATCTAATAATATTTTCTCTCTTTTCATGGCATCACTGATAGCCATATTGGTGACCCCGTAAACTTGAACATGCGCAACCTTCTTCTAATTATTCTAATAGCATCTCCGTAATCTCTACGCCTCGGGACAGCAACTAGCTTCCCTCTCTTTCTCCGACTTGACCTCTGTCTCGGTCGTGGCTAGAGCTTCTGCTCGCCTCTCTCTAGGACTCTACAAGAGCGTGGAGGATTCGGAGATCTACTTTATCAACTATCGACTTCTTTCTCCCCTATCTTGCCTTCTGCTAATACACCACGTCATGCACGTCATATGCGTCACTGCGCACTTCTTACATATCGTCACCACTCCTTCATCCGGCGTTGTAACTGGAGGGGGAGTATGTGGGGACCCTCTCACACACATGTACGTACACTTCGGCTCTCCGTCCTTCTCCAACCATCCGCTAGGCGTCTAACCATGTCACTCGACCTTCTCGCAAGTGCCCGGATTTCATGTTGGTTATTATATAAGGGCGTTTAAGATTGAGCTAGGGTATCCCCACCGATATAGGTGTCTAAGGCAGGGAGCACGTCATCAGCCTTACTGATGAGTCCTGGCGTGCTCCCGGGACGAAACATCAAATAATATTTTCTCCCTTATCATGGCATAACTTGATCGCTATATTGGTGACCCCGTAAACTTGAACATGCGCAACCTTCTTCTAATTATTCTAATAGCATCTCCGTAATCTCTACGCCTCGGGTACAGCAACTAGCTTCCCTCTCTTTCTCCGACTTGACCTCTGTCTCGGTCGCGGCTAGAGCTTCTGCTCGCCTCTCTCTAGGACTCTACAAGAGCGTGGAGGATTCGGAGATCTACTTTATCAACTATCGACTTCTTTCTCCCCTATCTTGCCTTCTGCTAATACACCACGTCATGCACGTCATATGCGTCACTGCGCACTTCTTACATATCGTCTACACTCCTTCATCCGGCGTTGTAACTGGAGGGGGAGTATGTGGGGACCCTCTCACACACATGTACGTACACTTCGGCTCTCCGTCCTTCTCCAACCATCCGCTAGGCGTCTAACCATGTCACTCGACCTTCTCGCAAGTGCCCGGATTTCATGTTGGTTATTATATAAGGGCGTTTAAGATTGAGCTAGGGTATCCCCACCGATATAGGTGTCTAAGGCAGGGAGCACGTCATCAGCCTTACTGATGAGTCCTGGCGTGCTCCCGGGACGAAACATCAAATAATATTTTCTCTCCTCTCATGGCATAACTCGATAGCCATAATAACACCGCCAGTGCCGCCACCACACAGGAGGCTTTTCAGATAAGAGGGAAATTTGAAAATAAATTAACATTTGTTACTTATTATGGATGAACTACGTAATTTATGAATATATTTTGATGCACGCGCTTACGTTCACAGTTGCTACTTATCTCCTAATTTTCTTACATTTCTTTCACACACATGCAAACTGCCCTAGTGAAAATTTGTTTTATTAATTCCCTTTATCTAAAATTTTTCAGCAGTTACGAACTGCTATTTTTTACTTTCTCTTTTTTTGAAACCAACTCACAATTATATTTTGTTTAACCCATTTTTTTTTTCATCTTTTCAACATCTTTTCGTAAATAAGTTTGATTGATCAAATGCGATTTTTATTTACCAATTAAGAAGATTTATTTACATGTACCTAGGTTAACATAACGATTTTTCAGAAATTTGCAAGTGGGTCTTTTAGTGTACCTTTTTGATGAGTTCCAGAGTAATGAACAACGTTTCGTTGATTTTGATAAATATTTATTTTAGTTCTTAACAATGTCAAATATTTACAAAAGCTCATTTTTGCAAATATACAGTTTAAATTCATCTGACTTTCGTTGGTTGTACAGTACATTTTTAAATTTTAAACATTATATACATACTGTTTCGATAATGCTCGTAAAAACCTAGCTTTTCGTACGTTAGCAGCTTCCCTCTGAATTTCTTCATTATTATTAGAATTTAGTTCCAAAAGGCCGATATTTTTTATCTGAAATCACACAACGCAACTATTATTTTAGCATTTTTTTTCCAAGTTAAATTATTTGAGAAAGACTTAGTTTACCGCAAGTTGTTTACGATGATGTTCTCCCCGTTTTGCGTGTAAATTTATCAAATACTCTAGTATGGTGGTATCCCAAATGCAGTTATAATAAGCATCCATGGCATCGTTCAGAGTTACAGATTTAGTTTCATTTCCAGCCATTTTAAATGCTAACGGATAGTCAACTTCTTCTAAAAATTGACATAGAACAACTGCTTGTGTGTAGCACTGTAGATGAGTACAGCATTTTATCATTCTCCGAAATACGGAATCATCAATATGGTTGCGTATGGGTAATGTGAAAAAATCAGTAGCCACGATAATCGCCTCCAAATAATATTTCATAGCACTTTCGTGATGACCTAAGACTAAAAAAAAATTTTGTGAGAAAAATAAATTTTTTTTTAAATTATTGTTTACCGAATTAATGTAACCATCTTACCAAAATTAAGGTCAGCCATTAGTCTGAGCCAAGGAACGTTAGTTGGATAATATTTTAAAGCTATTGTTAAAAGTTGAAATAATATTTCGCTAATAATCTTTGGGTTGTACGATTTTGGGCTGGAAAAATGTGTTACTATTATTTAAATTTCAATCGCCTTGATTAAAACATGTAAATTTTAAATAAACCCTCACCTTGGAATACTAGCAGGCCATATATTCAAATATACAGCGTTGAGTTCAAAACTTTCGTCACGCAGAACGTTGTGCAATCTGGCTAGCAAGGAAATCGCTATGTTCAACACATTGGCTTCTCTTAGACGATATAGAATCGAAGATATGCTGGCCAAAGAGTCTCTTATTATGCCAGTATTCGCTGATCCACTGTTACTACTGCTACGTTTTTGAGGCATATCCCTGTTCTGTTTGCATGCTGCCAAAACTATATCCCAAGCTTCTTTCGAAAATTTCTGATTTTTGTGTTTAGCTACGTTACTTAAGGCAGCAGCAAATTCACAGCTGCTCCATTGTTTTTCTAAGCTTATCAAATAATCCCATTCTGACATGTTCAAAAGGAATACAAGACAGTATTCTATTATTTCTTGTCTGGGTATCAACTGGTCTGATGACTGAATGGTACTTATGCACTGTTTGCACAAAGTTGTCACTGCCTCTGTATCGCCTATGGTATATATCGTATTGTTAAAATGTTCTGCAGGATTCTGCTTTTTAAAATAAATACTTCATTTTGAGAATACTTACAAATTTTATTGGGAGGCCATGCATACAAACTATGACATATCTCGGTCAACAGTAATTCCCAGCTAACAAGCCTTGTTAATTTATACACAATGTTATTTCCTCCCAAAAGTGAAGACTTGTGACACGCTTCATTCAAACTTTGGGCATTTCGTTGTATTTCGTTTTCGACTATTTTTAATAACGATTTTGCTTTCATAAAATCTTTCACCAATGCTAAATCTTTACTTTTTGCCAACAAAATGTAAAAGAAGTCTTTTAAAAAGCCCTGAGGCATCGAAGATATGACGCTCTGCAAAGGAATTGGGATTTCCCAGGAATGATGCAACTGCCAAAGCGGTTTTGGATAGTTTGGATTTTCTCGCATTATTTGCCTTAACAAAATTTCAATGTCTCGTGGATCATAGGATGTTATGAGACGATTCTCTAATCGATGTAGTTCTAATTCATTTTTCTTTACTACAACTATAATTTGAAAATTTAAATAACTTTAAACATCAAACCGATCAGTTTAAAAGAGGGATAAACTTACATGTACGTTCTATTGGCTCAATATCCCAATCATCGGACAACAGAATACTTGGTATATCTAATTCTGTAGGTAAAGACTCTTTTTTGATCTCCATTAGTTCTTTTTCATTAAATAAAGATACATATTTAGGCTTAGCTAAAATAGCACTAGCAAGCCCGTCAATCTCTCCCATGATAACAAGATATAATAAATAACGAGCTATCCTTTGTTTATCTAAATCTGTAGCCTTATCAAGTACACCATCAAAAGCCTGCAAGTAATTCGAAATTAATCATAATGTTAGTTTTCATACATTATTTACTTTGATTGATGAAAGTTACCCAGAACAATACTTCTAATCCTGTAGCTTTTGCAGTCCTAATGTAAAATGCATAGTTTCCAAGAAGTACTTCATTATCTAAAACTCTACGTACAAGATTGAGGCACTGAATTTGCAGCAGTAGACCAGGGGGTACAACGATTTTTCTATTGGCGACACCACCTTCGATGTCTAATTCTAAATTGTCTCTATGTACCAAAATTATTTCTCTTGCTAAATTATCAGCTTGTAGAATTTCGATTACATTCTAGAATAAAAATGTGATTTTAATGGGTGACAATGAGCTGAAATTTAAAAAAATTTGCATAAAAACAGTTGACTTACTGCATATTGATTTTTGATAGAACGAAATAATTTTTCTGTAAGACTTGGACTTTTGCCTTCTACAGGTACTTCACAAGCAAGACAATATCCCTCTAAATATTCTTTTTCTATGCTACAATACAGTAAAGGTTTTGATGTATCGAGTTTAGCATATAACTCTTTGGCTTGACTAATGTGAGTTTGTGCAAGTTTATTCTCTTCTTTCAAAAGATGAAACACCGCCAAATCATAATGTATCTGTGTGGCAATTTTTTTTATTTTATTTTAAATGAAGAAAGCTGAAATTATAAAAAAATTTACCTGACACTTCAATTCATCTTCTGTAATTGTAAAAACATTGTTCCAATCTTGTTTGACCTCTGTGGAATCTTCCGTCAGTATTTGAAAAGTATCGAATTTTAGAATTTTTGGTTTCAAGTCTTTTGCCAGCAAGACTGCATTTAAAAAATGAATACTATTGGCTGCTTGTGCATCTAATTTTCTAATGAGCTCATCATTGATCGCAGATGCTGCAAAACTATTTTCTTGAACAGCTGAATTACTAAAATACAAAATTAACAGATAATAAAAAGAGTAATTAAACATTTTCATCAGATTCTGCAAATAAATTTCCATACCTATTTGGAAAAGGTTTCACTAGTTTATTATTCAGAGCTCTATTGACTATAGCTTTCAAGACCCATCTGTGATACAGAACCAATGTAAATAACACTCTTTCAGATGAAATATCCAGTAGATTATCTGGTAACACTGGTATTTCAACAACAATGTCCATAGTAATGAAAAATAAATCTTGGAGCAATACCACTTGTATGTGAAGTGGTAATTTGTCCAGTAATAAATCTAAATCCCATTTCAAATAGGCAGCCACCTTCAGTGAAAGAATTTTTAAAGCAATATTTTTGTAAGACCACTTGGGAGTAGGGTTGACCTTGACATCATTACATTCGACATCGATGACCTTGGTATTTTGTTCATTAGTTTGTTCCAAGTTGATTGTAACAAATTTTGTTATAAGATCTGTTGCTGAGGGGTCTGAAAATTTAAATTAAAAAAATTTAAGGCTTTGATTCATGTACAGTATGCTGTGGGCACCAAGTACAGCTTTTACCCATACAGATAAAGTACTCGAAAACCTTATAAAAGTAATAACGTATTAATGTATTAACCATGGCGTGAAAACCTCTATGTACACTCAGTGGAACTCTGATCTGTCCTGGACCCTATTATTGAACAGTACTTCACGCCATCGTTCTGAAATAGGGTCCGGGACAGATCAGAGTTCCACTGAGTGTACCTACTTTGTAAATATAAACATTAAAGACACTTCAACATCAATTTTAAAAGTAAGATGAAAACAGGAAGTTGCACTTCTTATAGTACGTTTATAAAAACAGTTTAAGTACCATACATGTAAATTAAAAAGAAATTTTTTTCTATTACTTGATGTAAATATTGCATTCAAGGTATGTTCATGCATAGTTCGTACTTATTAAATCATTTTTCAACTGAAAAAACGACTCTAGTTCGGTGTCCTTTGAAATTGAAATAAATAAACAAATCGTTAAAATAGCGCCGAAGTACCGTATACCGTCGGATTTCGAGATTTGAAAACAAAATGAGATTATAAACAATCTTACCAGGCGAAGGCTTCGAAATGTGTTTTTCCAAAAGTGAGGGGTTCAGGAGAAATTCGAACCACAGTACGGTATCCGGGGATATAGGCACCGTACCAGGCCTTAACAAGTCTACGTCCATATTTTTTTTTAACTTCTAGGCAACATCGGCATCAGGACTCAGGAGTCGATTTCAGCCAAATCCTATTCTTTGCTGCTCGTTCAATGCTCTACGTCAATTATACTTACAGGTATACTGTCTACTTATAAAAATGCAATGACGACGACGAACGTAATACTACGGAAGCTCGGTCACGACACTGTCACTCACGATAGTCACGAGACGGCATCTGCGTAAAAAACCTCTAAAAACGCATGAGTATTGTATTGTAATTTTATAAATATTGTCGATTTTATGAGCCATATAAGATAAGTAGAATATTGATAGTTTTGGAGGTCGATTTTTAGGTAAAAGATAAATTGTAAAGCAATTTAAATTAAGTGAGATCCAATGCTCCATTTTTAGGAGACTCTTCCTGTGTAACTGAACTTCTTTTTTAAACTTTTTTTCTTTAGTTGTCTCTTTTGGACTTATTACTTTACGTATCTATTTAATCATTGTTCAAGATTTCTGTAACACAAATCTTGGCATGTACATATTATATAAGTTAGCTGTTTATTTAAACTAGAAAGTTAAAGGGCTGTGCTTCCGCGAGTTAATGATAAAAGGTCTAAAGTATTTTAATTTTGTAAATATGGTAGATTTTATAAGCCGTATAAGATAAGTGGAATATTTATACTTTTCAGGGTCCATTTACAGGTAAAAGACATATTGTAAACTTGCCGCAAGTAGCACAATGATGTTAACTTTTTATTATCTATCTATAAGATTCGTTGCGGCTGGTTTATAATTGATTAAATGGCTCTAATATAAGAAGTAATAATTATTTGGATCAGCGCCATCTAGCGGTCTTTATTTTTTGGCCAAAAGTGGCTCCTAAAATTCTCAATCAGAGCATTCAGGATTAGAGCCATTTAGTCAATTATAAACCAGCCGCAACTCATGATAAAGCTATAAAATAAAAAAATAACGATACATGTGTTTTTGGCGGCAAGTTAACAATTTGTCTTATGCTTGAAAATTTATCTTTAAAAGTTCAAACATATAGGAGGTCGATTTTTTGGTAAAAAATAGATTGTTAACTTGCCGCTTCAAACACATGTATTGTTATTTTTTTATTTTATAGCTTCATCATGAGTTGCGGCTGGTTTATAATTGACTAAATGGCTCTAATCCTGAATGCTCTGATTGAGAATTTCAGGAGCCACTTTTGGCCAAAAAATGAAGACCGCTAGATGGCGCTGATCCAAATAACTATTGCTATTTACAGCAAAGTCACTTTGATAATTACAAACCAGCCGCAACTAATCTTAAAGATAGATAATAAAAAGTTGACGTAGTTTGTGCTGTTTGCGGCAAGTTTACAATCTATTTTTTACTCAAAAGTCGACCTCTAAAAATAGAGATATTCATATGGTTTAATAAAATCGACCACATGGTATTACTTAGTAGTAATTTCTTTAATTACTACACATAACTTCACGTACATCTTACACCGTGCTCTCTTTACCAGAATGATAAAATCAGAGGCTGTAAAGTTGCGTAGGTCGTGGTGGTAACGCCGCTTGGGGTGTTTTCCGCAATCGTCGTCACCAGCAAGTAATTTAAATTTGCGCTCTACGTTACCGTTAGGTCAGTAAGTCAACTACCTTGAATTAAACTGCATGGCGCTGTAATATATTCCGTTATCTGATGGCCAGATTACGGAACAGAGCGCCAGTTAATTCAAGGTAGTTGACTTACCGACCTGATGGTAGCGTAGAGCGCAACCTTAAATTACTTGCTGGTGACGATTGCGGAAAACACGCGCGTGCACCCATTTTATTTGTACACTCGCCGTACCTTGATTCGCTAACCGCGAAGTTTGAAGTCTTAAATTTTTTTATGACAAATAAACATAAAATATGATTTTAACATTGTTCAATAGTTGTTAATATGATAGTTGTTTATCATTATATTCTTATTTTATGGTTATGGTTGTTCCTCGTGTTTTAATACGATAAATTACTTCAAGAATTCAAACTTCGCGGTTTGCGAATCAAGGTACATATCACATACGTGTGAGTGTACATATCAACGGAGATATCCTTCTTATCAAGGGAGAAATCTCTATCGATGCATGCGCGAAGATGAGCTTAATGGATGTTTCATCTAAGTAATTATTCTACGTAAAATATAAGCAGTAAAAATTTTATATTGTTTAATTAATTAGTTATTTTTATTAAATGCGATGTAACATAATTTTTGACAGTCGTTCTTGAAAAAAAAATTTGTTTTAAAAATAATATATTTTGAATTTTCCCGGGAGTCGCCATGACAGAGCTGGCACCATCTACTTTGAGCTTGCAAAGGCAAACTTCCTCATTGAAAATAGAAAATACTTAGTTCGCAAAATCCGCAATGCTAGATGACGCTGATGCACTATAAACGAAAACACTAAAACACAACACGAGAGGTTGACTATGTTGTGTGTTGACTCAACACTGTTGACACGTGTTGATGTGCCAGACTTTTAGCAGCGTTTAGTGTGCAAGAAGAGAGTGCTTTTTTTACGACGTGTATTGTAGCTGTGTGTCTGTTTAATTGGTTAAGTTAAAGGTACTTTAAATAGTATAAATACTTAATAGTAAATAGTGCTTGGCATCGATGTATGTGAGTCGTGAAGTACATTACTCACGTTAAATGTTATTAGGTCTACAGTTAATATTTAATCATCACGAATTATTATTCAATTTACTCGGATAGTTTAAAAAAGTGCAAAACAACGTGAATCTAGTTAACATTTTACAAAAAAGCTCACATGATCTCTTTCCATTAAAATATTTTGTGATATATTATTACCGTCATTGTTGTGATTTTTTATCAATCGTTTATCCATCGTTCAAGTGATTTGAGGTGTTTTATAAATATACTTGTCTAGGTTTGTCAGCATACTATATAGTCAAAGCCAATATTTTATATACATGCACACCATGTCTGTCGATCACTTCGATCTTTTTAGAAAATTTTTTGATCATTTATTTTTTTCAAAGTTGCCAATGAAAGTACTTATCTGAGCAAAAATGAGCATCGAGGTGATATCCGAGTACTTGGACAGCTATGAAGGTCGAGACAAGTTTCTTAGGACACTTTCCTATGCTGCTAAACTGGCATCAGGCTTTCCAGCCTCCAATCAAACTTCTGAGAAATTTAAGTGTTTCAGCAGTAAAATGAGTGGTGCTAGAGTCATTTTGAGACTTTTGGATGACATTCCAAACATACATCATGCCATGACTTATGGATGGGGGCAAAAAGTATGTTTACTGCATCATGCTTACTGAATTAAAATAATGTTCAACATGCTGCTCATTTTATGAATGTTTGCATTCATCCAGGAGCCTGATTGGTTCATCAGAACTATTGAGTTGGTTAAAATAGCTGTGGATACTTTTTATGGGCCAGTGGAGCATTTATGTTGGGCTGGGGAAAACAAACTTATACCCCTGGATACAGAGAAGTGGGGCAATGCTACAGTGTGGTTTTGGATAGCTTCGCTCTACCTGTCTTTATTGAAGTAAACACCTATATTCGTTCAAATTATTAACTTTAATCCAACAAGTATACACATATGGAATTGTTTTTTTAGAACACTGAGAAGATATAAACTACTTAAAAAGCAAGAATTTAGTTTTAGAAAACAAGGACTTGATCCAAGGTGTTTATAATTTTTTTAAAAGGTTCCTTAAGTGACAAAATTTTATTTCAATCATTGATAAAAAAAAACTTATCATTTAATTGCAGATTTAATAAAGCCAAACTCAACAGCCAGCAGAACAACGAACTACTTATTTGTTTAAGGTTACTACTCGACTTGAGCTATGCAGTGAGTTACCTTCCAGCTGGAACACTATGGGGAGGAAAGTTTTCAGCTTGGCAAGTTGGTGCCTTAGGTACTATTTCATCTTTTATAGGAGTATATCAAGCTTTATCAAAAAGAATGATGCAGAAAAAAAATAGTTGATTTAGTTTAAGAAGATAAGAGAAACAAAAAAAATTGGTTGAGGAATTATTATTATATACAAGAGTTAATTGTTCAAGTATTAATATATTTGTTATGATATTGAAATGTAATTAATGTTTATAATAAAATCATGGGGAAAAACAATTTTTTTTTTTTTGAAGAAAATTTATTTTATTTCATATTAGTTACTATAGTACAAATAAAACTGTAAAATAAAGCTGCAAGAACTTAAAAGCTTGGCAATACTTATTTAATGGTACAATCTCGATTCTTAAAAGCTATTTAAAAACTGTGTTTTACAAATTAAAAAAAATAAAGGAACCATAAAGGCACTTTTTATATAACGTCTCAACATATTAAAAATACTTTGCAGTCTTTTTTATCAGTTGAAATCACTAAGAACAAATATTTTTATAAGTTTAGTAAAACGTTTGAATTTTCATGAACTTAAAATAATTTTATTTGCATATCGCCGTAATAAAAACTATGTAGATAATGTTAAAAGGCACGACTGATTAAAACAGAAGTAAATACGAGGATAAAAGTTTTAAAAAATTTTTTTTCATAGGATTTTGCAAGCTTTTTCATTATTGCTTGATGATAAAATTACTCTTCAATTATACTACCTGTAATAGTTATATGTTGGACTTGATTCAACAAGCTTTACATGCCTTCTCAAACATTTTAGTAGACAATAGGCATGCATTTTTTGTCAGTAGATTTTTGGCGTGCCATTAAAAAAGTTTAAATATCGATTACGAGTTACTATGACGATTTACATGCATATCATAATAAAACTCGTCTTAACGACTCAATACATACGGATCATAATAAAAAAAATTAGCATATAATTGTAAGCAGATAGGAAATGAAGGAAAATAGATAGATAGGTTTGAAAAGGGAGTGAAAATAAAGATTTTTTTTTTAAGCCAAAGATATGAATGATTTAATTGAATTTCACAAAATTAAAAAAAAAAAAAAAAAAGAAAAAAAAAAGTAACAAAACAATTTGAAGACAGTAAGTTTGAAAAACTATCATCGTAAACAAACAGATGCAACACATAAATTGCGAAAAAAGCAACAAAAAAAAAAATAGAAATAAAATTTTGAAAGTTCTACCATCATAATTATAACCCTTATTTCTCTATATAATCGTCATTATTTAAATGGCCTTAAATTTAATAAGAATGAACCTCATTCTAACGCGAAAACCTAATTTCTTTGCTATTGTCGACGAAAAGAAATTTTTGCTACCAGCAATTACTTCGCTTATGAACTGGTAGATCAACATTATTCTTAAATATATTTTATAATTAATCAAATTATGCAAGAACTGACTGTGCTTGGCTCTATTTCTATAAGGAGCTAGAATCTTCGAATTGTGATTATGATAACAGAAATAATCATAACAATACTTTTTTTTTAAATACTCTAAAACAATATTCGAACACATCCTGGCCAGTATTCTTGATAACGACTATACCAACAAATAAAAAAATAATATTCTCTCGTAATAGGGAAAGTAACTAACACTTTCATCACCCCATTTCCAAAAAATCTCGCTTTGTTCTTGGAGAACAAAGAACATCTCACACACATACACACTTAACATTCCCATTCAAGGGAAAAAAGGCTCTATAATAAACTTAATCGCGCAGTGATCTGCCAACAATACAAAACAACTTTTTTTTCACGCAATAATTATGCTCCCTGAACATTTTATAAATTCCAACTAAACATTCGCTTAACTTTTTCTGCTCATTTCGTCAACCGTTGTCGGAGAGAATTTGCGTGATCCGGTTGACCATAACACTAGTGACGTACATCTCCACTTGAACGATGTCGGCAAAACAAGGATTCCCTAGAATCATTTTAATGTTTAAATGAGCGCTAAACACGTGTTAACAGACACATTCTTCGAACCACGGGACATCGGTTCGTGAAAGCTTATGCCGGATTCACGACTATGTACGTAATGCCAGCAAGTATGGCAGTAATATCTAAAGCAGACCTGGAAAAAAAATACAAAAATCAATGCTGAATTCAAGTTGTCGGAAAGAATGAAAATCAGTCAATTTTCAGGTTTAATTGATGCAGGCTATCAAAAGATTAAAAAATCTAATTTGGTTCAAAATAGTAACAAAGATGGCTTTTATAAAAAAAAAAAAAAAAAGTTATTCTTACCTTTTCTTTACAAAAATAAGGACCTTGTTGAACGTAACAACTTGAACATGGTGAATCGTCAATGTAAGGATCACATTGCAATGTTTTCTTAAAGTCTTCAGTTTTTACTTCAATGAACCCTGCATTTATGGCTCTCTCATACGATTCCTTGTTACTAAAAGTCAATCGGGCTGCTCCAATCGGATACTTATTCTTGTCTGTATCAATACCTGATCAGAATTGGAACATAAATACAGTTTATTATATAACTTGCGTTTAATTAGTGAAAAATTGTAGCAAAGACGCTTACCTGCGTAAACAACACCACCAAACAAGTCGTTCATAATGGTTGCCAATCCAAGCGCAGTTATCATGCCATGTAGAGCGCCGACAAAAACAGTCAATTCTGGATCTAATTTCTGTGATGGTGATTTTACATAGTTGGCATCATCTAAGCCCCAAAAAATGACTTGTACCTGTATACATTACAAAAATATGAGTTGACACATGATTGATGTGTGTACTAATTTACGCATTGCAAAATACAAGGAATCTTACTGCTTTGCCCTTTATTCGTTTTGATGTTATCTTATAGTGATAAACATTTTCGCCCTTCTCGATACTGTGCGTGCAATTGGCTAACAATGCCTTTACCTGATTAGAAAACGAAATCAAGTCAAGTCAAGTAAAATAGACAAACAATTTTTTTTAAAGAAAAAATAATTACATGTTTCTCCGACTCAAAAATAACGTGGCAAAAGCCCATCGGTTTAATTGGATGCGGCCACTCCACTTGGATTTGACCAAATTGCCTAAACGCATGACATAGGACTGATTCTGTGACGTCATATGGAACTCCCCCTAAAAACACTTTAGACGAATACCCAATGGGCCTTTGTGTTTTAGGAGGCAAAACTCCACTCCAAGAAAAAAGAGGCTGAGAAGTAGCTTAAAACATGAAGGCAAACAAAAATTAAAAAATATTTTTCTCACTTCTGGGCACATTATACATTTATAATGCTTACCTGCAGCTTTACGATGAAATTTGGCGGCTTGATCCAAAGATTGTTGGTACAAGGCCAGCTGATTGTTGAATGAAACAACAGACTTGGAATTATCGTATGCACGATTACTGTAGACATTGCGATTTCGTGAATGACTGTAGAGCTGATTTTGTGATTGATGGTTGTAGCTCGAGTGATGATGGTGATGTTGCCCTATCGACTGTTGATGGTGCTGTTGAGGCGTATGGCGTTGATGGTAATGTTGTTGCTGCTGTGGAGCGTGGCGTTGATTACAGCGCGTAGTCTGCATACAGAGTGCCTCGTAAAGTTCTGGGGGTACCACTGTTCTGTTATTGCCGTTGTTGTGTACGTGCTTTTCCTTCGCGAGCAGCGCAGCTGGATATGGTGGATAGCAATTTCGCTCTCTGGAGTTAATTGACAAGTAAGTCTGGAATTCATGATTATTATTTTCCATTAATGTTTATCAATAATCGTTTCGTACTAGTTTGGAACAAAATTCTATACCATCATATCAGCTAAAGGTCCATCAACGCTACCAGTACTATTACTTGAGTCTGCCGGAGAATCGGACCTTGAACCATTATAAAAAAAGTTGTGCGGCGACATATCTGCAGCTGGACTACTAGAATTACATGTTTAATTTATTTTTAGTATTGAAAAATTCAAATTGATATTTTTGTTCGTTTGACAAGACTTAAGTACTTACCTGTATGACGTGGAGCTCCCCCGAATTGCTCTGCCGTAAGGTGGTGAGCGAGCAGGCGAAAATGAAGACGGCTTGGTGAAATTTGTTGAAGTAGTCGAACCTGTGGTGTACGGACTGCTGTTTTTACTTGAGATAGAGTTGGTATTCGAATAATAGCTTCCAACAGAATGTGGACTTTCTGGCGTGTTAACGGAAGTTGGAGAACTTGGTAATTCCATGATGCTTTGATTCGAGTAGTAATTGCGTGTGTTTTCTTTTTGCTAGAAAAAAAATTGCTCATAATAGCTTATAAAAGAAAAATAATTTTTAACTGTGCATTCTTGAATGTGGAGTACAAATAGCCATTTTTTGTTTTTGTGAAACATGTCAAAGTATGATTAAAAGGAAAAAAAATGAATAGAGTCAATTAAAAAAATTGCTCTTTAAAGCCATCTAGACTAAAATTTTTATTCATCAATTTTCATTCACACGGAAAGTTGTAAGACTTGGGAAAACAATGGTAAAAAAGTCCATAATAAAAGAAACCAAGGAGAATCGTTGCAGTGTTTTCAATAAGCTCCTGGACACTGTTCTGGAGTACCTCCAAAATAATATCGCAGAAAAGCTCGCGGCAAGTATCAGAAAAAAGCAGAAAGGGTGGATGCATGGAAAAACTAAAAAGAAAAAAAATGATAACTTTAATAGTCCCCCTTCAATATAAATGTACATTATTTTAAAAACTATTTGTTAAAAAAAGAGATCTTGAAACTTTTGACGAATCCTGTAATATTAAGTTTAATTTAATTTTTTTAATCTATTAAGGACTTATGCAAGCTACATAAAATATACCTTGCAAGAAAATAATTGTGAAATAAATTGAATTACCTTTATAGAATCGTTCTTTTACACACGAATCATTAACTATGTTATTTTTTTAATTTATGGGCTCGTAATCTTAATAAAACAATATTAGGGCATTTAAAAAGTGGGTCATATCTTTAAAGTAGTAAGTACTTAAACGTGAAAATATGTGCATCTTTTCAGGAATGCGAGCAATAAAATGACTGGCGTAAGCTGTGCAAAAATTCTACGCGTGAGTGCATTTTCAGGCTTTTATTACATTGGAAGGACATTGTGCGGATGGCCGTGCCAAAACTGCCAGAACCTCGAGCGAAACGGCTTGTCGCCCGCCGATGCAGGGCATTTTTTACGAGCGACCAATCAATCAAAGCAATATTTGCCTTCTTCACACATGACTATATTTTTTCAGTTATATTGCAAACCACGCAATAAGTACATTCGGAAAATAATTTTTTTTATTGCGCACGTATGGTGTTTTAAATTATGTTAAATTTTTTTTTTTACTGATTAGTTACGAAAAATCAAGTGGCACCAAACTGAGGGGGACAAATCTTAACGCGCCAAGAACGAAGTACAAAAGGGATCGCTTTTGGAGGATCTCCAAAGTAGCCGACGATCATCGTTCTGGATATTGTATGCGGACAGTTTACCAAGATGACCGAGATCTAAGATGACGTCAGGATGAAACACGCGTTAAGCTACGGGATGGTAAAGACGGTACGGAGGCTATACATTAGCTGTTTGGCACTTTTACGGGCGGCTCATTGCTCGCTATGTTTACAAGTTGCCAAGAAAAAACGTTTTTTTGATACACACATAGTCGTCGTTTTTACAGAAAAGAGAGTTTTTCGAGTAGTGCTATCAATTGGGATCTGATTAAATGATCGTTTAATTTTTTTTTATTTACCTGATAAAAGTTGTGGTAAGCGGAGGCGTCGTAATTACCCGTCTGTCCTCTTTTATCTTTTTGTCCAGCATTCATCAGTGGTCCTCGTGGTAGCGCAAGCCCAAAAAGATCGGCGATTGATGTATCTGTTGACGTGCAAATAAAAAAAAATAGTTATCAAGTATACCGAAATTAATTGTTTTTGCGGCATACGTCAGACATATAGACAAATGAATGGTGATTAAAAAAATCATCAACTATGGTGTAAAAATAATGAATATTTTTTAGTTAAAAACCAAAAATGAAGGTGTATTTTAAATAAATACTAGGCTTTATAGACATAGAAGCCAACAATCACAAAAAAGAAGTTAAGGAAATGATACGTTAATAAACATGTAATATTATTAAAGTTAAAGTTACTTGGAGTATATTTTTGATTCTTGTAAATGTAAACACCATTATTGCGAGGGTAAACATGCATAACTTTAATAATCAAACATTCAAAAAAGCAAATATCAATATCTTTTACCATTTTCAATCATCAAACTTTCAACAAAACTCTATTCTTTTGAATAACATTGATTTTCATAAAAGTTTTGTAAGTTTACTACGCAATGTTACACTTGACATAAAAGGATATTTTAAACGTAATCTCTTGCGAAAATTTCCGCGAATGGACATACACTAAGCTATTCCTCGATTATTTTACAAAAGTCATATGTAACAAGGCAAGCTTTACGTGTTGTACAACAATGAAAACCTTAAATTGATATAAGATTTAACTTCTAGGTATTAATAAAATTCCAGTAATATTTATCCTAATATAAACACCGAAAATTGCTAAACATGGCGAACATGGCTGACAAAGGAAAGAGATAAAGAAAATGGAGCAAACTCACCGTCGACACACGCAGATCCAGAATTGACGGTGGAAGCTGGCTCGAACGAGAACTTGGAGCTGGCGAACGAGCTCTGGGACGAGGGGCTATGTAGATCGAGCAGCATGTTGATGGATTGCAGCTGATGTAGGTGCTGTTCGCGCTCGTGTTGCTGGAGCCCGAAGCCCTCGCGGCAGTCTCTCTCGGAGGATCCTAGGCTCTCGTCGTAATGATGCATCGTCGCCTTCTCCAGAGGAGATACCTGAGAAACCGACTGCTGGGCCCTAAGCGTTGGCGACGAAATTTGACTACCGCTGCTGGAGCTTTTGTTGCTACTGCGAATTTTTGGCTCTTGTAGGTCCAAGTCGGCGAGCGTGCATGAGCTCTTTTCAGGCTCAAACTCGTACGAGAACTGCAATAATTAAAAGGCACGTCAAAAACGGCGACACATGCGTAATATAGATCATTGCCGAATGTCATTAAATTTAAATGTAGACACTTTCGTGAATATGCAGCTACAGGATACAGCTACAGCTTTTTTATCGCGTGAAAACAACCAAGGCTTGTAAACAAACAATATTAAACTGAAAGCTTGTGGAACTGGAAAGTAAGTAATGGAAAGAAGAAAATTATATTTTTCAATTAAAGGAAAGAGATAAAATTTTAATAAGACAGACATATGCGTCTACTCAATGTTCAACTATAACTCGACAATTTTTATTACAAGCGCACAGTTTTATTAATCCAAGCGAGAGCGCTCGACACTTATGATACCAAATAAGTAGATACTCTGAAAAACTACCGGACAAGTCTGTAAATTTAATAAAATGCTCACCAATATTTTTGATTTTACTTTTACTTCCCAGAAATTTTAGCGTGATCACAATGGACTTGACAGCCGAGCAAAATACACCCTTAGCTTTGCGCATTACATACATGTGTATAACTTAAATATACCATTAGCCGACTGAATTTTCGAATTTCTAGGAAGCAGACGGAAGGACCATGCCTATACCTGTGTTTTTTTTTCAAACTACCACGTGTTCATACTTAGATTTACGTAAACACGAGTCTGAAACCACTCAAAAGATGCGATGGTATAAGTATATAATATAACCCAAGTAACACGCGTATATTATATGCTCGGAGATTGATCTCTGGGATAAGTACGAATGCACCCTGATTGTATACAAACAGTGCGTCGTTGCATTCTTGGAATACCCACATCGTGACAACCGCCCCCCCCCCGTTTTCATACACATTTGCGTGATGAAAAACTATTCTGAACACGATCAGACGATGGATCGGAATGTTTGGGTAATTTGTGCTACGGTTTTATGGGCGAGGTTGAATGTAAACAAAAAATTCTCGGTAAGGAAGCGCTTGTGACTTTGAGGTGTAGATAATTCATGTGTTGGTAATAAATGGGGCTTGGGCAATATTTTTAAATTTGTCAAGACATGTCTACAACCACAAGTGATCTCACGACTTAATAAAGATTTTGATGCTTTTGTTTGCAATTTGATGAAGATGAATTTAATTTATACACACGAGCGCGCGCGTAAGATACCTGACAGGGTGTAGTGCAATGAGCAAGTGATCACAAAACATGTCGGTACTTGCAAGACGATTAAAAACAGACTATACTTGCAATGTGCATTTACCATCCAGCATGAGTATAGTCGCGAAGAAATCTGTATCAAAACAAAATATAAGTGAGTCGGCACTTGATCTGATACCACTACTCGACCGTACCATATTTATAGCATAAAAAAGAAAAAAAAAAAAAAAAAAAAAAAAAAATGAGAGATATCTTTAAACAGAGGAAAAAAACTAGAGGCACTTACTTGTTGGTACAGGGTTGGCATCCTCGCGGCTAGTCGCGGCTCCCACCTGATGTTTCCTTGGCTCTTTTCTCTCTCACAGTAGTGACAACAATCGGTGCAAATTACGCAAATCTCCCGCGAAACACGTGTACGATTATAGAAATAATCTCACGTCAAAAAAACAAAAAAATTTTGCGCAAGGAATGAAAGTAGAAAAAAACCACCAGAGGAAAAAAGCACTAATTCCTGTAACGACTTGTCAAGTGGTGTAGTAATGCTGTTTTTTCGCGCCCGCGCGAGGTTTTTCCTTTTGATCCTTCGATCGATGGGATGAAAGGATGAGCGGCACGACCCGCACGACGAGTGCCAAGACAAGACGAGAAGATAATGGTGCAAAACTGTCGACGACCCTGCGCCCTGCGCCGATTCAGCAGTGTGTAATGTGTGTGTAGGGTGTAGGTAGTAGGTACTTTATCTTCCCCAACTTCGACGCCTCGACTGAGCTCCTCGGGTGACTTGCTCACATCTTAAGGTATGGAGTGTATACCTATATATATTTTCCTCTATTGTAACTGTGCGACAAAGAGAAAAACACACCGTCGGCGAAAGCGCCGGTACACTTCCTCCGGTATCCCCCGGCGTTCTCATGAGAAAAGGGGGGAGGGTGTTGTTGTCTCCCCGCATTTTGTAAATTTTTTGGGTTTGCATTTTGCAATGTAAGTAAGTAGGTAATAAATGGCTACTTTTTTGACTCATAAACATGTGTAAGAGGTGAGAGACGTTCACAAAAAAGATCTGCACAATGTAGACACCATTTTCTGATTACGGATTGATCGATCGTGCCACCTGTAATAGGTATATATCAAAAGCCACGATAAATTTTTAAGAGAAATAGCAAAGTATACCACGAAATAGCTCTTTCAAATCTTTTTCCCACTTTATTATGGGTGCGAAGTAGGGGGACCCTAGCTAGAACTTATTGTATAAAAAAAATTTTTTTTCAAGAATAATCAAGATTTTCGGGTTCAATAATTTGTTTTAAAGATAACAGTAATTAAGTCTAGTACTGGGTTACTATACCGTTTCTATACTACATGTAGCCATGTAGGTGGAGCCATTTTTCCGAGGTAAACAGGGACACAGCAAATATGGCCAGACTCCGTCATCGAATGAGTTTCAATTGATTTACAAACTATGACATTATCCCCTATTTTTCTTCGAGAAGAGTGTAAAGAAAATAAGCGGGCAAGGAAAATAAAGCTTTTATTCGTCCGACAAAAGCTCTTATTAAATAATCATTCAATTCATAATTTACTAAATGTTTTTATTTTTTAAAACTATTAAAATGTGACTAGAAACTCTTTTGAAAAATTAATTAAGATAAAAGATTTTAACTGAGGGTACTAATTAAATTAGAACAAACAATTTTAAAAGAATAAAAAATGTTACTTTATTTTTACTCTTGTTTCATATTCGATGAATCAAGCATTTCTACTTCACTAGTAGACATGTCATCTCCCTTAGATGAATTTTCAGTCCACCCAGAAAATAAATTAACTCTCAATTTTTCCATTTGTTGATCTTCCCCTGTAGCTGTTGTAATAGTTTCATCCATTTTTTTGCGAGACTCTCTAGACTCGTACTTCGGTAGCTCTAATGGAGCATCTGTAAAAAAGTATAAACATTAAAATATTTTTTTCCATTCATTTTATTTAAAAAAAAATTGTAATTACCCGGAAATGGAGGGGTTTCATTTATAAGTTGTTCTAAAACAAATCCCAATAGTGTAGTTGTGAAAGTATCATCTCTTCTGATGCCAAGAGCTCTGTGACATGCATCAACTGCTTCTTGAGCATTACCCATAAGAGCATGTGTAAAACCAATTGCAGAATAAGTTGCCGAACTGAGCGGATTTAATACCAACGCCTGAAAATTGTGATTTTTAAAATTGTTTGGTAAAATTTGTCAAATTAGTTATGCTTGCACACTAGTTGTTTACCTGTTGATAATAATCCAATGCCTCTTCATATTTTTTCAACTTTCTGCAAGTATGTCCTAAGTTATTTAACAGAGCTTCCCATTTGCTTGGGAGTATAACATCCTTCCGTCCGTTTTGAATTTTTTTCATGGCTTCTTTAAACTGCTTCTCAGCATTTTTATAACTGTTTTTAAATAAAAAAATTATTGTTTGTAGAATTTCTTATAAAAAAAAAAAAAAAAGAACTTACTCTAAATTATAGAAAGAAATAACAGCAGTTTCATGTATTACAAATGGATCATCAGGAGCTATGCTCTGTGCTTGTTGGAAAAATTTATCTGCTAATTTAACATTGTTGGTCAAACCACATTCGAGACCTATGTACAATAGTGATAAATGACACCCTTTCATTAATTGTGAAGCTTTGAAATAAGCAGCCATTGCTTGATCGTGCTCATTTTCAACTGCAAAGGAATGACCATAAGCTAGCCATGCTGGACCAAATAAGTGATCTAAAGACGTGGCTTTTGCTAAGTATCTTCTAGCTGGATCACTTTTTCCTGGAATGAGGAAAAAAAAAATTTATATATGCAACCAATTGGCATAATCTTTGTTATTGATTCATACCTATACTGTAATAATAACAGCCAACTGCAAACCATGACAGCGCTAAATCTGGATATAGATCCACTAATTTATGAGCCAAATAAAATAAGGCTAAAATAATGTTTTCATGAAACTGTAATTAAGAAATTATTTGGCAGTTTACAATAGTAGTGTAATCAATTCATTACCATTTGTCTTTCTTAATTCTACTAAACAAGCTATGTGTACAGGTAAACAGGCACTATGGTATGGATCAGATTTTAATATACTGTAAGAAAATTCTAAAATGATTGAAAAGCTTATTAAAACAATTGTCGTAAATTTAGATGTAGGATTATACCTTTCTGTCAATGAGAAGCATTGATAATAATCACAATTGTAATATAGTCTTTCTGCTTTAGCAACTTTTATGTCCAAGTTATTCTTTAAACTATCTTTAACAAGTACTCCATCAGATACTAGGAAATTATTCTCTGCTGGTGCTTGATATTTTTTCAATTTACTTTCGTACAGAAGTTTCACTAATTCAGCATCAGATTCTTTACACTGTTCAACAAAGGGTAGAGATTCCAAAAGTTCGTTTTCTAAAAAATTTGTTAGCACACTGTTCTTTTATTTCCTTGGTATGCTTTTTTTAAAATAAAAATAAAATTACCTTCAGCTGCAGAAAGCATCTGATTTTGTACAAGGGCCTCAAAAGCTTGATAAGAATACACATCAAGCTGAAGTGATTGCTTGTAACATTCAGTGGCCACTGCTCTGTTATCCATAGCTTCGTAAATCTTCCCTTTGATGTATAGGATCGCACTTTTTACCTAGAGCAGTACACTATTGGTTATTAAATTTATTTATGTATTTACAGAAAAAACTTATGAGTACTAACATTTTTTGGAGCATCTTCTATAACTATGGATTGATCAAAGAAGCTGCTTTCTGTTTGATTCATGTTTGTCAAGGTTTCAAACTCATTTATCACTTGCACTGCTTCTGTCAATTCTTTAGCTTCGTAAAGAGAACGAATTACTAAGTAGTGACATAAGACATTTTTCTAAACAAACATTAGTCGATTATTTCAAAACTAAACATTCAAAAATATACAATTTATATCATGTTTTTTTTTTTTTAATTTCAACCTTTTCCAGTCCACGACTTCTGATTAAATGAGCCGCCCGGTGATACTGCTTCATCAAGTACATACACTGAGCCAAAACGCATACATCTTTGAAGTTTTCATTACCTAATGAAAGAACTTTATCTGCCCAAAACAAAGCTGCATTGTACAAGTGCTAAAATTAAAAAAAAATCGTTTCTTCTAACAATTACAAAATACAAATAGATGAAGAATGAATACATTAATTACCATGTCAATGTAATGCTTGACTAGTTTTCGGTAAGATTCTAAATCAATGCTTTTATTTTCCAAAACATTGCTCATACTCTCGTCAGCGCTCAAAGAATCTCGATTCGACATTGTTGAAAAAGAATAGTTTACAAAATATACACTACAAATTTTTAGGTTAACTTAGATTTATTGCAAGTATTCTTATTGTTTATGCCTTTTGCAATTATAATAAGATTAATAACTACCAAATTAACAAGCCAATATATTACATAGATAGCTATATTTTTTAAATAAGTATAGTAACACTTTTTGTTAAATCTTGATAAACTTTTGAATCTCTGTAGATTCTATATATACTCATCTCTGCTTTTGTATCGATTTTTGCGAAAACTCGATCGGTAAGTGTGTTTAAGTTTAACGGAATAAAAAATATTTAAGTCGACATAACATATATATATATAAAGGTATTGGGGAAACGGAAAGTTTACAAAAATATGTTTTAATTTATGTATAAGATTTATTGAGTGTAATGAATCACATTTTTTAATAACAAAAAAAACTGATCATTTATAACGAAATCATTATTTTATCATCAAAAAAAAATAAATATATTCAAAAGCAAACAAAATTTTTCGTATTATTAATGATAAAAAATAACTACGTAAAACTTAAATATATACGCCACCTTTTAACAAAAATCAAACGAAAGAAAATAATTGTATATTACAATATATAACAGCAATGGTTGTAGTCGGCTTTTCACAGTTTTACATCACTAAATGCTTTTTTTGGGTAAAAACAAAGAAAGAAAATACAAAATTTGGATATCTTTCGAAAAAATTGTAAACATTTAATGATTTTTTTCAAACTTGTTAAAATTTCCTCTTCGTAACGTCGCAATAGTCTTTTAATTTAACCACTTTCCAGACCAAATAAATCTGTTCGATAAGTCAACTTTTTTTGTGTTTTTCTGGCAATGAATTTTCAATTCCTTACCTACGCCGATTAATTAAAGCCTGCACACGTGAAACTGAACGAAAAAAATTCTTGTTTTACTCAATATTTCTAATACTGTCTTGATCTGGTAACAAGTGGCCAAACAATGAGAACGTGAATATCGCTGTGAGTCCAAACAAGCCTACTGTCGTGGTTATAGTAAACAGTTGGGCATAGTGATATCTAAAGAACCAAGCGAGGCCTAACACGAGTGTCACAATACTGACCAACAGCCTGCTGAGATCCCATTCAGCTTGCGCTGACCCAATACCTGCACCTGCCGGTATGTTCTGATAAGGTGGAGGATTAAAGTACATATGCGAGGAACTGTCTAACGTAGTTGTGGCAGTTGGGGCTGGACGCGGCTGGTGGATTAAACAATGCACAACGCAATTGTTAAAGAAGCCACACTGTTCCAGGGTTATTTCGTCGGGCTGAAGAACGTGACCGTTAAATACTAGGCGAACCAATTTTCTAGACTCCAGCTCCAATTGGAAATGTTTCCTGAAATATGATAGTAGAAAATATAAATGCATTAAAAAAGACTATTTACTAAATAAATGGATTTAGTGATGTGTCTCGTATTTTACCAATGACTCATCATGTATTTTTTATTCAAACTTATTTACATAATTTACCGTAAGTCAACTGTTAATAGATTAACTTTTAACGTTAATTTTCAAGCATTACGTCTTAAAAAATAATTGGAAAAATGTGTAAAAAAAAAAAAAGAAATGAAAGTATACGGCTTAAGAGGATAATAAAATTACCTTTTGAAGTCGCCAAGCATTTCATTGAGATTACCAGTAACTAATTTTTGATCATCGTTTATGAATTTCAGCTTTATAGAAATATTTTTCTCATTGTCATTCGTCACATTGGCATCAGTCTGTTCTGATTTTGAAGATGCCACTGCAGCGTCATTGCTTGTTTCTGTCGTTTTTGTTTCTCCGATGTTATTACTTGCTTCAGTCGAAGTTTTTTCAACTTGATTAACTTTGGTATCTGCTTCCTCATTATTGAAAGAATCCATGGCTCTTATGAGAACCTCCTCATTTGTGGCAGCTGGAGTTGCGGCTGGCTCGGCTATGACTGTACTCGTAGCTGCAATCATCAAAAGCACAATCCTAGTCCTTGTTGTACAAACAAACAAACAAACATAATCTTGACAACATTACCTGGTAGAGGAGACTCAGGACAGCTGGCATCTACTTCGCTGCTGCTACTGGAATTCGACTGCCTGGATTCGTTGTCACTATTGTCTGTAGGGTGCTGCTGAGACATGGCCAGTACTTGAACCGGGTTAGCTCTAAGGGCAGCGATGCGCGTGCGAGTGCGTTCCTGAAGGATGAGCACGGTGCGTATGAGCGGCTGGTCGCCGATATTCGTTGAGCACCAGGCTACCCATCCTACAAAGAGTGTTCCTACTATCATAAAGAAATTCAGCACCTCGTCACCTACTCCTTCTATAAGAGTCATCTCGTCGGCCGTTGCACAACTGACACCTGAAAAAACACGAAAACAGGGCTTACAAATGTGTACACCTTACATACTCAATTATTTAGGAATAAATCAATAGAATAAATAATAAGAGTAAGCAAGCTAGTCTTGAATTACGGTGATCAACGACTAAAACCAAAATGATTAGTTAATAGCCCTTGAGCATTAGCCGAGGATTAATTAACTTGCGGAATTGCAGATTTTCGATTAATGCGGAAGCTTTTGCTGTTCTCACCTGGTTCGCGTTATATTGTAGCGGAGAAGAAGGTTGATCGTTGATGATGTAGAGAGGTGGTGTTGGTGGATGATGAAAAGTGGTGGACGAAAACGAGAGCCGCTTTAGGTGTACACCTTCGTTCGCTTACACAAGTTCGTACTTAGATAATGGGATTGTTGAAAAACATTTCAACGACTTGGACGATTAACGTCTCTCTGTGTTTGCTCTCCTCTTCCTATTATTATTGTTAATTTCGACTTGAAAATGCACGTAATACACAACAAACCACTAACGTTAAACTGAAGTGAGGTAGTTACTGTGTCGATCAAAGACAAACCAAACACCACAGACAGCTGACAATTTTCGCTACAAAAATATATTACTTAAGATATTTTCTGATGAGAGAGTGGATAAATTTGTCACTGGTGTTTATTTTTTTTGCTGATGAACTACTAGGGAATTTCACGTGACTAAGAACTAGAGACTTTAAAACATTTTTGTTGGTTACGACTGAGAAAAAATGGCATCCAAATTGGCGCGTAATTCAAATCTGAACTACTTTCATTGTATGTAAAATATTTTATTTTTTAAAACTATAATTCCCCATAGCGATATCTTTCGACTCATTTAGTTTTTTTTTTTTTTTTATTACCATTAGGGACAAAATAGATTTTATTACATTTTTTGTTTCAATTGAAAGAGTAAATTTTTTCACTCATGTAACCGAATAATAATAACTCTGCCATCGAAAATTTGGAAATCGCTGCTGTTTTTTTAATCATATTGTTTATCAAAGATAATTTAGTATGTCCCCTTAAAAATATTGAAAAAAATGGTTTTATTTTGATTTTAATCAATTAGTTTAGTAGTTTAGTTACAAACGAAAAAATGCATTTTTTCCCAACTTCAGGAGGAGATACAATAAATTAATGAAACCATCGCGTAATTCGCGAAGCTGAAGAAAAATTACAATAGGAATACTTAGATGTTAGTTCATACATATTACTGCAAGTGGTTTTGTTTATGAGTAATTTTTGAGTAACTGTGCAAGCGTTATAAAAGTAACATAAGTATATATAGCCTAATGCGCTTCAAGCAACCTTAGGAGTCTCGGAAAACTGTGGTGAGAATACATTGCTATGATATATTTTTATACCTGATACTTAGGTATTTATTGTTCTAAGAATAATGAACTGATAAAAGTAATAGTACTAGAAAAGTCGATTATGATGATGAAACGTTTCACTTTGTGTGATCTCATCGTTACTTGACTGCGTGTGTGCCTCGGATATTTGAAAGTATGTACCTAAGAAAATCTAGCCTATATTATTTTATTTAAATAATAATTTGAGAGCATACAGTAATTAATCGTTGTTCACCAAAAATGAAGGTATTTTGGAAAATATACAACGCATTCAGCTGAATTTCAGAAAATTTTTAAAAACTCGTTTGATATCTTAAAATACAGGTTTGCAGTTATAAATAGATATGACGTGAGAAAAAATAGAGGGTGAGGATCAAAAAAGCAGTTCAAAAAATAGTTAAGGAAAAGAAAAGAATCGCAAACATGGACACGGCGAAGACACCCATGGACAGCATTCTTCAAAAATTGGCTGGTCTCAGTTCAGGCCATGAAAAAGCTCTCAAGCAGGGCATTTACAATGCAGTTGCCCTGTTACTCCTGTGCATTGTATGCTCTGCAGGGTATGGTCTTTATATTGTGCTTGGTCCTTTCTTGAAGCCACTGATATGGGCTCTGTTGTGTGGTGCAGTACTCTTTCCCATCAAGTCTTCTCTGGCAACAGTCGTGCATTCTTGGTTCAGCACAACCCAAGAGTCACACAAGCCCTTTCTATTAAGTCTAGCACTAGTTCCTATTAACATTTTTGATACAACCTCCGAGCTGATTGGTTTGGTTTTACAAAATCATCTGAGATACATTTTGTGTGCTTTTATGTCGTTTACTACTTTGTTAACGATTTACAATTACACTCCAACTATTCTCAGTTATTCGATATGGAAGCTGGTGGCAGCCTTCAATACTATGCTTGATTTTTTCATATCAGTATGTAACATTTATGTGGTAAGTTTATTTTTGTGGCATTCAATTTTTTTTGTCACAGTACGACTTGGTAAACGTTTTTTATTTGTTTCAGATAAGCCTTGTTATAATAGGATACTTTTCACTCCTATATATGTACTGGACTCCTGAAAATAGCTCTCGATTTCGTAAAAGCTCTTATGTAGTTTGGTTCTTTATCAGTTTGTATCTTTCAAATGCTATGGGAGCATATCCAACATTGACATTTTGTGGTCTACAAGTGCTATATTCAATTGGATTTATACATGAAATCATAGTATTGTTACATGATCCAGAGGTAAAAGCTAGAAAATTATCACTTACAGATGTTTTCAAGCAAGTATTAACAAATGGTGAAGTAAGGACATCGAATGATAGAGAGATGCCAGTATTATTAGAGGATGAATCTTTGATGGAGGAAAATGAACAAATTGAGCAAAGTGATAAAGAAAAATCAACAACATTGCCTCCAAAACCTTTTCTCAAAACAACTGGAAGATCTATGTCAATGATTACTGATGTGGGTGGGAAAGCTTTGTACGACCAACCCACTAAACGTGTAAAATCGGCAAGTGACGTTTTGACCAACAAAATATCGATAGCCGATCGTTATTTATTAAGTAAGTTGCGCTCAGAGATGAAAATGTCAATAGACTTTGATGATACTGCTGTTGATACTGATAAGTACATGTATGGAGCAATGTACGCCTGTCTTCTGATGATCCTATGGAAGCACAAATGGATCGTAGCTATACTCATTGTCCCATTAGCGTATTATTATTTAAAGAAATTGAATTCTTACTTTGGGATCGGTAATATGATATCAAATCAATTTCTCTCGATGACGAATCCGATTACATCCTGGTGTCAGGAGCGACACCAAGCATTGATACCTGTTAGCATTAAAGGCTTGTATAACGTCAGTATTATTGTTGACCAGAAAGTAACTCACACTCTGAAGGGATCCGTTGATGCAATGTCAACAACTGCAGTCATTGTTGCACTCATAATTTTTGTCATATGTACAATGATTTTTATAACCGTTCAAGTAAGTATATTATTTAATCGAGGCAACATAATTACTTTAGTGCATATGTTATACTTAAATTGATTACATTGTGTATGTAGGTTTACACAGAAGGAGTGCATCTTGTCAAAGTAAGTGGAGAGATTTTAAACTCTACTTTAATGAATAATCCTGACATTGATTGGGTTCCACAACAGCTGGAAGAATCTGTAAATAGTGTCTTGGATAGTATTTATATGCATGGAAGATCTGCTATTTCAAACGGAGTAAGAATCCTTTATTATTTTTATACTTTAAACTAAATTTTTTTACCCAATGAGATTTTTATTGTAGATAGAAAAACTTGTCAAAGATTTAGATCCTGTGAAAGCCGAGCACGTTGAAAAAAAGTTTTTAGAACTCTGGGATAGGTTGTATCAGGCATGGATGATGTCAAATGATAATCCAGATTTAATTGGACCAACTGTTGATGCAAATGTAGCTTTTTCTGCTTGGGAGAGCTTAAAAGACGGATTCGGAAAAACACCTTTACGTTAGTAAAAATAGTTTATCTGTTTAAGAAGGAAAAAAAAATTATTAAAAAAATGTATTCACCAAAAATTTTAGAACTCTTCAACATGAGTAGTATCCAAAATTTTGTCAAAGAAAACATTGGTATATTTATGTCAGTGTTGGATTCTGTTTGGAGTATAGTCAAAGGAAACATAACAGTTGTACTTGGCATGATTACCGAATTGATTTACATTGTTTTTATTAGTGGATCAGCGTTACTTAACTTCACATTGAGTACAGTGAGTATTTCATTTTTTATTTCTCATAAATTCATTCGTGGCCAAATTTAATCTTTTATCTGTTAACAGATTGTATTCTTCACTGCATTATTTTATTTGCTCAGTTCAAGTGACAGAGTATACAAGCCAATCGAATTGATCACTAATTTGAGCCCCATAAGCTGCTACAGGTAAATATTCCTTCTAACAATATTACTGAACGTTCTCAGAAGAATTTTTAATTAATCGTTTTGCTTTTCATAAATTACATAAACAGACCTGATGAAAAAGGGTATGTTAAAAAAAATGATTTTTATAACCAGGTAGAAGTAAATTAGTGCATTGAATAATGAAATAAATAAGCGGTGTTTTAATAGAATTTAAATTTTGCACCCAATTTTTGTACAGTCACGTAGTTAGTTTTTGAATTAACAAAAATATAATCATACCCAAATTATAGAGGATCTAATAATTTTGAACAATGTTTATATCGCACGGATTTTTATTTGCTATTAGATTTGCTGTGGCTTTGCAAGAATCTGTGATCGGAGTATTTAAAGTCACGTTTAAATTGGCTTCCTTTTTCGGCATGTGGACTTGGTTTATTCACAACTTATTTCAAGTAAAAATCATCTACTTGCCGACGGTTTTCGCCACTTTATTAGGAGCCGTGCCGTTTATCGATGTCTCAATAGTTTGCATTCCTGCAACGATCGAACTGTGGTTCACGCAAGGCGCTCTCATCGCCCTTGTTTTTTTCTTACTGCATTTCTCTGTCTTTACCTGGGCTATCACGGACTTTTACATGGAAATAAAAGGGTACTTATCTATTTTAACGTGACAAATTTCTCATTTAAGACTTTGATTGCACGCCCATATAATTTTTCATAAATTTTCAGAGGTGGACATCCATACCTCACTGGATTATCAATAGCAGGGGGTATATTCTGTTTAGGAATAGAAGGTGCGATATTTGGCCCTCTGCTTTTGTGTTGTATCATGGTGGTGATCAATCTGAGCAGAAAATACCTTCAATCTCCAACTAAAGAGGCAATTAATACGATTAATTCACAAATCGATAATTTCGAATGTTAGTAAGTAACAACTAAAGAAAATTTTTTTCTACTGATATATATATATATGCTAAATTCAGAGGTAAAATTTTAAAAATTTACATGAAAAATTAACATGAAAAGTGCGCTTGTGCCTTCCGCCCGTTTTGGCTGTAATTAACATTAAAATAAGTATGTGAGAAATTTTATATTTTAAGCATATACGTTCGAATTTTAATCAAGGCGAGAGCCGTTCTTCTCAAGATTAACGCTTAATAAGTGCACAATGAACCTGTGATGTTTATAACTCAAAGCCAATCAATGAAACGAAAAAGTCAAGTAATAATTTTCTTACTATAGAATATAGATACTGACCACTGTAAAAAAGTATTTTTTTAATTTATTTTTCGAATGAGTATTTAACAATTTATACATATTTATTTATTAAAGAGATAAAACATTCGACTGTTGATCAGTTTGAATAAAAAAAAAAAAGAGAATTAACACAATTTATTTTACTTTTATGTATATATTTATCGTTGCGTGGTATAAATTAATTTATTGAAAATAAAAAAAAAAAAAAAAAATATGCTGTTGTAAGTGTAGAATGAAGTTTTGGCAACCTGCAATCATTTGTTTGTTTACTTTGCTTGCCGAAAAATTTTATTCAAGTCAAACGTAACCAAAAAAGTTTTGTATCGCAACAATAAATCAAGAAAAAATTACAAAGTGTCGATTTTTTTCGATTTTTAACAAAATGTTGGGTGTCATAATTAGCATCCTAGCAATAATCCTTTTCATCATGATTGCGTTCGAAGTGTATTTGCACTACGAAATGTATTTTCCTTCTTAACGTACAGCACAAAATCTGTGATGGCAAGAACAAACAACTTATACCCTGGTTATGCTAAATGTATGCATTAGCGATTTCATCAGAAAAAACGCATATCCTCCGTCATCGATTTTTGCGCCATTCGATGATTGCAATTGACATTTTCAAAAATTTAACAATACGGGGGAAAAATTTCAATTGCTATTGAAAATTGTTTTTACAACAAAGTTACCATAGGATTACTTTATTTTTCGACTGTGTATGCATTTGATGGATTTAAGTTTATCAAGTTCGGAAAGGACGACTTGTACGTCCGAGACTCGACGATTCGTATCACTGATTCGCGAAAGGGACGTGACGACAAGATTCTTGGTCACCTCTTGGGCAGCTA
The DNA here is from genome assembly GCF_036245765.1 of Copidosoma floridanum. Classification (NCBI taxonomy): domain Eukaryota; kingdom Metazoa; phylum Arthropoda; class Insecta; order Hymenoptera; family Encyrtidae; genus Copidosoma; species Copidosoma floridanum. The sequence goes on from NW_028321890.1 coordinate 31,412,666, forward strand.
CAGGTTGGGAAGAATGAAAATGGATTGTTTTCTTGTGGTTCAACACGTGAAAACCGTTTTCGGAAAATTGACCGGGTATGTTTCCAAGTTCCAGCCAAACAAACAGCGCCAGATTATTGGACATCACCTCTACCTCAAAATCTCTTTCGCTCAATGATGCGTTAGCAAGGACTCGCGGTTCGATTTTTACCTGAAATTAACCATTTTGCGAATTTTTACCACCAGTTTGTTGATCGAAGTGTATTTTTTTAGTTTCAAGATAAAAATAAAACCCATATCCCGTGCTTACCTTAACGTCATTTCTTGGCAAGTCAACTTCTTTCAAGGCATGCGGGTAAACGTAATTGAGTGGCGCTATTCGCCGGCCGCTGGCATCTTTCAATCGGAATTCCACGAGACAATGTTCCCTCGCCTTTGCCAGACTCCCACAGCCAGCTTCTTCCAAAAATTTGTCAAGCCACAGTCGCCCCAATACTTTCGATTCTCTGGGACTCTAAAATTTTTTTGGATCACTTTTCAAAAGTTATGATTATATATTTCCATGTGTAAGAAAAAAAAAAAAAAAAAAAAAAACACGCACGCACTTACAATTGAGAGATTCGTAAGATTGTGGGTGTACACTGCTTTCGAAGTGCTCCATTCGTAGAGGACGATTTCTGCCGTTAGATTTTCCAACGCATCCGGTAAATCTGAAATTCCAAAAACCACAAGTTCCCTGGCTGCGGACAGCTGCGGAGTTATAATCACGGGAGCGAAAAAATCTTTGGCGTAATAGTGCAGCATTTTCCAACGACCATCGAAATCTGCGCGAAAAAAAAAAAAAATCAAAATTCAACGATTTCGTCCCACGGCGTTTTATTGAATATGAATATTCACCAATGGATGACCAAGAAGGCGCTTGCCAAACATCGTTGAGCTGCCAGTAAAGCGCACCCATCGTCATGCCCTCGTTTTTCGTATTGAACGAACTTCTCATCTGACGATACAGTTCCGTCTCGATTCTCACGGCCACCGCCTGAGTGACTTGACTGAGGTATACGTAATCCATTAAACGCACCAGGGAGTTGTTACTCCCCGGAATATCGAGATTTTTGGATATCAACAGTTTCATAAAGTTGGTGCCACTCGGCAGGTGCTGGCGATGTTCCATGAACGAGCTTTCACATTGCAAATCGTTGGGGTGCTCGATTGCCGACATCAGGGTCCAAATCGACGGCAGAGCTTGGAATCCGTACTCGGACGCGAACCTCGTCACTGGATACTGATTGATGTCCCAAGGGTCCCTCAAGTAGTTGTAATAGTGAACTGCGACAAGCAATCGAAGATGAGGACTTTGGAATAAAAGGGGAGGAAAATTAATCATGGAATCCTCTCACCGTCGCCATAATAGTTCGAGTAAGGATTCGATTCGGTGTAATTGTTCTCTTCGCTGTAAATCCCGTTGCTCGGACTCGAAACCACAAACGGCCTCGTCCCGTCCATTATCTCAGCCTCGTGCTTAATCACATCGGCGTAAAGCTTGACGTAATCTCGCTTGTAAATCTCTTTGGATCCAGTGCCGTACCAGTTGCCGTAGAGAGCAGCTTCATTCTCGTTGTTGCCCGCCCACAGGACAATGCTGGGGTGGTGCTTAAGTCTCCTCATGTTTTGGACAACCTCGTCTTTGACATTGGCGAGGAAGGATCGCGTGGTCGGGTACATGTTGCAGGCGAACATGAAATCTTGCCAGACCATGATCCCGTACTCGTCGGCTATGCTGTAAAACAGGTCCGACTCGTAAACGCCGCCGCCCCAAACTCGCATCATGTTCATGTGAGCGTCCCTGCTGGACTTGAGCAAGTGGCGCAGGGTGTGCTCGTTTGACAAATTTTCCGGTACTGCGCTCGACGGGATCCAATTCGATCCCTTGGCGAACACGGGGATGCCGTTTATCGTGAAATAAAAACTCAATCCTTCCTCTAGCCGCTCTTGGACGAGCTTGACAGTTCTAAATCCAATTTTCAGCTCTTTCTCCGCGACATCGGAATCCATTTTAACTTTTACACTCAACGAATACAATTGCGGCTCGCCGTATCCGTTCGGCCACCATCGTTTAACTTTGTTCTAGGGTACACGAGTTGATTTTTCAAACGATCAAGACACAAATTATAACGTGTCAATGCAAATACATGAAGAATAAAAAAAACTCACCAAAGGTATATTCAATACTACAGATGTATTAGCTTCATTATTCGTAACGATTAACTTGGAAAGCGCGCTTTTGTTGGTGTACAGGTTTTCCAATGAACACTCAACGTTCGTTTCCTTATCAATAATAGTATTTTGTTCTCCAAAAGTTTTGAAAAATACTATCACGACAACTTGCCAAAAATTATCTCGTTCGTAAATGTCCGTCGTGATTTCTGTTACCAATGCAATTTGCACAGGTTGTAGTTCTACGTCTCTCCTCCACGACAAAAATATATGATAATCAAAATTAATTTACAGCATTACGTTTTTAACGGAATTTTTTTTTTTTTTTTTTTTACTTATGGAAAATATAATAAAATATTTCAAGTACCAGATACCCATTGATGGAAAAGCTGCACCCCAATCCCATCCAAAGCTAGCATGCATTTTTCTTATAAAGTTAACGTGGCATTCGCCGTTATATTCTTTGGGAACGCACTTAGGTGGAACAATGTACTTTTTGCTGTGCTCATTGTACAAATCTTCTGCAGCCTTAACTGCTGATCCGAAAACGACTTTTAACTCGTTTTTATCAGGCTACAAATGAATGTTATTTTTCAGTTGTACGCAGGGAAAAGTTTGAATTTCATTCAAATGAAATAACTAACTTTTAAATTGTTTTTTACATCAAAACTGTATTTTAGAAACATGTTGGACGTTGCCGCTATCCCGATGCCGTTCACATAAATCTCGGCAAACGTGTCCAATCCGTGGAATGTTAAAACAACATGAGGCGCCCTCAATAAATTTTTGTCGACTAAGCGGAGTGAGAAAAAAACTTATTATTGAAATACCCTCAACGATAGATTAATAATTTTTCAAAGCTCTGTACCGTTCACTTGGGTGATGTAAGCAATGGATTCGTTTGCTACCCATCGGTTTCGAACGTCATTGAATCCCTCTAAATTTCTCCCAATCAATCCGGCTTTTTCGAGATCGGTAAAAACCCCTCCTGGTACACTTGCCTCGAAAAAAGTATCTACATTGGAAATAATATTTCCCATCGTATCAACCAAGAATTATCATTAAAATGGATATTTTGTTTCATTTTTTTTACCTGATGACAATATGTTTCCTCTCCACTGTCCATTCAAAGAAACTGATGTGAGTGCATCGAGATCGCCAACTATCAACATCACTGTTAATATGGTTTTTAGGCGATCCATTTTTTTGTTGCAAAAATACTACAATGATAACTAAACGGAAAAATAATGAAAATTATTTTAAATAAGCGTTGATACACCTATTTTGTAACTGATACATGTACGTAAGCATAACGATCTCTGTGAGTGCTTAAAAAGTAAAACTGAACGTGTCTCGCATAGAAATATATTTACTATAGCTCCGAGAGCGAGAAGCTCTAGAGATAGAGGCCGCCCGAGATAGAAAACTGGTAACAGAAAATTATATTTGTACATAAGTACAGTGCAGCCTTCTCAATTTACGGGAAGGAGGTGCGTCGCGAGAATGACCAATATATCTTACTCATGTCCTAGAAGACTTTTATTAAAAATACCACATTTATAAGAGGCAATGTCGCGCGCGTGTTCCCGTAATTATCGCCCGATGTCTTGATTTGATAACGCTCGACTGCCCCGAATGCCGCGATTTGAGGCTCGCTGGGTCTTATATTACCTTGTTTTCCCCTCCTGTCGATGCTCTCTTGCCAAAGTATAGCCTCGCTGTTACCAAGGAGTGTCATTATTATGCTATGCATATCGTACGTTACACGTCTCTTTTTTGTTCTCAAAAGTATACTATCTGATAATAATCTGCGTGAAATTTTTTGCGCTGCTGTGTAATAATTTATTGTGATTTAAGTTAAAAATTAATAATAAAAAAAACAGTTATACCAAAACGACAGAGATACGAATATTCTCGTATAGATAAGATATGCATGGAAAAAAAAAATCCATACTTACTTAACAGCAGATTTGACGTGAACCATCGTTTCACGGATTATTGAATGATGAAGAAAAAAAAAAAAAAAACTTTCGTTTTTTAGAGATTAAGAAAAATTAATTTCGTTCAAGAATTAAATTATATTTTTAAAACATTTCCAAGAGTACAAAATTTGATGCTTATAATCTAACAATTCCGTTTGCTTATAATTAAATAAAATATATAAATTCGTTTAAATAACGATACAATCGGCTTGAGGCAAGCCAAATCTTTGACAACTGCTTGAACAATGTATCAAACATTGTTTTCATCACAAAATTATTTCTCTTACTTTATATTTGTACACTATACATTTCAATAATCTTTAACGTAACTCGTGAAAATTTTAAGGCAAAAAGGAAAAAAAAAAATATTTTCACCATTCCACTAAAGTTGACGGTTATTGGTCCGATAGGAAACACATACCAAAATTATATTTTATCGCTCTTTCATTTGGCTTGCACGTCTAATTTGAGATATTTTTATTTTTCCTAAGTGCGTAATGAACTGTCAAGTTTATTCTAACACTTCTGATGAATCTGGTACTATTGTTTTCTTAAGTAACTGGAATGTGTCAATATAAAAATTTCAAGGAATTTTTGACAAGGCATGTATAACGTAAAAAAACTGCATTAGTTTGATTAAATTAATGCAACACTTAAACTTAGAGCACATGTTACAATTTTTTAAGTATAAAAATACTATGTGCGCTTAAATATCTTACATAAAGAATTAAAAAAGGGAACTATTTTACAAAGTGTATTACACAAAATTTCTTGATCAAGTGTATCCCTGACGAACTTCAATTTTTTTTTTTTTTTTTTAGTTGTTCTTGATGATGGTTTTAAAATAACTATTTCAAATTTTACCATTATTGAAAAATCGTTTTATTCTTAAACGTAAATTCCTGTAAAGTAAATAAAAATTTACTGAAAATTCTGTAGAATGTGATAATTTTAGTTAACTCTGTTGATCTACTAACCCGTCCTCTTATTATTTGCTTCTTGTTTGCATGACGCTATGTGTTCTTCAAAAGTAATACCGTCATGAGTAGTAAAGTTTTTGCAAATATTACAAGATAAACGAGCTTCATTACTGGTTGATGGCTCAGAAAGGCTAACAACTTGATCGTCAAACGCATTGCACCCAGAAGCGTGTTCTTCAATTTCATTTGCTGGAAATGACTTTTGACAAATAGGACATTGGTTCTTTGTAACAACATTTGTTATCAGTGGCTCGTCATCATCACCCGCCTGAAATGAAAAAAAAAAAAAAAAATCAAATAAAAAATTAAAATCAATATCAAATTACTTATAAATTTTTTTTTTTTTAATTATCTTACCAATAGGACATCTTCATCCATCTCATCATAATTTGTCTCAGTTTCTTTTTTGTAATTAGCTCTCGTGACCATGCCTTGCTGCTTTGAATTCAATACATTATTATAAAATTTTTCTTTTGACAAAGATTTTTTCGCTTTTTCTTCTTCAAGTTTTTGTTTCTCTTCCCTTTCTTTCAAACGTTTTTTAACAGCTTCGTTTTTTTTTTGCGCCTCCTCTTTTTCAATTTTCTTCTTGGATTCTTCAAGTTTTATCTTTCGCTCATTTTCTTCCTCACGAATTTTCTTTAAGCTTGCCTGAGCTATTTGCAATTTACTTTGCGTCCTTGATATTGGCGCCGGCTTTATTTCGTCAGTTATATCAACGCATTCACTATTATTTTCCCCTGTCTCCTCATCAATAGTGTGAATTAATTTTGCTATTTCTTCTTCACTTATACTATTTGTTTCTGATGGAGCATTTTTTTTATTCTTTGCCCTTGGACCCTTGTAACTTTTTTTGGGAGGATTAGGTGGTGTTACCCGTATAGGATACTGTGATACATCATCTATTATGTTAGAATTTTTTAAGCTATTATTGTGTGTACTCTTGCGCAAACTGTGTAAATCTGAATTATCAAAGAGATCTAAGTCTGAAGGTTGTCTGTCTTTAAGAACATTATTATCGATTTCGATCATTTCTAAATCTTTATCGTCGCTTTCGACTTTATTTATTTGCGCCTCTTTGGCTTTTTTGGCCACCTCTTCTGCCCTCTTTGCCTGTTGAAATTTTCTCTTTTTTGTGTCATTAAATTCATCATCGGTATCATCGTCTAATATATTTGTGTCATTGCGTGCAACAGCAGCTATAGTATTTAAAGCCTTACGTTTTGTTGCTCGATCATGTGTACCTCTAGAACTGGTGCCAGCTCGGTTGGTGGTCGACTCCTCGGGCTTTTCCGGAAACGGATGCTTATCCAATGACCCGTTCCATCCATTCTTCGTAGCCACCTACAGAAACGTTGAAATCCATAAATTAGTTACGGTGTTTAAAATGAATTACACTGCAATGCTTTACTTTTTAACATAAATACGATTTATTAAAAATCATCATTACAATTATAACATTTCTCATATAGCTTTACTATTTCATTATTGATAAAACAATGCCTAACTCAAAGAAGGCTGCACATATATACGTAATAAAAAAGAAGGTTACACTTATAATTTATTCATTCACCCATAGTAGCAGTCAATATCTTTCATTGATTATTTGTGCTTTGGATTTGTAAATTGCACCTACATTGTTCATTATAAAGCCTATTTGAGCCATTTTCGGGATTATATAAATATGTTAAAGCATATCAATTTTTCTACATTATTAAAAAAACTAGTATTATTGTATACCTACTTACAGGAACATTATGATCGTACACTTGTAAAAGACGTTAATACATTGATAATCAAAGTGTATATTATAATGTATTGATTTAAGCGCGCTAAAACTGATACCCTAATAACTGTTATTACTTAAAGCCTAGATTCATTTTATTAGTCGTTTCAGAATGGCGTGTAAAATTATAAAAAAAAATTTTATACCATTATTTGAGTTGTCATGCAATTAAAAAGTTTAAAAAATTTATTGTAAAACGATATATCGGAAATTCATGATTGTTGTTCGATTCATTGAAAAAATTCGTTGTACTCCACGATGTGGACTATGAAAGCTTATAATATGTTAAAACGTGAATCTTCATAAATTAACTTTTTTTTTATTTTTTTAAATTTAATTTTGAATCTTAATAGTAGTTTTTGTTTCTTTAGAACACGTTTTTAACTATTTTAAATAAAGATGCGTTTGTTTGGAGGTACCCACCTTGATGGGTGCCCCCCATTGTGACTTTTGATTCTCAATAATTTTTGTTACTTCTGCATCGACGAACTGGTCGTGAAGTTTGTCCATTTCTTTACACATGTGCTCCAACATTTCTTGAAACTTTTCCGAATTCAAGTATTCATCATCAAAGCAATTTGGGTTTATTTTTAAATTTGCCTGTTCCATCTCCTTTGGTACTTTGAAATTTTCATCAAAAATGAACTCGTTTATTTTAAATTTATCCAAATTCATTTTTTTAACCATAGTTGGTGTCGGTTTTTTTCCGTGAGATCTTAGTCTTGGGCCATCATTATTGCCTTTCGAACCAGATCTACAGTTCAACGATGGATAATCATCTGAATTGAAAAAAGAATTTTTTTCGTGGGTGGATTCATTACTAGGGCTATCAGTCTGGTTTACACTCGTTTCGAAGGACTCATCATACACAGATTCAGAAGTCTTTCCTTTTTTTAACAATTCATAAGCAGGCCCTGCTACTGTTGTATCACTAGCAAGTACAATGTTTCGATAAGAAAAACTAGGAAGAGGCCTGTGTAAAATTGTTTTGGTAGTTTCTGGTGAAATTTGTGGCTTTGAAGCAGCAGACGATAGAATCGGAGACGTTTGAACCTAAAATTTCAACATAGATTTATTTATTAATGTAAATAAAATGAAAGTTATTTTAAAGAATCGAAAATATAAAATTCTTACGTTTACGTCTGTTTTTGATTCATTCATTTCTATTTTCGATGCATTCAGGGCTTTCATGAGGTCTCTCATCTCATTGATGTTCATGTTTTCTTCAAAAAGACCAGCATCTGTGTAACAACAACAACAACAACAAACTTTAAATATACCTACCACACGAAATGTTTCTCAACGTTTTAAAACGTACAACTTTCTTAAGTGAAATTTATTTACTTATGAGGTAACTTATATTTTTCTACCTACTTATAGCATAATAAAAATTAAAAAAATCTAGAAATCCATTTTCAAGATATTTTACAAAAACAAATGAAATCCCATTTTCTTTGAAAAAAAAAAAAAAAATAATAAATAAAGAAATACCAATCGAGAGGTTAATAAACATGAGATGGTTCCAAAACTTGGTTTCATCATAAAAAAGAAAATCTAAAATGTCAACATACTAGAGAGCTCGTGTCTCATTTCCTCTTCCTCTTGTTCCTGTTTGGAAAGCGGCTCGTCTTTCGTAGAGCCTGCCATGATCCTTTTAGGTGTCCACGTACACCTTCCTCCTGTGTCCTGCAGGAAAATCGAGTCCTCCTGGTTTGATAGAAGCAGCCACGGCCAGAGTTAGACAACAACAATAATACGCAGCAGCAGCGTGGCTGCAACAACCGCGCAACGATCATGCAAAAAACAACAAAAGTTGAACCCACAATCAATGCTCCTCGCGCAAAAGTCTTCTGCCCGTCCGCGTGTTAAGTTACACTTATGGATTGATTCGCCTTTTTTCTATCATCTAAATAATGTACCGATAATCTGAAGGAATGATGATTGCGATAATTAGATTAGAAATACGTTCATGGTTAAAGGAAAATGATGGAAATGCCGAAACAATGAAACTGCCGCAATTGGTACTGCGACCTTTTGTATCGAGTCTCGTATCTCGTCTCTCTCGAGTGTCTCGACTTGACTCGACTGTCTCGAAAAGAATCTCACGCAGGGATTGGATGTTTTGGATCGGCGTTGAAAGAGCGGCTTTAAACGCTTGGCGCCAAAAATGTGTCAATTGTATTCTCGTCTGCAAACTGTGGTGTATGTTGTGGTGTATCGTAAGTGTGTTGTGCTCTGAAGGTTTTGGATAATTTTCATTTTTTGTACTATTGTAGCTAATTACAGCTATTTTTTTCATTCAATGATATAGTTGGTCAACTAATCGATCTCCGTCATGGCAGATGAAAAAACCATCAAATTGATTCACAAAACGTTCAACATTTATGGTCTATCGATAACAAAGTAATGAACATTTTTAAATATTTTGACAGATTATATTTAATAATTAGCATTCTGCCGAAAAACTAAAATTTGTTTGTTTATTTTCAAGGAAACTTAGTACAATCGTAGCTAAACACTTGCAGAGTAATCCAGAGCTAGATCCAGAGAGTTGGTTAACAAGAGTTGTAGAACAAATTTTAACTCAGAATTTGACCACTCCACAGGTGGATATTGAACACATAAAACTTGCCATAAAAGAGTGTATCAAGCCAGAAAGTACCTTGCAAGAAACAGAGACTGTTTTAAATGTCATAGATGCCTTTACAGTGCCAAAAGTTGTTTATGACTTGAACAAGCAAAAATATGTGATAGAAAAGGCCGATTTTGATTTATTTCCTGATGCCAAACACAAATCGCTCGTGTTCAAAGAACGTTTAGATTTATTGTGGTACAAAACACTAAAACACCCAATTTTTGCTCCTTCTAAATTGGGGCGCACTGACGAAAATAAGCTGCAATTAGTTCCAATTGAATATTTATTAAGCGAATGTAAGACAAAAAATGTTTGTATTATGGGTTTGTTGTCGCAGATAACTGAAGGACACTTTTACTTGGAAGATTATGGTGGATCAGTTAAGTTAAATCTGAAAAAAGCCAGTTTTAACTCTAGTTTGGTTGTGGAAGGTTCAATTGTTTTAGCCACTGGTAAATACTCAGATAAAGTATTGCACGTAGACAATATAGATTTTCCACCACATGAAGCTCCAGACGAAAGTAGAGTGAATTTTGGTGATGCCAATGTTTTTGGTGGCCCCCATCCATTGTCGTTGAGATTTTCAGATAAATTAAAACTGTTCGAAGACAGTAATTCGGCAAATTTTTTCGTTTTTATTTCAGAATTTTGGGTAGACAATGAAGTAGTTTTAAGTAAATTTGAAATTTTATTATCTGGTTTCTCGGAAAGTCCTCCTGTTGCCATTGTACTGTGTGGACATTTTTCCAATTCTACATCAAATGTTACAAGTGCTAAAAAGTTAAGAGAGGGGTTTAAAAAAGTAGCTGGAATCATTAGTCGATATCCAGTGATACATCAAAACACTAAATTTATAATCGTGCCTGGACCTTTTGATTTGAGTGCTCCGAAAATTTTACCAAGAGCACCTCTGCCAAAGTATATAATGGAAGATTTTTTGAAAGTAGTTCCAGGAACGTATTTAGCTACAAACCCTTGCAGAATACAATATTGTACAAAAGAAATTGTTGTTTTTAGAGAAAATATGTTGTCCAAATTGTCCAGAAATACTCTATGTTATCCTAAAAAGGAAATAGATGAAAACGGCCAAGAGAGAGGAGAAAAAGTTTATGAAGCTGTTAGTAATCCAAATTTCATTATTTTGATTGTTTCAAGCATATTTTAATTTTACACTATTTTTCATTTCAGTTTGCTAAATCGATTATTCGCCAATCGCACCTGACTCCGTTATTATTTTCAACGATTCCTGTATACTGGAAACATGATCACGCACTTCAACTTTATCCAACACCGGATTTACTTGTTGTGGCTGATGATTTTCAATCTTATACCACAAAGTACAATGAATGCCAAGTTACAAACCCAGGATCATTCGTTAAGAGTAATTTTTCATTTAAAGTGTACTGTCCAAAAGAAAATTTAGTCGAAGACTGTGATATACCTGATGACACTGAACTTTAAGATAAGGAACCAAAAAAATAAATTAAGTGAATGGGCACGTGAAATGAGGTTTAAAAACTTTTATTTATCTTTTTTCATTTCAACCTTTTTTTAGACGATAGTTGTTATGCGTTGTACAGTATTTCTTAGAAAATATAATTTTTAATTTTACATATACATACACATATTTTTTTTTTAAACTACGTATTTTAAACAAAAAATTGAAAGAAAATTAATATAAATTTCGTTAAAAAGAATAGATCTAGTACATATATATATAGCGAGATTGATAACAAGCACAAGAGTTTCGTTATGCACAAATAAAATTGAAACAAAATCATTCAAAGTCTTTTTTGTGTGTACGAAGAAAAATAAATCTAATTTAACATATGTACAACAATTGTAAAAGGATGAGAAATTTTTAAACTGCGCATTTAAATTCTTAAGAGTTACCTTGCGATTTTCAGAAACACGTATTTGTAAATTTTAAATACCGTAGCTATAATGTACATTTTTCGATATAACGATTACATACGCAATTATCACTTAAGAACAGCACGGTTAATAATTAATTGAATTTGTTTTGATACATAAATTATAGAATCGACTCTACCGATCAATCTTAAAATTACAGCGTGTCAAAAATATTTCGAAAAATTCAGAACAAGTTTTTCTAGCAATTACCAAGTTACGTATCACAATTCTAACATACCGAGGCACTTGACACCCTTGGTATTGAATCATTCTGTTTCATCATTATTTTTTTAATCACATAACTCTCTAGACAATATTAACACCCTAGGAATATTAATCTGTTAAGAAATACGACAAATTTTAGGAAGTTGCCTCTGATCGATCCTTTCCAATCGCCGTAACAACAATCGAAGCCAGCAAAGAAGCTTTCTCAACAGAACGAGTCCACAAAATAACGGAGAAGATAAAATCGAAATACTAGTCTATTGCACGATTCTGTATAGTGTGTTTTGTTGTGTTATTTTATTTATTTTCAACCCTCCAGCTTGAGTTATTATCGTAGAACTAGTCAATTCCTCCATTCCCGAAACTCACGGGTTACTGTTTTTGTCTAGAAAATACGCAACATATAAACGCTTGCAAACACTAGTCGTGTTTCGCAATAGTATACACACGATCATAGCCGTAGCAGAGAGATTCTCGCGCGTGTGCGTGTTTGTCACTATTTACAGAGAGACACAAACAACTGACGTGTCGCTTTATCAAATTCAGTCGCCAGACGGTCCTTTAGTCCTCCAAGTTTTTCATCTCATGACTTATTAATTTGCTCTTCTTGGTCCTTGCTGCAGCCATATCTAACTGGAAGCAAAAATAATGTTTCGTTGTTGTTATCTAACGAAAAAAAAAAAAAAAAAAAAGATTAAACTTAAAAGCAAAATATCAACGCTTACTCATCATCTGTTCTTTCTGGCGTCGTAGATTGGCCTCGTATCTTTCCGCCGCGTCAAAGTACCACAATGTTATGGCATATCTCGTGTCGAAAGCCGGCTGGACTTCGTGAGGATTTCTACGATCCGACCAAAAGAAGAGTATACGATCGAAACATGGTTCGATGTTGGCCACTTGGTCCCACCCTTCCGGGAATATCCTGAGAAGACCTCCTGTTGTCTGAAATAATCGTCTCAACATTAATAACAATTCTTTTTTTTCAAGTGTCAAAATAGAGAAAAAAAAGTGAAATTAAATAAACAATTACTCGTGCGTTCCAGTTTTTGTTTAGGTAGTATATGGCGGTGATGCACCTGCCGTCACGATTTGGATTGTCCACGTGTTTGACGTAGTGCGATCCATTACCGGGGTAACAGGCTACCATTGCCTGCAACAAAAGAAGCGAAATAAAATTTATCCATCAGAAACGATAACAAACGAAAGTAAGCCAAAAAAATCATGTAGAAAGAGGAAATCTCGATCTAATTGAAAAAAATAATGACGCAACTATGTCATTTAAATCCAATGGTGTATAATGTGTCGCGTTATTATATGAACAGCTCCGCGAACTTGTCTGTTTATTTTCTAGTGTTGCACGTATTATTTTTCCTACTTCCTTACAAAGAAAATCAGTGAGTAGCGTTTGCAGAGCTATTGAAAATCCGGGGAGGAAGAATAATACAAATCATCGTTGACGAACGAGGACAAATTAACTAAAAATGGAAGGTGAAAAAAAAAATGTTATATTTCATTGAATAGTCTAGGAAATTCATGTTTACCTTGGAAACTCCGTCCAACGTAAACACGTGATGAAAAAAAAAAAAAATCGGATCTCGATAACCGTATTGTCAAAAATCAGCCGATAGCGTGTAGCTCTTGGATTCGGTTATCTCTTTATCATTAAAATCAGTTATAACATCGTTAACGCACGATTGTACACGTTGTAAACAGTAATACATGACTTTTAGCACGTAGACCGTTAGATAACGTTTCGATAGCGAGTAGAGAAAAACAGCTATACCCACTGTATTGCATTGGATTTTTTTTTTTTTTTTTTTTTCATGGTAATTACCTACTTTTGAGAAAACCGCATGTGTGTGCGGGGGTACGGGGGTATGAGTCAACGCAAAATTTAAAAAAAATACTAAGCATCGTGGAAGTTTTAACGGTAAGAAAATAGAACACTGTGGTCAGGGGTTGCCTGTTTGTTTTAATAAGTAAATAAAAGATGTTCTATTATAGTTTGGAACGTCCACTTGATTTTTTTTTTTTTTTTTTTTTTTTTCATTGTTTTAACAGCTCGGCATCGTAGTTGTATTAGAGTGACGGTAACAATAATTATGTTAGGCGTTATCATTTAATTTGACGTATGCATGAAACTTGTTAAAAAAAAAACTCAAGTAATTTTTAAAATGTAATCAATAGTTTCATTAAGTCCAGAAGTACATTGCAAAGTTTTTTTTTACTTTTATCTAATTAATTTATTTTAATTTTTAAATGACTGCTGACACAGCTCACGTACACTTAAATTTATTTTATACAAACAAAATAATGCTTTGTTTGAAAAAAGTAATAGTAAATTAATCTGATCAAAGAAAATAAATAAATATATGAGGAATAATTATATATGATAGAATCGTACAAATATTTTTAAATCTCTTTCGATTTTTTATACATTTTTTTTATAGACTGTGGTTTTTACAATACATTTATGTACTAAATTCCAAGAGGAAAAATTATGTATTTTTTTTTTTATTGTCAATAATAAAAAAAAAAAAAAAATACTTCCAATAGTATAGGAATGGTTAAAACAAACAGATGTCAATAAAACGTAGGATTAATAGTTTTCATGATACAACGTACGCGCACACTAGAGTGTTCAATGTCAATTGTAAAAAAAAAAAAAAAAAAAAAAAAAAAAAATTGATAGCATGTGCACAGGCATAATAAAACACAAAATATAAATAACCAAGCGCACGTAAACATTAAGTTACTATCGCATCTCAATTCCTGATAAAACAACTTTCTTCTTGAATGTTAAATGTCAAGAAAGTTAATTTTCATTCGCACTTTATACTTATAACCATGTGTGCTTGTACCGATATCGCATGCAATAAAAGCATGGGTTGAAGAAGAACCCAATAACCCAATATGGGTATATAGTTATACATCTTTCCTTTCACGCCTATACATATTTACCTATTAGGTGTACGTGACCTCTGAGACCCCTCGAACCTTTGTCGCCCAAATTTCTCCCTTCCCCTTTTTGTTCGACCTTGGGTCACCTCTGGTTTTTTCGACGATCGAGTTTCCATCATGCAAGACTGCACGTATATAGGTGTATCGTTTTATAATAACTTTTCAAGCGTGCACGTGCAGCACAAACGAGGTGAGCATTTTGTCATCGTCGCAGTGTTTCCAAAAAAACGTTCGATCGAGGCTTTCTCATTGATCAATTGTAGCACGTGCCGTTATTTTTAAATTGTTAGGCATTTGTAGCTTCTCTGATAAAATGTCATTCGAGGTAGTTTTCAAAACAACTTTTGATTTTAATCTCAAGTTGTTGTTGTTATTGTTGTTGTTTTTTTCCCCTACAATTAAGAGTTTGCACTGGTTCCCAATTCGGTGCGCAAACCCTAAAACACTCGAATGTGGGTAATTCTGTTTTTCGTGATAAGTATACACGAATAAATTTCGCGATCCACGTAGGCAGTGCAAAATCTTGATGCGAGAACCTATTTTCTTACCGCATTGTAAAATAGGACGATGAATTTTTAATCATGCGTAAAGGGGGTCGCGAACGTCCTTTCGAATAAGTAAGTGGTAGTACACGCTCGAAATGTCACGTAGTACGTTTTGGTTTATTTTGAGAAGGTCAGGAACGTGAAACAAGAAAAAGAAAGTTACGTGCAGAAGGACGGGAATGAGAATTGAATAACAAAAAGTTTCGTGTGCCACAAGTGATCGATGAATCATCGTCTTGATGTCCTCTTTGATTTGACTTGAATTATGAGAGATATGGGAAGGCGCAGTACGTATTGTTATAAATAAATAGAAGAGTATATTGTTTTTTTCGTAGAACCAACTGGATGATTCAAGATTAATAATTTATCTTGTACATTTTATTTTTAGACATGGAGTGCCTTACTTATGATTCCACGGGAGAAAAAATAATGAGCGCAGGTTCATCACTTGGGTTTTCCCCGTTAACTGGACGAATAACTGAATTCAATTTGAGAAGCTTTACTTGTATTGTACGAAAAAAAAAACCGAGCGTATTTCGTAACTGCTCTTCATGGGTCCAATTTTCGGTTGTTTTGAAATTGACTGACAAAGTTCAGTTTTATACGTATAGATTTTAATGTACCCGTCAGTGCGTAATGTATTATTAGTAAGTTTCTTTAGGCTTTTGTTATTTCTAGTCAATTTGCATATGTTTGCATAACTCGAACGGAAAAAAAAATTTCTCGGAAGCACAATACAATGGCACATGAGAAGTTGTCAGTTCAAAACTATTGTAAAGACAATCAATATCACAATATATTATATGTACATCTTATGAACAATTAACAACTGTTTAGTTAGTCCCTCGCGTGAGCAGCAATATTACAATTTTAAAACATGCTGGTGGATAGGTGTCGACTTGGTTGTTTAAACTTTTAAAAGGTCAACGCTATGCGGACAAGTGATTCTCCTCAGTTCGCACAGCTGCTGTCAACAATAAACATTGGTACTATACATAGTTCAATCCAAGAAAGAAAAAAATTTAACTAAGAGATTAAATTTCGACACAATAGCGAAATGTTGAAGTATGGAAATATCACGCTCGCGCAAGCATACAAGCGTTAAAAGACGCGTCTACGTGACATTACTGTATCTTTTAGTCCATTAGTACGTGTTATCGCTTAAAACGAGTTGTAAGTAATCTACCATAGAAAAAAAAAAAAAAAAAAAAAACCCAAACGACAACGGCGATGTTAAAATCACTCTTTTCGAATCACTGAATTGAATTATGGTTTTTGTTGCGAAAGTTAGTTCGATGGTATTTTTTACACTACAAATTCACGATATCTTTGAACTTTTTTGTCAGGATAAAAGAAATAGTGTATAAATTTTAAATCAATAATCGAAACAAACACATCCGACAGTCAGTTTTGTCACGTACTGCATAAAAAAATACCTTTCTAAGTATAAACAAATAATACCCACATAATGCAGTAGATTGTCGGCTGCCAAGTTAAAATTACAATTAAATCATATCCAAACTGATAAAAATTAAAATTGTACCTCTGCACTTCTAAATTACAAGTTCGCTTCGCCTACGTACAAAAAAAAATGACAGCTGCTCCCCTATATCTCAATGCGTCGTTTACATATTTTTTATTTATGTACTTTAGCCGGCCCATTAATCCCTCAAATTTTAGGTGGGCCATTTAAATTTGTTTTTACGCGTTGAATCACTTGTAGCGTAAACCTTCTCTTTGTATTAGCATTGTATTCTTTCTGTAACGAATTTCATCATTTTTAATTTTACAAAAACATTGTTACTGTTCGGAACTAGAATTCGTATGGATAAATAAAGAAGATTACGCAGTAAAAGTGAAAAAGGACCGTAAGTACTAATTTCATTAGCGCATCACTGCAGTCAATTCTTGTACAAATATGGCGATTAAATCACGGAAAAAAGAGTGATGTACGCAAAGTGTCAAGAGTACAATAAATAAAAGCACATTGCTACTTATTGTAGCTGTACAAACCAAGCTTTCAGATATTACAAGTCCCGATGATAATACAATGTTTTATCACGCATTACTTGGAAATACCTATCCGTGCAATTAAAGTTATCACCGATATTATGCTTGTCGCACGTAGTTCTTTCGATTATTCATAATTGAATGAATCTATTTATGTCTGTATAAAGTCGAAGAAAATAATTTAAAGGGTCTTCATGATAACAAAAAATAGTATTGATTAGGTGTTATTCTTTTTGCGAGTTTATACATACAAGTATTAACGAAATATTCAATTTTTCTAGACTATTTTATGCTTCTCCTTCGACGTTGCAAACCAATATTGTTAATTTTATTTATCTAGTCAGTAGATAATATTTCTATAACCGAAAAAATAATCTTAGAATAAAAAAAAATTCTTGGATAATACTCAGCATTAAAAACAACTATATGATATCCATTTTTTAATCAGTTACTATAGTTCGCTTTGGTTTTTGTAGCGGTGGTAACGATAATAGTTAGTATTTAAATTCAGAGCTTTTAGAGTTAAGATACTAATAACAATATTTTTTAATCTAGCAAATATTTTTTCAGTAAGGAAAACACCATTAAAGTGTAACAACTGTAAGTATGCATAAATATACAAAAATCAGTTGCAGCAAGTAAAGAAAAAATTGAAAAAAATTGAAAAAAAAAAAAAAAAAAACTCGAGAGTATGGCCTACGTGACCGTTTGTTCTGTTTTCATGGACCTGTATATAGAGACACATGTAGAGAGCGATTAGGAGAAAGCAACAGTAAAAGTACGGAACTTGTAAGTGGTATTAGTAGTAGTAGTAGTAGTAGTAGTAGTAGTAGTAGTAGATGTCGCAACATTTTGACGCCGGTCATGAGAAGAAACGTGAATGGCCGCGGTTGATGTGTATGTAGGTGTGTATATTTATATGGCACACTCGGCCAGAGTACGAGAGTATAATAATAGCATCATGAGTACTTATAACTTGCATGCGCGCGTGTTTGCTTATTCGGTAGAACGGCTCTATTTGCGAAGAACACCAGCTGGCCTCACCAGTGTAAATTGCGCGTAATACAACTTTGCAAACGTTTGAAGTTGCCCTTTCTTTTTTTCATCATTTAATTATATACATTTTTTTTTCTTTTTCGCACTAAGTACTTTAAATTGTTTTATCGATGGCCCTTGGTATACACAATATATACATGCGGTCGTGACGCATTGGCCTCTGCTAAATAACTTCAATAAAGAATTCAAAGATTCGAAAATTAAAATTTTTTCGTTAATAGCATCCTATCACGTTCCCATTTTCAAATGATACATTAATCAATACGTTGATTAGACTGATTACTTATGTCATTCAGCAAAATCAGAAATTACTCATTGGTTGTTAAACACTAATTACATATAGTTAATTATTGATAAAATGTGATAAAGATTCGTCAGTTTCGTCAAAATTTACTTTTAAGATTATGCGAGTAAAAATTTTATTGACGAATGGTAATATTTTGATGGTTTAAATGTACTTGCAACAGTCAAGAATAAGTTTTGAAGTTTCTTTACGTGTCTTAGTATAAACAAAAAGTAGAGAGTCAAATTTGAATCGACTCGCAGTTGTTGTAAGAACAACGGATTATAAATAAAAAATTACCTTGGTTCTGCTGGTAATTGTGTATTCACCCAATTTGCCATTGTTGCACATCTGATTCGCTCTCATTATTATAGCATCCACTTTTGATATCAACATACCGATGTTTTGGGAGTATCTTTCTTTGCCATCCAGCCACGCTATTTGATCACCACGTATTGTTCTTGCTTGATTAATGCTTGCTCTGTTAGAAACCAACTGACCTTCTCTAAATAATCCAAGATTGTGTAAATTTAAAACTTCCTTAAGCACTGATTCACCTTTTTCCCTACCAAGGAATTCATCTACCACACATACTCCATACGTGTTCATATCGTATATTATTTCAAGACATACACGGTCAATGTTGTCCATAGTATCTGCGTCTTGTGAAAACGTTGCATTTTCTGAACTTAATTGTATTTCGGAATAATGCTTCATCCCATTGACTTGTGGTTGGACTCGAGGCATTGTTGGCGTTGTCGTTGTTGCCGTGTTATTTATCACTTTTAAATCCTGTAAAGGATTTAAGAGCTCTTCCCTTGACTCGAGTATTGTGTCTTCTGAACTACCCTCGTGGGTAATGGGTGGTTTGTTATCACCTTTCTCTTTTTTATGGAGATTAATTCCTTTGTCTTCTCTGTGATTTCGATTTGTTTCTGTAGTTTCGGATTTATTTGCGTGATTTTGATTTACTTCCTTATTTTTGACGTTCGATTTTTTGTGATCTTTATCAAGACCTATTCTTTTGACTGCTCCAATTCCAACAGGTTCTCCTGAATGATAACACAAATGATAAATAATTTGAAATATTAACATGCAAAAAAAAACTTAAAATATGCACTTTTGAAAACTAGTATTTCACTAATAATCAAAAGCTAATTTTAATGTTTAAATTTCATAGATGAAATTCAATGAAATGTTTCAATTGAAGCAAAGTGTCAATATATTATTAAAATCCATTACCTCGCTCTGGTACTCTAGCCACAGTCTCAACAAACAATTGTTTTATTAATTGTTGCTTCTTCACTTGATCCTGTGCCTTGTCAACTTCTATGCAGAGTTTTTTGTGAGC
The DNA here is from genome assembly GCF_036245765.1 of Copidosoma floridanum. Taxonomy (NCBI): domain Eukaryota; kingdom Metazoa; phylum Arthropoda; class Insecta; order Hymenoptera; family Encyrtidae; genus Copidosoma; species Copidosoma floridanum. Next base: position 31,432,587 of record NW_028321890.1, read on the forward strand.
CTTGTAGTCCAGAGTCTGATGCTCCTTGGTGCAGTAGGACACTACCTTGCAACGCGAACAGTTTCGGAGTTTTGCCCTGTCTGTTTCGCCACAAATAGGACAGTTTGTTTCCAAAGAGGTACTTGTCAGGTTGCTCACAGTTCCGTTCTGCAGCTGCTGGCGTTCTGAGGCGCTGGCACCAGTTGTACTGTTACCTTTGCGTTTACCTTTGGACGCTTTGGATGTCGTTGACGACGACGACGACAATGATGCTTCTGACATTACGGTCTTGCGCTCGAGTGGGCTCGCACGGTAGTCTTTTCTCCTACTCCTGCGAGCTAATCTCCTTGCCGCTGTTGCTTCGGATTCGCTGCTCTCTTTCTCTGTCGTTTGTGCGCCGTGTGGATATCATGCAGCTGACGCCGACATTTTTGCTGCGGCCCAAGTCACATACACAGCCCGGCGGTTGATGCTCGTAGTTTAATTATGACAAGTATATAGGTGACTCTTAGTTCAGGCGATGCTTTTGTTGTACATACATATACACCTTTGTCTTGAACGCATCTCTATCTGTCCCTAGTCCCTAGGCGTACCAAATTACACAGAGATTTTTTATTCGTGGTGATGACGTAGAGCTAGAGGCGACGACGAACCAACTAGCTATATGTCTATTCTTTTGGTCGGTAGCAGAAGGAACAAGAAAAAAGTTGGGTGTGAGTCTCTCGGGAAAATTCCTGCAAAACCTGTGATTCTTCCTGAAGCAGTTGTCTCTTCGTCCCAGGTATAGAAGAGAGGAATTGTGAAGCTTGGCAGATTTTTATTTTCAATACCAATAGGTATATATATTATTCGTTCTTCCTCACAAGGATATTCACTACGTGTATACTTGAAGAGAAAGAAAAATAACTAAGTTCCTCGACTCGTGGTGATGATCAGTATTACTTATTGACTCTTTGGACTCTTGATTTTTCTCGCATCTCCTCGCTCAGCTGGTAAGAGGGCGCCACACTTCATTTGTTCAATGCGGACCTTTATCAAGTATTCACGTTTTTTATCAACGAACTTTACGCAGTAAGTATATTGTTCCACTGATTCATAGTTTTTTGTGATCTAATGAGTTACGTTTGGCTCATGATTATAATTATACTGTCCTTATATGATATAGGTAGGCAAAGAAGACTGACAAATCGATGTTCATGCAGATACTGATGATACTCTATTGGTTAATTTGTTTAATATCTGCAACAAGTAGAAAAGGAAACACTTTCATTTTTAAAGTTCTACATGTACTCAATCTACAGATAAGATTGTTGTGAATACGTTAATAGTCGATATCTGCACATACACTAGGATTGTGTAAAGTTAAAGAAAAAGAAGAAAGAAAATGTGAGTTAAATCGTTATACTGCAAGTTTACACCTATCAGCGCACACTACGTTTGTAACTTTAATCATTTTTATGCGGAAAAATAATTAAAACAATTATAACTAATACAAGTTTGTAATTACCCTTTAGTGTGGTGTTTTACAAGATTCGTTCACCTTACAATCCAGGGACGGTCAGGGACAGTGTGGGCGAGTCGGAGACGAAAGTGAACAAGTGCTCTTCTCCGATCGTCCGCGATCGTCCCTGACCGTACGCGATGCGCAGTTGTACACGTTAGGTTAGGTTAATACTGTATGTAAACAATAGTTTGTAAATAAAGAACTTCTCGATAAAGAAGTGCAAATACAAACAAGTTAGTTTACTTTTTGCATTAACCTCACCTAACGTGTACAACTGCGCATCGCGTACGGTCAGGGACGATCGCGGACCGGCGGACGATCGGAGAAGAGCACTTGTTCACTTTCGTGCTTTCGTCTCCGACTCGCCCACACTGTCCCCGACCGTCCCTGGATTGTAAGGTGAACGAATCTACAGGTTCGTTTGTGGTAAGTAATATACACATACCCACATGAATCTACTTTGGTAAGTAGATTTTCTTACGACGTGTTAATATAAAAACGTCGAGAAAAACAATTAAGCTAAGTAATAACCTCTGTCACTCATTTGTCTTGTCTTCAATGCGTATGATTTAAAACTTGGTGATTAAGTGGGCAGAGTTGCAGGTAGATATCGAAAAACAAAAGATATATATGTGCATACATTCACACATATAGACTCCGGCTCTTTTTTTAAAAGCAAACATTCTAACTTACCGACGGTAAGTAATTACTATTTGTCATCATCCGTCGATAAACTCAAACAAATACCTACACGCGGTAACTGACGCGGTCGATAATAGTTCCGTAAAATATATATATATAGACCTTACGAAAAAGGCTCGATGTTGCGGAATGACATATGATTTAATATGATTAATAATGATTATAATTAAGATAATAATGCTTGTCTTGTAAAAAATGTTTTAAAAAAAGTTAGTTTTTAACACTATTGTGACTTGGACCCCAATTATAATGGTGGTATATATTGATTCAGAAATACTATTTCTTCGCAACTACTTTTCCCCTCTTGAAAAAGCGAACCCACGTCTAATTGTAATTGTAACTTTTTAGTTTATTACAATTGTCGTTCCTTGTTTCACTCATTCCAGCGGTACACGAAACGGCCGGATAACAGCGTCTGGTGTACGAAATTCTTATCTACACGCGAGAGGTAAAACACGCGTTTTGAAGGATCGTTATGCAATACGCATCGAGCAGACATTATATTATATATGCGTACTTACCTATACTTTACAAGGATAAAAATCAATGAGATTAGATTCCCAAATTTTTAATGAGAACGGTATACATAGGTATATATATAGGTACCACTTACCATTATTTACAACTTACAACGGCACATATAAGCGTGAGCGATGTTTCATATATATCTACGAACTACGAATTAGTACATTCATACATTGCGTGTAGATTCACACAACACACGATATGACAACTCAATGTCACTTCACGCGACTAAATTTAAGTCAAATTAACATCATCCACTTTTATTTTATACACCAAAAAATTAACGATCAACATTTTCTTCTTCAAAAGTCTCCTCATTAACTTTCAGACTGCAACTTCCGTTCGGCGCGAGGTGTAAGATGTACGCACATACTTACCATGTATACGTAGGCATGGGCCTTGGGCTCTGAAATTAAAAGTAAATGATCATAAAGATTATACATTAATTTTCATTCGAGCGCCGATTGAAGTTCAAGGACAATAAGGTTGGCGAATACGTATACAGCTCGTCCATAAAAATCGCAATTTTTATCTCACAATTATAGTAATTGGGTATATGACGTTCAGGTGGTAGAGTTTAAGACTTCATGTTGTACCTGTCGAGTTGTGAAAGCGAAATTTCCCTTTGTGATGAATAAGAGGCCACTTGTAAATTCATGGCCCCGTCGGGAGTCGAAGGAGACAGAGAGCCGGGACTACATAAAATATGCAAATTTTAATGTTGAAGGGATAATTTTAATAACATATTTTAGAATATGCATGTATATGCCTTTGAACTATTGTGAATGTAAGTAGTGTTACAATATGTTAAATATCATAGAAATGGGCCATCTGAGTGCCCGGACGGTTGCCTATATGTATTTTATATGAGTTTCATGAAATACTGCCCGGTTTTGTACTTCGCGTAAATTTTATGAAACAGCTCGATGTGAGTTGGATCCTCAAATGATCGGTAAATCAAACGAGAGGCCGTGCAATTGTAATAGACAAAATCCGTCCCTGCATCACTTTTAACTCGAATTTTCTGAAAATTTTAAAATAGTTGCTCCATTGAAAAATGTAAAATGAATTTTCCTCGCTTGTTAAAGCGCGCAAAAATGTTTCGCGCAACTATAAATAGGAAATTCGTATGTACATAGCACCAGACAGTCTCGCGAGAGAAAAATATAAGACGTTCGCTATCGTTAGAGTGGAGATAAGAGGGTACCTATGTATTGAGTGACGACAAAAAAAGAACAGAGAAAGAGAGAGTTGTGTTTAATTTGTCGATCACGTCAAATATCTGACATCTCATGAAAGTGTATATATTACATTTATGGTTTAATCATTACACATATGAATGTATATTCTAGATATGTCCAATTAACCGTAACTAAGATTGTGTACAATAATATTAATCTCTTGTTATGTACATTTAACTTTTGCCGATGAATCGATCTGCAGACAAAACAAATACAGAAACGTATGTATACTTATACATCATATTCTTATCTTCCAGTCTGGGTGCCAGGGAGTTCCCTCCGACCGATTGTCGGAAAATAAATAAAAACTTACAATCGTTTGGCTTGAGTAGTACGTTATAACTGATCAGCCCATGCTCGTTTTAATACTTGTACAAATATTGTCAATATAAGTCGGAGTGTTTGCGGGACATAACATATCGAGAAGATTTTTTAAACATATGTTTCTTTTATAACTTTCTCATTCAATTTTTATTGCTGGAAACTAGAAAAGTTTTACGAAGAAAATTATTAACCATTTCCGTTGAAAGCGTGCAAAAATAATTTTTTTTTTTCAATAGGTTCGTTAAAAAGTACTTTTGATTAATCGACTACTTCTAGGACTCAATGATTTATTGTAATTTTCTTATATTTACTTATGTTCGATGATGTACATCAATTTTCTTTAGAATATTTTTAAATATAGTTACGCTTGAAATTAGATGATAAATTGAAAGTAGTTTATCATTTATATGCATGATTATAGGTGTACATTAGATCGAAGAGTTGAATTAATTAGTTTACAAAAAAAAAAAAAAAAAAAAAAAAAAAAACTAGTAACCTCATAAATTTGAAAAATGTCAACTGTTTATAGCTTTTGTTTCCTTGCCAATTTTCCGGCATTGCTCCTTCCTCGAACTCAAGCTGTCAAAATACGTTGAAAAAACATCGATGGAGATGAGGAACTTCTCGACACCTAGACAATCTCGTTGGGATCACTAAGGCTATTTACGAAAACGCTTGCATCGATAACGTGCAAGCCGCGGCTCTTGTTCAGGTGCTTATATTTTAATAATTTTCTTTTATATTTTTCGAATTTTTTAAATTCCGAAAGAAGAAAACTCTCCGTTTGTTCATCAATGCTCTTCAAGTAAAATTTAATACATGTATATTGGTACAATGCAGTTATTGGTTGTTCGCAACCACCGACATTGGCTGCACCAGTTTTTACCCGCAAATTCGCACCGATTCGCAAAAAATTACACCAACCGATCAATTAAGGCCGCGAGCGGTCTTTTTTTTTTTTTTTTTTTTTTTCTCTCTCCGCAGCGTATGACGCACATGACAGACAAAAAAAGAAAAAACCGCCCATGCGATTCAATTACAAATTATGCTAAATAAACGCATTAAACGCGTATCGGCGAGACAGACGAGTTGTGTGCCGATGTGTGTATATTTATATAAGAAAAACAGAGAGAGAGAGAGAGAGAGAGAGACACCGCGCGCGTTATCGTCAAAATGTGTCTGGCGTTTAAGGGAGTTGTTTGTTGCCGTCGCCGTCGCCGCTGACTGCATCCAATATAATATACACGCACAATTTACTTTTGTGTGCGCTCTTTCTCTCTCTCTCTCTTTCTATACACGCTTATATATGAAAAAAAAAAAAAAAAAAAAAAAAAAAAAAAAATGTACGTATAGATACTCCGTCCATGCCGTCGCCGGCGCATTGGCAGACCATCGCGTCAGCCTTTAAATACCAGCCGCGCCAGCCAGCCGTCGACTGACTGGCTCTCTTTTCGCGGATGGCGCCTGTATTACTACTGTGACTTAGCGCCACTACCACTGTTACACCTACTATGCGTATGTACACCTACTACGAGACAAGGACACGGAAAAACAAAAAAAAATATATGCTACACACAGCTTGCAAGCATGGCATTACAGAGAGAGAGAGGATGTGTGTGGCTCTCGCAGCCGCGCCTCTTACCGCTCCGCGTCTGTATGTCGCGCGACGCGACGACGACGGCCGGTCGCTCGCTAGGGGAAAGAGCTGCGCCGGGGATGGCGCCAAAGTATGACTTTTCTTCTTCTTCTTCTCCTCCTCTCTTTGCTATTGCCAATCTGCCATATAAGTTGTGTTCATTCGGTTCTCGGATCTCGGCGCGTGATCACGTCTCTGTTTTCGCGCTCCCGCCGACTGTATTTTACCCAAACGCGCCGTTTTTCTCGCCTGCGCGATATTGGCGCAGTGTGCCATTATTCGCTGCAAGTGTTGCGTTGGAAATAACAATAATACAACACTTGATCGTTTGAAATCGGTTGCGGAAATCGTTTTGTGCTCCTCTTCTCAAAGTGCGGCTTGTCGAGTTTTTTGTTTATATATCCTTCCAAATGTTCCCTGGAACTTGTCCAAACGTGATATATACATTCATTATTGTTACTCTTTTGGATACGCGTTACCGAGGTGCTTGTTTAGTTTTTGCAGGCCTCGACGTATATGGCGTTGCGTGATGTACATATGTAATATAGTAGACGAGATGGATTTTGGCACTTTTGGACTTTCAGCGGTATAGACACCCGTGTTTTGAAAACCGGAAAAGGTAAATAAACGTACATTGCTTGGCGCTTCAATCAAGCGTATATAGTATAAACGATTGTAATTTTGGAATGCATTCACAGGTGGAGCGTTTTCGAACGAAAAACAGTTGTGAGCCGGTATGGACGCGTGATTTTTTGTTAATGAGAATACTGCTGGCACAAATGGAGGATTAGACCGACATGGAATACGACGTGGATTACGAAGCCAGCGAGTGCATAAGAAAGGGAAAGCTGAAGAAACTGAAAAAGCTCGTGTCGATCTTGGGATTCCAGCAGAGGAAAAATTGGCAGGGGGGCTACGTCCTGTTGCTGTGGTCGCTGGAGCACCGCCGAACGGGCATAGCCAAGTGGCTCCTGTCGCAAAACTGCCAAGTCAACCCGGACGACCGGGCCTACTCCCATCAGAAAAAAACGGCCCTCCACCTGGCGGTCCTCGCTGGGAAGCCGGCAATCGTGAAGCTGCTCCTACAACGGGGAGCCCGCGTCGGGATCCAAAACGACCAGCTGGAGAGTCCCTTGCACGCAAGCTGCAAAAGACGCGGTCCATCGTCGTCCGAGTGGGTGTTTGGGGGCGACGGCTCTCTGGCGATAATAAAATTGCTGCTCAAGCACGGGGCTTGCGTCAACGACAAGGGCGGCCTGTGCGAGGAGACGCCGCTACTCTTTGCCATCAGGAACCGTCAGCAGCAGGACGACAGGCTCGTAAAGCTCTTGCTCGACAGTGGGGCCAACGTCAACGATTGCGACCTGTACCGGAAGACGGCCCTGCACCTGGCCGTGGAGTTCGCCGACAGGAGGATGATCAAGCTACTGTTGGGCCACAAGGCCGACGTGAACGTGAAAAACTGCCACGGCCGGACCCCGTTGCACCTGGCGGTGCGCAGGGGCTGCCTGGACATAGCGAAAATGCTTCTGGCCCGGGGGGCCGACGTCAACGACAGCGTCTGCGACTTTGAGGAGTACAGGTGGACCGCGCTGCACATGGCGGTGAGGAACAAGGACGAAAAGATGGTCAGAACTCTGTTGGGGTACCGGGCGGACGTCAACGCCAGGGATATACTCGGTCAGGTGCCGTTTCACCTGGCCATCAGAGGGGAGGACGAAAGGATAGTCGAGTGCTTGCTGAGGCACGGGGCCAGGGTCGACTCGAGGCGCAAGGACGGGAAGACCTGTTTGCACTTTGCCGCGGAAAACCAACGGCCCAGGATAGCAAGGATCCTCCTGGCCAGAGGCGCCAGTGTCAACGAAGCGACCATCAACGGCCGGACCGCGCTACACTTTGCCGCAAAGAGGGGGTCCAAGGAGCTGGTGGAGTTGTTCCTGGGACTGGGAATGGACGTGGACCTAAAGACGAAGCTGGACGACTTCACACCGCTGTACTACGCGGTGAAGAAACGCCGGTGCCAGATTGCCGAGTGCCTTTTGTACCACGGGGCCGACGTGAACGTCCCGGTGAAGGTTTACCAGACCCTGTTGAGGCTGGCCGTGTACGACATGAACCGGGAGATGGTGGAGCTGCTCTTGAGCTGGAACGCGAGCATCGACGCCGAGGACAGCGACGACGAGACGCCGCTGGTCGTAGCGACTGACAGCACGAGGTACGAGGACATACCCGGCAGCGAGAAGATGCGCGGTATCACCGACTGTCTCGTCATGTACGTGGCGAAACTCGTCTCGGAGGGGCTCCACGTGAGCGAGCAAAACTTGAGCCTCATACGGCAAAAGTTTCGGCTGCAGGTGTTTTACGAGCAGTGCCGGGCCGAGCTGGCCAACATGAGGAGCAAAAAGATTCACAACAGCGTGACGTACTACGATCTGTTGACCAAGGACCCGAACACGATGGCTCGTTACGCGCGAAACGAGAGCATGAGCGGTGCCTTCGAGTCCAGCGATTACGCCAACGCTTTTCCGATATATTCCGCGATGATGCGCAAAAATTACGAGAGGGGAAGAGCCAAGAAGCTGCTGCTCGACGCTGCCGAGGGGGCTTTGAAGTTTATCTTCCGTGGCAGCGCCGAGGGGCGAGTCGTGCCGTTAGAGTTGCCTTACGTAGTCCGTAGAGAAGTTCTCAAGTACCTTGGTTTGAAAGATCTGAGGGTTTTGGCTCTCGTTCCTCGACCGGCGCCTTCCGCAACGACCAGGGGATAGACCGTGTGATATATGTTTGATGAATTTCACATTCGAGCCAGACAAAGTGCTATTACAATGTTATATATATTATACGTTATGTATGTTGTGATAAATAAAAATTTTAATAATCATACAATTTTTCAAGTGTACTGAAAACAAAAAAGAAAAAAACATTTTACAATCTTGCTTTCCATAGAGCGTAAGCTGATATTTTTTTACTTCCGTGGTTTTTTAGTTGCGGCTGTGTGTGCTTGTGCGCGTATGATCGAGAAAAAGCAAACATTTTTCAACTGTGATGGTGTAAATTTCTCAACTTGTACGTTGTTCTTATTATTATCATATGGAATTATTCATTTAGCTAATCACTAATTATTTGTAAAATCCCGTTGATTCGTACAAACAAATAAAACTGATTGCACACATGTTGTTTGATAGTGTATTTTTTTTCCCTCGTGTAAGAAAGAGAAAGCGATCCGCGCGTCTTGTCCGTAATTGTTTTATTCCGTTCCATTTTACTGATTTTACTTGATGGTAGCGTTGGGCCTTTGTCATATTATTTTACTTTTGATACAAAAAATAATACTTTGGTCCGGTTAACCGTTTGAATCTTTACCCGAAAATAAATTTATTTAAAAAAATAAAGTGCATACATTACTTGCATTACATGGCTTCTAAAGTTGCCATAGCGACGGCCTCGCAAATTCAAAACACAACACGTGGGAGTCGTTCTGATGAGTTGACGGTCCGAGAGACGAATATTTGCCGACATTAATTTAAACAAAGACAATGAGTACGTTTATATATAACATGCAAATAAAAGATGGGGAGTACACGAAAGTGATATACACAATGGTAAATAAAAAATTGTGATTTTTAAAAAACGAGTGTACAATTTTTCAAATTGATGATAATAAATTTTCAGATAAAAGAACAACGCTATGCCGAGACTGTACAATTGTTGACAGTGCTTTTAGACTCCTACTCCTCGGTTAGTAAAAATAACTATACAGCCATTTGGGCTCATCGATTTTTCTAATTTACTCCTCGTTTCTACTGACAGTCGAGGCCTTGCCTGTCCCTGCTGGCCTTCTGTTACTTTTACACTCAAGAATTCTTGGCTGCAGCCAATTGCTACGAGAAATTGATAAATATGTGTCCCGATGAGCCGATTTATAAATTGTACCAGGCCCAAGCCCTGCACCAGGCTTGCCTGTACCCAGAAGCTTGGTCCGTTTGCGCGAGCATCGCCAATAATCCCAGTCTCGAGGTGAGGGTCAAGAAACTCCAAGCTGCCATCAAATACGGCGAAGAAGACACCGTAGCTGCGAAAAGTTACGTCGACCAGTGTCCTCCCGATGATATCGATACAGAAATTAATTTCGGATGTCTGATGTACCAGGTAAAAGAAGATTCAAATCAAGTTTAATTCGTATTTGGATATTTTCTCAAATATTGCTGTCGATGCACTTACAGGAGAACGAATACGAACAGGCTTTGAAGAAATTTTCCAATGCCTTGCAGATCACGGGTTTTCGACCTCACTTGTCTTACAACGTAGCTTTGTGTTACTACAGGCTAAAGCAATATACATCAGCCTTAAAGCATATTGGTATTTTGAACGATACTATTTCACACGACTTCAAAGTGTGGATTCAATTTATTGACTTACTGGTGTTTTAGCGTACATAATTGAGCAAGGAATCAAAGAACATCCCGAGTTGAATGTCGGTATGAATACAGAAGGGATAGAAGTGACAAGCGTGGGAAATACACTGACTCTTCATGAAACAGCTTTGACAGAAGCTTTTAATTTGAAAGCTGCGATTGAATTCGAGCTAAAAAATTGTAATTAGCTTGATTCCAACCATTATAAATTATTTTTGCACAAAAGAAAGAACCTAATAATTCGATTTGCGCTAGATGAGGCTGCAAAAGATGCACTGACGGATATGCCTCCACGGTCGGAAGAGGAATTGGACGCTGTGACTTTGCATAATCAAGCTTTGATTAATATGGATACAAAGCCAAATGAGGGATTTGAAAAGTTACATTTTTTACTGAAACAAAATCCTTTTCCTCCCGAGACATTTGCAAACATCTTGTTGTTGTACTGCAAGTATCAGTATTACGACGTAGCGGCAGATATTCTAGCGGAAAATGTGCATCTAACTTACAAGTACTTGAGTCCCGTAAGTAGAAAATCAAAGTTATAATTAATTTGAAGAACTAATATAGTGCTATTAGAACTATTTAAAAAAAAAAAAAGTATATTTTACAGTATTCAACACTATACAGCAGTGCATATTTCATACTTCAAACTCCATCTCCATGTTTTTCTTTGGAGCGTTTACACTTTTTTGAATGCTGCTTATCTGAATTAGAGTCACACTCTGATGAGTCACTGTCACTTGAACTGTGGTGTCTTTTCTTCTTTTTGTGTTTGGATTCCTTGGACTTTTTCTTTTTCTTCTTCTTTTTTTCATCGGAGCAGTCATTTTCATCTTCATCGGATGAATCTTTGTGAGATGATTTGTTCTTTTTCCTCTTTTTCGATTTCTTGGATTTATGTTTTTTTTCTTTCTCTTTTGACTTGCTCTCATCTTGCACCACTGACTGAGGTTGCGGTGGAGGCGAAATTTCTATGTCATCAATTTCTGGTATAAGTTCATACTTTTTACCGTCAGGGGTGGAAAAACAGTCCCTGGCTAGGTGGCCGGGAGTCTTACACTTTGAACAGGTAGTTTTGTACACTGCATCGAGAACTATTGCTTTTTTCTCTTGCCTGTTGCTCATAGTCTTTCTTTTTTGGTCGTCCAAGTGCATTTGCACACCATTGGGATCCAAATCCTTTCCATTTCCCTGATTCACGTACTTCATGGACAACGCAATTTTTCCCTCATCGTTTATTGATATTGTCTTACACCAAATTTTATCACCTTTCTGCAAAACATCAGCTACGTCATCGACGTGCGACGCACTTACCTAAAACCACAATTTACACAAAATTTAAATTGCACTCAATTACAAAAAAAAAAAAAAAAAAAAAAACAATAAAATACACAATAGACTTGTTTAGAACCAACATACCTGAGTCTTATGAACTAAGCCCTGTTGAGGACAGCCGGGTATTTTAATGAAGGCTCCGTAATTTTGCACCGAGGACACCTCACCCCGAAATATTTCGTTAACCTTGCAATCAGCCATTGTTAGCTAGTTTTTCAACACCACTTATTAATTATTGCAACAACTTTCATTTCGGAGTCGTCGGCACATTAGTAAACAACAACACTGCCAAAAAAAAAATACAGAGGTTATGTTTTAGAGCTTGCGTGCACCGCGACTGCGCGGGAGCTTGCGCATCTCAGGGCCGTATCGAGTACAACATCAAATTCCTCCCCGAAGCGTAAAGCAGCGATGTCCTATTACATGTTTTTTTTCCAGTATCTCTACGATTTCCTGGACGCCCTGATAACTCAGCAAACAGCGCCGGAGGACGCGTACCGCAAGTTCGACGAGCTCGCGAACAAGCACACCGAGATCTTGCGAAAAACGACGAAGCAGCTGCAGGAGGCGCGACTGAATCACGACGAGGGCGCGGCGAAAAAGGCGATCAAGGATTACGACGAGGCCCTCGAGCGCTACGTCCCGGTGCTGATGGCCCAGGCAAAAATATTCTGGGACCTGGGCAATTACGCACAAGTCGAAAAGATATTCAAAAAGAGTGTCGAGTTTTGCAACGAGCACGAGGTCTGGAAGCTCAACGTTGCCCACACCGTTTTCATGCAGGAGAACAAGTTCCGGGACGCGGTTGGATTTTACGAGCCGATTGTCAAAAAGAAATACGACAATGTACGTTGTTGGACGACGACGAAAACATGTAAATTTTGATAACCAAGATAAGAAAACATTTTTCAGCTCCTGGACGTGAGCGCGATAGTTTTGGCGAACCTGTGCGTGAGTTACATAATGACGTCGCAGAACAGCGAGGCAGAGCAGCTAATGAAGAAGATCGAAAAGGAGGAGGACAGCGTTTTCGGGGAGGAGCAGGACAAGAAGCTTTTCCACCTGTGCATCGTCAACCTGGTGATTGGTACGCTCTACTGCGCCAAGGGTAACTACGAGTTTGGGATATCACGCGTTATGAAGAGCCTCGAGCCGTACAGCAAAAAACTCGGCACCGACACCTGGTACTACGCGAAACGGTGCTTCCTCTCGCTCCTCGAGCAATTGACAAAGCAACTGGTTGTACTCAACGACAACACGCTGCAGGATTGCATTCAATTCTTCGAGCACTGCGAACGTAAGGATCTTTTTCCTTTTTTCTCTCTCTTTTTCAAGTATTTACACATTTGGGCCTGTTTTTTTCTCATCATACAGTTTACGGAAGAGAAATACCGACTGTTTTGGAGTCGACGTTGGACGCGTCGGAGATATCATCCGTGCCCACGATCAAACCCAAGGAGACTGTCACTTATGAGGCTAGATACTTGAAGGCTTTGTTTTTGAAATATCAAATGTCCTAATGTACATACATTATTTTTAAATCTGGATTTATTTACTTACCTCATGTCACTGTTATTGTAAGGTCACACTGTTTATTTATATCTAGCGTATATATACATATTTTTTCATGCGATCACCTGTTGTTGTTGCCAAGCGATCTTTTTAATTGTTGTATCTAATAATTTTTTTCAAATGTACGAAGAAAGGTAAATAAAAGTGTTTTCCACGATTAATTTTTAGTTAAGATGCACAAAAAATTTTCTATCCTAGATAAACAGACAGCACCACCTATACATAGATACGGCCCTGACATTTTGTTTTTGTATTCGTATCAACTCGTGCAACTCTCCATAGCAATTGCAAGTTGTAGGAAAAATGGTCGTCGACACGGAGCTCGAGGAGGCGAAAGAAGCTGTTTTACAGCTTATGAAGGAGAAAGAAAAAATTGAGGCTGAATTGGCGTCGGCCAACAACATTCTCAGTACCGTGAGTAACTTTTGGCATTAAAAATTTGTTAATTCATTGCATTATGGGCTTGTAAACAAGCCACCCAACCTCTGCTCACGATGATCTGTCACTTTTTGACGTATATATCTCGGATGGGCAGGAAAAAGAAAGAAAATAATTATGTCTGATATCCATACAAATTTAATCTTGATTTTAGAATGGCGTGAGTATGACTGACGAGTTGACTGATTCTCAAGGTTACCCGCGAAATGACATAAATGTTTATCAAGTGCGGCACGCTCGACACAAAATCATATGTAAGTTACTTTACCGTTACACGGCTAAGTACTATTATATAGTGGAGTATTGCATAACGTTACGTGTTTGGAATCACAGGTTTGCAAAATGATCATAAGGCCATAATGCAAAAGATCGAACGAGGCTTGCACAAAGTTCACCAGTGTGCTGGAATTGGAGGTACTGCGAATGCACAGGAGGAGACTCCGGCGACTTCGAGTGGCTTGCAGGATGGGAACTTTTTGATGGAGCCATTTTTGAGAGTTAATCTTGTGTCCCCTGGTTCGCCGGCAGAATTAGCAGTAAGAAACTTTTATTTCATCATTCTTAAATTGAAAGCAGTAGTGTCACTAAGACAAACAGTTATTGAAAAATTCACTTTGTATAAATTAAATTTTGGGTGAATTATAGAAAGAAAATTATTTGCTGAATATACTGGTATGAGTTAAGCATGAATAACTTGTTTTCAAGGGTATTCAAATGGAAGATCTTATACTGGAGTTTGGATCGATTACAAGCAGTAATTTTAATTCTCTGAAAGATATTGGATCCATAGTGGAAAACAGTAGATATAAAAATGTGGCTGTAAAAATCAAGCGTGGATCTAATACTTTTGCTTTGACTCTTATTCCACGACCTTGGAGTGGAAAGGGCTTACTTGGCTGTAATGTTGTGCCCCTGGAGTCAGTTGAAAGATAAATAATATATAGTTTAAATTTAAGCATTTAAAGTGTTCACATTCGTCCGTAAGTCTTTATATAACATGAATAAATTATTATTTTTAAAAAAACACCCATCTCATACTTACTTGATCGTGATCTTATTTCAACGTGATCTTCAATATGTTGTACTTTTGGATTAGTGAAACTTGAGATTCATTATCTAAGTGTAGGATGTAAATCTATATCACATGTCCATATAGCTTAATAATATCACGATGGGAGACTATAAAACAGTTTGGAATTTCATTTCTGATTTAGTATATCGATTGTAATTTGAAAATGTATTTGCCTCCAGTTGTAAGTCAAAATTAGGTTTTTATTCAACTTAATATTGGCCTAGACTTCAAAATCAATTTTACTTAAAGTTAACTTTTTATTTTAGATATTGTGTGCCTTCTTAATAACATTTAGCAAAGCTGCTGCAGTTATTGATTATACTAACATTACACCTTGGTCAGTTGTTTATTTGGTGTATCCAATATATGAGTCTGACCTATGGGTGGATAATATAACACCAAAAACTAAAGAATTGCCTGAAACGCCGGACAATGCGATTGTTTTACAAAGATATGATAATCAAGGAGGTGTTTTACAAAAAGAAGTTCAGGGAGAAAACAATAATTCTCAACAAACTAAAGATCGTCATGAACCAGATAATGAACGTGTAAAAAATAACTACCACATTCCAGTTATTTCATGGCCACCTGACTACGTAAGTAATTTGTAATGTATGCCTCATATTAAAGATTAAAGTCAAAGTTTAAAGTTGCTCAAAAATTAATTTGTTTAGAAAAACTGGCCAAAAAGTATAAATAAACCAGAGCATTAATCAACCAAAAAAATATTTCAATCCATAGTGCGTCAAGATGAGTTCCAAGTAATAAGTATCAAGAGACACAAAATTTTCAGCTTCATAGCATTTTAATGTATCAAATAAAACCATTATAAAAATAGCTTGCATCAGTTATTTTTACTTACGTAATTTATATTTTCCCACTTTCCTTCTTATTTCACATGTATATATGTATATAGTTAATGATTGCAGTGCACACGTCCACACGTGTTCTGCTCGATGGCGTCAAGTTTCTGCATTTGGGAGTTATTTTTATTTTATAATGGCAAATTTGTATAAAAGATACATGAGATTATTGAATAGCTGGCCTCTTGATAATAATAAATCGCCGTAAGTGTACTTGTGCGTATAAACAATTCGAATCATTCATTTAGTTGTGTAGGGCTTGAATTGTTTTAGTATGTACACACTTTTTTAGGTTAGTTTCAGTGTACTCAAATTTCAATTCTTGGCACTTTAATTTATTTTGTTTTGTTTGACAACTTGTTTAAAGAAAGGTAAATTATCGAGTCAATGAGGAAATCACGTCTTATAATGCAATATTATCTTATTATGACATGTTTAAAGACCCAACGAAACGGAACTCCGAATTCTCTAGTAGCAGTACTAAAATTAAAATTTTGTGATATTCGACATTTTTCGTGTAGAAAAGTATTTTCTGTAAATAAAAAAATCGCGTACACAGAGTATTGCATTTTTACAGGGACCTTGGTCAATTTATTCGTGAACAAGTGAAGGCTGCATTTCCCAAAGGAGAGAAAAGTGTGATAAAGGATGAAAAAGAGTGTTTGAAGCAACTAGAGAGTCTGGAAAGATTAGCGTCAAATTATTATGGAAAAAAGTATCCAGTCAACTTGACCAACACGTCCACTGGTTTAAAGCTAGAAGTGCTAAGTGCTGCATTAACGCCAGAAATGCAGAAATTGTTTCAAGAGCAAAAGAAAGGGTTTGTTGCTAAGCTTAAGAATACAATATCGAAATATTTTTCAAAAACTCCCGAAGAGGTTTCTTCGAAGCAACAGAGTAGAGTAAATTAGTTATTTATTAAGACTAAAGACTCATGATCCATAATAGAAGCAGTAGTTAACTTGATCAAGTTGTATTATTAGCTAATTGGTATAAAAAATGCAATGCTTGAAAGTGTTTAGATACTATGTTGTGCCTAGAAGGTTGTATAGCACTCACAGTGTTGGTCTAGCTGTTGATTTCAAACAGTTTGAAGATATGTCTCATGCACCAGTCATGGTAAATGAAACAATCAAGTATTTGAATCTATCACCAGGAAATACAATCATTGATATGACATTTGGTGCTGGAGGTCATTCAAAATTTATTTTAGAATCCGTCCCAAATGTCAAGATTTTTGCTCTCGACAGAGATTCAGTTGCTATGAATTTTGCTGAAGATTTGGGTAAGAAGTACCCAGGTCAAATAATACCGTTGCTAGGTAAATTTTCTGAATTGCCAGTTTTGTTGAAAAAGCATAAAGTCCAACAAAATAGTATAGATGGGATTCTTTGTGACTTTGGATGCTCATCCATGCAGTTCAACACACCAGAAAGAGGTTTCATGATATCAAAGGATGGTCCATTGGACATGAGAATGGATGGAAACAGGTGTCCAGAGCAACCAACAGCTGCAGATGTTCTTGAGAGAACCACACATAGAGATTTGTATAATATCATCAAGTACTATGGAGAGGAGAAAAGAGCAAGAAAAATTGCCAGAGCTATAATTGATACAAGATATCTTTTTAGAAGTTTAAAAACAACTCATGAGCTGGCCAAGTTCATAGAGTCTCTGTTCCCAGGTGATGCTGGAGTCGACCAATTGGGTAGATTTCAGCATTGCGCTACAAAAACTTTTCAAGCTCTAAGAATATTTGTAAATAACGAACTAAATGAGATCAATCAGGGCGTCGTATTAGCAAATAAACTGTTGAAAATCGACGGCCGTTTGATTACAATATCTTTTCATTCTTTGGAAGATACCATTGTTAAGAGACATCTCTCTGGAAATGTAACGGACAGTATGGCCAATGAGTTACCTCTGAGATACCGGAACTACGGAAAAGTTTGGGAATGCAAAGAAGACATTATGGAACTCACACAGTCAAATTGGAAGATGCTGCACAAACACGTTTTAACTCCCACGGACGAAGAAGTGAGCATGAATCCAAGAGCCAGATCGGCAAAGTTCCGAGCATTGGTAAAAGTCAAATAATTGAGTGTCTTCGCCGTCAAGGGGTAAATAAAAACAACACTGTTTCAAAATAGTTATTTATATTGTAACATTGTTAAAAACAAAAATGAATATAAACTATGAACTTTATGTATGATAAAATTTTACATTGTAGAAAAATGATGTAACAAGGAATGTAAATACACACGTAGCTTGTTCTTTTGTAACAATTAAAAAAAAAAACTCAGTTCTTTTTCATTAAAACAGTCCTTCGATTTCATCGGTTTCGCTATTCCAATCCATGTCGAAAATACTTGGCCTCGTTGGCAGTCCAGGCATCATCATAATCTGCAAGAGATTAGACACAAGGTATTAATTTTTTTTTTTTTTTTTTTAATTGAAAATCCAAAATGCACATGTAAATTTCGTTGAAATTACCTCTCCGACCATCGGTACGACGAATCCAGCGCCCACCGACACAAATATATCCGTGATATCAAGTTTGAATCCTGTTGGCGCTCCCTTGACGTTGGCATCTCCCGTCAACGAGTTGGACGTCTTGGCCATGCAGAGCGGAAGTTTGTCGTAGCCAAGTCTGTTGTACTCTTTGATTTTTTCTTTGACCTGCGCAAACGAAACAATGCATGACCAAAATCTAAAACACGGCGAAAACACTCACCTTTTCGGCCAGCACGATTTCTCCGGCTCCGTACATCTCTTTGGCGATCTTCTCGATCTTATCCTCGATACCGAGGTCTAGCTCGTAAAGGAACTTGAAGTCACTCGGCTTGGAGGTGGCAGCCAGAACGGCATCGGCGAGCTCCAACGCTCCCTGACCACCCTCGGCCCAGTGCGTACAAACGACCGCGGCGTCGGCGCCGTTCGCAAGCGCCGCCTCCTTGACGATCTGCAGTTCCGCTGGCGTGTCGCTCTGATGAGCGTTTATCGCAACGACGACCGGCACCCCGAACTTGACCCCGTTGCTGATGTGCTTGATCAAGTTAGGCAAGCCCTTTCTCACCAGATCGAGATTCTCCTCGACGTACTCCCGGTTGAGCGGGGCACCAGGAGTCACCGGCTGTCCACCGCCGTGCATCTTAAGCGCTCGGATCGTCGCGACGAGCACGACGGCGTTGGGCACGTGGCCGGACGTGCGGCACTTTATGTCGAAGAACTTCTCCATACCGATATCCGAGCCGAAGCCGGCCTCCGTGACGACCAGACCGTCCGGTCCGACGAGCTTGAGAGCTATCGCGTCGGCGAGTATGGACGAGCAGCCGTGAGCGATGTTGGCGAAAGGACCCGCGTGCACCAGTACCGGGGTTCCCTCGACGCTCTGCATGAGCGTCGGTTCTATCGCGTCCTTCAACAATATCGCCATCGCGCCCGTCACACCCTGCAAAGCGCACGGCAAAAGGTAATTTGATGCATCACAAACGGTTTTGGGAACGCTATAAGTACTTACAAAATCGTCCGCCGTGAGTGGCTCTCCTCGCTTGTTGAACGCGACGACCATGTTGGCGAGCCGGGTCTTCATGTCCTCGACACTCGTGGCCAGGGCGAGGATGGCCATGACTTCCGAGCCGACGGAAATTTTGAAGGACGTCTCGCGCGTTTTGCCCTTTTCCGCGGGACCCTGGCCAATCGTGATCTTGCGCAGGTAGCGGTCGTTCAGGTCCACGACTGTGACGACGAAGCAACATTGAACGTTAAACAACCTCTATCATTTTTGTTTTTTGATGAACAGATATGTGAGATCAATGATTGTGCACAACCTCTGGTGAAGGGGATGTTGGTGGGATCGATGTCGAGTCTCGCGAACCTTCTCTGCTCCTCCGGGGTCAAGGAGTTGGGATCGGTCTTGTCGATGCCGAGCCTGGCCAATCTTCTCAGCTGGATCTTGGAGAAGGCCCTCACGCCCTTGACCGTTGGCACGAGCCTGTCGTACAACGCCTTGTCCTGCTGCGTCTCCTCGTGAAAGTATCGCGCGTCTATCTGCGCTGCCAACAGGTTGTTGGCGGCCGACACCGCGTGAATGTCACCCGTCAGATGCAGATTGAACTCCTCCATGGGAATGACCTGGCAATGAAAAAAAAAAAATCAAGTTTGTCAACTTTGACGACAATTGCGAGGAGCAATAAAGGATGCGCTCTGATGGCGTGGGTGAAAGATACCTGAGAGTAGCCACCGCCAGCCGCTCCTCCCTTGACGCCAAAGGTCGGGCCCTGGCTGGGCTGCCTGAGGGTGGCAAACGAGTTTCTGCCGCGGTGGGCGGTGAGGGCCTGGACGAGGCCGAGGGTGGTAGTGCTCTTGCCCTCGCCGAACGGCGTCGGGGTGATACCGGCGACGACCAAGTACTTGCCGTTACTCTGGTGCTGCAGGCGTTTGAGCACGCCAAGGCCGACTTTGGCCTTTTTACTGCCGTAGAGGCTGAGCTCGTTGGGCATGACGCCGATCTCCCGGGCGAGGACGTCGATCGGCTTGGGCTCGTGGGCGCGCGAGATCGCAATGTCGCTCGGCACTGGCTTCTCGAGCTTCAGCCGCAGCGGGCGGAGCTTCCACTGGACCTCGAGGACGCGCTCGGCGACGCGCTGCGCCGACAGTACGGTGTTCTTCATCAGCATGGCCACTGTCATGGGACCCACGCCACCCGGCACCGGAGTTATGTACGAGGCTACTTTCGCGGCCTCCTCGTACTCGACGTCGCCCACCAGACGCTGGCCCGATTTTTTTGTCGGATCTGCCGAAGATTTCCTCTTGTCTTTATTTTGTTTTGATATCTTACAGGTCAACTGTCATATTGTAACGTATACACACATGACTACTGTTTTGTTTACACTCTTTAGGCACCTACGTCATTTATACATTCGAGCTAAACTAAATAGGGGTAAATGACCCAATTACTGCGCACTGAAATTTTTGATTGTACTAAATTTCTCATTTCTCAATGTTTTTCGATGTTAATTGAACCAGTTTTACTTAATCTTTATCTGCAGCATCTTGTGCGATTAAAACGACAAACATTTATCTGTTAAGTAACTTTTATTTTTTTTTTAATAATTGTTTTATCACTTGCTGGTATTACTGCGCACCGTTATAAAATTAGCACCAGTCGCTGCGCCCCCAATTACTGCGCGGGTATCTCCCATAAGGTTTTCATGCTGAAGCCCTAGACCCAATTGCTGCGCACCAATTACTACGCACGACTACAAAGTTTTGTAGGTTAGATTCGTTTAGAGTCACTCAGTTAAACAATTATAAATGTCATGATGTAAAGTATGATTCTGGATTGAACGTTATTAATGTCCGTACGTGTTACAATATCCAAGCACCCAAATTTTTCAGTCTGTTTTTCTTATTTTCAGTTACCGTCGAGTGCGCAGTAATCGGTGCCTGCGCAGTAATTGGGTCATTTACCCCTAGTTGCTTGTGTACATACGTATACGTATCATACCTAAGCTTTGTCCAGTAAGGGAAGGGGGAGGGGTCGTTGAGAAACAACAAGTAGTATTGATATAATTATAGTCGAACATTGTATTGGTCTTGGTAAAATTTCATCTTGCTACACGTATGAACTGAATGAAAAACAATGGACACTTTGTACTTACCGATTAAATTCGCGCACCCCCTACCGGTGACTCTATTTTTTTTTTGCAACAAGCGACTGATCGATGCGTATGCGGTAAGTATTTGGGTACACTCAATCAACTCGGCAGAAATATATCGGACGCGGCAAGAGAGCAGTTTCAAGTTTAGCAAAACATTTTGATATGGTGAGACAAGAGCGCGAGGGAGGAGGAGGGCCCCTATAGTGAAACGAAGCGAGAGGCGGCCTCTGCTCGTTTTCTTTATTTTGTTTGCCACGCGCTTTTTTTTTTGCATTTCACAACGAATTGAACCGTTACAGAGCACAGCTGATAATTTTGTTTTTACATAATCTACTGATAATATAAGTTGACGAGATTATTGGCTATTAATGTCGATTGTGAAACCGAAGTGATTTAAAAGCGTTAGAAAAAAGTGAACATTTGAGAACTAGACGTACCGCTGATTGAATTGATGCCGCAGTCAATGACGACGGCGCCGGGTTTGATCCATGAGCCCTTGACGAACTCTGGCTGCCCGATGGCGACGACCAGAATATCGGCTTTGGCGACCTTGCAAAAAGAGAAAAAAAAAACATCTCAAACCACGAGTAAATTAATCGCGGGTGACTTGTCGTCGAATCATATACCGACCTCCGAGGCGATGTCTTTCGTTCTGGAGTGGCAGATTGTGACGGTGGCGTTGTGCCATTTTAAAAGACTCGCCATGGGCGTGCCGACGATTTTACTTCTGCCCAGCACTACGGCGCGAGCGCCCGACATGGACACTCCGCTCCTGAAAAATTATATACATATAAAAAAAACAAACAAAAAAAAACAAAAACGGATATTTCTCTCGTCTGTAGAGTCGATGGCGGCGCACGTGCATCAGCCGTTGATTTACGCACCTTTTTATGAGCTCGATGCAACCGTTGGGCGTGCATGGCAAAAATCCGGACATATTGCCGATGGAAGCCCGGCCCTCGTTGATCGTGTGTAATCTGAAGATTTACGATAAAGTTATACTCCCACGACAATTCATACCGGCCTCTTTCTCCCTCTCAAAATGTATACTATATGGATGGCGCGTTTCATCGCGAAATTCCGAAAAATTTTCAATTTAACGCGTTATGGGTGTAAACTGTGTAGTTTTATACTATATTCGCACACTACTTTATGGACAATCTGTAATGCTCTTTTTGTTGTTATTCATGCTTTGTTATCGGCGTATCAAAGGGATGCAACGCGTCGTGTATATACACATGGCTCGAGCGAAAAGTTATCGGTATTGTGTTTATTAGCTCGGCATGGACACGATTTTTGCTTTGAATCGTGACGAATCGTGTTCAATAGCGCCTAATTTACATTTAAATCGATTAACGGGATTTCTCGAAGGTAGATGCAGTTTGTGGGGAGACACGCACCCGTCGACGTCCTTGTCCGGAGAGACGGCGTCGGTGACGAGGTCGGAGTCGATCTTGGTAGCCGCGTCGAGCGGCATCTGGACGATGATGCCGTGGGTGTCGGGGTCGTTGTTGAGCTTGGCGAGCCTCGAGAGGAGCTCGTACTCGGTCGTCGTGTTGGGCAACTTGACGTGGGTCGCGTTTATCCCGATCTCACTCGCTGCCTTGATCTTCATGCGGATGTACACGTTCGAGTCCTCCCGGCCTCCGACCTGCACTATTGCCAGTCCCGGCGAGAAGTTTGGCAGTTTTGCCCTCATTGACGCCACATCCTTGCCCAGGGACTCGCGAATTTCTCTGTCACGAGGAATTATGTTTCAAATCAATTCTCAATTCTACATATGTACGATAATTCTAAAGTAACACTCTTTGCCTTTTTTTTTTTTTTTTTTTTTTTTTTTTCAAAGCGCGCACGGTAAACTTTCCGTCAACTAATTACGCGTACGATATTCCTCCTGATAATCAGACTTGGGTACAATTACCCATTTTATGAATTCACTTTTTATTTTCCGCAACAAAGCGCGTTCTTTTTGCTGAATTTTTTTTTTTTTTTTTTTTTTTTCGTTACCATTTTCAAGAATATTTATATTATCAACATGTTCTCTACGCGTACGCAGCTCGCGGTGGCTCCACTGTTTTGTAAACACCGACCCTAAGCCAACACCGATACGCACTCGGCAAGATAACGCAAGTAATTATCGTCTTTGCGCAATTTGTTTCGCCAACCGATCTCTCTCGAGTATACTTATCACACGAAAGGGATCGATGAAAAAATTATTATTTCAATTAAAAAATACACGAGTTACTTTTCGCAAACAGTACATCGATGACCTTGCTCCGGTCTATAAGTGTACATTATTTATGCGTTTTAGAGAGTCACATCAGTTACCTGTGGCGTACACAATTATAGATACGTGGGGTGAAAAAAAAAATTATGTTTTTGAATTTCCCGCATATACGATGATGGTCACACTAAAACCAGAGACACCCGGGGGAAGGTAGTTGCTCCAAAAAATACGAAAAACAAAAAACTCTCTGAATGTGAAGCTTGAATCAACAGGTTGTTGGGTTATACATTTAGACGTGTATAAATTGATGGGTAGGGTTGATACACTTACTTGGCCAACTCGGTGCCAGAGAGCACGATGCCTCGTACGTCGCTCGCCATGCCTCTCCTCAGGAACCTGCAATCAAAAATCACGTACGATCAAACACTCGAGATCGCGTGGACAAACTTTTGCTTCGATGTGAGTAAGTACACGGTACTTTAAACACGCGAGTCGACGACGAGTAAACCGGGAAAGGTTGCACTGCAAGAGGACAGTGCCGAAGCGGAGCACAGCTTCCTTTTCTCAACGTACGTATACGTACACTTTTTGGTCCGAAGGCGATAAACGATTTTTAATTGCACATATATTTGTCGCGACTCGCGCACACCGACCAATCCTTTTTTGATTTACGCGTTTGCTCGCATACGTAAGTACTTAGGTGCACTTTTATAACTCTACACGTGCGTCTCGATGTATAAATGCCGGGGCTCCAGAATTAACGGTCTCGTGGTGTAAGTACATGTAAGTTGGCGCACGATGGTGATGGTGCGTATATACTACGTATCGGGTCTCTCTCCAATATTACTATACTACTTGTTCCCACTCTCGTATGTTTGTAAGAGGTACGCCAGCGACTCTCAATCGAGCTGGTACATCATTTGCAGAACGAAAGGGAAAAAATGATGATTATACTTGTAAGCGGTATGACGTTGAGGTGAGCGCCCGTGATCGGTAAGCCGATACGCAAGTTTCCTTTCTGATATTAAATGTCGCGTAGGTATACACTTGTGTTACCAATACTGAAAAATATACGTTATACTTGTAATATGTTGTCTCGTGTTTACGCATTAAATGGTTGGACTGGATCGTTTGGTCCGTTTACGTTAAAATAATCATACCGATTTTTCTCAAATTTCGCACAATTTGTATCATCCAGGAGATTGTTAAATATAAAGTGTAATTTATCGTTATCATTATCTCGTGTAATTGTTGTCACGTAACGAATCGGTAGTTAGCGAGTTCGTGCAAATATGCGCGAAATTAAACCACAGTTAACGATATATTTGGGGACAAATGATCGATAAAAAATAAAACACCTTACTTGAGCGTCTGGAGTAATTTTGTCATTCGCCGCCGAGCTCCCCAGTACGAATTGACGAGATAAACTACATATTAAAGAGTAAAAGCCATTTCCAACGCTGTATCGACGATCATGGTAATATTCGAACAGTATCAAGACGACCGATTTCACTGTGCTCATATCAACGCGTAAAACGATAAACTCTGACCCGATGTATATGATAAAAGTACATAATATACTTTGCACCATACGGTTGCATGTGCCTTTGCACTGAGTATTATTACACTTATTCCCCCTTGGATTTTGATATTTATGGACAAGACGCACGCAGACTTGATGTATCCACGTGGGGGGCGGGGGTATGTATACATTGTAATATATATATGCATATAGCAGCGCCGGTCAGTAAGGATCGACGACTATAATTACGTCTTACACATAATACGTACGTAGCTCGTGTTGGATTGCGAGGTGGATGATGACGACGGTGGTGGTGCGCGCCCCGATTCGAATCGGTGGTGAGAGTGGTGGCGAGGAGGAGGAGGAGGTGCAGGCGACGACGACCCTGCACTGGTCACACGCGACGGACAACTGTGTGTACGAAGGAGATTTACCTCTTCTCTCTCTCTCTCTCTCTCGAGGAGGGACCACTCGGGGGAATCGTTTCAAGCTGCTACATATGTGTATATACGTATAGGTAGCATTTTACTACTCCGAATTACGGCTGATGGTTTCTTCTCCTCCTGGATTCAACGTTAATTAATTCCAAGGTTATCGGATGGCCTTTTTGCTTTCAACGTATATTTACTTACTGTAACTGTCGACTCTGTCAACATTGTTTCACTCGATTGAAGCACCTCACCTCGATGATATGTATATCACGAAAAAATGTTGATCGCAATTAGTATCGAAAGTCATGCGCGTGAAATCCAAGTTTAACTTTGAGAGTAATCAAAAAAATCGCAGTGCGCTAAACAATACCGTCAATCGATATTTTAATTTCTTCTCGAGTGTACAATCCACGTTTCTTTTAATTTCATCCCAATAAGCCAAGAGTAAAGAAAATTGTCATGTCCATCGGAAGCCGCAGCTGTGTGTATTTTGTTCTTCTCACTTTATCCCTTTCCAACGAAATCACCTAATAGCTGGACCAATTTGAACCACAAGCCTGGCCCAAAAGGTCTTTTTTTAAAATTTTTATCCCCTCCCCGCTTTCTCTAGTCATACACTTTTGCAGATTTGCACGTAGGTACACGCGTTTAAGGTACATATCGTAACAGAAGTCTACACTTGGATCTGGACTACACGTATAGGATAACCGAGAGGAAGAGAGACAGCCGAGTGGCTTCCTGAAGCGATTCCAACTTGGCCGGAAGTATATTGCAGCGGGAGTGTATACGTACCTGAACAACCACGCGGGGGAAGCGCGTATCCTTGGGCGTAGGAGCCGATACCAACCTCCCGGACAATCGGTTCGGCAGGTATACCTATACCCACGCACACGCCCCCGTCGCTATCTCTTTACGCGATGGAACGCGCCGAGAAATATAGGGAGATTCGAGCGACTAGCCTCTCCTCGTATACACGTATATATATATATATATATATGTGCACAAGTATGTATTAGCAGGGCGACGGAATGGCCGAACTCGGGTGCAGTGGTCCTGGCAAACTTGCCTCTGCAAATTCCTTATCCGCAAGAAGGTGGAGGATCTGGCTGGTTGTGCCGATCTCTGGTTCTCTTTTGCAAAGCGGGGGAAAGGAAGAGGGAGTTATATGTATGTGCCCTCTCGCCCGCGAACTTGTCGAACTTTCGCGATTGCCCATGAGACTATGCTGCTTCAGCTCGACTTGCGAGGGATCTTTCTTCGTTAAGGGCTTGTTTATCTTTGCTCATACTGTATACCTCTTCTCCGGACTCATCTCTTTGTTTGCCCATACACGAGGAGATTTTTCTCAATTTGAAACAAAGGGTGTGCACAAAAATGTTATTATTTATACATTCAGCCCAAAATGGCCCTTTTTTTTCTCCTCAGGTACCCTATTATATTTACACACTCTTCGACAGCATGTAACGGGAATGTAAAGACAATACGCATTATCATCGTCCAATCGATCGCATTGACTACCGGGGACAAGTAATCATATAGGCACTTAAACTTTTGTAACGCGAATCCAACACATGGGCATTAAAATACAAACGCAATTAGCATTACGCGAGTCATTGTGTACCACAGCTGGGGCAAAGATATACACAGCATCCTATACAGCTAAGAGTCCATCAGAGGGACGTACCATAAAGCTCGTAATATTACAGAGTAGCACACAAAGTACGACTAAAATACGCCGGTAAA
Organism: Copidosoma floridanum; assembly: GCF_036245765.1. Lineage (NCBI taxonomy): Eukaryota > Metazoa > Arthropoda > Insecta > Hymenoptera > Encyrtidae > Copidosoma > Copidosoma floridanum. The sequence goes on from NW_028321890.1 coordinate 31,459,779, forward strand.
CTACACCGGTAACCCATAAACATTCCCAAAATACATTATTCACGCGCTGAACCGTACACACGTGTACACACTTTATTCTTCACCTTGGATCTCCCGTGTACTCTGGTTGGTACGTGCCATTACATTACGCGAAAGCTTCTCTCATTTATAAATTGTATACTCCACGCGTATATACATAGGTGCCTCCCACCTCTATGCACGGGATACCATCCAAATAAGTACTTTCGAGCACATGTGGGCAATAAGTATTTTACACGTACAGCTGTACTCACTACGAAGTAAATCTCTCCATCCCCCAACTTTTCGTTTGAAACAAATACAATCCTGTTTTTTAATACATCCACTATCATGATGTATAAAAAAAAAAAAAAAAAAAAAAAAAAAGAAAAAAAAGATGCGAAATACATCCAGCTTCGAGACTCATAAAGACATATATATACGTATGGGGTACACGGTATAGACGCGTACGGATGTATAAGGTACGTTATGCTTAACTCGGAGTTTCCTTAATACATATACACTTTCTGCCCGGCGACCGGCCGGCTTTTCAGAAACAGACGAACGGACGTGATCGCGTTTTCAATCAGCAGAGCCGTCCGTACACCTACACGCCCGAGCTAATCGAAATTAATAGCCGCGCCGGTGCCCCGACCGCTTCGCCACTCCCTTGCATCTACGCGATATCATCTTGGACCATCCGCCACAATGTATATACATATATACATACATAATATTATACGTACGTGAAGGGGGTGGGGGGTCGAAGATGCCGGGTCGCACTCGCGTCAGATTGGACGTTCTTGGGAGAGCTGTGCTTCGTTGGCAATAAATTGATGATCGAGGACGAGAGAGAGAGAGAGAGAGAGAGGCACGAGGGCTTATGAAATTAATACGAGTGAGAGGAGGAGGACCCTCGGCACTGCTTTTCTTTGAGAGAGCGCGCATTCCGCGCATCCCCTTGCGTGGACTCGCTCGAACGGAAGGAGCCGATGCCCCTTTGGTTCGACGAGGATCAAGGAAATTGGCTAGGAAGAAGACTCATTGGGGGGGGGGGGAGTTATTTCGTGGGCCTCATTATGGACGCTTGGCTGGCTTGCTTTTGCCCCCCCCCTCCCATCGCGTCGTTGTTAATACGTTAGTAGAAATCCATGCATCTACGCGCGTCTCGTCCCCGATGTTTATTGTATGCTGGTATGCGCAGTTGGCTCACTATATACGACACCCGTCACACCCAACCTGCTCTCCGACTTGTTAAGATTATTACGATGGACTGGATATGAAAGGACTCGACTCCTTTGCGCGTGTGTATACATATACTGCAGGATATGGGAGGGGGGAGGCTTGTTTTAGCGCAATTTACAAACTTCGGCAAACTACGCGTAAAAAACGTAACGATATTCAATTGATGATTTTATTTTATTTTATTTTTTTAATTTGGATCACATTCTTCTTTCGTCTAGCTGATTCGTTCTCCTCTGCATATAGGTATAAATGAACTCGTACGCAAACGTTTCAAAGTTTCGCCCGAGACATTGCTCGACGAAAAGCGAAATCTGTAGTTGCGCTCGCTCCTCTACACGTACATTTGTGTATACACTTATCCACCACGCTGGCCAACTCGTTTCGGGCCAAACAAGTTTTGTCCCCTCGTTGACGACTATGTATATACCCTGGAGGTACTTTGCTACAACTTTTTCCCTTTTTTTTACACCAGCAAGTATATAACGGACACAGGTGGTGTTTCTCCGTTTTTACTACAACTAGCGCCGTGTATCGGTATACGAGTAATTGAAGGTGTTTATCGGTTATTTGCGTTTTTTTCTTTCTTTTTTCTTCCGTCCTCCAATCATCGACCCCTCGACAGCCAAGGTTGATCGAGCCGGCCAACACGCTCAGCTTCCCAAGTCGATAAAATCGGCAATATCTCCTCCGTGGGTCTCTTACTCTGATTAGAAAGTGGGGGAACGACATATCGATCGGCAAAGTTTTCTCGATCCATGAAACTCCGGCGATTCCTCGTAAGTGGATTGATTTCGCCTTTACGACCAATCTCCGTCACCAGATCGACCCGCTCGCGAGATACGACGTCATACAAATGGATATTTTTCAACCGTTCGATCCCCGCGCGAATGAGACTTTTGCAACAATCGAGGAACTCCGGGTGCTCCGAGATCGGTCGTCCCAAAAACATGTACACCCATATAAAATGTGCGTATGCATGTGTGGACACAGGCGACATATCGATCGGCAAAACGAGGCAGGAATCAATAGCCCCAAGAACCCCCGCGGTTGGGTTAACGGCGGGGGTAGGGGGAGAAGAAATGAGAGACCAGTCGGGGCGGGGGGGGAGGGAACAAGAAATATAAGTTTGTGTGTGTACGTGCACGGGCAAGGGGGGAGGGGTGCACGTAAGATGCCGGGGGTCGATAGGACGGCCATCACCCCGTGCGCTGGACCGAAAGAGAAGCTGCGAGCGATGAAAGCCCCCCAGCGGCACAGAAAAATATGGCCGTCCGAGTGCTACCCCTTTTCACGCGTGTGTGTACGTGTTGGACGATGCGGAGGGGGTGGGTTTCGAAAGGAAAGGGGGTGGCTGTCGCGAGTCTTTTCCTTAAGTGCTGGAGGAGCTTCCTCTCCGGGTTTGACGACGTCAAAGACGCGATGCGTTCGTGTGTGCCCGTGTTTCTGAAAGATGTTACGGATGATGGAACTTTTGAGGGGATGGCGGGTCGAACGAGGGTGGAATTGTCGCCTGGTTACGTTGCGGCTAGATTTTTTATTTTATTTTTTTTTTTCTTATTTTCGTCGCAATGCGCTTCTCATAACGTCAAACTTATTAATAAAAACTAAATGATTCGAATCGGTGAGGTGGACGAAAAAAATTGACGTTTTAGATGTTTGCGTCGAATTGATAATGTTTTTGTAAGGGCATTGGTGGTTTAACCAAAAGTTGTATGGGAGAAGTTTTGCTGGATACGTAATACAAAAGAAAAATCCATTAAACGTGTCCGGCAAAGCTTTTTTTTTGTTACCGATTAAAAAGAGTATCGAGCACTTGATTATTTCCGCTGTTTCAACAATTTCTATACTATTAATTTCCAACGCTATTCATTGGATTTAAATAAATTTTTATTAGATTCAAGAGTATATCATTTTCCGATTTGGATTATTGTACTTACGTTTTTAATTTATTAGATGTCATGAAAAACAAATAGGCCTTATAACTTTGTTTCAAATGAAAAAATACAAGTAGTAGATTTTTTCCAAGTCTTTCGTTGCTTCTGCACTTGCCACATGAATGCGTATCGATTGATTAAATTTCTGGAATTGTTTTTTTTCGCCTTAATTTATCTGAATGAATTTCGTAAACTGTACTTACTTCCACCCAAAGTAAGAATGGGTTCTCGAGAACTGCCAATGACAAACGAACGGCATAAATAGCACGCAATTATTATAATTCACGTGCATATATGTAATATGTATTATACATCACCGTGTACCCAAGAATAAGGCGAGCGAGGGATGTTTGGAGAAAGCCAAGTTTCTCCCGTTGCGTGCGTCTTCGGTCGGCACTAGAAGAGGCGGGGGTGGAAAGGGGGTGGCAGGCGATGCCGTATACGCACAGCGAGAAAAGGTAAGGGGTTCGGTCGGCCTTGTCGGAATACGTACACGCATCGAGGGAGGAGACCGTCCGTGATGCGGCATTTTCCCCGAGAAACTCCTACCATCTTAACGGCTATATTGAGTTACGGTTATTGCCTCACTTGCTTTCACCCCACCCCTCATCTATACTCCTGTCCCTCTCTTTTACTTCTCCCTCAAGACATTTCTCGTCGTATACTTGGAGCCACTCAGCCGTGTAAAACTTTTGGGGAATATTGTGCCGTTTATGACGACCACGCTCAGCTTTTCCTCAAATTGTTTGTCCCATTGCACAAATATTATTTATCCCGTTACACTGTCAATACAGTCGCCTTCAACGTTTCAATCATTTAAATGTCTATTTTTATGAATAAAAAAAGTAAAAAAAGTAAAAAAAGTACACTAGTAGCGTTAATAAGTGTTTCAAAAATAACTGGCTCATGGTCCATTGTAACAAAATGTTTTTTGTTTTTCCGAACCAATCGACACAGGAAACCTTAAGGGTGCATAAAATCCTTGCAACCATATTGAATCTCCGACGGGATGTTTTATGTCCTCAAAAGCCTTACGAAATAACTTTGCAACGTTACAAGTTGTTTGATTCAGTAGAGACGATTAAATAATCTATAAATTATTTGTTTTGCTGATTAATTGCGCTGCTGCGAAAATGTTAATAAAATACGTGGATTTTCGGTGTATCTCGTTTTTTAGCGGGTGGATCGGAGAAAAACTATTGAAGTCCACACATAGTATAATTTTGACGAATAATTATACTTAGTTGAAAAAAAGTAAGTATTTTTAGCCAATAAACATTAATCTAACGTTAATGTCATACTTGCTTTTTAAAATACAGTGTATTTCTAGTGTGGGCGTATTTTTTCAACTTCTGAATGTTTAACTGCGCCATCGGTAGAAAAAAAATATAGTGTGCGCCAATAATGCGCGCCAGTGACGAAAAAACTATTTTCAAGTAGTTTTGCAAGCCATCATAATGTGTTGATTTTCATTGAAAACATTTTGCAACAAAATACTGATACACAACAACGTGTTTATACAGATTTTTCGAAATTGCTTATGATTTAAAATCATAGAAAACGTTTTTCGATCAAAGGGTCGGGGGTTGATTTTTTTTTTGTGTCAAGAGACAAGTAGAAGTAGAATTTACACCAATAGTTGATCACGAGAGCGTCATGCTTAAATAATTTTTTCCAGGCACCATTAAAAAACGATTCAAAGATAGGTACCCATAAAAACTACGTAACCAAGATACATCGAACGAAAAATAATTTAAATTTTTTAAAAGGTGATATGTAGGTACGAAGTTACATGTCAGTCGATCGGTGGAATTTCATTGTCTCGCCATTGATGCAATGCAATTCCAGTTTAAGATCATAAAAAAAAACAAAAACAAAAATGAAAATAAGAATTTTACCATCGAATTCAGCCACGCGAACAGCGAGAAATAACGCATCTTTCACGTTTCTCGGCAACATAAGATTGTCCTCAAAACCCGCCAGCTCAAGTTCATCCACAAGATATACGTATAACCCCAACTTTTGGTATATGACAATATACATATGCAAGAACGCGTTCGAGATCGAGTCCTCGTACACAGCTAAGTTATGGGTATAGGAGTACGGTGTAAGGTATGAACAAGGTATCCAACTCGGAGCAAGTCTCCTCAATCACTCATCGAGGCTGTTTCTCTCTCGAGGTCGATCATTCGACAGGCCCAAGCTCGTGCCCCTACAGCCTCCATCCCACCTCTCTATATACATACTGGACCACCCCGAGAAGGCAAAACTCCCTTTCTCGCTCCTTCTCGGCTTCGTAGCTCGAATAACCTTAGTTACTTTGCCAGACTGTTAGGCTACCGCCGCGCGGCTATACCTAAACACGTACAACCGAGGAGAGAGGGACAGAGAGAGAGTCCACGGTAATCACCAAACTTCTAGGCTCCCCCCCCCCAGGAGAGAGAGTCTCTTTCTCTCCCTTGCACCGGCAACCGATATAACTTTGTTCCCGAGCAAAAGCCAAGGCACAACGGGGGCTACATAATATACATATACATATATATGTGCTTCCCTTTCGAGTACATGTTTATTATATACCTACTGGCTGCACTTACGTATCCGGAAGGCCTGTGTGCGTGATGGCCGGCAACATCATCACCCCCCGTGAATAATAACTCTTTTGCACGAAAGATTTTCTTGTCGCATGCTCGGAAATCCCATCCAAGATTCACAGGTGTGCACGTCATGCAAAAGAGAGGCCAGGGGTGATTCTTCCCCCCATACATGTAGCAGTCGCCACTTGAGCTAGAAAATGTGATCGGTAACCTCCGAAACCTCGGCTAAAACATCCGGGCGCGCAGTGCGATGTGCCTCTATAGCGTCCCCCGCTCGTGCGATATGAATCAAAGGAGGGTAGTGTCTCGAAGTATAAGAAAAGCTCGGGGCCGAGTGGATGGAGGCGCCTGTATGATGTCCCGATTGTTATCGCGAGAATCCCGAGCGACGCTTTCGCGCGGACAATAAGCACGGGAGAGGGCCGATCTTTCTCTCTTTGGGTGACAATGCCGGCTTATTATCTCAAACAAAAGCTCCCGGGGCCAGATCTATCTGCCGGTTAACCCCCTTTTCTTATGTTGGGGGGGGGGGGGGCTATGCGCTGCTCGCGGTGTATGGAAGACGACGGTGGTCCGTTGCCGCCTCCTGTACCTCCCAAATGGGTTCCTTCAGCGGCAGCTGTCGCCTCAAGATTGACCGAGTTCATTCGGATTAATTTGCGGATGGCCGCGGCAGGGGCACGTTGTACGTTCGACCGAGCCGTCAACCGGTCGGGGGTGATCAAGCTCCCCAAGAAAGCTTTCCACGAACGAACCTACTCGGAGATTTCCAGGCGACGTTCGGTATGCGTCTTTTATGATGGTTCTGTGTCGAGGATACGGATGTTATTTGAGGCTTGCGCCATCATCGATTGGTTCTTTGGTACAGATGTTGGTTCCATTTGCCGTTGGGATTTCACGCTGTTCACGAGGATTATTAAAACTTTCATATTATGCACCTTAGTCATGAGTGTTACGGGGTGCATATGGTGAGTATATTCACACGAGTATGATGAATTTCGTTGTTGATTAGTTCAAGAGCGAGTACAACGAAACCAAAAGAATTTACGTCCAAGGTGTTTCTAAAGGATTTTAGAATGGGGCATCGTGTTTTCGAAAATGACTGTATTAGGTACGTTGACTCTTAGTATGAATATAATTTTAGTTTGCTGCTCGCGGGCTGGTATGGTTCAAGTATTATAATCTATGTACATCTCGTATAACCAAGTAATTTTTTGTTCGAGGCACGATCTGTGCCGATCGAGAGAAACGGGTAACAAAGAACAAGTTGATGTTTTCATTGGCACGATTAAATACACATATGAAAAATTAATTTCAGTGATACTAAAAACAATATTTTTTTCTACATTTTTTTTGCCAGAATAAAGGTTTTTTTAATGTATTCATTGCATTTTTTACTGCTTCAATAACTACTGTCATGTACACTAAATATTATAAATAAAATTTATGTTATTTAGTTGAAGAGGGTAAAATTTTATGCTATAGTAGATAATATATATTTTATGTTAATAGTAATTTGTGTTTTTGCAATCATTCTGTTTATTTTTTCCCCAAGGTTCTAAATAATCAAACGAAATCTTAAACCAGTTACGTTTTAGTTATGATGATTAAAATCATTTATTTTCTTGATTTATGCATGTTAAATTTAACTGTTAATTGGAATACAATTTCATTGGGAATACAGTTTTATTTTTGATAATACAAAAATCATATTCAAATAGAATAAGTGAAGAAAAATGTCATTAACTGCTAATTAAAATAACTCGAAAACTAAATTCTTATTTTTATTGTTTAGTTAAGAAATTATTTGCCTAATACGTATAGTAATATGAATACAAATAATAAATTGATAAGATTTAAAGAAAATTGAACAATTATTTTAATTCAAGGGAAGTTTAATCAAATAACAGTTTTAAACTACTTACCAGCTTTGTTTTTGTTTATTTTTTTTTATCATAAAAATAACATACTCATCCACCTCAAACAATTATTCCGAGTGATGGAACTTTGTTTAAAAGCTCTTACATGAAGAATAGTAATGAAAAATGTTACAAAAGTTTACGAACTGATGATATGAATGAATAAATTTTCCAACCTGTTGTAATTTATCAAATAATTCAACCAACTCCATACAAATTTAACTGATCATACGAGTATGAAGCTATTGTTAACATAAAAAGATAAATATTTAACACATAGTTATCATCGCTCGCGTCGAGATTGAACAACAATTTACCAGCGTGTGTACTGCTTTTCTAAGAGATGGCGTGTGCAGCCATTTTGAAGGGGTGTTTTGGGCGAAATTATTGATTCGTTTGCATCTGACTATGCTACAGCCACCTATGCTCTTCCCCGATAACTTTTAGCTCAGCCCTGCATTTACTTGGAATCGAAAATGTAGGAATCGCGTCATGAAACTACACCTCCATATCGATTTTATGATATTTAAAAAAATCAATTAAATCTCTAAATAAACCAGACCAGCCCGTATCAGAATGACTGAGCTTACCTCTTGCAGTTTATTTTAAGCAAACGCAAACTGAATTTCCCTCTGGTCGATCAAATTTCAAACGAATCAACGAAATTTCGTACACAGGAAATGTCTTTTTTTTATAATTTACTCCGACATTTACATTTTGCTGAAAACTGCGACCTCCGAACGTCAGCCATAAATTTTTACTCCCAGTGTTCATAACTGATCAATTTACCATGAAAAACCCGATGAAAAAAAAAAAAAAGAATTTAAATAACCAAGTAAATTTGTATTAAGCATGTTTCCGTTGACTCAATGAAATATACAGGATCCGATCTGCCCCGACGTTCATCAGTTATTCAGAATCCTTCGGCACCGTCTCATAAAAAAAAAGAAGAAAAAAAAAATCTGATCCAAAGAGACGCAAAGCGTAACTTATTCAAACGCTCGACTGAAATAAACCTCGGACATACCACGTCGGCTTCCCCGCATCCGGTCAGCTTCCAGGATCCCACGGTGGCAGTGCCGAGACCCATCTCCTTGCAAGACACAGCCTATATACGGAGCAAAAAAAAAAAAAAAAAAAAAAAAAAAAAGAAACTCTCCCGAAACGCGGAGAGTGAAAAATAAAACAGGAGACAAACGTTCGTTCGCGCAACGCGACCAACACTGATCTTTGGCGCGCTTTCTCTCCCCGAACCCCGTGGACCCCTGCCGGAAGAACAAAACCAGTATCTCAGGTGAGAAGCGTAGCCGTGGGGGGACAGCGAGGGGTGAGCGCCGGAAACTGGTCGGCAGCATCCGCTCGCGGCTCGTGGTGGACGCGCGCTACCGTCGGGGACGATGGACCAGAACGACGACTCGGACGCGCGGGACAATGGGCCGGGAGATGACCGGTTGGAGATGAAAAGCCCGGGCTTGACCGTCGGGACGAGATCCGGGAACCGGTCGGACGGGCAGATGCTGCTCCTACTTTGTGTGTGTCCACGCATCGGGGCTGGGTGCTTTTTGGATTTGCTCTTTCTTTTTACGTCTTTCTTCAAAGGGATTCCGAGAGGTATTGTCTGGTGACCGAGTTTACATACCGTGCAGTGTCATCGATAGCTGATTTTTTGCTTCGTCGCTTGCGTAGAAAAATTTAATTATCAATGCATATTTTTCCCTTATTTCATGAACCACGAGATTTTATAAAAAAAAAAAGGGTACTGTATGTGCGATGGACCAGCCTAAACATTGATCTCCATTGGTTTGTGTGCAGAGTATTCAATGCGCATTACTCTCCCCATGTTCACACGTTATCGTATAAGGTCAGGCCTTGAACTATAATCCAAGTGCGTAAGGCCCGAATGCGAGACTTATACTATACCATCCGAACCATACTATCTGGGGTTGCGAATGGAGTTCATGTCAATTTTATATTGTGAAAGAATCTTTTTTTTTCCTTTCTTTGGAAAGGAGGATCGTACTTGAGATTCCAAAAGGTATCATCTGTCAAATTTGATGCGTCCGAGTACCACGTGGTATTATTTATGCCATACGTCGAAAGTCACAAATTTCATTTTTTGTTTTAAAGTTGTTGGAAACGAAATTCAATTGTACTTATACTTTCACGTTACAAAAAAAATTTTTTCTTGTCCAACTTAGTTTTAAAGTATGGAGGTATTTCATTTTGTTTTGCTTACAGTAATGTTGATTTGCATATTACAAAACTGTTCCTTGATCACCATTTTTCTGAATCATTTGACAAGTGCGAGATCCACGCTCGACCGAACGGATCATGTGAATCGGCAACTTAAATAAAATTATTTATATACAATATTGTGGAATAAGTGTTGATGCAATAATAAAGGTTATAATATATATGTAGGTGCAGTTTTATCAAAACGCGTTAAAAAAAAAAAATTAATCATCATGACCCGTCAACGTGAGGCGATAGGTAAAACCCCCTCAAGGAAATAACTTCTGAATTTTTAGCTGGAAAAAGTTGACGGAGAAGGGCACAAAATTCGAGTAGCAAAAAAAAGTCGACCGCGCGCGTAAACTTACACCCACAGGCCGCGCTAATAGTTAAACGAGGACACCGCGATAAAAAATGAAAGTCCCCGAGCGCAGGTTTTCAGAGCCGTCGTACGTAAACGAAACAAACTTACCGCACGTGGTCGTATAAATGATTATATAATTAGGACGAAGCGTTTTGTAGGGGAAGAATGAAGAGAGAGAGAGAGAGACTCGCAGAGGTAGCCTCGTTAATAAACTCGGCGCGAGTCATGCACCAGCGTTTTTTTTTTATTTTCACCCGTTGATGTAACAAATTTCGCGCGAAATTCATTTTCGTCGTTTTTTTTAAATTTTTATTTCGCGAGTACGTTGATGGAGAATGACGCGGAAGCGGTTTATCATTTGCACTGTTTGCGTGAAATATTCCTTGTTACAGTGAATAAAAATAAATATTCCAATAAATCAACTTGAAAGTATGACGAATAAAAAAAAAAAAAAAAAAAAAAAAAAAAAAAAAAAAAAAAAAAAATAGAGATCGATGGATCTACTTGTCGATGATATCGAAAGTTTAGAAGCAGTAAACAGATGCGTTTCGAAATCATATTCATTTTTTAATCTCGTGGATGCGAGTTATGAAAAACTAAAGATGGTAAAACAAAAACGGAAAAGTCGACGCGTAGTTAGTGCTCGTTAAATTTAGAGGGTAAAAACATGTTAAGGTCATCACTGGCTGCTTAAATGCCTAGGAGCGTTTTTATGGTTACAAAAGATATACGGTGCTAGGAAAAAAGTAACTTTGTCGTCTCGTTGATAAATTTAGCTTAGCTCGTAAGTACACGCGTGCAAATAGTGTCAGGACATTAGAAAAAATATAAAAAGTTCCGAGAGCGCAAGTTAAAACAGTGAGTGACTCTCGGAATTCCAAATAACTTTGTGGTCACTGTTACATTTTTGTTGCTTGAATGTAAATGTGTTATATACGATTCCGTGAAAAAACTCGAGTAAAAAATGTTTAAACTTTTGTCTTTCATATATCTATAAAAATTTCATTTATTTTGTCGACAGATGGCATTTTTACAGCGATAACTTAAATCTTTTCAATACCTAAATGTTCACCATAAAACAGGTAAGTTGCTTTACTTATTCAATAAATAAGAGTACCTACACTTTACTAAAAAAAAAGAACTTGAAAAATCTCATTCTGATAATATATATTTTTCTTCATTTAAGCGTCATATACTTAACTGTTGGTACACCGACACATTATATAATAATTGTAGCTGATTCATTGGTAACTGAGCTATCGCGGACAGATGATTTAAAACTAGTGGGTATTCATCAAATTCGAAAATTGAAAAAAAACTAAAGAAAAATCGACCGATACACTTTATAAATTATTTGATGAATCGGTGAACTAAATAATTATTGAGCTATGTAATTTTTATTACTGAGTCCAACGCAAAAAAATCGATGAAACAATAAAAAATCACACTATTTAAATATGAGATTTTTTTGAAACATTCATAGACTCGCCGTTGATCATCGTTTTATTTATTTATTTATTTTTTTTGCAAGTTATTGCCAAAAGAAAAAAATACACAAGAGAAAGGATTGATTAAAAAAAAAAAAAAAATTCAGAAACACCACAACATCTGGAAGGGACGATAATAAGAGGGTATAAATAGTAAAAAAGGGGGGGGTGGATGTAGGTATAGGGTAAAAACAAGGTGTTGGCAGACGCAGATCCACACATGGAAGGCGGCGAAGGAGGCGAGGTAGCGGAGGAAAAGCCGAGTCGCGAAAAGACCGAGGAGGAGAGGCGAGAAAAGCGAGATGTTTTATCGCACGCGGTTTTTAATGTCGCGCCACACATGCACACACACACACACTGCACCAACACGCGTTGGCAGAAGAAGCGCTAATTGGAAGATGCCCCAACCTCTCGCCCAACGGGTTTTCCGGGCAAGAAGCTCTGTTTTATTTTATTCTCCTCCGTTTTTACTCTCGGCCATTCCCTCTTTTTTTTTTTTTTTTTTTTTTTTTTTTTTTTTTTTTTTTTTTTTCTCTACTTTAGAGGGTACGAAACGTAGGTACGAGCAAAAGCAGCTTTTCCCGAGTCGTATAACTTACTCCACTCGGCCAAGAACTAACTTTCTCGCTTCTCGCGTGTTATGCGCACATGCACGTGATGGAAAGTACGACCCTTGCACCTGGCGTGTGCGGACACACGTGGAACGAGGGACACCTTAATTTATCGCGCTGCGAAGATTGACTGCTCCACTATTTCTTGCTTCATTTAATTCTATTTATTTTTCTTTTTATCCTTCCTTTTTTTCTCTAACTGTTGCACCCAGATGGGAAATTAAAGCGGTTGTTTTTGTTTTTCCAATACCACTTCGATAGGAAGGCGCACGCGAAAAATCTCAACGTATCGTAGCTAGAAAACCATCCCCACTATACTTGTGTATTCCTCACGTTTCTCGTTTTCCAGGGAAAGCGTGAACGAAAATCAATGGAAATTCGTTGGAATCCACCGAGTAACTCGAATATTGAATAAAATAATGTTTTTCATTTAACCAATGTGGGCCGTGAATTCACACCGAGTAAGCGCCAACGGATAAAGTATTGTCCGGGCCGCGACGACATCCCTCCACTCTATGTATACGTCCCTGAACCGAAGAAAGACAGCTGTGAAAAAAAGGGGATAAAAGGGTCGGGCAGGGGCTGGAGCGAGGAGGGGGAGGGGGTTAACACGGTGGGAGGGGGATGCACGTACGTATACACCGAATCTAAGATCGCACTGGGGAAGGGCGTGGCGGTACGCGTCTTACCTCGCGCCGCTCTATTGTTCCCCCACACCCCACCTTCCGACCAATGGTACACGTCGACCAACTGCATTTGAGCACCGGGAGCCATAGCACTCGTACAGGTATCGTTCAAGACTTTTAATTGTTCATATTTTTATCACATTGTCAAGCAATTGCAAATAAATAGACCACAGACAAACTCTGAATTATTCATCTCGAAGAAAGAAAAACATCCATAAGTTATAGCCTGGCGCGTAACTTACATTGCAAGTAGTACAACCCGTGTTTGGTCAGCCTGTGTACTATCCGTTTACGTGACATCAGACTACATACTGGACTTGTATATAGCGTTAAGTAAGGTAGTTTGCGCGTTGGTTTATAGTTCCCCCGGTGGATTCTTTATAAAGAATTTCTTACAGGTAAGGAGGTTTTTCTTTCCCCGAAGAGCCACCTTAAAAGCCAGAGGGCTAACTTTGTCGTTCCCCAAAGAGATAAATTATCCGAGTGCGGCCCCATTACCTCTATAGAATAACGGTAAGTACTTATCGTCCAAACAACAACAACAACAACAACCACCTCGGTGAAAGCAGCACGTGTATGAGCGCACCAGAGAGAGAAATATAGTATACGTGGAGAAAGAGACCGGTAACAGGTTAATCATCCGCATAACGCGCGCGCGGGGCACGTATAGCTCGTATAATACACGCGGCTCCCGGTACATTGCAAGCACCGACAAACTGTCTTGCGGTGGGAACAAAGTGGGCAGTTGTACTCCACGGCCTGGAGAGTACAATTTTGTATGGTATGTATACCAGCGAGCACACACACACACACACACACACGAAGGGCAGCCGGTAAATTTTCGGCCCGAGTCCGTTTTGCAATAACGGAGGAACGTCAGTGTTACCGGAGTCTCTCGAGAAATCCGGCTGCTGATGCAAAGTGGCAACGCAACGTATATGGTGTTGTATCTACCTTGTATATGTATACAGAGCAACGGGTTTCGTCGCGCTGCAAGTTTATGCCTTCCGGTTTTTGTGTATCCGCCGGCGACTGCCGGCCTCCTCCTCTTTTCTCAAAAACCGACTCTCCACCGACAATAGGATTTACCTCTCTTACATACACCACGTCCCTCCACGCGACAGGGAGACACTTATACGTATATGCCATACAAGCGGTGCAAGTGCGACTTGTATACCTATACATGCACTTTCCTTTTTTGCTCCTCTTTATGTATAATATATACCTACGCTACTTGTACTTCTACTCACGCGTGCAGCTTCCGAGCTTTCACCTTTTGCTCTCAACAGTTTGGTGGAGCGTGTCATTTTTCCTTCTCCTCTTGTCCCTCGTGTAAATAGTCCTTACTTGGAATCGTCAATGTGTGTCTGAAAAATAATATTAAAAAAATAAATTAAAAATTATTCAATCGATGCGTAAAAATCCATCAAAGTGTCGAGACTAACTTGTAGTATTTATACGCGTCAATCGAGCAGGTATACTCCATTATGTATTTAATTGTACGATTTCACGAGATTTTCGCCCGAGAGACCGATTCTCTAGCCGATAATTTTTCATTTTGTAACATCACTCGCTCCACCGGCTGAGCTTTAAATTTTTCACATTTTCCCCCCTGCAATACGAGTAAAAGCCGATCAAGTGATTCTCAAATTTCAATTATAATTGCGGATGGAAAAAAAAAAAAAATGTAGGAGAGATGGAGACGCGTCTTTCAACGAGATCCCTAACGAGCCCCGTTTCTTCATACATCGTCCCTCATTGACACTGTAAAAGCTCACCCACGCAGTGGGCACCGATAAATTTCTTTTTTCCTATTCCTCCTATCGCATTGATTGCTCGCTTCGGTACCTATCCCTGGTCCGCGAGGCTAAGGAAAAAAAAAAAAAAAAAAAAAAAAAAATCTCCCATTCGCAGTATTTCTTTGAGCTCCATCCGCATCCTTGTTTAGACCGGGGGAGAAAAAAAAGCTCGCGTTCCTTTCCAACTTTGCAGCCCCGATCGGCCATTACGCTAATGAATCGCATTGATCTCTAGTCGAGTTCAGCCGAGCGCACCTGCGCCCCTCTTCACGTTCACAAGGACCCTCCTCCTCCTCCTTCACGGGTACAGGAGATATAGCCCCGGAAGAAGAGGAGCCAGCGAGGAGGGAAAGGAGAGCGTGGGTGCAGGATCGACGAGTTGGCTGCTGGGCTCCTTGGGGGATATACACTACTTCCGCTTCTCCCACACGGCTACCACATACACCTGTATATGTATATGCGTGTAGACTATTTGCTTCTTCCTTCTTTCGATCTCACTTTGCCTTTTTTCGCCCCGCCATCACCTTTCCTATCGGGCTTGTCTGTACTGCTATATATACAGCGGATGTATGTACATTATGTATTAACGCTTAGTGAAAAAAAGAGTTGATCCATCGAGGCTCTAATGTTACGCACTTGACCCCTAAAATTCACCCCCTAAGCTTATCCTTTGCATTTTCACGAGACTCAAGGCAATCGAAATTTTCCCAGCAGTTATATTTATACGAGCATTCAAATTTAACGGAGCAACGCGTGTTATATCTTGGCGCGTACTACGTATTGATCGCGCGAGAAGTTTCTGCACCGTACGAGAAAGAGAGAGAGTATAAATATATATATATATGTACAAGGGAGGCCCCAGTTATATGTATAAATATATACATGTACAGTGCAGAAAGAGCTAAAGAGCACCGAGGCTTTGTACACGCCACGTGTAGCATGCATGCATACGCATACACGTATATATATATATACACCCTGTATACCTGTGTACAAGGACTCCTCTCCTTCACCTGCGGCTGTGTATACACGACCGAGAGGGTCTGCCTGTGAAGCATCCCGATACTACTACATACATATACATATACAGAGGGAGAGAGAAGAGAGAAAGCGCTGCAGTGGTCCTTACCTAGTGGGCTATAGGTACAGAGTTCTCGTTTCTCGTCCTTCCGCGTCCTTACACAGCCCAAGGGGCTGCTGCAGGATGAATGTACCCATCCACACACACACACACATATATATATATATATAGTATACGTGTACGTGCAGCGTCTAATCCCAGAGATTCGGATGCCCGGAGCGCACATCGGCAGGCACTGCAAAGCAACCGCGTCAAAGCGCTCGCTTCTCTTCTCCTCCTCGTCCTTCCTTTCCTACCTCTTTTGCGCCCCACACGGTATAACTTGCAAACTCGCCATGCAGTGCACCTAACTACGTGTGTATATACATAACGCGTGTCTTGGTCACGGGGAATTGCAACGATGGTTTGTGTGTGTGTGTGTGTGTGTGTGTGTGTGTGTACCTGCACGGCATTCGTTACGAGACTTGCTGAACTCCTTGCTCGCTTACTTGCAGTCCGTGCCTCCCAGATGATTACCAGTTGGGGGTGAAAGAGTACTCGTGAGGTTTGATTAACGTGTCCACGTGAGGTTCAAAGCACACGTATGACGAAATGACATGGTTAATTGTAAGATTAATGGTTAGGTGCGAAAGAGAGTGAAATTTTTTTCCCCCCCATAAATAAGGTCTGTTTTATGGGGTCGGACGGGAGTAGGTACATGTTAATTATTCATTCATATTTTCCGTCACTGATGTATGTATGGTCTATAAGCTGACAAAGTATTTAAAAGAGCTTGAAAAACATTGCATTATTAAACTTTTTTTTTTTTTTTTTTCTCATTTCCATCCAGTGAATATGATAAAAAAACAATTGAATTACTTTATCAACTTTTGTCCAATTTTGCTTCTATCAAACCATTGTGCATTCCTAACACCTTTCTTGTAGTATATAAAACTGCTTAATCGAGAACTTAAAAAAAAAAAAAAAAAAAATGCAAAACAACGCAAGACTCGAGTAAAATGCACATATAATGAAATAAGATGGGACAAAACCCGATCGGGTCTCAAAAGTCACTCCCCCATGGCCATTCGTCTTGTCGCAGGATAACGCTTTGGCTCCATTTCCGTAATAGTTTCCACACGGGCGTACACCTATATACCTCCAAATCGCTCGCACCCGTGATTAACGACGTCCAAAAAGAGCCGAGAGCGCAAACACCCGAAATTTCCAGCCGCGAAACTCCACGCGAATAACTCTAGAGAGGCGCAAGGGGAAGCACTCGCGGCGTCGGATTATCGCGGAGGAATTCCCTCCGGGGGGGCGATCGAGCCTCCCCCCCCTACCTCCGCGTTAAGTCGATCGGCCCTCGATAATTGCGGATCCAATTGTCCGTCCCAACGCACTCCCCGTATAGGTATACACACATGCCCTGCAGAGAGAGGGGAGGGGGGGGGGGCGATTGCGAGCTCAAAGGTTCTTATCTTTATTGCCGAATTCCGCGTATCTTCGCCCCGAACGGCGAGAAAAGGCCGGGGGACCCGCCGACGCGCCTCTGGAAATGAGGACATTCCACTACCACCCCCTTCCCTCTCCGTTACAATAAACGCACTCTGGCGCTCTGTCGGATTGGACCGGGGCCATTTATACGAGGGATACGTGCTCCCCCTTGGATTTTCAAAAGAGAGGACGTGAGATTATCTCCCCGGGCCCTTTCGGCACTTCCGGGGCGGCAGTACCTAGTTGCGTATTCCGTGCGGCTATTTTCAGGGAGAGGTGAGAAAAAGTACACGCCTCTCGTTCAGCTCGCGGGGGTGACTTACAAGCCTGAAATCGCATTTTTGCCAAGAGCGGCGATAGCATGTCGGCGCGTGACGGATTTTTAAAGCGCGCGGAAGGTTGTTCGCGGGCCGTTTCGGGAATTCATGCCCACCCGATGTATGGCCTACGGTGGGGCTGAAATATAATTGGTTTTTTTAATTCTTGGACGATGATGCGTTTCTCATGAATTTAAGGGGAAAATAGATTACTCGGTTCACCCAGAGGAGACGAGTAAAATATATGTATGCAGACTAATAAATGTACATCATCAGCACGTATATTGTCGAAGGAGGGAAAAAAGTTGCAGAAAAAGTAAGAACTCCAGCCTACATGTACTCTTTCTACCTGAATTGTAGTAAAAAATAAGCGTTGGAGAATATTATCGCGGGGATCCCAGAAGAGCGACAAAACTACCCCTGCAAGAGACTTATCCTGTACATAGGGTACATCTTATCTCGCAACTGTAGTGTGTAGGTACAACAATAACGACGAAGCGAGTCGCTGACGAAGGAAAGAAGTTGGCAGCGCAAGGGTGAGAAATGAAAGCTTCTTTTTACGAAAGCCGGGATCTGTGGAGTACAGAGTGTGTGTGCGGGGGAGAAGGAGAAAAAGCTCGAGATAAGAGGAGACGAGGAAGGAAGGATAATAAGGAGACGGAAAAAAAGGGGGGCGACGGTCCTTCGTTATATCCTCCTCGCTTTTCTTACCCACCGTCCGAGGAAAGCTCTGCCTCTACCCGCCCTTTCCTTACGTGCGTCTGTCTATACGAGGTGTATATATGTGGGGGGAGGGGGTGGGGGAGAGAAACGAGAGCGAGGCGTCTGGCGGGTCGATGGGGAACGGGGGTAAGATGAGCGCGAGGGCAAATTGGAAGGGGCAGCCTAACGTCGAGCGGCGAAGAGCAGGAGGGGGGGGGTTAGACTCTATGGCTGTCGGGCTGTAAAAGGGGGAAGGAAGGCTGGCGCTCGGGTAATAACAACAAGATGGCCGCGAGGGGAGGGTGCCTATATATATATATAAGTGTGCCGCTGGTGCGCGGGCCATGGAGACTGCAGTATACATGTATAGGGGAAAGTAAGACATTTCTCCGCCTCGGGCTCTGCTATACATACATATATACGTATAGGTATAGATGCTATACGGTGTTAATTAAAAAAAAGAAGAGCCTTCATCATTACCTTTTATCTGTATTTTTTAGCTTTTGCAGCTTCTATACATTGCCAAGCTTTGAAAATCCCAATTCAACTTTGTGAGCTCGGTTTATTCGAGTAGCTATACCTTATGAAGTAAGTATATTACTACAAAATTTGCAAATTTAACG
Organism: Copidosoma floridanum; assembly: GCF_036245765.1. Classification (NCBI taxonomy): domain Eukaryota; kingdom Metazoa; phylum Arthropoda; class Insecta; order Hymenoptera; family Encyrtidae; genus Copidosoma; species Copidosoma floridanum. The sequence goes on from NW_028321890.1 coordinate 31,478,846, forward strand.
CGTTACGATGGAACACTCTATAGGTTGATAGCGCATCTCGTGTATAAAGTTGATAAATTACAGTAGGTACATATTATCATCCACTTAACGATTCGCATTTTGGAGAAAGTTTGACAAGTACTAAAGTAACGTCTACAACTATCGTTCACTAATGCCTCACCGCATGAACCATCGGAGCGTAATTCAAGGGCAGTTTCATTCAATTGCAATACTGAAATTTAAAAAAAAAAAAATTATAATGGTAAATTACCAATAAGACGATCCTTTGAAACAACTTTTTAGCGGAACATCTGAAATCTTGGGAGTAGACGCTGTAAACAGGGAGAATGGCAAAAATTCATTCGCAACGAGACGCAGCGCCCGTGACAATGGAAAACCCATGTGTAAACTAAAGGAGCGCGAACAATCGAGCATAAATGACTCGTTTCATACTTCTCTGTAATCCCGTGGCATTGCGGAGGGAGAGAGAGTCCATAGTTGCAAAGCGAGTGCAAGCCTTGCGGTCGAGCTCGTAGGGTACGTGTATATATATACAGGAGGGGGAACGAGAGGCTGCGTGTTTAAATTAACTCAGAGATCCGTCTTGGCTAATTACAAATCTCGATGCTCCGACTTGCACCGGTGCCATTTATTTTACGGAGCTCCCTCGCGCTCGATCGCTATTTCAAGCGCAAATATTATACACACAATCACCCTCGATATGTCAAATTTTGCGCTGATAATCTTGTGCCGCACACGCGTGATGGCCCTGCAGTTAATAGATTTTTTGAGGAAAAAAAAAAAAAAGAAAAGAAAACCCTATAGTTTACCAGGTACGTTGGGGAAGCTGCGAGTGTAAGTATAGCTAAAGTACACGAGATGACGAAAGGGCAAGGCAGGGGGAAGGGCGGAGGAGGGGGGGATGTTTCCGCGGTGGTCGGCGGTGACTCGGCTGTAGAGAGAAACGAGAATAGCCTCGGTTCGTATACACCCAGCTAGAGCCGAGTCGAGTTGGCGAGCAAATTGCTCAAAGTAATTAATCGCTTTTGCCGGCTAGAGCTGCCGCGTTTCTCTCTCTCTTTCGGCTCTTTCTGCGATTCGCTTACTCTCTCTCTCTTGGATACACCCTCCTGGGTTTGAGCACTTCAGGTACCTATTGTAATCCATACACTTGTCTCGCGAGCGAGTGGCTCTTTTGTCAGAGCTCGATGACTTTTAGTTTTCCCTTTTTTTTTTATCCAAAAGAATTTGGTGGTACAAGTATTTATAGTCAATACGAAAGAAATTTCATTCATTTTCGTTGTTGTCCAGTAGAGATAATTCACCGATATTTTCACATAGATTTTCCTAGCAAGTAACGAAAACAGTACTTAAAATCTTTGTTCTTTAATTCTTAGTCCACTTATCCAAAAACTCACTCTGCTACCTTACACTTGTATGAAAAAAAAAAAAAAAACAAAAAAAAAAACAAATAATAACAATAAACTCGAGCTTTTTAAGAAACCGTGAACGTAGTTTGATGTTCTCGACCAATAAAAAAAAAAAAAAAGAAGAAAATTTCTAAATCCTGTAAAAAAATCTGGCTCATCGCACCAACTGACAAATCGATTGGCTCGAGAAAAAAAAAAAAAAGCTTGGCTTTAACGACGATTCGAAACCCCCTCACCCCGTAGCCCGTGTACTACGCGTATGTAAACCCAAAGCGCACAAAAGCCGTAAATCGAGCCATAAATAACGCACGATTAAGATAGTGTAGTGCAGTACCGGCAGTACCTACACATATAGATACACAAAGGAGAATCGAGGCCCCGAACTTGCAAGAAAGAGAGAGTGCTCCTCCGGGCCTGTGCAAGCGCTCGTAAAACGCACCAGTGGGGGGTAGGGAGAGGGGGTTTAAACTACACAGCCCCGATAGGGTGCACTTCCGATATTTATGATGCAAAGTGCACGGCACGCTCGCTTTTCCTCGCCACCTCCTCCTTTTAACCCTCTCCTCTCTATACCTCTCTTTCGGCTTTGCACACGAGTATACACATATATGACACGTGCTTTCGGGGCCTCTTATTCTCAGCCTTTGGCGATCGATGGAGCTCAGAGCTCGGGTGTATAGTTGCACCATGGTAGTTGTCTTTTTTTCCTAATCCACGTAATACTTGATAATTATACTATCATCTCTTTTTCTACACCGTGAAATTACGTAATAAAACAAAAAAACAAAATGTTCTAGTCGCTTCATTGTAAAAGGCGTATCTCGTCTCTTTCCACGAATCGATTATTTTCAGTGCGCCTTGATACACCTAATGGTGATTATTATGATGAATGAATAACCCTCGCGCAGCTCTCACGCGTAAAAGCTTCCTCGAAAGTACCATCTTGAAAATACACAAGTTCACAAGTAGACACGATAGACAAAGCGAGCCCCCAAGTGTGCAACGCGTCTACACAAGGTACAACTCCCGTGGCGTGGTATACGTATGTAATATGTATATGTATATATATATAAAGTGGAGAACGTCGGCGTTAATAAATTCCATTCAACTCGGGGGCCAATTAATCGCGGCCCCCATTCGAGCGCCGGTAAAATATGATTCAGTGCGCGGGTGTCTGTTTGCATCTACGCGCCTTGTATGTATATATACATGTATGTACATGTACACGTATAGGGTATGTAGGAAGTCGAGCCCGACGGAAAGAGGAAGAGAGAGAGAATAGGAGCAGTTATGTATTCCGGCCGTCTCTTGGGCCGCGTAGCAGAGTCCACGGGGAGAGAGTAACGGGGGGGAGGGGGTGCAAGAGACGGTGAGAGCTTTTGCCAGTAGGAGCAAAAGTTGGGGTACGAGAGGTTGGCTGTAAGAAGGTCCGGAGTGAGAGAGCCGCCGCTTCCCGGGACATAAGAATAACCTACCCTCTTCGAGGGGGATCAAGGAGGGGTCGGTCCGTTATACATATACGACGCAGACTCTAGGGGAAGTAAGTCGTATTGATCCTAGGAGTACAGCCACCACTCCCCTTGGCTTTTCTACCGGCGGGCTGGGGGGGGTGGGGGGGTGGTGAGACTAGTACGTGTTCTTAATCGCCAAGTGAGCTCCTCCCGGCTTTTCGTACCTATACATACCTATGGTATATATCCGCATGGCCGTGCCTCTCCTCCTTTTCTTCTACCATACATGCACGACTCGAGGAGACGATGGGGAGGTACCGGTATACGCAATAGTGGGTGGCGCAGCCATATCCGTACATCATACACCGCTCCGCTCCTCGTCCTTGTTCTTATTTGCGCCCTACACTATATGCGTACCCCCCTATGGTATAGAGCGCATCGCGCTCCAAACAGTATACCTGAACGCGTAAATACGTGCACACGTGCAGCTTCACTTGCCGTTTCGTCTTTCTTTCTCGTCTTCTTCGGCCGTATTTGCATGCATACACGTGTGCCCTCAAAATTCTCCTCCACCACGACAAATATATACCTCTGCACGTGCAATACACACACACATATATGTATATATACGTACGAGCGTGCATGTATTTGCTTGGAAGTTGAGCGCAACGTGCGCGCTGTATTATTAAGTTTTGATTTGTACACACGGTAACGCCCGAGAGTTTGCACGGGTGCTCTGCTTCTCTTTCCCTCTCTCTCTCTCTCTTGTTTGTCCGTGCACGAATTTATGCAGCTGTGTGCGTGTGTGTACGCTCACCTGAAGTTTCAACCCCCCCACCCCCCCGCGTATGGGTTTGCTGATGACGAGAAAAAGAAAAGCTCTCTATTCCTTCCTCCCGTGGTTCCGATTCATTATTTATCAACGAAAGCTTCTACATCATTTCGATACCATATACGTTTTTATTTTTGGTGTGCAAAAGTGTAGGTAATGTCATAGAAATAGTAAGGCAGGAGCAGCAGTTGTGCAACAGTATGGGGGTGGGCATATGTAGTTGAGCGTATATTTGTAATTAATAGTTTGAAGCCCATTTGGGCGTGCGTGTGGCCGAGGGTGCGTGCGCGCGCGAAACTTTTCGAACAATCGTTATAGATTGCTCCTTTGTTACCGCTCACGTATCGCTTCGATGGCTCGACCCGCTATACACCTTTTGCGGCTGGACTTGGGCTCAATCGACTGAAAATCCGTGCGAGTTGTATATATAACACGTGTTCGCGGAAAGGAAAGAAGAATCAGGGAGGGTTTTTAAGGTTGCAGTAATTGTAAAGTTAATTCGGGAATCGTGTATGGATCCCAAGCGCGGTGGTGTTGCGCTGTCTCGGGCGTATAGAAATTGATTTTAGCGAGTGAGCGCAAGAGAGGGAGAGAGAGAGCGAAGCAAACGTGTATACATGTATTACACCGGGAGCAAAACAGAAGGCGCCGGGACTTTTCTTGCTCGCTCGGTAGATTTACGAGATTGTAGTCGAGGCCGCGCGTGGTGTACTTTTTGCCGGCCGCTGATACCCTCACCCCTGTTAATTACAACTCTCCCCGGGCGGGGGAGAGCTCCTTCGAAGCAAAAAGGACTCTATTTGATTAATCAATGTTTCCTTTTCTCCTTTTTTTTTTTGTTTGTTTCTTTGTTTGTTTGTTTGTTTGTTTGTTTGTTCGCGTCGTCGTGGGCAGGGAAATCGAGATTTACCCCGTTGGCTCGATGCTAAAAGTAGGACACGGGTATTGTTTCATTCGGATTAAATCAAATATAATGAAATTTTGGGACTCTGCACAAATTAGTACGTCACGATGTCTTTGTGAGAAATTCTTACTTTTCGGGTTTATTATTTTCAAGATTCGTTTACCGCTGTTGCATACATTAAAAATAAAATAAGCACTAAAATACAAGGTAATGTATGTGTTTAAAATTAAAATATTGGATGTTTCTTATCGGCAAAAGCATAGAAAATTGCGAGAAATAGAAATGAAAATAGCATGAAGTAGTACATAGAGGACGATTCGGCTTTTACGAGCCATGTAAACTGCTCGAAAGTGCCACAAATTGGGCGGTGCCGCAGTTACTACACCCAATGACGAGGAATCATCTCGGTGACGAGAAGATTCGGGGGTTGCGTGAAATGTTCCAACGATCGTCATCGCAGTTTTTCACGTATTCACGACGAATCGTCTGCCTTTTTAATTTTCCGCTCCTCCAATAAGCCTTTACTTCCCCGACAGCCAAGGGAATAAATAATTTAATTTACTTATTCGATAAAACTGTCTCTATTCTCAATTAGCAATGAACCTCTTGGCGCATAAACTGGTAGCGATCGATGCGCATCAATAATAACCCATGTCTGACCAAACTCGATCTATACTACTTGCCGTGAATTTTCAATCAGGTTCGTCGACCGAGTGGCTTTTCCTCGGTGGGCACAGGTGCGAGAGGGTAGAGAGAACGTGACAGGGGGAATCTTAATTGTACCGCGGAAATACGGTGCAAGATGTACAACGCGCGGGTAGGAAATGACGTCATCAGTCAGGTGGGAGTTAATGCAAGTGGGGGACGGAGAAGAAAGAGAAACACGGGATGGGGGAGAGCATGGAGATACGGTGTTGTTTGCACGTGGACAGGGAGAGAAGCCGGATTTTCACGGGGGAGCTCTATATACATATATATATATATACATACGCTCTAGGGTACAGCGCTGTACCTATACATGTATGTAAACGCGTGCAACGCGGTCTCGCTTGAGTTATGCTCGTATTTCCCGTCAACACATCCGATGACGTCTGCGGCCGTGTAACTGAAATGTATGAACGCGTTTCCGCGCTTACCAACGCCGAGAGACCGAATTACACTCTACCTACACGCGCTCGGTTCTCATTTGTATTTTCTAATCCACTTTCTTCCTTTCGAGGCAGCTCTTTTTCATTGAATAACGACTTACTAATTAGACTCATAGTGAAATTGCTACAAAACTCGACAAAGTGATGCATACAAAAGTTCTTAATGTCCCTAAATTACAAAAAATGATTAGAAATGATACTCTTACTAAAAAAAAAAAAAAAGAAGTTTTTCTATATGACCTTATTCTTTGTATAAAAGCGCACTCGCGCATTAGCCCAGCCATTTGTTTTGAAAATATATACCAACGAGTGGCACGAGCTCTCCGTTGAATGATGTTTCGAGCGCTCCAATGATTATGCACCCGAAGCAACCCCGATTTGATTTACAGGAGATGGGCATAGAGAGGATCCACCGGAGAGTGACGTACGTTTCGTAAATACGTCTGTAACTGAAACCTCGTGCGCGGTACGGTGTTGGTATAACCGTTGTCGATATCGCCCGTTGTTGCGCACTTGGTTGTTTTCGTGTTTTCGATCGGGCCGACGGAAGCCAAACGAACACACTCGGCCAGGCTTTAATTAACTCGACGCTCCGATCGGCTCATCAAATTTCTAATGAACGACCGGCGATGACAACCATTTGGATGCTTCGTCTCATCGTTGCTGCTTCGATTGGAGAAAAATCATAAAAAAAAAAGGTTACCAAAAAAACTAGCAAGATCGGTTGACCTTGAATTCTAACTCCCCCTCCCCTCCTTAAGTATCGAGCCGTGCACTCGTATAGAATCAGCAGAGACAGAAAATTCGATAGCGAAAGAAAGAGAAAGAGGAATAAACGCCGCCGACCACCCCTTTGCCAGGGGGAGGGGGGCTACCAGCTGATCGTGTCAGCCGCATGCGCCGTGCGAAAAAAGGCTCTCCCCCCGCTGTATTTTCCTCTCCGGCCGGCTGGTATGCAGTTTCCTCGTGTCCCCGATAAAAAAGCTCGGCGCTGTCGGGCGCGGCCGCAAGTTTCCCTCCGGCTCGGCGTGTGTAAGTACATGCTTGCGGGGCGCAAAAGTTTGGGGCTCTCGCGTCTGCGGTGCGTCAAAGTTTCTCAAGGAAAGGAGAAGACGAGTGTGTGGAAGGAAGGGTACCGACGAGGTACGGTCAAGTGGTGGTCCTGACGTCTCGAGAGCTGGAGGCAAAGGAGGAGGAGGCCAGACCACGCCTCTAGCCGTCTAAGGTCCCGAGTTGCCCCTCGGCTCCTTTGCACCGCCAACTGTACACAGGTACATACACACATGTATTTACTTTCTGCCGCGAGCGTCCTTAGGGCACGGATGTATTATAAAGCGAGCGTCTCTCAACCCTCCCTCTCGGGAGCAGCTAAGATTTTTACCACCCCCTCCTTGCGCGCGCTGCTCCCCCTCCGGCTGAGCGCGGCCAACCCCTTCTTCTTCTCTGCTTCCTCCTTTCCTTCGTATCGATCCAACGGTATATGTATATCTCTCGCTCTCTCTCTCTGTCTTTTCGTACCCTACGTTGTTACGGCAGCTCGTTTCTTGCTCTCGCAGTGTATACCCAGTTGAGCTAGATAGTACCGGCGTGACGCATGGCTGGCTTAAAGCTTGCACGCGTGCACGTGTGTATACATATTGTACACGAGGGTCTCTATGTTGGAGTTTTCTGGCCGCCCGCGACTGCCGGCGTCTCGCGAGATTTACGGCATCCCCTTTGATGCGCTTTTCTTCCGACCTTCCCTCCTGTGTAACGCGCCACCGCGCGGAGATAAGAACGAGCTGTACATATAGGTGGGAGGGTCGGACGTGCAGGAATGCTCATCGGCTTTTTGCCGTACTTGCCTCGAAGCTCTCAAGGACGGTGTGTTTTTTTCCCCCCCCCCCTCTTGGCTTTTACGCAGTGCCTTTGAATGGTGCTTCTCGAAGGATATCCTCTCCTTTCGTTTCTCGGCACTTGGCCGCTGCTCGTCGGAAGTACCTACCCACCTACTTGGCTTTACTTTCATGTTCGTTTTTCATTCTAATTCTCCTTTTAGCTTGAGAAGCGCCAACCATCGCGATGGCGAACCTGCATACAACTACACGCCACGAATCCTCGGATGGCCGATTCGCGGGGCGAGAGAACTTCAGTTTTCGGGATTCATCGGTGATGAGGCGTATACATGCGCGCAAAGGGTAGATATGATGCATGTGACGTGTGTGTTTATATATATATTATATACTCACCAGAGAAGAGTATACGGAGGGTGGAAGGCGGGGTGGGTAGGGAAGAAGCGAGTATGATGTGTATAGGTACGACGCTGCGAGGTTCGGTGCTTTAGCGCCGGAGGCTGTTAAACTCCGTGGGGTGTCTTATCGAGAAAACTATTCTATACGGGATATGCCGCCATTGGTCGAGACTACGGCTCGTCCCTGTCTGTGTGCGTGTGTATACGTGCGGTATGGGTGGACGGGGGGTGTGGGGCGAGTAGGTATCTCCCTGCACCTTATATACCTACCTATAAAGTCGGAGCAGCTCACCGCGTTCTCTTCTATCTCGCTCCATCTCCGGGACTTGCTTCGTACGGCTCGTTCGTGTGAATGCCCGTGCACCTACGACACCCACATGCACGCTTCGCCGTAGTTGGAGGCAAAGTCGGGTACCCCCCCCCCCTTCCCAACTTCCATTGGGGTGAGGGCTATTGAATTATTGTGTAAAAGTTTGCCTTCGTTAGGAATCAAAAGATCCCTCGTACCATTCGGGACGAAGCTCCGTCTTAACGATGTATTACATGCAACGTGCATTGGCCTTTAAATTAATTTTGCCGAGTATAAAGTAGTTTTAATTGAATTGCCTGCTGGATTGTATGCATCTTGATATTTAAACTTATAATAGTGTGTATAATAGTGTAGACGTACTTTTTAATTTCAAGATTTTGTTTACTCGAGATCAAAGAGGATCAACCCGATTTTCCTTTGCTCGATGTCATAAGCGAGTATCCCCGTGCACCTATAGGTATTTTGATGGACAATATTTATCAATAGAGTAATGAGCTTTTTATTGTGTGAATTTTTTAAAAATTTGCATCGATTTGGTGAATCAGAAGCTTTGAAGAAAAAACGATGTTAACCGTGCAGAAGTATAATAAAATTGGTTTTAAATAAAATTCTTTAAGAAATTATTTGTTTATTCATTGAATGGACCAACTTTTCTTAGAAAGAAAACGTCTGGTATACTCTTAAGTTTTTCAATAAAAATCCAATGTTCGAGAAAAACCATTACTTTGTAATAAAAAAAAAAAGAAAAACCTGAGAGAAAATAAATATATTGGCGAACAAAAAAAGATTTATATTCTGATCATCATCTTATGACACACTGTATTTTAATCATTATTCCTACACGTATAAAGCTTTCAGTTCGCACGATAAATGTTTTCCTTGGATCGATCACCGATGCATCAACACCGACGTCTAGCCTCTCTTTCGCCATCACAACCAAGATGAATCACACAATCCCCCACAGCCTCCGCTCGACCCAACCACAGGAAATTGAGTTTTCACGCGATACAGCCACGGACCGAGAAGTACTCAAACTTATTTATCGCTCGCGATGCTGCTCGTGTTCGCCCCAAAGTCCACCCCCCAAAATCTGAGTGGTGTAAACCAGAGACACTTTCTCGCTCCCTTTTCGATTTTACAAATAACAAAAAAAAAAAAATACACGTACATCCCAGAACGCCTTCGTTACCCAATATAACTAAATAACCCAATATCGCTCCATAGATACGGAAAACCTTCCTTGCGTGCATGGCAAGGACAGCTGTGCATATAGAGGGAACGCGGCCAGACGGTGCGGAGTTATTGTCATCTAAAAAGCCTGAGAAAAGTCGAGCACTAAACTTGTCCCACCTGCACACTATAGGTATACCAACGCCAAAGAGTATGTATCCTGGACAGTCTCGCCCCAACTCTTCGAGGATCAATGGTACAGCTGAGCAAAGGCTCCCCAGCAGTACAACCCAAAGCCTATCAAATTGTTAGACCTTATGCCGCTCTCCGTCGAGTTTCTTTCTTGCCCCACGTGTACATGTGTACGCGCGGTATATTGGGTAAAAGCAAGCCCATCAAGCCACCGGACGGAACGACCCTCCGTATGTCATCCTCTGGAATCTCTCACTTCGAGCACCAGCCCCTGGCGAGCGATCCCCCGGGAAAGACAGGGAAGGAGTATAGACGCTGCAAAATCGAGAAAACCATCGTCCTCTCTCCTTGTATCTCCCACAGTACAAGAGTGGCGTGTCGGTGGTATATATATATATATATACACACATGGCACAGTATATCTTACACTCGTCCGGCGAACTTTACGAGATTTATCTCCTTTTGGGCGCGTCCGGGTGGAAATGCTCGAGCCAGAGATTACGCGTCTGCAACGGCACAACACAGCCCATACGTATATACACACACGCGAAATGACCGAGGACTTAAGCGCCGGAGCTGTTGTGGGAGACGGAGAGCAAAGGACCTGTGTGTGTGTGTGTTTGGCAAGCAGCATCGCTGCCATCTTAGTTGGGAATTAAGGAGAGGGCGGATCCGAGCGGGAGAAAGACGGAGCTAGGCCACCCAACAGCCATCAACCCTTTTCAACGTAAGGGTGTGTACAGGGGGCAAAGAGAAGGCTCGTCCGTTGAGATTTTCCTGGCCCCGTAGTAAGGGTATAGAAGAGGGGTTGTATGTAAGTTTACATCACATGGAGACAGTGCAAGATAATATATCCGAGAGATCGAAGGTTTTTTCAACGGAACAACAGCTTGACTCGAAAGACAAATGGTATCCTCGAATGGTATACATGCAGGTATCCTCGAGGCAACAAAGTTATACGGCCGGTAAACATCGAACTAACGGTTTCTACACTCGAGTGCACTCTCTCGCATCAAGTCGGCAAAGTCGAGCCGAAACGGAGACTATTGTACAGATACGACACACGTTAAAGCGTTTGGGGGGGGGGGGGTGGCTGTGTATGCATATATGGCGCCAAAGTAAGCACCGACACCTATGTATACGTATACACACACGCTTAAATTTCTTTCGTCCAGTCTCGGTGGTGGGTGTGTATAGGTTTATACCCCGTACCTATTTGTCGTCGAGCCAAAGTTCGCAATGATCGCGCAGCCACTGTTTTACTCCCGCGAGCGCAATGAGAGAAGGACCGACGAGTTGGAGAGGAAACGAAGGGGGTTGGGGGGTGGGATCGTACACGCCAGTTGTTAACTCCAAGGCGAATTCCTCTGTGCCACCCTGTATACCCTCCTCGGAACCATATATATGTATATATACACAAGCGCGCCTCGTGCAAGCTGTTACTGTGTACATACCCGGCCGTTGCACAACGTGACAAAGAGAGAAAACGAGTGCGCCCGGTACCTATGTATATACCATACCATGTTTGCGACGAAAAGTCAGACTCTCTCGAATTGTGAGGAGCGTACATTGTACCTACGCGTATTGACGAACGGGTCTCCATACGCGGCGAACAAGTTTATCAAAGTTCAAGCGATCGGCTCCTTCCTTTCTCCCGAGGGAGTGATGGGGAGAGGTAGAGGTACGAACGTATACATGATTGTTCTAGCTCCCCCCCTCCCCACAATGAGATCCCATCGAAGCGCGCAGACGAAGCATCTTTGGCTCTGTTTTACCCAATGATTTTTAAATATCACGTTTTACTTTACATCGTTATCCCTATCGAGACCATGGGCAATCCAAAAAGCCGCCCCCTGCTGCGTTTGTCTCCACATTTCTTTTGATTGAAAAAAAAACAAAACAAAAAAAAACCTGGAAGACATAGATGTAAGTAAACCAAGTCGAAAAGAGGGCGAGCGACGAAGTAAGCGTCATTGCTACACACGCGGGGGGGCATAACGACGGAGTTGTCACCGTTAAACGGAGAAAAGAGAGAGGGAGGGGGGAAGGGTATGGAGCGGAGGGCGGGTGTTTAATCCAATCTCGAGTTTGTTCTTTCGACGATTGACGTAACCACCGGTGGATGGCCATGGTTGGCTGCGGGGAGCAAAGTTCGTCCGGGCGGGGGAGTTTCGGCGCCCCGGGGACCACAGAGGGGCCCGGGGTAATCAAACCCAACGACGGCGACGACATATACAGACGCGGCCGAGGTCTGCTGCCAGCGAGTTGATTCGAAGGCGTAGGCGAGTATCCTCGTATGGCCCTTCAAAGTTACCACCATTTAGACCTCGGAGGAGGAGTGGCAAGGGAACCTCGGGCTTACACACCGGCGCTGGAATTTATCGCGCCCTGTGGCCCAGTTAATGATCTCTGTCGCGCACTTACCTGCAACAGCTCTATCTCTAATTGCCAAGTTTTCGGGGCTCGAGTTCTCCGAGTGCAAGGCTCATTACCTCGAGATACCCTTTTTACTAGAAGTTACTTTGCTATACGGAGCTTGATTGTACAGATGGATCGCAAAATTGTCTCCGAGAGATCAATTCATTCGTTGTCTTGGGTGTTGGAGCGAAGTGAATTGCAACTACTGCTCTGCTGTATGTAAAACGTTGCTCACGTTGACGGGGCAAAGACTATCATGATACAAAAGCACAGTAAATACGGTAACAGAGTAACGGCACGTTTCATGTATCTAATTCTAACAGATAACAGATTGGCAACAGAGAGCTATTTAATAAAGACTTTTAAAAGAAGTGCTCCGGAGTAAACTGAAAGCCTTTGGTTAATTGCAACAAATTCCTTTTCTAATTTACTGCGGTCATCAACGACGAAGGGGGCACGCAAAGTGAGGAAACTTGAAAGGGACCGGCACTTTTTGGGCAATATTGACAACTACGCGGCGCGGGTGGTCGGCTCAATTTTCACGCAAAATAAAGTATCCATGCGTCTCTCGGCTTCACGAGGGCATACAGATGCGATTAATTACCAGCCACGGCTCTCCCGTCTTCTCTTTCTCGCCCAGTCGTTCGAAAAGCCCGTCGACTCTACAGCTTTGTTCCATGTATAATACGTCTACACCTATACACGCGTATCGGATATTACGGGCAGGATACAGAAGATAGCGAGCACAAGAACAGAGAGAGAGAGAGCCAGTGGCAAAGTATAAGATAGCCAAGGGGTGCGTCTATATACATACGGGGCCATCGTACGTATAGGAGAAGTAGTATTAGGTGCAGGAGGGAAGAGGGTACATACACGTGTATATGTGTGTATAGGTACGGCTTAGCTTTCGCCTCGAATATTAGATCAATAATTCTAACCTCCGAAACCGCCTCGGCACTGCTGCTGCACTTTATGTATACGGTCACACGTACACGGTTGGGGCGCCGAGTAGTACACACACCGAAAGAGAGGCGATCTAGCGTGTTTCGAGCAAAAGGGGTCGTCGGGGGCTGGTCAATGTTTTAGCTCGCTCTCCTCCTCCTTTGTACCCTTGGACCTTCCTTCGATATACGATATTGCTTCGAGGCTCCGCGAACTCGAACATTGCTTTCGAGGAATAATAATATAAGCTCGCCCACCCACAACCCTCGATACGTCCCGGCAGCCCTAGGCCAAATACTATCTCGAATTTCAAAGCTCCTTATTGCCAGGGCGTCCGTGGATTCCTCCCCCGCGCTCGCTAACCTCTCCGGCAAATATTGCCTCTCCTTCTTATTCTTCTCTCTCGAGCCGCGCGTAACGAGCTTCTCGATGATGCTTAGTTACGAGAGGAGTTTCGAGATCCCGCGTGGTGTTGATTTGCAGGTCCCGCTGGTTGCTGTTTTGCACGGGCGCTACAACGCCCCCACCCCCTTAAAGTTACACCGGCCGAGGGAGTGTGTGCTCACTTTGGGGGAGAGCAATATTAATTAATCGCGCGGCTTGCTCGTATCGTCACTTGTATCCGGCACCTTTTCTTTTTAACTTTGCGAGCGCACGGTGTTAAGAAACTGCCTACCGCGAGTCCGGCATCTTCGCTACTGAGAGCCTAAACACCCGTGCGAGCTGTGCATTTTTCCAACTCGGCTTCTACCTTTTTTTTTTTCCCCATCTCCTTCTCTTGGGCTGCCACCACCACTTTCTTTGCTCCGGTGGTGATGATCTTCCCGTGGTCGCGGGGACACGTAAACTCGTCTCTCTGCCGGTCCACGTGAGAAGCGTTCGGAGAGCGTGAGAGAATCCGGGGATGCCGTCACGGTCCAGTGTGGAGTTGGCTTCTCGGGGAAACTGGTTCTTTTACATCCACCGATGGACCACTCGTGTCCGTATACCCAATAGACATCGAGGTATCACCTATCACGTTGTCTTTACTAAGTTTATAAATAAATCGGTAAATGGTTATTTAGAGAAAATTTATTGATGATTTTGTTAATTTGCCTGAAAAACCTGTGTCATCGCGTCTTACGTACGCAAGTGTAGCCACTCGGGGAGTAACCGGTTATTATACTCCCCTCGATGGTCGAGAGGGTCGTTCCATCACCGTCGATGACCTTTACACATATATGTATATGTTACACGTACATCCAAATGATTCTCGTTTTTCTCATCTCGCAAGATGATGACCAGTGGTCAGCAGCATCGTGAGAATTTCTCGCGGTCCACGTAACTCTCCCGAGCGAGTAACTGGTTTGGGGATGCTAGAGTTTATCTCGAGGCGCGAGGAGGGATAGAAGGCTACTTTCACCCTTCGTTTGAATGCTGGTCGAGAGAAAACCTGTTTTCTGCGGTCAATTGGATTTTACGGATTTTATTTATACAAAAGTATAACTATTAACGATCGACATTCCTGTCATTGTTACGTTCCGAGGGAAAATTTGTCATTTTATTGATACTCATTTTACATCTAATTATCATACCGTCGATCTCGATCATTGACCTGTTTTTTCTGTGTCCTCATGTGTGTATACATATTATATGCTGGTACTAGTCATTGTTTAATATCTTTGGATGACTTTTAATTGTAGTGGCAATGCAATAACGTTGAAAATTAACTTTAAACATTTTTTTTTTCTTTTTTTTTGTATACATAATATTATATAATAATTATCTCATTTAATAAAAAAATAAAGTTTTGTCCAATTATTTTTCAAAATACCAAAAAAGTTACCCATCGATTTAATGGATAATTTTTATTGCGACAATCACTGAATAAATAAATATTATACTTCTGTTGCGAGGTGCCAATATTAATTTAGTCTGTACACACGTGAGCTTCAACCGATGATTAACGTTTATTGACACAATTTCTCATGTATTTGTCGCTCAACTGCTCGATCACTTGAATAAAAGATTCCCCAACGAAACCTAAATCGACGAATTTCTCATGAAATAATCTGAAAAAAAAAAAAA
The DNA here is from genome assembly GCF_036245765.1 of Copidosoma floridanum. Taxonomy (NCBI): domain Eukaryota; kingdom Metazoa; phylum Arthropoda; class Insecta; order Hymenoptera; family Encyrtidae; genus Copidosoma; species Copidosoma floridanum. Next base: position 31,493,919 of record NW_028321890.1, read on the forward strand.
AATTTTCTAATAAACAAATTAAATCTACATTGAAAAAGCACATTAAACACGACTCGATCAGTCTCATATCCTGCAAAAGGCATCAACGTCAGCCATGTTTATTCGATGCAGGCCAAAGAAGGTGGCTCGGGGAGGGGGATGAAAGGGGTGCGCGCAGTGGATCCGAGTGGGGAGATGTCGGCTTAGATGCTGCTCTCTCTCTCTCTTTCGAGATGAGGAGAAGTCAGCCAAGAAAGTGTACGGGACACGGAGAGAGGGTAGCCGGAGCATTGGAAAGGGGAAGAGAAATCGCGTGGATGGGCGAGCTTGAGGGGCGGGGGAGAGAGACGCACTTGAAGACGTCGATACTCGCGACGCCGACGCCGAATGATCGCGTTGTATGTACATACGTATCGCAATGCTCTGGTCAACTTGATGGATATTTTTTTTTTTTTTTTTTTTGCCACTCGCTACAGAGGAAGTGTCAACTTTTAGTACCCAAAGCGAAAGCCCATATACCTAATTAAATTGAGTATATATATCGCGATGATGGAAGCGCCGAGTGAATTACCCCATAGCTTCGTGCCGAGTAAATTTAAGAGCGCACTGTAGTCCCCCCCCCCAATGGCTTACTCCCTCGGATCATGTTTGGATGACAATTACAACCAGTTATCTATATTATACTCGCATACATTTTTCACCTCTACTTCGGATGAGATATCGATAAAAAATTCCAAATTCGCACCTTTGCCATAATCGGTTTTTTTTTTTATTGAAACAACAGAGGCCTATTATAAGATATAAAATCCTGTTAACCAAACTTGTCAGGATCGGCTCGTTCAATTTGCCACCCCAGTCCTTTTTCTTAAGAATCATCCCGAGGTACCGACGAGCTAAGCAGTTACAGCCACGGTGACCAGAGGCTCGCCGCACAGATCGGCAAAAGGAGGTGGATATCGAGTCGCGGTTCGGCCGAGAATTTACCCCCTTACGCGTGTGTGTCTCTCTTTCCTCGTTCTCCACGTTATACATTAATCCCAAAGATTTTAAGAAAACAAGCGATACCACTGAGCTAAAATACATAGGAGAAAAAAGGGGGGAGGGGTGGCTGAGACGATGCACAAGTTCAACGTGCGCCCACCTCCTGAGAGGATATACGCGTATAGTAGGCAGGTATATACCATACGTACGGATGGGTACAGATGCGCGCACCGGCTATAGCTTGCTGGACTCTAGAGGGTTTTGGGCTCGCGGAAGGTTGCAATTTAATGCCGGTTCGGGAATATTCGAGTTGCCGTCGAGTGTTGGCTGTTGATATACACACACACATATATATATATATATATATATATATATATATATATATATATATATATATATATATATATATATATATATACACCGCAGGTACGTACGTATGAGAGCAAGAATATATACCAAAGCAGCAGTGGGTAGAGAGAGAGAGGGAGGGAGGGAGGAGGTACACACACACCCCCCGAGGGGGAGGATGAAAAGCATGGGAGGGGGTGCTGTTTGGAGGTTAGACCGCAGTTACAATATCGCTTGATTAGAAATGTACATAGCGCATCTATATATATATATGTATGCCGTTCCCGTTACCGCGTAGCGCATATACACGTATACATGTATACATATACGCAGATGCTGGCTGGTGGATTCCCTCTCTCTCTCTCTTTCGCTTACTTTTGCTACTGCTCTTTGTCTCTCTCCCTCAACCCACTTGGGCTGGCACGAGGTGGTATCCATACGTACACGTAGAGGGGGGCTGTATACCACACGTATACCTATACCGGTGGGTCGATGCCTGGCCAACTCCATAGTTTAATGCGCGAAGCGTGTGGAACTTGCAATAAGGAAAGCCTGCCTGCCTGCAACTCTTTGTGTGTATGCGTATATACGAGGGGTAGTCTATGTGGGCGTGTGTGTGTATCTAGCCCAGCCGATATACAGAATATATACATGCATATATAGGAGGCTCTCCTCTGCTCTTCCTCTCCCCCCCCCGCATGTGTATGTATATCTACGTATATAGATCCGATCCGGAGTTTCGCCCGTGCAGCTCTTTCACCGTCTAGTTCTTGCTCTCTGTATACAGCTTTACTCTCCCTCCCTCCCTCCTCCGATTTTCCATTCTACGATGAAACTGCAGTAACAGCATCAGCAGAAGCAACCAACTGGGTCCACCCTCCCCAACCCCCGGCTATCTTCGGCTTTTTGGGTGCACATATACACATACATGTACGTGTATCTGCATGTGGCCTCGCGGAGATCGCGCCACTTGCTCCTTCGCCCCCCTTTCCTCTACTTCCAAACGATTTTTGTCGGTACATATTTGTACGTCTCAATAATTACTTGACTCGCGTTATTCTCCAAGAATGTCAAATATAATGTGATTACTTTTCATCTATAAATGACAAGGATATACTTATCTCGTATACATTTTTCAACAATAACAATCCTATTCATTGATTAAGTTGTTAATTTGTTTTATTTCTTTCTTTTAAGATAAAAATCGTGGCTTTTTTTTTTTTTTTTTTTTGTTTGAGCAAAACGAGAAGAAAAAAAATCAAGTGTTTGTTCTTTTACGATTATATGAGTCTAAATAATATGTATTGAATCACCGTAAAATTGAATATCATTCGAATGAATCATCCAAGACGAGACTTTTTTACCAATCGACACAACTAAAGTCGCAAGCACAGCCGTACGTGGCACATACGATGAAGCCAATCGATAAGTGGGGTAAAAACAGTCGAAGAGAGGATGGCGGTGGGAGTGTGGGAAAGAGGCAGGTTTTCTTGATGTCAGTCTCCTCTATCGCGTATACATATAGAGCTACTGCAGAGATCCTCGTTTGAAATTCGCGTCGCTGCTAAGTGCTACACTCAACTCTGCTCGACTGGCCCCCTACCCCCCGACACCCACCCACCCACACACATCTACTTTGGAGTAGCCGGCTGCCACGATAAGTATGGCCGCTTTAGACTTGTTTCCGAAGCTCTTACCCTCTACATATATGGAGCTTGCTTTCAGCCAACCAAAATTTTCTCCCCCCCCCCACATCGGATCTCAAGATAACACGCGCATACGTATACACGTACGTGTGTCTAATACCTGGGAAGGAAAGATGAGCTCGTATCATTTATATTTTTGCGAGCAAGGGATTTTCTTGGGTATCTTTTCAACATCTCAGCTGAGGAAACAAATGCAAACTATTGTCTAAGCGTCAAAACCAGCTCTGCCGCAGGAGTATCTCGTCCCAAAGATAGACGTTCCTCCGACTTTCGTCTCGCGGAGGAGAGACGATTATTTCCAGTTGGATTTCCCAACTCGTTTCCTGCGGTAGCGCGCCCACATCCACCTCTTGTACTTGCACGGCACTTTATCTTCTCCCATCCCTCCCAACTCGTGCTCCTTTCGCGGGAATGAACCCAGCACGAATGTCATATCCATGCCATTCAGCGCGCACTTGGCTTTGACCAATCGGCCCCAAAGAATCATCCCATCGGTGGGTTGTCAAAGCGATGAGCGCCGAACTTTCGAGGAAGAATATGTGCAACACCACCACCACCACCCGGGGGTGAGATAATCCAGAGCTAGCGCGGGTGTATTTACGGCAGTGCAGCCGCATCCGCAATCCCATAAGTCTGAGACGCGATGAAAGATGCAAGAGCGGGAAGAGCAGTGCCGGCCGCGCTTGAAATATTCACCAGCGCAAAGGACGACCTTCTCGCCTGGGCTGTTCCCTTTTCACCTACTCGCGTCCTTTCTTCCAGAGGGCTTGTGCAACGTTACGCGCCCTACGGTGATGTTTGCGCGTGCGGGTAACCAGGACTCTCTCGCCCATATAAGTTTGGCTCCCTCGCTTCCGGATGCATGCAATTTTGACTAGATTAGCCCTGCATTATTCAGCTAATTAACTGCGCCCGGATTGCCCGAGTGGCTCCCCCTCCACCGTATAACTATCTTGCCTGCCGCTGTAGAGGGACAGGGAGGTGTTGTGGGCTTAACTCGTTTCGGCTCTGCCACGCTACGCTCGCGAGTCGTCTTTAACTTTTGCGCAGTTATATAATACACCCTCCGCCGTGGCTGTTTTGATTGCTCGGGAAAACTTTTCTATTGCGCCCTCGTTGTCCGGATGCTAATCGACCTGACAGGATTGTTCCATCACGTGGTGCAAGATCGCCTGATGTGCAGTGCGAACTGGATAGGTAATTGGATACGTATACGCGCACACGAGGGATGATTTTCTCGTTTGGCTGGAGTAATGAAATGGGAACGCGAGATTTCCCGCGTAAGGTGAAAGAGAAAATTCTGTTTTTTTTTTTTTTTTAATCAAAACGAGGAGCAGCTCGGAGTTTGGAACGAGTCGTAAATTTACCCGTTTATTTTAAACAGAGTGCCTGCACTTGACGTCGTGTAAGGGTAACTGCTCGCAGGTTTTTTTTTTTTTTTTTTCTTTTTCACGCCCAGCAAGTAACGGGAGGAGAGTAACGAGCGGTAACCAACAACAGTTTCCCCGTTTTCTCGGTTTCCGCGTGGCTAGAGCTTCAGGTCGCGAGACTCGCTTGATCGAAAGTAATTACATTAATTGCACGATCCACGGAAGCGCCTCTCTCTCCTTTGCTATACGGTAGATTTCTTCATGTAGTGGATGCTTGTTCATTTGCCCTTGTAACGCTACAGTAGCGCTATAAACTCGAGAGGGCAGATCCGAGTGCGCCTCTCTGTTGAGGACAGCTGTCGTTGTCGTTACGTCGGGAGGGCGATAAAGATGGCCATGATAACGACGTGGCATGGAAGGCAGCTTCGCGGTCATGAAGCTGCACGGTCGATGGCTCGATTGTGATTTGAGCAGGAAAGGTTTTATCACCTTGTGTGTTGTTCGCTTATGATTCTTTTGGATGTTTTTGACACATGCGCTCCGGACGAAACCTGTGATAAGCTGAAATCTTGAAAGTCTCGAAAGAAAATCTGTCTGGAAAGACCAAAAAATCACTTTGAATCGTTTTTTTCATTCTTTTCGTCATTAGTATGTTATTCAAATTTCAAAAATAATATAGTGCCTCACTAAACGCACAGAGACGATGCGGAGTAGTGTTTATAAAGTATTTGTAAACATTTATAGATATGAGTCACGTATATAGAGTTAGTTTGTGAATGGATGATCGCAGCAAGTGATACAAGTCAGCGAATAGTCGGACATTAGCGTGGGCAAAAAAAAATACGCTACCAGATCTTCATCGACACCCACAAATCATTCCCGTCAGAGAAAACGATGCCTTAAAATCGAAGCCCCGCACGCAAGCACCCATGTATAACCCCGGAGTTAATTTCCCGAAAACTCGGTTCGTATACGATCTCCAAATTTCACGGCTGACCTTATTTTTCCTTCGTGGCCCTGTGTCGTACAATTTACTCACACGCACGCATACTTTCACCCACACATCCTGAAACAACTTGTTGCGCTTCACACATACACGCGTGTCGTCGCGTGAAAAAGGTTCATGGGGGCATTCCCAACGAGACACGTGTACATGTATATATGTACATGCACACATGAAATGAAAATCCATCGCTCTCGAGTCTCCCTTTTCCCTGCAACAACTACGGCGTCCACCCCTCACTTGCCGTAGAGTTACCAAGTTTTGTAAATACGGGGAGACCCCCGGCGTCGTACACGGTTAGCGCGTTTCTGCCGCACAGAGCACCACCGGGGCAACGCCCGTCATTTCCTCGTAATTACTCGATTTCCTCGCGCGAGCAATCCCACGTGCCGTCCTCCACCTCCTCCTCTTCCCTCACTTTTGCAGTACCCATGTAGTGGGGGCCTGTGTGCTTTCGAGTCAGTGCCGGCTGGTGTGAAATCAATTGTAGAAAACGACGACAACGAGGAATATCGCGTCCTCCTTCTTGTTCTATCAGTGTCGTTCGTTAGGGGAGCCAGAGAAAATCAAGGACCAATCCTCCTATCTTTCCATCGTTCCAAGATATCGAGGAAATGAATGGAAGGATTGGCTGGCGCGCAAAATCGCGCCTCTGATAATTACCAATCAACTGCGCTGTGCGCCTCACGTATGTATATATCTCTCTCTCTCTCTGTGTCCTATATAAATGGCTTGGTGTTCTCTACAGTTCTTTCTTTTGGTACGTGTATTCAAACGAAAAGTGTATACGTGAACACGAAAAATTTGTTTTCTCATTTTGGCTGTAAAAAAATTTTTGGGTTTTAAAAAAAAAAAGGCAGGTAGGTAGGTTGAACGAAGGTATGAGTGAGGCGTAAACGGTGTACATACACTAGGGCGAGGATGATGGCGCACCAGTGGAGTGAAAATTGTATGGAAAGCGGGTGAGTGGCAAGTCCATAATTATCTGTGCACGGGATTAAATCGAGGGGTACCACGCACTGACACACTGGGGACACACTAGGATACTGTAAGGGGGGGGGGGTGAAAAAACGAGGTCGATCTGACCCTCCTTCTCCGTCCGAGGCGCGTGGTTCGGCACCAACTTCTCTTTGAGGGTGTACGTCTTGGGGAAGGGAGGGAGGAGCTGTTTGACGAACAAAATGGCACTCTCCGGACCCCTCTGACGTCGCAGTTTTTTTCCGAGGGCAAGCCGAGCGTGATTTAGATCGCGTGAGTTTGGGAGAGCCACCCTCGAGCTCTTGATGTTTTTATTTTTAGAGACATCTGGAGGAGATGCATGTCGAGGAAACTTGGAAGGCAGCCTTGTTCGACTGTACTGGGGTGGGTGGGTTGGGGTCGACGGAAAGGTAGAGGGGAGCTCTTTAACTTTACCATTTGAGGCGATGGGTGGCGGGAGCTATTAATAAATGTAGGTGGTATCTTGTCAACCCCCGTTTCTAAAGAAATTCTGCGGAAAATCGTGAATACATGTCCATTGGCGCGTTGAATACCCAAAGTATACCCAACGAAGATTTATCAGTAGTACAATGTCGTTTTGGTCAGGCAACCAAGTATCTACGTTAGGTACTTTTTTGCGAGACACAAATACTTACTTTTGCACGTTAGCCGTCCATCTCCGGGTTGCATACTCAAAGTATGCCCAACGAAGATTTATAAGTAGTATAATGTCGTTTTGGTCAGACACCCAGGTATTTTTTTTCGAGACACAAATACTTTTGCATATTAGCTGTCCATCGGCGCATTGAATACCCAAAGTATGCCCGACAAAGATTTATAAGTAGTATAACGTAGTTTTGGTCAGACACCCAAAGTATCTACGTTAGGTACTTTTTTGCGAGACACAAATACTTACTTTTGCACGTTAGCCGTCCATCTCCGGGTTGCATACTCAAAGTATGCCCAACGAAGATTTATAAGTAGTATAATGTCGTTTTGGTCAGACACCCAGGTATTTTTTTTCGAGACACAAATACTTTTGCATATTAGCTGTCCATCGGCGCATTGAATACCCAAAGTATACCCGACAAAGATTTATAAGTAGTATAACGTCGTTTTGGTCAGACATCCAAAGTATCTATGTAAGGTACTTTTTTTGCGACGGACACAAATACTTTTATTTATTAGAGATTAAAGACTTTACTACTGTACTTCAATTTAAAATTGAAAAATGCAATGTTTCAATTATGTGTTTGTAAGTTTTTTTCAAAGATTTGCATACGATTGTCAACAAGCAGCCCAAGTTAAGAAAATTTCACGTAATATTATTTTTATAAGATAAAAATTCACTACCTCATATATTTTACCGTAACGAGCGATATAGTTCCTAAAATAGCTTAGATGAACCTTGTTTTGATCATCACATGAGTAAAAAAAAAAAAAAAAAAAAAAAAAAAAAAATTGACCATACACCTATTCACGTATACTAAAGCACGATTTGTCCTCTTTCAGGTGAAATTTTCGACTGTGTCGGTACAAACAGCAACAACGGGAATAACAACTGCATCTCGCCAGAGGCATAAGCCAAGGATCAGGGATGTAAATAAAAGGAAAATTCGGCGACTTGTCCCTGCGTTGCAGACTGCAGCCAAACGAGATTGCCTTCTCCCTTTTTGGATGATAACCCGGGAGCGAGGAGGAGGAATGGAAGCAGAGAACGGCGGGGCTCGAAAACGCCCGGAGGTTGATTGATTAGAAGGTACGACGGGGCTCCTCGCCGAGTTGGAAGTTTCCTCTCTGCGGAGCGAAGGCGAGAGAGAGAGAGAGGACGCGGAACGAGAGAGGGAAAGCCGAGAGCTTGCGGGTTACTCGAAGGAAGGGGCAGGCTCCGGGCTCACGTGCACACACCGAGAGGGGGCTCCTGTAGAGGCGGAAAGACACGATAGAGAGAGAGCAAGGGGACGGGTAGAGGCGGTAGTTCGAGGTGCTACAGTTTATAATAGTTGCCGCGTCCGCCCCCCTGGGGCGAGTCCCTCCTCCTCCTCCTCCTGGAACTCGCCAACGCCGCAACTTCCACAGAGTTGCTTAAACCTAACCTGAGTGGGCGCGCGCGTGCTCTACAAGCCACCCCCCCCCAACTTCGACACACTACGACCACCCGCTGGGCGATTAAGTCTCGTCCGTGCCGGAAGCCGCGCTCGTGCGGGCCAACTTGAGGAGGAAAAAAAAAGGAGGGAGGGAGCGAGATAGAGGAGAACTGCTGCTGCTGCACCGGACAACGAGTAGGTTATCTGGAGCAAGGCGAGGGAGCTGGTTTTTGGGGGCTGCTGCAAAGGCCCGATTTCGCAAATAAGAGGGCAGTACGCCGATAAGGTCCAAGGAGGATTATCGCGCTTTCTCTCTCTCTCTCTCGGGGGGTGGATTAGTTGGCAGTTTCTAGGCCGGGGGGAGGGGTGGGGGTGTGGTAGTATAGTGACCCAAAGAAAAAGCCGAGTTGTTGTTGGGGAACGGTAGAGAGGAGGGAGTTTATGGCCAGCGTTGTATGCAGCAAAGATCACAAGGCTTATTGCGCTTGCAGTTTGGTGCCCAGCTTGCCCCACCGGATGACGACACCTCTACTTTTGTCGTCGCATCCCCTCCGATCGGATCATTTATTTCGTTGTATCGTTTTGCAATTTGACGCGGTAAATGTTAAATATACATCATCGAGGATTTCTAATAAATGAAGTACTTCCAAGACTGTATATTATCAATGTAGGTATATACGACGTTAAAATTTTACATTTCAGGTAAATAATCTAAAAAAACAAAAAAAAAAAAAAAAACGAGATATTCAGAGGACACCAAAATCAACCCCCTCCTTTTGCCACTGAGCGTATATTCTCGGCCGATATTCCTTTCCCGTCCGTTGGAGTCTGCATGCTTGCATCCTGATGAGACTATTATGATCGCCCGATAGTCCTTAATATATCCGAGACGACGCCGACGTGGTCCAGCCAGCCGGAGCTGGGAAACCCAAGCCTCGAGCCCAGCGATGGTATCCTCTTTCTCTCCTCCGTCCTTCCCGTCATACGTACATACCTACGGGAGAAAGACACGGAGGGAGGGAGAGGGAAAACAGCAAGATTGACGGACCAGATGGATATCTACGGTGTGCATATATATGTATATATAGCAGGGGAGCAGAGCCGCGACTTCGTTAAGCACCAGCCCGGCTCGTTTCTCAACGTCACGTTGAGACCGCGACAGGTGCAGCTACTCTACACGCACGCCTTTGCCGGGCGACCAAACTTGGAGAGCTGCGGCTTTGGTGGCGCTACTGCTGCTACCAGCGTAATGATTATGCGAATTTGATGGGAGCCACCTACGCTGTTTGGAACAAGTCTTCGCGGCTTTGACATTTTTGAGAACGACCGTATACCTACGCAGGTTGTCCAAAGTTTTGCCGAGCGTCCCGATGACTAACGACGCTTTAGCGTCCACAAGAGTTTTACTCGTTTCGTTTTTCCCTTTTGTTTTTCTTGCATCCGAAGCTCCGTGAGTTTGAAAAAAAAAAAAAAATCGAGTTTTCCCTAAAGTAGGACAACGAGTACGATGATCCGCTACTCAGCGCAGTTAATTGTGAAAAAAAGCGCGGCTGATGCTTTGGACTTTGACACGAGTAAGTTGAAGGACAGAAGGTATAGGTATGGGCGGAAAGCTCACTCCGAGGGAGAGGATAAATCCTTAACTCGCGTGAGTGACTCTGCGAGGAGGCGCTTCAAATTAGCTTTGAGCATTACACATGTCGAGGCGGACCGACACCAGGGGCGGACGCGGATAAGCCAACAACACCTTGTTAGCAGCTCCGGACAAATGCCGCTCATCTCTCTTCCCGCGGGCAGTCGAGGACGCAAAAATAAGAGACTCGCGGATCGAATTGCGCGTTGTAGGTATATATAGGTGTACTTTTCTCTCGTATACGGTGATCGTTCGACCAATGCACACCCCTCTTTTTTCAGAGGGATTTATTTGCTGACGATCGGCGATAATCTGTACAGCCATTGGCGGGCACATTCAGTACCAGGTGTACAGGGATGGCATTGCTCGCTATGACGATATTTTAACGAGCAGTAGAGGTGGAAAAATAAAAAAAAAGGGGAAAGTAGAAAATAGCCTCTGTTATTGTGCAACACTCATTACGCGTACACTACGGAGGGGGAGGATCCGGCTACACGGACCCAACACACAGGTACAGGCTACCATACACGAATGGGGGAGCGATAGCTCGTACACGGTCGCCCTAACTCAATCGGCCTCCCATCTAGCTCGCTAATAGAGCTCGAGAATAAGAGAGAGAGAGAGAGAGAGTGCGCTCGCGCGCAAGAGTCGAGTAATAATAACTACGACAGCCGGGGATGAGAAATATCACCCGTGCAGCGCGACCCGCTTCCTCGGTGCATCCAGGCTGTGATTCTATCAGGCTTGTCAATTTCTATCATGGAACCGATGATTTTCCGGTACACGATATTACAACATACACACCTGGACCGACAGATCGATGAATCGCACGTTTTCACCTTTATTTGTTTTTTAAGCTAATCATTCGCTTAAGCATGGATTGCTTCTCAATTGACGGAAGTCTATGATTTTGATTTTTTTGTTTGCCTCTGATTTTCCATGCGTACAAAAAGTAAAAAAAAAAGTAAAAGAAAAAAAAAAAATGATAAAGTAAGTAGTAACAACGATATTATTAACAATCGAGCCGAGGCAGATGGGGGGGGGGTGGGGCAAACCCAGTTAACTCCATGAATGTAAATCAGCCAAAGTCCTCGGGTCGGGCGGGCTAAATGAAATAGTGCGAAGCGGCCCTGACGGCGTCGTCGCTGCCCGAGACGTATTCTAATTCAAGGGTCCCGTGAGCAGGAGAAGGAGGAGGGGCCTCTATCGAAAAGTAATACAGAGGATTCCGTGGCGCGGCACTTGCTTTGTTTCGAGCTCTCTCTCTCTCTCTCTCTCTTGGAGGTAGAGACGAGTAAGTATATATATGGGAGGGGGGGACGCACCGGCTCCTAATGGAATTGGACGGGCCGAGAAGTGCCAATAGCCAGCGAGCTTGTCGGCGGCGTTTAATTGCTTTAGTATTTCATCGCACCGGCTCCGAACAGTACGTGTATACGTAGGGAGGAAAGGGAGAGCTCTCTCATCGTGACTTGTTCCCCGAGACTTTTGGCTTTTGGGATCTAAGGGACACAAAAGGCACTCTCTCGTGTGATTTCTCTCTCGTTTTGACATTTTTTCCGGGTACCATACATCACGCATCGATCGCTCAAATTTTTTTTTGTTTTCACAGCTCATGCGTTGCGGCTAATGGTCACGAACCATTATTCTTTAAAGACCAAGGGAAATACAATTTCTTACTTTTTCGATACATCGCTCACTTGGGTGTAGAGAGCCAGTTGGTGATGGTAATTTCCTCTACTGTTTCTCGAAATGATCGAACAACACACATTATGCAGAGTTGGCAAGTAAGAAGCCAGGGAGGGGGAGGGAAGGTATTCTCGCCCTTTGCTGTTCACGGAGGGTTAGCGTACCAGGGGGGAGGGGGTGAGTGACACTGGACCACTGCTCGTTTCATTAGGCGCTGTTAATTGTAAACCACCTCGACAGCGACGAATATGCCCGTGGGGCGATCTCGGGGCATCTTTGGCCTCGGATTGCCACCGAGTTGCGAGTGAGATCTCGTATCACACTGGTACACAACGAGTCATGAAATCACCCGATGGTTTTATCGTTATAGTGGTTCTCATGGATGCCCCATATATCCCTCTTTTCTTTTTTTTTTTCAGTGACAGGACGAGTGAGTTTCGGCAACTGTGCGGAATGACGATGCTCGTATAGAGGGAAAGTACATCCTTGGAGGAACGACGGGTAAACCGGTTAACTCGTGCTCGAAAGTTCATTATACAAAAGGGTCAAGCTTGGCGGTCCAGCGGCGAAGCGTAACAGCGACCGGTATTTCGGGCATCATCTCTCGCGAGAACGGAGGAGCAGGAGGAGGAGGAGGAGGATGATGCCGATCCCACGGTGTTTGTTACGTGTAATCCACGTACACGTATAGACATATATACCTACACAACTTTCCCACCCGAGGAATATTCTTACGTTCCATTGTTAATTTCACGCTCGTGACGTACACGCACACCATGTACCGTGCGCTGCAGTTTGTTTCTCTTTTGTCAACTGGTTTGGTATAACAATGATCACAGTATGGACTGCTACTTTGTTTGTACGTTCTGGACCGTGCCGTTAATTTCTCGTAAGTTTTAATCCACACGATGGATCCTTGAGTAACATCCAAATGGACGAAAAGTGGCAAATCGTGCCATTATTCCAACACTTTACGATAATCGTGTCAAAAGCTTCTCCGATGCAGAATTTATTTGATAAATCATCTTCTCTCTCTCTCTCTCGATTATACGGATAACGTTTACGGTACGCGCAAAACTCATCGACAAGCCCGTCCGATCTTTCGTCGGTGTTTATCTTTTATGCACGAGCCGCGAGAGCTGCAATGTGCCAGTTTACACAAACACGGAGAGACAACTTTGTGCGTGAGCAAGCGAGCGTGTCGGAAAGCTCTAAAAGCTCAGCAGCAGGAAAAGACGCTACTGTGCAGCATGTGTGGCCCATATATACTCCGTGTGTGTGTGTGTGTGTGTGTGGACAGTTTGCTGAGATAGCAGCAGTGGCCACGGGAGAAGAGTACCGCGGGAGATAATACGCTGCGGTAAGCGTCGAACGGGGAAGGGGTTATCTTTGCGTGCAGTCGTGAAATCGGTTCTCCCCCCCCCTCTCTCTTTTCCTTCCGTTTATGGATCCCCCGGAGCTATGTGCTGCGTTGGTTGTGCCCGCGTGCTCGAGGACGGGAGGAAACTCGTTTGAGGGACGACGGGGATTTAGCGCCCCGTGACGAAACAAGATTGATGCTGCGCGAGTTGTTTTGTTGTGCCCTCTCCATTCGTTGTTGGCTTATCTCCGGTATAGACAAAATAGGAGGAGGAAAGGTTCGCGGTAGTTGCTCGATCGCTGATTAAATGGAGATTTTAGATGGCCGATGGTGGAATAAAATGTCAAGATACATCAATGTGAGGACATAATCTAGGTATGGTGTCTCCTTTTGAAAAGTAACTGTAGGTGTCGTCGTACTTTGGAAAGTTATACGTTTTTGCGTTTCAGGTGGCGGTAAAATTACCACAATATGTATGTATATGCATACAGTTGACACGACTAAAGTTATGTTCAAACGAAATGGTAAGTTTCTCTTTGAATTTTACACTGAAACCCTGTGTTATATCCCGATGGAAGAGACTATTACCTTGTGAAACGTAAAAACTGATCCAATGAACCGTGGACTGAACCAAAGAAATTCCCGTATAGCAGCGGAGGGAGCAAAAAATCGACAAGTGCAGCCACGCCACACCTGATGCACACAGTCGCACGGGAGAAGCAGCGAAAGCTCGCGCGTACACGTAAGTTTCGTTCCAGCGGTTTCGGGGATCGGACGAACGCGGGAACGCAAGAGCCCCCCGTAAATCGTAAAATCTATCAAGAGCAGCGGCACGGCCGACATAACTCAAGAGGCACCGACCCCCTCCTCCCTTTTGCACTGCCGGTATAGGTGTGTATACACGTATACAGCACGTGTATGAAGCATCGGTGCCCGAACTCGGTGTAAATACCCGGCTCCCCGCGAAGCTCCTCTCTCTCCCTCTCACGGTAAACATCCACGCGTGCTCTCCACTCGCCGCTGCAACGTTCTGACTGCCTCTTCCACGGGTGTACACGGAGCAATAATTTATTGTTGCGAGTTCTCGAAATTCGGACAAGAACGCGCGCACGAGAGAGAGAGAGGAGCTGTAAACCTACCTGCCTCGGTGCCACAGCTGCGGAGAGGGTGAAATGCCGATGTGGCCACGCACTGGTAAATCTAATTATGACTCGAGTCTTTACAACGTGGTATTTACCGATCACGTCCAAAGGGCAAAAAATAAATTGATCCGTGTCCAACACCTGCTGTGGACAATGATGGCCCGTTGCACGTAATTGGGGATGAATGCAAAACGCATCGCCACTCTACCCTTGGTACAAAGTGCAAGCCAAGAGAGGCCTGGGAGCTTTTTTTTTTTTTTTCTTTCCCAAGGGTTTATACCGTCCGAACGGCCTAGCAGCGCCATCTGTCAGGGGGTGGCTCAACCACGTAAGATCGGCTGTTCACCCTCGCGAGAGAGATACAAGCAGTTCCGTGCAAAAAATGTATGTCAGATGTCGCGGCCTGCGCGTATATCTCTGGCTTCACGCCCCTAAAAGTCGCGTTTGACTTTTAAAAATCTTACTCGTCACCCTACGTCGGTAATTTATATTCGTTGCAACCTTTACAGTTTGGATGATTAGGACAAAACGATTCGTACAAAGATGATCTCGATTGTCGTTTATTCGTTTTGTCTTCTTCTTTATTTATCTTTTTGGTATTTATGTCATTTTGTTTTTGTATGAAAGTATAGGTTATAAAAAAACAGAATGGATCCTTTGGTATGGATTTTGATCTCGGTGTTGGAGGAACAGGTAAGCGTGGGTGTGTGTGGGAGTGAGGGTTCCGGTGAGGGGTTAGCCAGGCCGGGGTCGCAAGGGAGCGCTGGACTCCGGTTGGCGGGCAGATTTTCAAAAAATCTGCGGAGCTGCGCGCGCCTCGCCTTCATCGATCCACCGGTGCTCCTCTTCTCCTGACGCTGTGCATAACATGTATAGCCTTCTTTTGCTCTTTCGCTCGGGAGCATCGGTGGGAGAGACTTTCAGGGCGGAGCCCACAAGTTGGCGCTGCGGTTCGTCGAGCCGGGAAAAAAAGCTCGATTTAAAAGTGAAAAAAAATCATGAAAAATATTTAGAAAAATGCTTATTAAAAAAAAAGAAAAAAAGGAAATTTTTTTCTTTTTTTTTTTTCGTAGGATATGTTGGAATAAAAAAAAAAAAAAAAAAAAAAAATTTTTTTCACTGTAGTTTATGGTTTATTTCTTATTTATTTTTTAAAAATTTTGTTTACACTAGACATTGAGACGTAGCTTTGCATTGCGTAGATTGTATCTTGGATTTAGTAAACGGAGATGGAGGTCCAGAAAAAATCCGGTTCTGCAAAGAACAGGTTTATCCAATCCCTGAGCTCACCGGTGCTGAAAAAACGCACAAAAAACCATCAATAACACAATAGATGGCAAAAATAAGGTGCATGCACGCAGAACAGAAAAGACGGCTCTCTTGAGGGTTGCTTTTGTCAAGGTGGAGACAAAGCCAGATTTCGAAAATGACCCCTTGACTGGCCGGTTCACCGCAACATTTTTCAGTCTAGGCTTCAAGAGCTTTGCCACGTTTTACACACTCACACACGTGCCGTAAGTGTTTGTGAAACAAGCGGTACGTAAAAGGGGTTGGTGCTACAACGTACGGAAAATCCAAAGGGAAGAGAGGAGGGCGAGAGGGAGCAAGTCAATCTAACCTCAAAATTCTCGCATCAATTTTCAACTCCCTCCATGTCTCTCTATCCAGCCCACGCGTCCCACCGGTGTGCAATTATAGGAACTACCTTAGCCGCCCCTTTTCCCACTTTATCCGGTTCTCCATCCACTATCCCAGCCGGTAAAGCAAATCTCTAAAATACCCACCGCAAGCTTTTCTCTTTCTCTTTCCTTCTCGTCCCTCGGCGAGGGGTGGTTGCTGCTGGCTACGGCATATAGGGCGTCGTCGTAGATATATAAATGCATGGGAGAAGAGGGGGCATCTCTGTAGCCTGACCGAGGAGAAAGAAGAAGGGGTGAGACGCGACTCGATGCTGAAAATACCGCGCACGTCCCCGTTGCCATGGCAACTCTTCGAAAGGGGGTGGGTCGGCGTTATACTTGAAGGGATGCCCGGGTGGACGTACAGTCCTTGCAAAATCGCGCCAAGTATATGCCCCCCCCCCTGAGGGTCCCGAAAAATAGTAGCGACGACTATCCGAGAAAAAGGAGCTCGCTCTACTTTTGGCCCAAAAATATACATATGTTTTTCGACCCCTTGAGTGCGCGCGCGAGAAAATCCCTTTCCCTTTCGCTGCCGGCTGTTTATGTAGCTCGCTATATACGCATGGTCCAAGACAATTAATGACCGGCGCTCCTTTTCCGTCTCCGTCGCGCTAGCTCTGCCTTTTCTTTTTCCCTCTTGTTTTTCCCTCTCTCTGCTTCCAGAGGTCAAACAACCCTCCGCAGACCACCTCCGACCCGACGAGATTTTTTTTCCTCCCGGATGGGTTTCTCTAATGAGATAAGTGAATTTGCACACTCTCCTTTCTTGGCTCGGCTACTTTTCTCCGAGGCGAGCGATTAATTAACGAGTTTACCGAGGTCCCTCTTTTTTTTCCTCCCCCACCCCAGCTTTTTGTACACCATTGACGCGAGATTATATTTTCTTGATTTATTTGTTTGATTATCAACAACTCAAAGTAGAAAAACCCATCTTTTGAATTTAATTTTTTTTACAACTAAACTTATTCATACGAAGTAGAGAAGAAAAATAAACATGTGCTTGTGCAAGTTCTGTGACGGATGACGTGAAATTTTAAAATGTATAATGATCCATTAAGAGGAGGGAGATAGGGAGAGAGGTCGGTGCGTTCGGCAAGCAATATTTAATGGGATGTTTGATGATGCCGTCACCGTCCAAAAAGATTAACGCGCGATAGGTTTCAAACATTGTTCAATCGACCGGAATGAACGAAGTAGAGGAGCCCATCAAAGTTCACTGGCACGTGGGGTAAAGATCTTTTTTCTTTTTTTTTTTTTTTTTTTCCATTAACGTGAAAACCGTGTACCTACCCTTACTCTTCTTATGCGGCTGATTAGCAGTTGCGGAAATGGTTATTTTTACACGCTGCTGAGCTCGTAAAGGTCAACGATAATATCCCGCTGTAACATTGCCTCCAACACAGAGTCACGCAGGTTTTGGACGGAAAAATAAGAAAATTGTCTGATACGTTGTTTTTTTCCCCTCATTGCTTATACTTTTGTCCATTGCGTTATATTTACCAAAGTAACGAGTCATTAAATACACTGAAATACAAAGTTCAAGAAAATTCATGAAATTGTGCGTATGGTACTTGAATTTTAACAAAACGAAAAACAGGCAACAGCCACCTTACCCCACTCAAAAGTATACTGAAGGAAAAAAAAAAAAAAAAAAAAAAGAGCTCGTGATCCGCCCTCTCGCCCCGAAAAGCTCAAAATCCTTCGCGGACAAATCCTCTTACGTTCTCGCGCAAACAGTCATTAATCATCGCCGGCACCTGCACGGGCGAGCAAACAAGTGCACCGCTCCCATCCTCCCTCCGTGTCAGCTAAAAACGAAGCACGGCTTCTTCCCCGCGAGACCACAATGTGTACCTGCACACACCTACGCGCGATCGGTACCTTCTTCCCTCTCTCTCTCTCTCTTAAATAAATTTAATCTTAATCTTAATCTCTCTCTCTCTCTCTCTCTCCGGAAAACGTCGACCTTTGCCCGCCGAGAACAGTAAGCTCGGCCTAAGCTCGTTAGGAATTACACGGCCGCACTCGCGTTAGCCCCCAAACTCTGCTCCAGTGGCCTTCTAAACGCACACAGAGAAAGACACGATGGGCAGGCCTCAAATCTAATCACGGCCTGCCGCATTCGCGTCCTACATTCGAGCCCCGCACGCGTGTGAGATATTGCCCCATCGGCCGCGCACGACCACCAGCGTGTGTGGGCTTATTTTCCCTTTTTTGGGGCTGTTCTATTTTTTATTTCCTCTTTGCCAAGCTTCGCCCCGCTCGTTTGTTCGGTGCGTCGATGAGCCACTTCCGCTTCGAGAACAGGATACGGACGGGTGTTTACGTGTAGGGGATGTCCCGTCGCGCGGAAAAAATGTTCGACGCTCCGAATAATAGACTTTTTTTGTGTTTGCCCTTCATGAAGTAGCGAGACTTTACTATACAGGGGTATAGGTGGCGGGTACTAACTTTGCGCTTCTACGTAGGTAGCCATCGATCGGACTCGCTCGATTTTCACGGGAAACGGTACTCTGGTTACGTATGATCGATAAAAACGTACTCGTCTGATGGAATTTACAAACGCAGTTTATGGCCCGCGGGTGAGATCCGTGCACTTTTGATTGGATTATATTTTTTGTCCAAAACTCGGTGGCTTTTTTTTCTTTCTTTTTTGGTGTGCGTTATTATCGTCAACCCAATTATTCCCGTATACGTATCTCGTGATTCACGCGCACGCATTGTTTTGTTATTGTTTTCTTCACTCACACCCATCGGAACGCAATCAATGACCCTTTAGTAATTTTTGCATTTCCAAAAAAAAAAAAAAAAAAAAACCTTTCAATCCAAACACCACTTCCTTTCAATTTCCTACGGGGCGCTGATTTTGTTTATCTTGCTATGATCAAAAAAGCCAACAGAGTCGCACCCATTTTTCAAAACGCGCATATTTTGAAAAATCCCTTTTTTTTCGTATTTTTTTTTTTTATACTTTTTTTTTTTATGAAGAAAAAAGTCTTTTTTTTTTTCAATTTATTTCCCCGACCAATCATCATCATCATCATCATCATCGTCATCCTGAAAAGTCAGCCAAACAGGCATAGGTTTGATGCACCCCGGAGCCTAGGGCTTG
Organism: Copidosoma floridanum; assembly: GCF_036245765.1. NCBI lineage: Eukaryota > Metazoa > Arthropoda > Insecta > Hymenoptera > Encyrtidae > Copidosoma > Copidosoma floridanum. The sequence continues at coordinate 31,512,989 of NW_028321890.1, forward strand.
CAGAGGAGAGGGGGGAAAGGGGACTCGAGATACCCACGCTCTCATCTAGATGACCATCTTGCGGCTCGGTTACCCCCTCCAGCCACGTCCTGCCCCTCTCGGCAGCCAGCACCAGCGTCAGTCGAAGGCGGAGTCTACTTCGCTCTACGACTACTGCTAGCTAACTAGCCCCTACCCCTACTGCTCTCTTTTCCACTCCCCACCCCACCCTGGACTGGCTATGCGCTGGGATAGGAAGGGGAGGGGGCGCGCTAGCCAAGCTTTTCGTTTTATTGATTTTTCGCAAAAAGCGCTTGCGCGCGCCGCTTGCACCACTATTACTTACAGTACCGCAGAGGGTGAGCTCGGGAGCTAGGGAGCAAGGATGGGGAAAGGGATGAGCTCACCCGTAGTGGTGGTGTACGTACATGCAGTGTCAATGTCCTGGAGACGTTGTACGTGTGCGAACTACCCCTCTACGTTCACGTGCAACTTGTGACTTTTTTTTTTTTTTTTTTCTTCTTTTTTTTATCTTCTCACAATTGTACTTTGATTCTTCATCCCTCGACTGCTCACCGGATTCCTCTACTTTCTTCTTAAATTTTTTTTTTTTTTTTTTTTTTTTTTTTTTTTTTTTCCTCCTAATTTATTCCACCCGTACGATGGGTGTATATTTGATTTCAGGTTCGTCCAATCGGTCATTGTTGGTCGACTGTTGAGAGAGAGAGAGAGAAAAAAAAAAGAAAAACAACATATTTGTTGTGTGCCTGCAATCATTGTCATCGGTAATTTTCCCGAACAGGCGCACCAGAGTAAACCTGTCGGGCCGCATCCCCGGAGCCAACCGGCGAGCTCGCCAGAGAAAAATCGCCGATTATTCCCGGGGCTATCTCTAGCGTCAACTATGTTTCCCCCGAGCACGTCGTGCCGTACACGCACCGGCACGTCCGCGTATACACCGTGTGATCACAAGGGCGGAGGGGGGTGGGGTGGTGGTGGTCGCGTTATTAAAAAGGGACACGAGCCAGCATCGGCTTTCCCCACGGAATTATTAGTGTACACCGAAGATGAGCGCGCGTGCATATATAAAACCGGACTGTAGCGGCGATCGGTCAACATTGCGATTTCCCCATCGACGGCAGAGACGAGGACGGGGGAAATAAAGCGAACTAGCGTATAGTTTCCCCATCCCCCTTTTCCCGCCTCGCTTTGCTCGTATAGGTAGGCACGCGCGCGTGTGTACTTCCATCACGTCACGGTAAACTCTCGCGGAACATATAGAGAACGAACGAACGAACGAACGAGGGAGGGAGGGAGGAGGTGGGAAGTACACGCATCTCCTCTGCAACTGCAGAGTCGAAAATGAAGGTTTAGCCGGTACCACGGCTAACATTCATTATTACTCGTCTCCGGGACTCGTCTGCATTCGCTCGATCTCCCTCTATCCCTCTTATTTTGTCATCGCTTGCAACGCCACGCACACATGTACCCTCAGCTCTTCCGGTCACGCGTGCACCTCTACCCACATATACATACAAGCCGGTCGGCCACCGATGGCAGTGTATAGGCAGAGGCTAGCTCATCGCCATTGGTCACGCGCAGGCCCCTCGTTGTACACACATATACATGTATAACTATACCCGTGCTCCCTGCTTTTCCGAAATCATCGCGTCATTGCTTCTCTGCCGCTGTCTCGCGCACTCATACTACCATCACAACCACCAATGCGACTACCTCGTGCATATATATATATATATACGTGTTGTGCGTATGGAAGAGATGTTGGTGCAGCGCTGCCCCGGACACCGCTGCTGTTGGATGATTCTAATGGAAACACACGGGCTGGTAGTATCTAGGTAGGCTGTAGGTAGGTGCACGGCTGCAGCCAAGTGGAAACTCTCTATCTGCCGGCTAACCCACCCCCACCCCCTCCTCTCTCCCTCTTTCCTCCCCCTTGCACGCAACCGGTTACACGCACACACACACGCGCGTATGCCTATACATTGCAAGAAGAGAGAGAGAGAGAGAGACGGCCGTCGTCATCATCAATCATCGAATGCCAGAGGCACGCGGAAAGCGAGCGAGCGAACAAACCCAGTAGGTATATGGTATATATACAAAAACCGAAAAGCCCGACGGCTCCTCCCTCCTGCCCTCCCCCCCCCCCTCACCCCTGTGCCACCTACGCGCGCCTAGTCAGTAGCCGTCAGTACACGCATTGCGTGCGTGCATCCATCCGTTCTAGCGCGTGTGTGAGTGTGGATGCAACGAGTCAGCCAACCAGCGAGCCAGGCAATGCCCCCCATCCCCAGTCAGTCGATGACGATGGTTTTTACCACGCGTACGCTCGTAGGCTGACTCTCCCGGTAGAATCTATACAACGTGGTATGTACATGCATGCCGTCTTGGTACTTACTCGGCGTATGTGGCTCGTCGTGACGATGCGAGGTTGACCCATATATGCGAACAGCACTTGTCACCAACAATTTAACTTGAATATATACATACATATATGTATATGTATATATGTATATATATATATGCTTATGCACCAATCAACCAGTACCCACGACATATACATGTATGTAAATAAACATTAAATAGCCCGATCCGGTGGGTACACGCCAGAGTTGAGTTGGGAGCGAAGTTGCCGTGGCGCGTAAAAACGCTGAACTGAACCGAACCCGCGGCTCGCCGCGGACAGAGGGGCAACGTATGATTGGCAACAATCGGCACTCTGATCGAACGTTTGTTTCAGAACACATATGCACACGTGTATACGTACATACACACGCCCTCCTCCTCCTCTCTTCCATCATGCCCCCTGTTCTTTCTTTCTCTCTTACTCTCTCTCTCTCTCTGGCTTTTTTCCCTGTCTCGCCCGCCGAGCTATCAATATTTCGCCTCTCGCTTCCTCCCCTCTGTCTTTCCTACTTCCTCGTATGATATTCCATTCGTCGAAACGCCCGGCCCTCTCTTTCTCTCTCCATCGCCGCGCCCGTTCGATCTCCCCCTTCCTGCTCTTTTGCTCGCGCTATTTTTATATCGAAGCTTTTTCGACTGGGCCTTTTTTTTCGCGTTTCCGGATTTTTTTCTTTTTTTTTTTTTCCCACCAATCCCCTACCCCGGTGCGTTCTCCTCCTCCACCTGCCTCGATGCGAGGGCACGCACTCGATATTTCATACACGCGTTGTCCGAGGTCGGGCATACCCCAACTGTGGACCTTTGTCTGTGTGTGTACTGTAGGTAGATGGAGAAAAAAAACAAATGGGACACCTGAACTGCTGCGTTGCACCCTCTGGTGACGAGAAACGACTGTTTTCATTTTCAGGGAAGGGTTACCTGAGCCCCACGAGTGCCCGAAAAACCACAGCTCTAATTACAAAATTGATAAACAGTAAATTGACGGAATGGTTCATTCGCGTTTTGAATCATTGGAAGTCACGTGAATTCTTTTTGTTTCCCTCGTAATTATTAGGTTTTCTTTTTTGAGGGAGGAAGGGGGTGGTCGGTCAAACATTTGCTTTGGATTTTTACGAGCAAGCAGTGGTAAGGATGACTCGCAAGCACCGCGAGCCAGTGGAATGCACTTTTGGGCCGAAAAAGTAGTAACAGTCGATTTCGGTCAGACGCGTCGATCGACGCGGTAGTCGAACGAAACAAACCATTGACCCGCAGCTCGCGAGAGGCGCGTACCTAAAACTCAACCAAGGATCGAATCAACGGAACCAATGAACTGTTTATTCGATAGCCCATATTTAACCAAAAACGCAGTACAGAGAGGGTGTGTATGTGTATATTGGATGGGGAGAGATGGCGACGCGAGCTCGGGCAGAGACAGGGGATTCGACGCTAAACATTTAGCCGGAAATAATTTTCCCGCGCCTCTCTGTGCCCATACCTATATATACCGCGTGTGCATTGTGTAAATGCGTGTGCGTAGCTGCTCCGAGTTTCGCTCTGGTAGGCTGCACTATGTATCCCTTTTTTCCTCTCCCATTTCCATTGCACGCGCTGGAACGCGGCAGTGCAACGGCGGAAAGTGCGTGAGCGCTAAACAAAGAGCAGAGCGGCATACAGAGGGGCAGGAGGAGGAGGAAAATATTCAAGGCAACGTCAGCCCGTGACGGGGCTTTAACGTCGACCCGCTGACGGCTGCCCCATGCGCCGGACATTAATTAAGGGATTTTTCTGAGTGTTTATTTTTTATTCATTTATTTTCCCCCCTTTCGTTTTGTTTTTCACATTTGCTGGCGCGTTTTTTTCTTTCGATTTTTTTTTTTTTTATTGCGCGTCTCGGCGCATGGGTGAGTTTTTTTATTTTTCGCTCAGGGCTCGTTCGGCAGGGCAGGCAGAAGAGGGGGGAAAAATCGTCGGTGGAAATGAAGAGTGGTGCATGGATTGGAGAGACCGCGGGACTCGTTCCTTTCTAGTTTTCATTATTTCAGGAATTTATCAAGCTAATACGGTGAACCGTGTTTTGGTAATCCAGTGTAGCCTCGTGAAACGATGAAAAGATACTTTTTTACGGATTTTTTTTTTTTTTTTTTTAACTTTAGAACCGTAAATTTTCTTGGTCTTTTAAAGTTACGTACATGATCCACGATTGTTAAATTTTACTCTCAGGGATCGCAAGTAATGAGAAATTTATTTTCATTTATTTATGGTGCAAACATTTCAATGGAATCTCAAGTCATTCTGAGCAGTTGAATAATGCTGCGAGCTTGTTGTAACTTTGCCTTTTTTTTTTTTTTTTCAGATGACAACATCAATAAAAGCCAAGACTATACATGATTTTGCTAAATTTCCTTTAATTATTCATAAATTTTTCTTGGTCGGACGAAAATTCAACGACAAATCGTTTCGTAACTTAACAACCGATGCTTTGTCGGTTATATACTTACACAGAGTTCTAATCAGTCGGTTATCGTAAAAATGAACTTTGACTCATAACGCCTTATACTTTTTGCCGGTATAAAAAAAACACACAGAATTAGAAAGAAAAAAAAAGTTGACCACAGCCAATCCCTAAAATCACAAAAAAAGTCCTGTGGACAATACCCGCACACCCATCCATGAAAAAAAAAAAAAAAACCGCTGGTCAGCCCACTCGAAAGGGAAGCCTTTCGATATCGGCTCACCGGATGTACCAGCGATATGTGGGTTAGTGGAAAGTCCACTCAAATAATTTGCGAAAGATACATACATACCCTCGACGGACTCGAGAATTGTGACACCGCACGTCTCTCCCCCAGCCACCCTTATATTTTATTTCCAATCGGTCCCTGTCGTCACCATTATTTCCAACTGCCCTCTTGATTTTTCCCCGTTCCTCGCCTCCGCTTCCGTACCTTCGGGGCTATACGTACGCGGCGATTATTGGTCGATTGGATGCGACATAGACGAATTACGGGAGGCATCCGCGTGCGCTCGAAAAATCGGGCTAACGCGCTCAGTGGATAGGTAGTGTGGGTACTTCAACTGTTTGGGCATATGGGTGTACGTATAGAAAAATGGACGTGCCGTGAGGCAGTGACTCATACGAGCTACGATAGCGCGATCTACGTTATTAGTGACTCGGGGTGCTAAAAACACTTTTTTACCTCAATTTATAAATTTTCGATTTTCTATACGTATACGGCAATGAATTCCGTGCATAGTACTTTAGGCACTTATTCATTGTGAAAAATTATCGAGCGCAGTTATGTTGCTGGCGAATAAAAACGATCCAGCCGATACCAGTGACACGCGTGAGGCATTTCGGAATCCTTCGGCGCCCTTTCGGGGTCGGCAAAACAGTTTGCCACCGTCTCGTCGAATCGAGGGGTAAACGAGTCCAGTGTCGCTGCGTGAATGTACAAGGGGTAGAAGGAGAAGGGGATGTACGAACTCGAGTCTCAGTGCTGGTTTATTTTATACTTTGATTAGTCGGAGCTCAAACACGTCATTGATTGGCTGATTAATTTTTCAGTGGTCCTTGTGGGTACGGATCTGTGCTCTACATCTCCAAAATTACACTTTTTGTTTTTTTTTTCGCCAAGTTGTAAAGTATAGCGCTTACATTTTTTCACTGCCGCTCTCTACCATTGCAGAGTGCAAATTTAGTTGAAAGAAAAGTGAATGACGAAATTTCACGGGACGAGCAGAGGTTAATTTGTAATTGCAGCCGAGGGTGGAAAAAAATTTTCTGCCCCGTAAAATATTCGGAATGAAGAGTCGGAGCGGATGAGCTGAAAAATAAGGGTAGGCAGTTTTTCGGGCTCGCTGAATCTGTCGAGTCATCCGCTGATACCTGAGCGGGATTTCGCCTACGGCTGGGAATTTTTTCGCGCGCATTAGCCCACGACTCGCCGCTCGTACGATTTTGCGCGAGATTCGGATATGTATTTTTTTGTGTTCCCCTGATATGCGCTGTCGTTTTTGTAGATTAAAGAAAATATCGTGAATTTTTACAAAAGAAAACAAAAAATTTCTGCGATATGGCTTCAACGAGGAAAAATCAAACTAGAAAATTTATTAGAATCAAGATTACATTTACTACAAATGGTATCAAGTAAATGCTTACTTGAATAACATTCGAGAACATTTTCTAGTCTATTTATTAATTGAAATGTTTTACTAAACGGAAACATGTATTAAAACACACATTTTTCTAGTCCCTATGTTGTGCCCTTCGCGCAAATTTTACGCTCTACCTCTGTAGTATGGAGCACTCGGTGGTTCTATCTCCATTTCGAAATGGTCAACCCTTTCTTCCGCGGAAGATTATCCTTCCAGGAAAAAAATGCAGCAGACAAAAGAGTAATATTCTTGCCTCTTACATTTTTATTCTTTTTTTTTTTTCTTAAACCCGAAATCTTAGTTCCAAAAAAGTCTCTTATTTTGTTACTAAGATCATATCGTGGCTTCCAAATCAAGTGGAAACACTTTTACAATTTTATTCGAAAAATACCATGGAATGCACGCACAGTCGTTTAAAAAAATACATGATCAGTGAATAATGCTATACGTAACTATTTTGTCAAAACGGTAACAATCTACAATAAAAAAGAAAAAAACAATATCGTTTAACCCTTAAAATTCAATTTTATACACAGCTCGTATCGAAAACTACGTGTTTATCATCACGGTGCGCATGAGCAAATAGAAACTTAACAGCTTGCTACGCAAAATTTTGCCATGAATCAATGGAAAATCGCGCGCGACGAACTTTCCACTTTAACGATCGAAAGTCAACGGGGGCGGAAAAAAAGGTCGAACGCACTGCCCCGTCAGAGCTTTAGCCGTAAATCAAATTGACAAAAAAAAAAAAAAAAGAAGATACATCACGGAAGCAGCAGGGGGAGGGGAGGCTGCAAAATTCACTTAATATCCTAGAAAATAAATTATAGAATTTTCCGGGGGTATAATTTTATTCCGTACAAACATGTCGGAGCCGTCGAAAAGCTACATAGATCGTGTTATTGTCTGCTCTCCGCGGAGAGAGAGAGAGAGAGAAAAAGAGGAAGAGCGAGCAAGTACCATGTGCATACGCAGCCGGAGCCCCGACGGATCATCCGCGCGCTTGATTAAACACGCTGCTAATTCGACAAACTCATACATCCTGGAGTAAGCCCGCGGCGGAGTGACGGCCGAGCAAACATGACGCGCGCTGCGAGTTGCCCGACTTGGTCTCCACTGCACTTTTTCTCTTTCGATGGACAAGAAAAAATTCGCTACGTAGGAAAAAAAAAAAAAAAAATATGAAACCTCCTCGCGCTTCTCTAATGCTTACGTTTTCTCATGGATAATACACGTGACGACGAACATGGAAACGATGGCTATTCACCAGAGTGTTTAGCGCATTCGATCGCGTCTGACCGTTGACGTGCATCTACTACTTGTATAGTTTGCACCGTGGCGACTGAATTTCAAATTGACGCATAAATAACAGCGTTATTGTGCTTCCGTGCCGGTTTACCCGTATATTTACCTATTATCTATGTGTAATTCAAATAACAATTAGCGTCTTTTTTTTATTATGAAAATCATACTAAACAAAGTAAAAAGAGACGATCATGATTTCAAGTAACTATATCGACCAAGGGAAACCATAAAAAAAAAAAAAAATAATCGAAATAGTATAGAGAAGTTAGGGGGGGAAAAAAAAAATTAACAAAAGAGTACCCCCGACGGGTTCACGGGTGACACCAAATAACCCGATCGAAGCGAGAGTGGAGCGGCGGCGCGTCATTCCCGTCGATTTGAACGTGTAACTCCCCGCTGCCATAAAACTTGACCCACTTCCCCGGCAAGCACCGCGAGCGCGGCATAAACAAAACGAAGCCAACGGTAGAGCAGCATCAGCTGGTCGGGCAAAAATAGCGCAAAAAGCCAACACGGGTGGAAAAATGAAAAAAAAAGGGATGAACAAGAGCACCGCCGACACACACACGCACAGACAGAGGGGGAAGGGGTTGAACTTGGCAGGATTCGATCTCTTCGATTGAGCGCGTATCTATAACTCGCGCTTCCTCTCTCCCCCCCTCTTACTCTTTATAGGTAAACACAACAACCCGCCGCTATACCGCTGTAAACACCCATAGACGTGCAATAATGACAATACGCATAATAAACGCCACGGGGAGAAAGAGGAAGAAAGGCGACGCCAGTGAAGTATCAGGTTGCCAAGCGGACTCTTCGGGTAGAGGAGGGGCCGGACGCGTCTCCAGGCCAATCCGCGCGACCTTCCTCTCCTCCTTTTCTTTCTCCTTCTTGCGCGTTTTTACCCCTTTTTTTTTTTTTTTTTTTTTTTTTTTTTTTTTTTTTCTCGTTGCCAGGATATATCCACCACGAACTCTCTCTCTCTCTCTCTGCCTACACAGCAGCCAGTATACAAACGAAGAGCGCCGGCGCCCCCGCGTGGCTAAGAAGAAGAAGGAAGGGGGAAAAGCGTGCGCGCGCGGGCGCCTCGTTTCCATCGATCGCGCGAGAAAGAGGGATGCTTCCCCCCCCCTTCCTGCCCTGCCCGTGGTGCCGGTTTAAGTGGCGCCGGAGAGACAGCTCTCTTTCTCTCTGTCCGTCGCACGTATACGTGTGTACGCGGCGCGCAGGGAGGCGTAGGCGTGGCGCGGGATGCGGCCGCCTTATTCGTTGAAAACTTGGCGCCGCAAAAGCGCCGCCCTCGCTCTCCCCTTTATCTCTCTCTCTCTCTTTCTCCCGCGTGCACTCGTTCGTTCGTTCGCCGGCAGCGCTTCTTGCGCGGCATGTGTATTACACTCTGGCTCCGTACGTGGGGGGATGAGCGCGGAAAAGGGGAGAAACTATTTCGTTTCTCTTTGTCTCCTCTTCCGAGCGGGGGGTGGGAGGAAACGAGAGGAGAGAGAGAAAAGTCCCAAGTGGGCTGGAGTGGTGGAAAAACAGGGGACGATGATGAAGGACCAGCGGATAAACAAAGACGGAGGGTGAACGAGAGAGAAAGAGGGAGGGTTTTGGGTATGGACGAAGAACAAGATGAAGGGGATTACAAATGTTTAGAAAATTCATGGGAAGTTGGGGCTGTACACGGGGGTTGCATTGGATTGCTCCAAGTGCTTCTGAGTGATTGGCGATCAAAGTAAATAGAGGCTTAGACGCAGGAAGGGCAAGTTTTTTCATCCATGTACAGTTGGATTATTCCACCCACAGGAAGTCATTAAACTTCCTTGCGCAAAAAAGGTGGTCTCGTGGCGGAGGAAATGAGTTACGTCGCATGGTACAGGTTGACTCTGTTCGCGGAAAAAAAAGGAGGGAGGACAGAAATATGAACACGGGGAAAAGAGACCGCGTTGCGAGCTGCAGGACGTCGTCATTACGGGAAGCGCTCGTTTGTTTTTCTCGATCCTGGCGCGCTTCTTATCTTTCTCTTTTCTTCTGTTCTCGTACCCAACTCTTGCACTTTATGGCGGGGTGGGGAAAAAAAAACGAGCCGCGCGCGAGATGGCATTTGCAAAAAGGAGCAGCCGGTCCGGATATGGAGACTCGAGTTCTCGGTACGCGTGGACCCGAAAGGGGTTGAAAGTGAGCAGCAGCCTCGGGCTCGATTTCCGGTCGCGGGCGCATTTTTTCGCCTCGGCTCTTCTTTCTTTTCGGTCCCTTTTGCGCTTTTTCCCCACTGGAAAGAGAGAAGAGCGCCACGCTGCTTTCGAGGATATTTGGAAAGAGCTGGCACGCACTCGAGGGGGAGGGGGGGTGTGAAAGGAAGCAGAAGAGGGAAAACAAATGCACGATGCATATCGGGCGAGGCGAGCGCGCAACGGTGTCGTGGAGAGCGTGTGTGCACGAGGGGGGTGTGGAGGTGGGGGGGAGGGGGATGAAGGGTTCGGCTCGCTTTCGATTTTCGCGCTCTCTGGTCGAGAAGCGAGGCTATTTCCGGTCGCGCCGCTCTATTCTGCCCTCACCCCCTCTCGCCGCTCCTGCTACTAGCGCTTGCTCTGTCGCTCTGTGTGTCGTGCGCTTGACTCGAAATAAATATATTTGGTGTCACCCCTCTTTTTGTTGGCTCTCTTTCTCTTTTTTTTCGTTTTTTTCTTTATTTCGATCGGCCTCTGTCTTTTTTTTTTTTTTTTTTTTTTACTATCTCTTTTGCTCCCTATATCGTTGCGTGGCTATTGACTCGGCGCGCGTACAACTCGTTTTCGACACAGCTGTGGGGTGAGGGGAAAAAGAAAAAATCCTCCGAAGGGATGGTGATTTGTTGTGCTTTGAAGTTGAAACCATATTGAGTTGCATGTCATTGTTTTGCTTGTTATTACAGGCATTATTATCATGATGCTTATTGAGATTTTTACTCCACTTATAAATGTACCTGTATTATCATAATCACATGTAATAAAATAAATTGGCTATAAGCAAGTACGCTTTGTTTATACGTGTTGATGTTTCTGTTGAAGTTTTCAAGTTCTGCACTCTACCAATTAAACTATACTCGGTTGCTTGAATGCATAAAATCGGTATTTTACAAATGTAAAAAATATACCACCCATAAAATGAAATTAGTGGACAAAAATGTGCGAACAAGTGAACTATTGAATTTAAGCTACTATTATCACATTTTTCACCTCAAAAGTTAGTGTAAGTATAAAACTGGAACCTAATTTATTTACTTTCTTCTTTTTAGAGAGATAACAGTAATTTATTCTGTAGAGATAAGAAAAAATTGTACCGAAAGATGTACTTTTGTAAGGTTTACAAATTATATGTATTCCCAACAATATAACATAATGTCAACTTTTTACTGTATCGAGCAAAATATTACTTTCACAAATTAAAAAAAATATTTTTTACCTTCCAGATAATAAATATTAAATCTAAGATGTAATTAAAACATTAGAATCCAAGACATTTTGCCTGTACTTGGTATTTATAGAAGGATGAGATTTTGTAGACTGTATATCACATTTTGCCTGACTCTTGTATATAAAATAATCTATAGTGTAGCGTAAATATCTGCGAAAGGTCATTATGATATTGTGGAATAAATAAAAACTGATATAAACGTAAACATTTGTAGTTAGTAATTTACAATGAGCTGAATTACTATTTTTTCTTGGCATGTTAACGACGAAAAAAAATGACTTTAATTTTTTAAGTAGAAATAGTCCGTTTTAGTCAGACAACCGCAATTTTTCAAGTATTGATTCTATGGTTATTTTTGTACGCAGATAACTTTCTAAATACTGAAAGTTTAGACTTTGAAGGAACCATTTTGAGTGACAATTAGAAATTAAATAGATTATCATGAAAAAAAAAAAAAAAAAAAAAAAACATCTATTTATAGTTTTGATTCAGAAAACCTTTCTTCTCCACGTAACTCGACGTAATTTCTTACTGTGCTCCTCTTACGTAGTTCATAGACGAATATCTATTGATTTTTAACGCAAACAATGTAAATTGTTCATAGAGTGTATTTTGCACTCGATTAATTGAGTATATCCTCCGAGTTTTAGTGAGTTGAACATAATACTGTGATGTGCGCTATTTACAAGCACGGTCTGTCTTGTAGAGCCACTTTGGACCTTCTTATAATAGTTATACTTAAATGTTGAAAGCAGCAATGTTATTAATCATCTTGAAAGACTTTATTATTCCTTTTGTGTGTAGGTGTTCCAAATCTCAAAACGATACCCGTACCAACTCTCTGCTCGTACCAAAAAAAAAAAAAAAGTTTCAGAGTAGCATGGTTTTCAGCAACTCTTAAAGATTATAAAAAATATTTAAAATGTCACTTGTACCTAAATACACATTCCGACAAGCACAGACATCGAGAGAGCTGCTTCTCAATTTTCTCTGCTTCCTCGCTGGCAAACGAGTTGAACACGTTGGTATCTCGTTGGCGAACAAACTCTCATATGTGCAGACGCGATTTGGGTTTCTCGTTAAACAGTCTCCCTCCCCCGTTTCGCAACAATATTGCATCGCTCTCTCTCTCTTTCTGCAGCTGTACTTACGCTCACTCTCTCTCTCTCTCTCTCGTCCCATCTGCAAGTTTATCCGCTCGAGCATCCATATACGCGCTTGCAGGCTCATTTTCTCGGGAAGCGGAGGGAATGCGTTTTATTTTCCGTGCTCGTTTGTGCTTTTGTCCTCAGAGTTGTTTTTGGCGACTCCTCCCCTCCCATCCCCTTTTTTACATTTCTGGGAGAAGGAGAGCTCTTTTTGGGCTCAAAACGCGATATCGTTGCACCACGCGGCTTTTTTACATCCCAAGTTTCGCCGGTGCCACCTTTGGCCATTTGTTTTTCTCTGCCGTTGCGCTCTGGACGCATTGCTTTTAATTATCCCGAGTACGTGCTCTACGCGTGCATGCATGCGCTGCAGATAATGCTCCGCCGGACGAATGTGAAGCGTTTCGGGACTCTTTTATTCTTTTGGGGGCGTTTGCGCTCTCTTTCGTTCAAGAAAGCGAGCGAGATACCGGAATTCTACTTTTAAATTGCGAGCTTTTTGACTGCCGCTACGGCTTTTCCGGCTAAACGCGGTTTCTGGCCAAGGTAATGGTATACCTAATAGATGACCAACATTATCAAAGGTGAAATCAAGTAATACAATGATTTTTAATCGTATTACATATAATAATTTATTATTCCTGGTAAGTCTAACATCTTTTTGGATTGTTATATTAATTTATAAATTTTGGTGAAAAATCTCTTTTGGTGAAAAACCAACTTTTATTTAATCTTCTACATGACATTGTTGTCGAATAAAATTTTTTTTTTAATGGTAAACTGATATTTGAACATTTTTAACAACTTAAAACCCATTTGGAGGTAAAGTACTACGACGGAGCGGCCATGCTTGAAAATTATAAGACAACGAAACCGATGTTTGACGGAGTTGTGACTGAGTATGTGTAACGATAGAGTTTTAAAGTAATATACCAATGAAAATAAAAGGGCACCAGCACACATGAGCGCAAGCGATGCAACATCGACCGCGTGACAAAACGTCATGAGCATGTGGGTCATCGCGCGGAGCACGGGGTCGAGCAAACAAGCATCGGAAAAGCGAAAATATTGGTCACAGCATCAATTAACATTATTATCAATTGCTTCGATCGAGCTTTTCATTAAAAGCACACCAGCAGAGGTGAAACGTCGAAAACATTGCCGAACAAGCGACATGACAAATAACGCGTACAGCACCAAAGGGGGGAGGGGTATATATATATATATATACCTCCTGAAATGTACCCACACACGAGTAAAACATCGGCACGAGAGAAGGGGATGATTGCCGATGTGCATTTTTTAATCGAGCGCGTTAAAACCACTCTCCCGTACAGTACACGCGTATGGATACACGTGGCACCGCGAACGGGTCGGCGGAAAGTAAAAGCGATTATAATCGATCCATCGAGCTCTGGTCGACGCTCCGCTCGGCCCACACGCAGCTATATATATATATATATATATATATTATTCGAGCGCACGAAGCTCTCGCTTTGTGAAACGCGGAAATTTTTTTCTGGCTCAAAGTATGCCACGCCGAAAACAAAAAAAAAAGCCCGCGCGCTCGCTCTGTCCGTCCATCCGTCCATCCATCCATTCAGATTTAAAACTTTCGCTTTTTCACTGATCGCTCAACGATACATCCCTTCGTCCCCGTCCTCGTAGTTCTCTCTTTCCACACTCGCGTACTTATTTTTATACACGTGCATCATCAAAAGTATGTATGATACAAGTGTGGTCTGTCCATCGGCACGTATGGTTAAAGAGAATAAAAGTAAGTACAAGACTGTGACGAAGGGACAAGTGATGGGTTAATCCCCGACCCATTTGGCGTTAGTCAAAAAAACCTTATAGCAGAGCTAAGCCCTCCATCAGAAATTCAAATTGCAAAAACTGCTGCCACGGAAAACCAAATCCCTCGGTATCGTGGTCGCGTTGTCCTTTGAAAATCCATTTTTTGAAAAAAATCTCATAGCGTGAATAATTCATTTTTCCTCTCTCTTGATGCTGCAAGCTCCTCCAAAAAGTATGAAAGGTATCGATCAAAGAAACTATTTTTCTCCACAGGTGCCCTGTACATCTTTATATTTTTCATTCTCCACGAGCGTTACACGAATATACACTTGAGAGCCCCCCCCCCCCAAGGACCAATAGTATACACAAGCGTAAAAGGTGCTCTAATGAGTAGTCGGTCGCGTTGGAGAATCGTATACACGCACGCAGACGAAGGTAGGACTTTTGGCGTTGAAAAATTAGTCTCCTTACAAAAAACTCCGTGGTAGGGACCGTGCACGCGAATGAAGAAAGAGAGGGAAAAGGTACGTACGGGCGAAGGAAGGCCACAGCACGCGAAAATCAAAAAAATCCGAGGGGGGGACTGCAGAGAGGAAAAAAAAAAAAAAAAAAAAAAAAACCCCGAGAGCAACGTAAATACGAGCAGTGCACGTTGCTACGCGCCGTAAGCATCGTTGCCGTGCCTGCCTACCTCTTTCACAAAGGGTGTCCCGAAAGTGTACGATATCCCCGAGGCCGCCCACCTACCGGGGCTCGACCTCTCTTTTTCTCGCTGCGCTCATCTACCTTCTCTTTTACCCGGCTGTACGTATATATATATATGTGTAAAAAGGACCGAATGAATAAATTAGCCCGGGCGCTTGCGCTCTTTTTCTCTCTTTCCCGAGGCCTTTCCTTCACTCCTGGCGCGTGTATATACGCATATATACGCCACGGACAAAATGAGCTAGAGGGAGTACAGAGGATACACATTACGTATAACATGCGGGTGTACGCAAAGGGTATACGAGGGTGAAGCTGTCAGTGTCCGAAGGGGGATTGCTCTCTCTCTCTCTCTCTCTCTCTCGCCATTTTGGCGAACGCCGACTGCTGAGAAAGACACGTCGAGGGGCGTACAAGACCCACGGGCAGGGCTCGGAGAAAAGGGTACGCAACTGAGTGTACGGCCAGGAAAAGCCGTGGCTGCGGGGAGTAGCACCGGAAACACCCTTTCGACCCCTTGGCATGCCGACCCTCGTTCGCTTACCCTTGGACCCATCTTTCACAGGCACTCCCTCCTCCTTGCCGCCCTTTTGCTGCGCGACTGTATTTTTAAACAGCCGCGTGGGGCTTACTTGGACGGTCGCATACGTTCGGTAGGAGAAAATTGACCATTTTCCGTTGCTGCCGATGTGCGTCTTTTACAAAAAAAATAGGCTCGGGTAGTTCGAATCGTTCCACCAAAGATTTAATTACGCGTCAAACGTAACAATAAACTGCGAGTTTTGGTATTTTAGGGTACAGGTGAAGGAATTTCAGATGCTATTTCAACTAAAACGTACGCGTGGAACTCAATTTACGGAGCGCGTGATTTAATTTTCCAGCCGAGCGAAAATTAAAATCGAATCCAAAGTTCGTATACGCGGTGGCGTCAAAAAATGATCATTTTTGCGCAAAGCGTCCAAGTATACACTTTTAATCGAATTAGTTTGAAAAATGTTCCACCGTATGCGACCGCAGAATGACTTTGTTTACAATTTCGCAGGGATAAATTGAAATTTCGGAATTCCGTTGAAACGACGCAAATGTGTTATGAAATTCCCCGCGTCTGACCGTAGCGGCATCTACTCCACTTAAAATTACAGAACCCAAGCACACACGGTCGAAAAACAAATTAAAAATCAACCCGGCGTCTCTGCCTGGATCTGATAAAATTCACTCGGCCACAGGGGAGTTGGGCTGACTTTCACGACTCTCCAAAGAGCCCCTCCGGGAAAAAAAAAAAAAAAAAAAAAAAAAACACAAAGAGAAGCCACCCGACGCACGCAACTTCTCCCGCGACAGCGGAGATATTTAAACAGATCAGCCGGAGACAAGTCCCTCTCCTTCCACTGCAGCCCGGGGTGGTCCTAAATCGGGATTAACATTCTCGAATCGCGTGGCAGTGGAGAGGGCCGGAGAGCCGGGCATATCAAAGAGGCGTACGGTACATCTCAGTGGCGAAGAGGGGCACAGCCTGGAAATTGGAATGCTCGACTTGGCTCTGCCGCTCTCTCTTTCTCTAAATTGGAAAACGAAGAACAACGAGGAGCGCGCCTATAGGATATATCCGTTGAGCAGGAATGGGGGGGGGGAGACAAAGAGAAGTGGCCCACGACAAGGACGAGGAGTGGAAAGCGGGTTCGTTTAATATCCAATTTCCGAGACGTCAGTCCTTTAACAAATTACCGGTCATTTCTATCAGCTCTCTTTCTCTCTTTCCGAAGCTTTTACTCATTTTCTCTCCTCCCAATGTCGCACGCAACGTCCACATGCGTCCGTGCGATCTTTCTCTCTTTTTTTCTTTTTCTTTTTTTTTTTTTCAGAGATGATGTGGTATTTGTTTTCCATATTTTATTTGGTTTCTCTTGGTGATTGCACAATTCCCCGTAAGGGAGTGCGTGAGGATTGTCGAGTGGCGCAGGAAAGGACGATTAAAGGCGCCAGTGCCCTTCTCAAATTCAGCGAGCCTGAAAATGTATAGAGACTCCGTTATTACTCGAAAAAATGAAAGAAGTAACGAGCACGAGAGAATATGAGCTCGCTTCTACTCGCGTCGCTCATGCAGTGGGAGAGTTGTGTGCAGCGTAACCTTTTGTCTCTCCTCACGAGCTCTCCCTTTCGTGAAGTGCTCTCACCGCGTAACTAGCGTGCCCGAAGGTCCGGGGAAAAATGTTCGTAACGAGAGAGGAAATTCTGTGTAGTTGCCTCCAAAGATAACCCGGAGGAATGCTGTATCTGCCCTCGTAGGTCCACGGTTTACAATTTTGCAAAAATTTTTGTTAAACGCTCCGTACACCGTAGAAAACCTCGGTAAGCGGACGGTGGAATTTTTCTTCGACCAAAGAGACTCGTTTTGCGAACTTTGTTGAAAACAATTGATGTTTTGTTTTTTTCGCAAATATAAAAACAGTCCCTTTCCAGAGCGAGTTTTTCAGTACAACTACTCGCGTAAGGCGGTAAAAATGATTTTAGAGGGGACAACAAAAAAGTTCATGTAAACAAGCGTTCCTCCGAAAATTCGCGACATTAACGAAAAAAGGGAGGAAGGGCAGGGGGAAAAACCAAAGGGTAACTTCCACCCGAAATTTCGCAGGATAAATGCAAAATTCGAGTCCATTTTGGCATTGCGATTTTTGTATTCCAACCGCAACCATTGCAAATGACTCCAAAGTAGAAAAATTACCATTGAAAGAGCCAAAAAAAGGAAATCAAGTTCACGCACAGCAGTCTACACTCGATAGAAACTCTCGCGAGTCCTTTAAAGAACGACACTTTCTTGTGGTTAAAAAAATCACAATGCAAACGCTTCGAAAACCCTTTGGCAAATCGACCCCGTTAAAAAAGCGTAGGGTGGCAGATGGCACTCCGAGTCCCGAAGCACCTGCACTTTATAATCACACCGATCGGAGGCTCCATACTTTGTCTTCCGAGGGGTGGAGGGCAAAAAAAAACGACGACGTGCAATTAGACATCTCCCCCCCCCCTTTTCGCTTATTTTTCACCGAGAGGCTTAATCAGGGGGTGAGTCTCGCGACAAAAATAGGGGAAACAAAGCACACGCGGCCGATACTACACTCCCGAAAGTAGCGGATAACAAATCATCGGCATTTTTCAAAATGGCCCTGCCCGGCAGACATACACACACACACACACACACACACACAGAGAGAGGATATACGCGAGTGCTACCAACAAACGCAATTACCCGAAACTTCTCTCCGACTCTCCGTCTGCCCTCTTGTCCAACCCCTTAGCTGTACGCTAGTCCGGACGTGGGTGTATAGGTATACATATATGCATTGTTGTTGCTGTTGTTGCCGAGGGAGAGGAGGAGGACGAGTTTGAGTCCGGCCATTCTCTCGCGTATAAACACACGCCGGGGGAAACCCCCTTCGTGTTGTCCCCGGCAAGACACACCCCAACTTTACTAGCAGGGCTGGTCGTCGCGCCGAGTGCTCTTTCGGCAAATATATTATTTACATCGGCCCTCGCCTTTTTTCCCCTGCATTTTATTTTTCTCCCTCCCCCCGCCCCCCCCCAACTTATTTCCAGCTGCTACCTTGTTTTTCGTTCATTTTCATTCTCGCCGGAAAAAAAGGGGATGGGGGTGGGCCACCCCATGTTTCACCGGTGGACGGTGGTCTGTTGGGTTCGACGTCGTGGCTGCCGTTAAAATGGTGGCGTGGCACATGTGCGTGTGTCCGACGACGGTGTCCTTAGACGCGGGATTACTCCACCGCTCTGCGAGGGTTGCTCGTATATACAACGTGTGTGTATTATAGAGGGGGGGGGGTAGAGTGTGATCGCGTGTAGTCTCGCGGCGCTTTTTGCGATATACCCCGTAAGGCTCCCTCGCTCGGACTTTTTTTTTTTTTTTCTGCTTTTTTTTGTTTGTAGGTCGGTCCGCTTAAGGGGATCATTTGCACCGTGACGAGGGTTTCGCTGAGAATCACGCGGATTTATCGCTTCTGGGGGATGGAGTATCGCGTCGGCTGTTTGGTCTTTTTGCGGAATTTTATTTACGTGCAAATTAATGAATGTACGTGCTTGGAGGGGGGGGGGGCGGTAGGGGGAAGACGCGTGTAGTCGCCTTGAAATTTTAATCCGATGATTCGGGCCTTTGACACACGAGCAGGCGCTGCTGAATTAGGGTATTTAAATTGGGCAAGCGATACGGGTGTTTCGCTGTATACGCGGGCAGTGGAGAAAGTATATATACCATTGATTTCGTTTTTTCACGGAGGAGACTTTCATTTTTTTTTTTTTTTTCTGTATGAATTGATTGATTTTTTTTTTCACCTGATTAAATTTTGAATGGATAAAGGTACTTGGGTAGGTAATAAAATTACCCAGCCTCCCTACGAGTATTCCTAAAGCTCCGTGTGACGGCACTCTTTTGTGAAATTTTGGAAAACCTCTCGGACGAGGGGTAGTTTAACGGTTCAGTGCAAAAACACCGATTCGCCGTACAAGCCCACGTTTTTTCCCCCTTTTTCAAACCCAATGGCTCCCATGTACACACGAGGCCAGGAAAAAATTGCGATATCACAGCAGCAGCTCATTTACACCTGCGAGCCGACGTGTATAGGAGGGTTGAAAAATGATAACCCGGACACAGAGCCCCCGGTATACCGCGGCCCTCGCTCGTTACACACCGGCGTCATCGGTCCACGCCTCGGCCCTTCTAATCGTTTCTTGCGCCTGACGCTCGCCCGACTCATTAATTTCCTCCCTATACGTAAACGCGCGAGTGAACGCCGTCCACCACGCGCCAAACTTCTCCATCCTCCCGCTCATTCTTCATCAGCGTTGGATGTGGTCACTCCCCGGGCGTGAAAGGAACCTTTCGCAAATTGCTAATTAATGTCTACGACGTTGATCATACATATACGTATACATACCACGTATACGCACATTGATCCCCGGCGCGATGAATTAACGCGAGCATGACTAGGTACGTTTTACCGAAAAATCAGAGGAAAAAAAAAAAAGAAAATAGCTCGCCATTGAAGATAAAGCAAGCGAATCTCCGAAAAACAAGCGGAAAGATAGAAGCACCGCCCACCGGTGAAAGTCCCTCTCTGGGGTTGCGATAGGCGCTTTACTTGACAGCGCAAACAGTAAGTACACAGAGCAGCCTCGCGTTGCTTCTCGAGCAAACTCAAAAGCGCACCCCGACCATAATGGCGCTACGGAAAAGTTCGCAGCAACCACCGGAGACAGTATCACCGTGGACATGCTCCTCGGAGCAAACGAAATATTTCAAGAATGCAACGCGCGGAGAGAGTTGGTTTGGAGACACGCAGCGCAGTGCAGTTGTTGCTGTTGTTGTTTTTGGGGACACGCGCAACATATACGTACACCGTATCAGAGGAGCTCGAGAGGAAACTGCCGACGAAACATTCCTCCGGTGGACGCGCTTGCGAGAGGGGGAGAGGAAAAAAACGAAAAAAAAAAAAAAAAAAAAAAATAGAGAGGGAAGAGATAGAAAGAAGTACATGTATAAACGCGTGCCCGAGGGGACTGCGCGGAGGTTAGATTAATGGTTGAGAAATGCAAATTGTCCTCCTCCTCCTCCTCCGTGGAGCGAAAAGAAGGGTGTGTAGCCGGGGACCTCTTTTTTCTCCTCCTCCAGTTTTTTTGTCGTTTCAGACTCCTGCCACCCCTTCGTGTATTTTCCCTCTGACCCGGGGGGGTCCGACGACGACGACGAGGATGTTGCTGCTTTTCTCTCTGCGGAGCGGCTGGGTGTAGTTGGTAGAGTGGGTGGCTATCTGGCAAAAAAGCCCCTTAGAAATATATCGTATAGGTCATTTCCCTTGCTAAACTCGCCCTCTCGGGAGAAGGAGAGAGAGAGAGAGAGGGAGAGAGGAAAAGAAAGAAAGAAAGAAAAAAAAAAAAATTACGCCGATCCCGTGGAAACTGCACTCTCCAGCCCAACTCTCTGGCACTGTATCTCCTCCTCTGCCCCGGGGGCTGCACGTCGCGCTACCTTCCTTTGGAGGGAGAAAAAAGAGAGAGAGGGACGGTGCCCCGGGTGCAGCGAAAAGAAGAACGAGGGTGAGAGAGAGAGACGAAACGAGGGAAACGACGCGACTGCACGGCTAAAAAGGGAATGAGCTGCAGGGTATAGAGGGTTTTGCAGTGGTGTTGGTTGATGCGTCTGCGTGCACGCGAGAGGGAGGGAGTCTCTTTACGTCCGAAATGTGCAGGCAGAAGGGCTGGAATGAGGTGAATGAGGTGGGCTCCGGCTGGAAAAAAATGGCCGGGCTCGCTGCCCTGCTAGGTATACCAAAGAGTGAGAGAGAGAGAGAGATGAGACGGGGGAGGTAGGTGGATATCCCTTGCCTGCTGCTGCAGTCTGCACAAAGTTTGTTTTTTTTTTCCTCTACTTTTTCGAGCCTCCAGAGTTTACGTAAATATATACACACGTACAGCCGAAGAATAACGAGGCAACGCTGGAAGAGGGAGGGAGAGAGAGAAATATAATCGGCGCGAGATGGCTTTATTTTCCTTTTGCGCCTCTATTTGCGGATATGTGGATTAAGCGCGGCGACCGATTTATCGAACGAGAGGAGACACTCTTTCGCCCTGCTTGATGGGTACGAAGCCAACACCCACCCCCCGAGTGTTTATTCAATATAGTGAAACGTGTGAGTGTGCATATGTACTCGCGGAAGCAGGGCGTATGAATGAAAGCGCGGCTGCTTCGCGTATACACGGCAATCCGATTTTTTGCTCGGCAGATCTATATCCGCGTATCGGTGTATGGTATGTAACGAGCCGAGCTGATTTGACGCGATTTGTCGCTCTGGCTATACTGTTGCGTGTTGCGCGTATCAGTAAAAAAAAAAAAAAAAAAAAAAAAAAAAATTGTGGTTTTGTGTGGAATCCTATACCAAACTGGTTGTCTTGTTTCGTTGGCAATGTCCTGTGACGATTCAACAAGTCTCTTTTACAGGCTCCGTATGTACATACGTTTTCGATCGTATCCAGCATGTAAGTATAAGAATATTCATTTGAAGAATTAATGTGTCGAAAACTTACTAAATTCCAACGTTTCGAGTTGTAGGTATATTGGATGATAGGTGGAAGGGTCAATCATAATGATGCCATTTTTTCCCCGTACTGACGTGGCAATATTTAAAAAAAATTAGCGTAATAAAAAATTATCAACAATAGAGAATAAAACAAAAGTTTACTCCGTTCATTCGTTGGCACTAAATTTGCAAAGGCGCATTACTGCATCGAGCTACATGAGAGACGAGGACAACCCTCGAAATGAAAAAAAAAAAAAACGGTAGGACAATGGTCGTGCGTAGCAGAAATGAAGGATGGGTGGGGAATAATTGGTCAATTGCGCAATTACGTTTAATAATTCGACGTTAAGCAATTGCGAAGGGAGCAGTGGAAATTAGGAGCGCTTTAATCACGTTTTCGGGGCGAAGCGCCTGTACTCGCCTGCCCGAAAAGAAACGCGAAATAGCGCCCGTGCCCATCCGCTCTTCCATTTTCTTTCCCCCCTCCTCCCGCATTAACATTTTAGGCAAGAGAAAGAGCGGGTACAGTTGCAGCGGCGTACTTGCAAATGTCATTTGGAAGCTCGGGAACAGCGGCGAGCGGCGCAACTGGCCGTCAAAATGGGGTGCTCTAAAAACGCGGGCCAAAAAACGAGCAGAGAAGGACGATTGTTAGTCGCCGCTGAAAAGAAAGCCAGAACGGCCGTGGAAGAATACGAAAAAGCATAGGCCCGATACTAGTGAAAAAAAAAAAAAAAAAAAAAAAGGAAGAGACTGGCACGTATGTACGTACGTAAAAAGACCAACGAGGCACGTAGCTGCTGCAGCGGCGGCTAATAATGCCTTCCCTCCCCCCCCTCCCAGTTCAGCCAACGGTATTTCGTAATTAGCGCGCTTCTTTAATCCAGCCAACTGCTAAATATTCCCGAGCCCGAGATAAAAGCCAAAAGGAGAAACGAGGGAAATCGCGGAACATTTTCCCGTGCGTGTGCAGGGCTGGCAACGTGTGTGTACACCCCCCGCCAATTCTGGACGTGTGTGTACATGCGTATATATACAGAGAAGTGCAATTTGATTGCAGTCGCGGAGCAGTACGACGACTGCACGGTTGCCTAGGAACGACGAGCGTTTGCGAAGACCACGGGATCTGCTTGATGGGGATCTGCCGGGTGTTTGCCGGGAAGGGAGGATGAAAACAAACAAACAAACAAACAAAAAAAACAAATTCTCCGCGGATTGTACGCCAACGTGTGGGGGGGCTCAAAAGAACCGGAGCTCGCCCCCCTTTTTTTTTCCTGTGCGTGTTTTTTCCTTCCACGCGACGGAAATGATTGCGCGAGAGATTTCGCGGAGGGGCGCTGAAATTTGTAGAAACAACGTCGCCAAGGGGGTATCTTACTTGCACGAGTTTTTTATTTTTTTTATTTCTTTTGTCCTACAAACACGTGGGGGTGTGCAAAAGAAGACAAAGCAACGGGGTGTGAAAATTATGTGTACCTACGTGTTCGCGTTGCAAATACTAAAAGAATCTGCAAGTACGGATCATTTTTAACGAGTCGTCTCGCAACGACGAGCGAGAAAAAAAAAGCAACCAGACGATTTCCAAACGGGAAGAGGAGTTGGGTGAAGGAAAAAAGGAAGAAGCGGACAGGAACCGCGAAAAATGATACGCGCTAGGAGTACTCGCTCGGATGGAAAGGTACAAGGGGAAAGAGGGGGAGGAGGAAACGCGGACATGTAAATTCCCGATGAAGTTAATGCGCGTGGTAGGAAGAGGTGCAAAAAAATGGGGCCTACGTGAACGAGGGAGGAAAAAAACATGGGGGTAGGGGGCAAAGACGAGCCGCAAAGGGACGAGGTTGCGCGGCGCGCATAGAAAGAGACACTTATTTTCATTCGCGGCGCGGAGCTCTGTAACCTCCGAGGAGGCACCGGAAGGACGAGAAAACCCGTGAGGCGGGGGAGCCTCGTGGGAGGAGGAGGAGGAGGAGGAGTAAAGTTCCACGAGCTCATTTGTTACCCTTAATGTCGGGCTATATATGCTGGCCTCCGGCTCTACTGATGTTGGTCGCGTCTTCTTTTACCTCTGCGCGCAGCGTGAAAAATTGCGCCATTCCACATGTACCTATGTACGTGCGTGGTGTACACGTGTGCATGGGCACCCGGTCCCGGGAAACCCGATAAACTCTGCAATCAAGTGCTCTTGGTGTGGAAATATTATGCAGATGGCTCAAGGCTCGGCTGGAAAAAAAAAATTTTTACCTTCCCTCTTCCAAGATATTATAATGGCCGGCTTGCGCTTAATGGCTACTTTATTACGTTTCCGGGGGCTTGGTGTAATATAATGTCGAGTATACTCTGGGCACGGCAGATTTACTCTCCCGGCGCACGCTGCTTATAAAAAATACCCATCTGATATGTTAAATGCACTTTTGTATTTGTTTTGCATACAGGACTATGTATTGTTTCGACAAAATAGAAAAAAAAAAAAAAAAAAAAGAAAATGTGCCAACAAAAATGTCCAAGTGGCGGTCTTTCGCTGGAACTTATTAAAAAAGTTTGCGCGTCACGCTCGTCTAATTGGTAAAACAATTTGCGCGAAAACTAGTAGCGAAGCGATAACAAAGCTCCTCTCCAACTTTCCACTTTAACTAATAACGGGCCGAGCGAGGTAGGAGGACCGCGTTAGCGTCGGAAAATCAAGCCATACAACTTTCTACTTCAACTAATAACAAACTCGTCCCGAAAATCAGCGCCGCAGCCCCACCCCCTCTCTCGCTCTCTATACTCCTTTCCCACTGTGCGCCTTATAATAATAACACGGGGGATACGGTGTTGTACATCGAACTTTGTGCACACCTCCGCATACATATAGGTGTACCACACCGTCTAGTGCGCGCCGTACAATCTACCGATATAGCCCGGTTCCACCAAAAGCTCGAATTATCGGCAAGCGAGTTTGGCAAAGCAGACCGTATACGCGGTACAGGCGAGTGTACGTATTTGGTACAAATAACCCGCGAAAGTCTTTTGCTCTGTAACGTGTACATCGTTACTCAGTTCGGTTCTTTCGTGGAGGTATCTGTAATATATACCATGCATTATATATTATCTGCTGGTGGGTCGACCGGTATGAATGTCCTGTTGGCAGCAGCTCCTTGCCGAGCCTCCCTAGAATCGTACAAGTGACCTTCCTCCCCCATATGTACTTGGTCCTCCTCCACCGGTCGACGGGAATATTTACGGGGGTTGAAAAAATATCTCCCTCGTTGGAGGTTGGGGTGGATCAGGGAAGGAAAAAATTGATTCTCCTCGGCTCGTGATATATATCTCTTGGCCGTCGAAATCAAAAGTTGCGGGTTAGCTCGGGGAGTAGAAATAAAAAAAAAGAAGTCGTGCCCCACATTATATACCTGCGCATCGGTATGGCGACCGTGTGCGGTGTGTGTACACACGGAGTCTCTGACACGGGAATCGCTCAATTTGTTGGCGCGACCGCGCGATGGCTTATTTTACATTTTTTTTTTTTTTTTTTTTTTTTCCCTCTATCGATTCATCGGCCGACACCCCCCGCGCGTGCTACTCTTTCATTCGCTCCGTGTGCATCGCGGGTATACATGTGCGCGAGATAAACACGGCGAGTGAGCAAATATTTTGTTGATTTTTTTTTTTTACTTCTTCTCCCCCTCGGTGCTTGTGCAGGTGGTGTGTTTGTGTGCTCTACTAGGAAATTTCAAATCCCCCGGTGAATGGATAAAAATATGTTTGCATATTTTCGTACTTTCTCCCTTTTCCCTCTGTTTATTTATTTTCCTTTTTGTATCTCACTCTCGATCTTGTTTTTTTTTTTCTCTTTTTTTTTCTGTTTGCATTTTTATAGAATACGAGATTTTTACCTGCCCTCAAATGCTATGCAGCGCGTCGGCGTGTACATACATTTCCGCAGAGGTGCTCTGGCTTTCGGTTGATTTGTTATCGGCGTTTGGCAAACGATTTTTTCGATCGGAGTTGATTCTTTTTTTTTTTTTTTTTTTTTAACAAATTTATAGTGCTCGGTTGGACGCTTCGATCTGGAACTACTTATGAAATTACACCTACTCCCTGTGGCGATGGTCCTTAACAAAAAAAAACGAGTGTATTGAAAAAAGGTAAAGCAAAATAAAACCCAACACCCCACTTTGGGCGAACTCGAGTATTATTTTCTCTCCATTCAATTTGATTATGCGGCGTCGGTGCCCACGTACATTCAGAGAGTATAGTAACACACACGAGGCTCCTGACGCGAATACAAAAGTGGTTTGGTCGAATGAAACTGGGGGGGGGGGGGTGAAAAAAGAAAAGTACGTGCCTACGAGGCTCGTCCTCGCGATTAAAAAAAACACACCTACCGGTAGGGGCGACAGCGAAAAAACGAGCCCTCAAACAGAGATAAAGCGATAAGCTCAAATAAGATATCGCGTGGAGGGGGGGGGGGAAATGATGTCCCAAAGAGAGAGTGTGTCTGTGTACACAGTGCGAAAAGCGTGTGGGCACGATCGAAAACAAAAAAAAAAAAAAAAAAAAAAAAACGGGAGAAAAGAGCAGGACGGGCGAGTTTGTAAAAACACGCGAAGCCGCGAGGATGACTGTGCGTATGTATGTAGAGGTACATCCACGTAATACGTACAGAGAGAGCGAGTAGCGCGCATTTTCGTAAGCGCTCCGCGTAGCCCGTTCGTTCGAAGTGCTTTACTTTGCATACATTAGTATTATTCCCGCGCACGACTCTCCGCGAGGCGCGTACACGCGTGTACCTGTACCTACGTACGGAGCTTCCACTGTCGTGTGCACCAGGGGATGAGAGTCGATAAAAGAAAGGGGGGTGAAAAAAAAAAGGGGAAAAATTTGCCAAGTCAGGCGTGTGCCCAGGAGCGCCGAAATTTTTTGATTCCGATGGTGCTTGCGCGATTTTATGCCGATGGGGCTCGCTTACGGAGCTACCACCGATTTTACGGGAATTTAATTATCTCGGGCGGCTTTTGAGAGAAAGAAAAAAACCATGCTTTTTCCGCTCAGTCAACGGGTCGAGATTATTAATTGATATTAGAGAGGAATGGATAATGAAAAAAAAAAAAAAAAAAAAAAAAAAAAAAAAATACGAATCGTCTTTACAAAGCTCGGCAATCGGAGCATATATACAAAAGGGCTTTGGCTGTTGGGGCCACCTCATGTGCTGATGTTGAACAAATTACAATGATCGAGCAGCAGAGAGACGGAGCGAAAACCCATCCACCCTAGACAGCACTCGTCTCCAGCTTCCATATTGTAAGCAAAGGCAGTATCGGCCGATTCCATTAAGAAAATGTACACGCGTCTCTACTGTTGTACATACGTATACATATACGTATATATATATTTGCAAGGGGCAGAGATGGAGTCGAGAAAAGGGCGGTATTGTGCTTTGGCGTTTGTTCGGTGGGGGAGTATTTCGGACGTATGGATACGTTCGGGCATAAGCTGGGGCTCCGAAAGCCGTAGCGTGTATAAGAGAGGGAGAGAGTCGGAAGGTCGGCTGGAGGACAGGACACGAAAGCCAGGGCACGGAGATGTATATTCGGGGGGGTTGGGAAGAGGGTTGCCAGTCTCAAAAGAGAAAAGAGGGTATTTTTCCTTGCGAGAGAAAGCCGAGTGGCAGCCCCTCGAGGGTGGCTCGGCTGCACGAGAGAAAAGGGGCCGTTGAGGATTGGCCGAGAGCTGGCACCCTTTTCTCTGCGAGAGACCGTGATACGGGGGTGGCGAGGTTTAGATCAAAACGTAGGATGTACACGTAGGAGACGACCAGCCGGGCAGAGGGTGCACAAGCGAGCGAGGGTCCGAATGGCTCGGAGGCGAGGCAAACTTAATGAGAGCCTCGTTGTTACGAGGACCGGGCGACGAGTGCGTCCGTGTGCGCGTCTGCTCGTTGCTGAGTCGCTTGGAAATTGAAAATTGTTTTCGTTCTCGCGCCCCGTGGTGGTCGGGGGGAGGGGTGGGGGAATTTTATCTGCTAAGGAGCGCGTAAAATACTCGGGAACCGGGGGGGTACGGGCAAAATGATATTCCCCCGATGTACGCGAAAGGGGTAATTTTTAAGCGCGAGGGTGTCCTTTGTGTTTTTGAAAGTCCACACTCGTATATATTTACGCGGTACACACGCGCGCGGGTGCCCCGTTATAAACGGGCAATATGGCGAATGCGGGTGATTTCGTTGGTATACATATATATACATGGTATTATATTATATTCGCGCGGAGAGATGTTTCGTCGCTCGCACGCTCCACTGGATATTGTTACTTTTAATTATCAGCGTGTTTTATACACGACTGCTTCACTTGCCGATGATGATGATGCCGATGCTGGGGTGGAAATTTCTTTGATACGGTACACATGAAAGTCGTATACGCACGCGGTTTTTTTTTTTCTTTATTCTTTCACTCTTATCACAATGAAGTTTTGGTAGAAATGGTATACATAAATTTTAGTCCTTTCTTGCGTAACCCAAGATTTAGTTTGTGAGCTTTTCAATTAGCCAAGATTCGTTTGTCGATACGAGTCGAGAAGAAAAATAGTCAACAGTTGTTGCATAATGACCTACTTAAATCGCTTCCATTGATACATCGATGTTTAGAGATTCTCTTGGTTTCGTTATTTAATTATCGTTAACATACGTATCAACCCATGGACTACCGATGATCTATCGCGTGCAATCGGCATTACAAGTTTGGGAACGAGGACTTTTGAGGGTACATAGAGGGTACACATACTTGTTTTCGGTACCGTATCATACCCATGGCAGTCCCTGAACTCACGGGGGCGATTTAATTTTTCAGAACTACTATGAAAAAAACAAAAAAAAGCAAGGATAGGGCGGTGGCTCGCGCACACCATTTTGCCGAGCTGGCTCCATAGGCGCGTAGGCCGGAAAGAACATCGTCGCCCTTTCGCTCGGAATCCGGTCTAATTATACTTTGTCCTCCCTCCTAGTCATGCACGAAAAACGCCGTATCGAACGGAACAACAACTCGAGGCCCTCGCGATTCGGGGGACATTTTTTTTTTTTTTTTTTTTTTTTTCGTTTTCACCCACGTGCACGCTCCATCGCTCTTGGAGGTCTCATTTGGCTGGCAAAAGTGATGGCGCGCCGATGGAACTGCTAGCGTACATAGAAAAGAAAAGCCGGACAACGAAAAAGAGGTGGGTGGGTTAGGTACTAATTTAGGTAATTACACGTGCACGAGGCAACCCCCCTACCCCTGCCATTTTGTATACACGCTGATTTGGCACCCGGCGACATAACGAATGCAGATAATTCCACGTCTGGCTCTATACGTGTGTACTATATCTCTCTCCCCCTCCCTCTGCGCTGGCCTTTTTCGCGTCGCGATGTTTGCGATTACCTCCCTCTTTTATATTTCTCGACCACCCCCTCGACTCTACGTGTATATAATATTCCCCGAGAGTTTGCGCTGTTTTTTTTGCCCCGTACTTTGAAAAAATAGAAACGAGAGGAAAACAAAAGTACACGTATACCTACGCGAAGAGGAGGAGGATAAAAAACGGGGAGCACACGAGCGGGCTGGAAATAATTTCGAAGCCTGGGGCTCTTTCTCTCTTTTGTGCCATGGCGTTTTTTTCGGAAATTCCGGCAGTGCATGGCCGAAAAATCCCGTGTAATATTGAAAAAAATCGATGGCGCGATTAATGAGCGTCGGAGGAGGGTGGGGGCGCGAGGGCGCTAAATTGTAGTTTTTCGGGGTTTATTTGGCGCAAGCCTTTTGTACGGCTGGACGGGGAGGGGCTTTTTTCACTCGTGCTCCATATAGATGTTTCCCTCTTTTTTTTTTTTTTTTTTTTTACGCGCGCAGAGATCAACCTCGCAGTGCTGCAGGGAGTTTAACGCGCCCGATTTGAGGCCACTGATTTGTATCCATCGGCTCTCCTGGTAATTGGCTGTTCATAATTTTGTTTTCCACCCCTCGGTCCCGCGCTCTCTTTTCGCGTTTCCACTGAAAAGAGAACATGTGTTTCGGTATAGGCGGGGGTTTCGAATTAAATGGCGAATCGATGGTTACCGTCGATTTTTACCGCTGTAACGTGCGGGACGTAATAAGAGAACGCGTTTTTCCAAAGGAGGGGCAGATTCGACATTTAAAGTACTTAAAGGTGTGAAACGTATGCTTTCACTCCTTTTTTTTTTTTTTTTTTTTTTTTTTTTTTTTTTTTTTTTTTTTTAAATAAATACTTCATACTCAGCGAGAGGGCTATGCTGGGTAAGGTTTCGCAATCGTTTGGGAAGCCAAAGCACCCGCGTCCTCTGATTGAGTTTCACATGGAAATTTCGCGAACGGAATATTGAATGAATATTGTTGTTAATAAATTAAATTAAGAAAAAAAAAAAAAATAATAATAATTAAAATGAAATAAATTTAATTAATTTAATTAAAATAATCTAAAAAGAAAAAAATGCAGATGATGTTGGAAGGAGTTGAAAAAAATAATAATAATTTCAAGCAACACGATAGGAACAATTCAATAATTTGAGATGGTTATCGCTTATGTTTTTGTTCTTTTTATGAGCTGCTTGTACGTAACGAATGTTTGTTGCTATTATTAGCATTAGGCACATAAGAATACGCGCAGTTAAATGCGTTGAATGTATGTAATTTATAATTCTTAAAGTTAAAATTCACATTTTGCACAATAATTATTGTACACTGTATTAATGAAATATATCATATGCAATAAATATATTGTTTATTCCATAAGCTTGAGTATAAACTTTGAATAAACTTATAAATAAATTTTTTTAAACTTTTTTTTAAGTAACGTTATAGTATGAGCTTTAATATGTTCCATTTGAACTTTATAAAAAATTTGTTTAACTTTTTTATAGATACATTTATTTATAATTTAGACAAAGTTAATTGACGAAAAGCCAAAAAGAATTTATTAAATTGAGAAAAAAACTTTTTACAAAGTACAGAGAAACTTTTTTTAAACTTGCGTCCAAAGTTCTGACCAAGTTTCGCTCTGTCTCAAGAAAAAACTTTAAAAAAACTTTATCTGAACAGGAAAAAAAAACTTTTTTTAAAGTTTCTTAAACTTAATTTTTTCACGCGGGATTACACCCCGTATTATTTTTCAACTTTACCAACTCGGTCCCAATCAAGCGCCCCTCTTTGGCAGGCATACGCTCGAAACAGCCATTGCCGAGTCTATGCAAATATATTCCATCAAAGAATATTAATTAAAGTCTCGTGTCCCGCGGCCGTCAAATATCGCTCGCCCTGTCCCGTATAATTTCACTTCTTTAATAAATTAACGAAAAAAATGCACCATACGCCCTTGCTTTTACAGCGTTTTAATTGGAGCGGGAAAAAGAAGGATATAACATACACTTGCGCGCATACCTCCCTATACCCGCACACGAGAGAAAGGAAAGACTGTGAATTTTTCACAATTATCAATTAGACGGTTTGAAAAATTAACGCCCCACCGACAAAAGTATATCATCGCACAAAGAAAAAAAGAAAAAAACTATACATACTCTTATCAAAGCAAATCAATGCGTATTAAACAGAGAGAACAGGGGAAAAAAAAACTTGGTCCCACACCGCGTATGAATACTCATTACCGAGTACTCGTTTGCTCATTACAGCTCATAAGACGAGGAAAACAAATCGAATTACGGCCACGGACAAAAGGACGCCTATTTCCACACATATACACACACACACACAATGATCCAGGAATCGGAGATAAAAGCCCTCTCCTCTGGCCCCTTTGAAAGCCACGCGTCGTCGCGCGAGAAGGAAAAAAGGGTAAAAGAGCAAAAAGCTCTCGGCGGTATCGCTCGTATCGGTGGAGCTAACTAAACCAGCACAAAGGAATATCCTCCGTGGCCTTTGTGCGCGTGCATAAAAGAGCTAGGTATACGAGCTTTCGTAAATCATGTCGATCGCGCGCACCCTCTCGGGTACAAGTGTACGCCCGTCTTACCCCGTAGCTATAGTTGGGTAGGCGGTGGTAGGAAAAAGGGCTTGGACTAATTCGTAAAAATGCGAGGTACACGCATACACGCGGAAAGGGGAGGCTCTGGCCCGTCTAATCCTCGGGAGGAGGAGAACCGCCACTTGGACGCGGTGCCTCCGTTGGGTTGGGCAGAGAAAACACGCGGGCGACCAAGGGCCTGATGAGCATTAGTCGCTAGCTCGTAATCCCGTTTGGAAGTTTTATTGGCGCTTGGGTCGGAGGACGGGCGAGTGGTTGAACTTTTTTCAATTTTTTTTTTTTTTTTTTGAGGGTTTGCCATGTTTCTGCACTGAATCGTTGGGCATCAAAGGGTGTACTTACGCGCACGGTTGCGACACTTTTTTCAATTGCGACACCGATAAGAAAATACTTTGTACAAAGAGGATTAAAAATAAGAAGAAAACACCGCACCTTGTCATTCATTAATTCCCACCATCATTTTATCGTCACGTATAAATGTGTCATCTCCATTACATTTCAAACAAACCATATCAAGCCCTCTCTCTGTCATCCGATCCACAGTATAGACGCTGCGATCTAGAGCTATATTTTAACTATTTATGTACAACCAAGACAACTTGCTGCTCAATGACAAAATATTACAACCAACTAAAACTCTCGGATTTTTTTTTCCAACAGCAAGCTCTTTTAAACATAAAAAAAAAAAAAAAAATTAACATTGGAAGTGTACGCTTTCAAAGATCGCCATCGCCACGAGGGAGCGTCGTCCCCGCCCACGAGCCTTGTCGTTATAACCATGCAGGGACACGCACGGAAGGAAAACATTATTTAATTTCTCAGCAGTCCCCATCTTCCTCCACACATGATGGTTAATTCCAAGCAGATTTTTAATTTCGATAGTGCAGAAGCAGTGTGTATGTACCTATGCAATAAAAATTAAAGCAAAATAGACGGTGTATTTGCATTGTACGCGTACGTGCGTCCGAATGGCGGCGCCCAACAACTTCTCGGCACCGGTACATATATATCGTATATGCACGTATATGTAATATGTACACGAGGGTGATCCCCCTGCGCCCCGGTTTTCCGGAAGCCAGCGCGCGTACCCCAAAAGATGGCCGCCAGCTTTGAGAAAGGGACGCTGTGGCGGAAGGGTGCGCCCGCCCGCTCCGAAAAAAAAGGGGGACCACCCGCCCGCCGTACCTACTTTGAAATATTAGCGCGGGCTACTCGTATCGCCAGCTTATTTCTCTCTCTCTCTCTCTTTGCCCCGATCTCCCTCGCTTTTCTCTCCCGGCCCCCACCGACTCTACACGCGGCAACAATACACCACACCCCCTCCACCCAATGGCACCAACTTACCCCCCTGTACTCTGTATACGATGGTATGTACGTACGTTTCGGATGGCCACCATTTCTTTATTGTGTCGTACGGGGCTTTTTTCCCCTGACAGAGATGGAGGAGCCTTCTTGCTCTGGGAAGCTCGTGGGTTCCAGAGCTGCGAGTGCCGGAGACACCAAAGACAACGCGTCGATTTTTCGAATCTCCGGGTTCATCGATACAGAGATTCCTTTGTCTTCCCTGCAAAACTTGATACATCGGAGGTAATAAAAGTCAGGAGGGCCAATTTCACGAGTCGAAAAAGCGAGCAGTAAGAAAAAAAGACTCGAGCACACCCTTATAGGAAAAAGAGAGGGAAGAAAGATCTCGGAATTTGAGGTGAAATATTGAAACGCGGCCGCTCCGTGTACACGGTCGGGCCAATTAATCGAGCGGCGGGAAAAATTGGGCGAGCAGATCTATTGGCAGAGTGGAATAACAAATGAAATCCTGCAGGGCGTACATACATATTCGGGGCTCCACTGCAGTTAATAAGCAAAAATTTGCGCTACCCTTCGTCTCTCTCTCTCTCTCTCTCTCTCTCTGTTGGAGGAGTCGAGGGAGTTCCATCGAGGTTTCTCTAATTAACTTTCACATAACAAACTCGGGCTTCCTTTCTCTCTCTCTCTCTCTCTACTTTTGCCCAAACCAAACACTGCACGCATGCAGTGCTATACGTTCGTACGAGGACAGTCGGGACGATTTGGTTTATTTTTATTGTTTTCTTTTCTTTTTCTTTTTTTTTTTTTTTCATCAACGTTGTCCCTCCGTTGAAAAGTACAAAAGTCTAACTCGTCGGTGTTGTTTGTAATTACCCCGGATTGATTTGATTATATCAAAAAGGTGGCCCCGCAGTCAACGCGCTACGGAAATGTTTCATTACATAACGCGAGCCACGGAGATGGGAAAATTAAATTTACAAAGTGCAATTCATTAAACCGCTGCACTCGCCAAAAGGCCTCTCTCTCCCTCTGGTAAAACCTCGTTCGTTTTTTTTTTCCCGTGCCTTATACATTCGAGCTGCGGGAAAAATTGTTAAAAGAAATGCCCTTCTGGGTTTTCGATGAAAACTCCTACAGTGGGCCTCGCAAATTATTTTCGCAATTCAAAAACAACAAATGCAAGGCACACCATTCACTCAGCGGCGGAGGAGCCAAACGGCAAGTTGTCCCGCAAATTTTCAAACTTTTGCGATTTGCAAAAAACAAAAGCCCGGCCCGCCAACTCCAGCCCCCGAATAATTAAAACTCGGGGGCGCGCCAATTCATCGATACCAGGGGGCGATGGCAAACTTCTTTCGATGACAGTAATGATGTGAGAACGAGTCGCCACGAAGCAAAAGTTCCGATTAATTTCCGATAATTTTGTTTCGCGGGTGTGCGGCAAACGCAGCGGTTTGTCAGCGCACAGGGAGTAATCAAAAGTCGAACAATGCGCCGTACACGCGAGAAAAAGTGGAAACAGTGAGGCCGTGGCGCGAGGTCTGGTTGCGCGTGGCCATCGAAATTACAGGCACATCGGGCTTACTTGCTCGAAAAAAAAAAAATAAAAAATTCTTTTGAAAATTCCATCAGTGCGCTGTTTAGGGAAGACCGGTGCACTCGCGGAGAGAGAGAGAGAGAAAGAGCTTGCAGCCGGGCTGTGTACACGTATATGTATATATAGGGCGGCGGTGGCTCCGCAGCCATTGTTTTACCGCGCGAATTCGTGTTCGTGCTTTTAATTAAAATTTAATGTAGTGCTTAATTAAAGCTCCATTCTGCGCGCTGGCTCGTTTGACCCCCATACACCCACGCTTCTCCGGTCCCCGTGTGCCCCTTCGGTGATGCAGCTTCATGAATATTTTCTCCGGGCCGGTGAAAGCCTTCGCTGCACCGGCCCGTGTCTCTGAAAATCAACCCCTGCCCACAGCCTACGAGCCACCCTC
Source organism: Copidosoma floridanum (assembly GCF_036245765.1). Classification (NCBI taxonomy): domain Eukaryota; kingdom Metazoa; phylum Arthropoda; class Insecta; order Hymenoptera; family Encyrtidae; genus Copidosoma; species Copidosoma floridanum. The sequence continues at coordinate 31,548,308 of NW_028321890.1, forward strand.
TTGGAAGCGTCGAAGCGCGTGCTGCTTTTTCTTTGTTTCATACCAAGCACAGTGTACAGAGGAGCGCGCCGTGTCGGTGGTGAAAAATTTTTTCGGAGATTTCAACTGCAGATGCGCGAGTGTGAGCCGGCCGATAAAAATGTCCCGGCTCTTTTAGAAATGGTTTATTATTTTTGGAGTTTTTTGTTTACTTTGGTATCTTTTCTAGCTCGGGGGCATCTTGGAATGAAAGTGATATTTGTACACACACACGTCGCGATACAGACGAGAGGGGATAAACACCAAAAGTGCCATTATTAACGCTACGAAAAGCCTTTAGAAACTGCAACCCTGAAGGAGTTTGGTGCTCTTAAGTTCATTCATTAGACTGAAATGAATGGAGTTAAATAACAATTAATTAACGCGTCGCGGGATCGGTTCAACCAATGAACCATCTGATGGGTTTTTATTCGTAACCCCCGATTAAAATGCCCGCAAATTCTCATCGGTAGTTCGATTAAGCGGGAAAATGTTCGCGTTATCGATGTTTATATCACTTGTACCAGTCGTGGTGAAAAAAAAAAACAAAAAAAAGACAAACAAACAAACAAGCGAATTTAATCGCTTGTTTATTCATCGATTTGAACGTGTGCAACAAGTTACCCCCCCTCACCCTCTGTGTACCACAACCTCCTGCATCGGTACCCTCCCTCCCCCGCCCCTGCACTTTATTAAATGACATTCCAGTCCGTTCCAACAGCGAAGGTTAAAAACTGCAAGTTAAAAGCTACATGGTAGGGCTGTAGTTTGGGCAATGAAAAAAAAAAAAAAAAAAAAAAAAAAAAGAGGAATGGTCCGATACAAAGAGAGGGAGGGTCGGTTAATCAATCCACTTTCATCGTGGATGAAATATAATTCACGCGGTAACATTCGGAAAATCTTTTTCCGATAAATCACCCGCCCCTTCGTGCCGGAGGTCAGCGCGCTGTATACACGGAGCCGAGCGGTAAAAGTGAAAATATGAAAAAATGCAACACGAAAAAAAATAAGCATTGATTGGCCACCCACCCCCCAGGCCCTATGTATACACACACTCTGGGGATGAGCGTTTGGCGCTTCTCCTCCTTTCTTTCGCTCTCTCTCTCTCTCTCTGGCCTCCATTCAAGCTTCCGATCGAGAACGAGAGTGAATCATACTTTCGATGGCTGAAGCGGGAAATAGAAAAAAAAGAAGCACCCGCGTGTAGCATTGTTTTCGCCGTCCACGCGTGGGTGTTGATGCGCTCTCCGGGGCAAAAGTGCTCGGGGGTTCCGAAAAAAAAAAAAAAAAAAGGAACAGAGAGCGCAAAAACACGCGGAACGAATTACATGGCGGTGGGCTCTCTTTTGTGCGTGCATCTCCACCGGGAAACGCGTGATCGGACCTCGATTAATAACACTTTTGCTCCACTTTTGGTTTGGCGCGTCGATCGAAGGGGGATTTTTCCACATCATATCGCCGTTTTTACATCGACACTGCGTCACGTGGCTACTTTTTCACTCTTCATTTTTATTCTAATTAACAAATTTGTTTGTTTTTTTTCTACTCATAAATTTCCACTACCCTTAGCTGCAAATAACCATCGAGTATCGATCGGTTTGAGCCACGTTGATTCAAGACACCAATGAAACAACGGGACGTAAAACACTGGGCGTCAGTCACTTATTGTCTAATATATTTCTCGTAAAATGTAAACCTCGTAATTCTTGAAATCCCCACTGCGGCATATCGTTGATAATTGCATACCTACCCTCATATCCCACTCTTTGCACTATTATTGTATAGTTATTGCCAATACACCGTACTTTGTAACTCGACGCGTAAACGTTAACCCTGTCGGACGCATCGTCACGTTAACAAGTATTTTTCTCCAACCAATCGCCACGAGGTGCTACGTTCTGTTCCAACCATCGCAAAGACACTGAAGCTGCAAGGCGTACGAGACGTAGGACGGATCTCGAGGAACCGATAGTCAACCATCGGCGAGTATCGCAGGGAGGGGGCTCCGAGGCGAAGGAGCTGCACGGCTCGCAGGTTGTTTACGCCATGGACTCACGGCCGTGGGACCCACGGAGGCTCCGAGAGACACTTGCACCGGCCAATCGGAGAGCCGGTCCCCCCCGGGGAAACGAGTTTTGGGCTGCACGAGCTCCTTCCTTCGGCACGCACGGCTCTGCAGCTCCGGTGCGTTTAAAGGGACCCCTGCTTATATATATATATGCATAGGTGCACAGTCACTCATCCTCCGACGGGACGGGACCCCCTTATGTCTATACTCACCGTATGCGCTGCTTGTGCTGTTTGGTGCAAGAAAAGGGCTGGGATGGAGGAGGGGGGGGGGGCGATGTTCTTGTGGAATCTTCCCTGACTTTTTGGTATAGCTTTATGCAAAGATGCGAGCACAATACCTGGTAGCTCGGACGATGGCCAGGGCTGGATGCGAGGCCAAGATATGTATAAAATTTTTTATCAACAAAGAGAATCATCGTCATATATTTTTAACGATTTGGTCTATTTTGGAAAATCTTATATTTTACGATCATAAAGGGAAAGAAAAATAATGTTGGGCCATATCATAATAGCTTGAGTCCTAGAAAAAAACAATCAAGTGCAACACAAGACATACATTGTATTAAAGTAAAATCTTGATGCGTATAATAATCTCATCCACGGTATAGGGGCTCTTACGAAATGGAGAAGTCAGAGGAGGGGAAAAAACGCAGACAAACACGAGGTACCTCGACCACTTTAGGGGTAAATAAGACTTTGCATTTCTCGGGTAACAACCTTCTCGTCGAGGGAAAAAAAAAAAAAAGGATTTCCGGCGAGCCTCAAGCGTTTCCTCCCTCGACTCGGGAGGGAAGAATCTCTTTTCCGCGCTGAATCCTCGAGAGCAGCAGGTTTTTTTTTCTCCACCAGCGCGGATCTAACGCGTGAAAACGCTCTCTCCCTCTCGGAGCGCACACACGGCAAGGCAAGCGCGCAAGGCGAGCAATTCTTCGTGCTCCCAGCCGGAAAAGAATATCATCCACTCGACTCCACCCCCAACACACTCCTCTACGCCAGCACCTTCTCACAACCGCAGAGTCTCTCCTTGTCCGAGGGTGTAATCTTGCACCGCGCACGTACGTACTAGCAAAGGAAGGGGAGGAGGGGTAGTAGAGAGATAAAAAAAAAAAAAAAAAAAAAATGGAAAAGGACGGTGGCAGCCGAGCGCACTTTATCTCGGCACCGCAAACGTACGAGCGAGGAGGGCCGTTCTTTATGCTCTCCCGAGACGGAAGAGGTTTTTTCCTTCGGCCAACCGGCCGCGATTTCTCGGCCACCCTCGCTTGCTCTCCCTCTCGGGCTATACATCAGTGGCGAGGAAAAACTGCTCGTAAAAAAAAAAATAGGGATGCAAAGGAGCGCGGAACAAAAAAAAAAAAAAAAAAAAAAACAGAAAGACGGACGAGCATAAGCGCGTGTGGTGGTGGTGCATGGTACAGCAAAGTGACGTGCCTCGAGGCGGGAAAAAAAAAAAAAAAAAAAAGAGAAGGTGGAGACGTAGGTACAACGCGTACGTGTGTATCGGGAAGAGAGCGAGAATATGGCCGAGACACTCGAGGGGCGACGGTGCTGTTGTAGCGCGTATAGTTATACCCTAACGTGGTGGTGGCGGAGGGTGGCGCGTTGTGTGTGCACCGGGTGGGAGAGAACGAGCGCGTAATGGCGTCGGGACGCTTTTCTTATTTTTATCTCGTTTTTCTTTCCACCTCCTATCTCGCTCTCCGGGCCTCGACTGCTGCTTTTTTCTCTCCCTTGCGTCGAGCTTCTCCGTACAGGCTCCCTTTCCGGCCGTGGGATGTATTTTCGGCGATGAGCGAACGCTTTAATCGAGTTTTCGCTGGACGTTGCCGGGGACGGCGACGGCAAAGTTGAAAACTCTCGTTCCTCCGCGTGTGTCCAAAGGACGCGGGTACGAGAATTTACGAGTTTTCTAAACTTTCGAGATGAAGCGAGTGCCATGGGGGGGTTGTTTTTTTACGCCCCGCGAAATTGCGGAATAATGAGTATAGGTACGTCTTTGGAGACGTCCAACCGTGGGGCTGGTGGGAAATATGACGTGAAATGCCCCAACGAGTTGGGAGAACTTTCGCAACTTTTGATTGCTCCGACGACCAAGGAATCTACATTTGACTCGCAAAAAGGGCCGCGATTACGCGCGTAAAATGTGGTCGGAAAGTTTCCTGGAAGCGCGAAAATCGACGGCCCGCCGTAATTACTGTTTCCACTTTGCCACTTTTTTGCCTCTCTCCTACGCTTGTATACGTAGCGCGGAACTCTATCTTGCTCGATCATATAATGTACCTATGTGCTTGGGCGTGACAAAAAAGCGTATTTATTATGTACATTTTGTTGAAAATATAGTGCACGCGACCTACGTCATTTTAAAGACAAATTGAAAATATTCGCGCGTATACATGTAGAATTTTTGGCGCGACAAATTATTAAAACGAAAATAGCCGGTGTCGAGAGAAGCGGCGTTTCAATCGAGGTTGAAAAACTCGGCAAAAACGTCGTGTCACCTAAACCGAAAAAAAAAAAAAAATCCATCTAGCGCCGAAGCTGGTGCATAGGTATAGTGTATTTAAAAAAACATGCGCCCGCGAAAGTGGCGAGGAGAGAGAGAGAGGAATCGAATTTCGTAAGGTGTCGAGAGCACCGAGAGAGATAGGGATGGGGTATCGCTGGCTAGTAATTTTTTTTTTTTCGACCAACGCGAGTGAGTGCGTGTGCGTACATCGACGATGTTGTATGGTGACGCCGAGGGGTGCGGGCTAATATGATTGGCGCCTCGAAAAATTGGACCTCTTTAGGCGGCCGAGCGGAACGTTTGGACGATCGCTGCATATATACTCTCTTCCTCTATTTTTTTTTTTTTTTTTTCGTTCCACTGAAATTCTTCTATTTTGATGGCACGTATACGCTTCGGGTGTTGGTTAACTTGACGCGATGTCAAAGAGAGCGAGTGCCCCTCGTTTGGGCCATTGAATGCATGTTTTTCCAAGTATTAATTTTCTTTTGAGCCCGTGTCACCCCAATGTGATGCGAAACTTGAATTTTTAAAACACAACTGGAATTGCTGCTACAGACTTTTCTACAAAATTGTACGCGATAAAAAAAAAAAAGCAATAAATGAAAGGGTGTTTTACAAATACTTATTCCATTCTCTTTCTGGTAAACGAAAATTTGTTATTTTGTTTCGACTGAATACGCAGTTAAGCACAAGGACAACCTCTGATAAATCCTGTGGGCCGTTCATTATCAAAGTAATTTTAATATAAATACATGTACATTGGCAGTGCAAAGATCACCTAAAACTTGACCTATTGGTCAGGAAGAGTACCATAAACACAACACACGAGGAGCAAGGAAGAAGAAGAGGAAAAAAAAGGGGTAGCGATGATCGGTCCGTCGCTGAAAAGGTACGTGGCCTACAAAAATACCCGATTTCCAATATCCGATAACTCACCCTCTGCTCCCCGGATGGAAATGAATGCTCGAGAGAGAAAGAAGGAGAAACAATACTGCCACGTGTACACATAATAGAGAGAGAGAGAGAGAGCCTCGTTTCTTTTTAACTCCTCTTTCGCGTTTTCTTCTTTTGCCCTCTATTCCTTCCAACCGGTCCATGCATCTACAGTCGAGCATCGCTCTTTGATTCACCCTCTCCCTCTATCAACTATTTTTTTTTCTTTTTTCCCAAAAGGGAAGCTCTTCTTCCTCTTTTTCGATCGGCACACGATGAATGCGCCCATCACAGTATGCGCCAACCACATGTTTAAGGCTTCCCCTCCTCTTTACTCCCATCCAAACAAACCACTGGATGCAACCTCTTCCTCTCTCTGTCATCCTCCTCGTCGCGTATATGGTCTGGCTTCCATCGATCCTCCCTCTCGCTCCCACAGTGAACAGAGAGCAAGTGGCGACGCAACGGCGCGACCGACCCTCCGCGTGTCTCTCTGTGCAGTGTATTTCACGTGCCCCCCCCCCTCTCCACTCTATCTCTCTCTCCCTCTCTCTTCCCTTTCGTTCACACGTCGGTTAATAAACCATTGATTGGATTGACACCGATACAGGCCCGTCGCCCTGAATGAGCCACACGATCGAGCCGCACTCTCCTATGCCTCTTTTTTTTTTTTTTTTTTTTTTTTTTTTTTTTCTTTATCGCTACAGCCTTCGCGTGTGCACCCTTCCATCTTCAATCCACGCTCAATATTCACCGCCGACTACTTTTATTTCCTCGCTATACCTGTGCCGTCATTACACGGTACCCAAACCGTGTACAAGCTGTATTGCATCTGACTCTGATCGTATTACCATCAACAGGCGTGCAGTTGCCGTTGTGTGTGTGTGGGGGGAGGGGGTTGTTTGTTTCACCCTCCCCTAACGTCTACGTGTAACCCATCATCCTTTTGTCGCCTCTCGCGTGCCTCGGCAGCGGGAAATCTTTGGGGCATAAATCGCGAGACGCGTCATTATCGGGACGGTATCGCTCCCACGGCCGGTATTTATTCGCTCGAGAGATGAAACGATACGGACCCCCTTTTTTTTCTCGTATATTCGTCGTCGGGGGGATGCCGTTGTGCGCCGATTTTATTCGAGTTTGCCTAGTGTGTGTGTGTGTGTGAGTCTCTTTTAATAAATTTCCTGCGTGGACAAGAACGTAGATTTCCCAGGGAGGCCCCGATAGTTTTGGGGGGTGGGTTAGAGGAAAAAAAAAAAAAAAAAAAAAAAAGAAATAAAAAAGGGTTTCCGATCCGCGGGCGTGGGTTGCGCGAAAAAACTTCATTTGAATGCAGCCGTATCAAATCATAAATTAATCGCAAGCGGGGAAGGGTGTCTTTTGAAAACGCTGGCAGGGGAGCTCTGCTGTTTATCTAAAATAGCCAGAGAAAGAAAATTTAAAAAAAAAAAAAAAAAAAGTCAAGTGCACTCTCACGGAAATCACCATCAGAAATGGCATACTGAATAAAATGAAAGAGAGAGAGAGAGAGGGCTGGGGTGTGGGTCGGGGGTGGAAGGAGAGAAATGAAAAAATCTCGAAACACGGTACGATTTGAAAAAGGGGAAATTTAAATTTTAAAGCAACATTACACGCACCGGGAAATGGAGTATATATAACTGTTGTGTACGTCGGAACATTTTTCGAATGGCAGGATTAGATTAGGGAAGAAAAGTTTGAAATGAAAATGCATTTTTGCGAACGACCGTCCCATCGTGCTGCAGCTTGCATATTATCTTTCGCTCGAAGCCTCAGTTGAAAATAATATACGTATAGCCTTCAGTGTTGGTCGCAACATGTATAGCGCTTAAATTACAGACAAACGTCATAGGCCGAAAAGTATAGGAATTAAGGGAGGAATCAAGCTACGGCGCTGTTATATCCTTCCTCTTAGCCTCTTCGTCCGCGAAAAAATAAAATATGCAAAAGTATCCTCAGATCGGCCATCGTCCTGCTTATACGTGTATTTGGTAGGTACAGCACGTACGTTGAATGGACGCAGGGATGCCGGGAACCATTACATAATGTGACGGCATGTCTCATCAGGTGGCCGGTAAAGTACGATTGTTACACCTTTACGGCGCGTAACCTATATCGCAATGTCCTCTCTGTTGATCCTCGGCACAGCTGTCTTTCATGCGAGCACGTGCTTTTGGCTGTGATGGGAACACACGAGCTTATGTGTGTCATCTACACGTGTGGGTGTATCCGAATATTGGTTATTGACAGGGGTACGGCTGTATACGTCTCGTTATACCTCAGCTTGGGTGTGTTTCGCCTGATTGCTATGTACAGTCGAATCGGTGTGCCACGTGGCCTTAGGGGCGTATCACTTTTCGGCCATGAATCGCACATGCGACCCGAAGATTACGGTTATTTTTTATCGGCATCTCGTTTATGGTGTTTATTTTTTATTCTTTCGTATGAATCCAGTTTTCTTTTTTTTTTTTTAACTTTATTTATGATGATGCAAATATTTTAGGGGAACTTGATACCGTTGGCTATTAAATCGGCCATTTTTTTCAGTGGTAAGTAAACTATACACGTGTATCATAAACCGATTCAACAGCTATAGTTGTGTTTGTATGCGTTGAAAGTAGATAAAGTTAGTTTTAATCAACAAATATTAATGAGATTGTAAAATTTAACTCACACTTCTATTCTTACAAAATGTCAATTTTTATTCATTTAAAAAAATTAAAATTCGTATACAATATTATTCTATTCTATTTTTTCAGCAATTACTACAACATTTGGTACAGTGATTAATATGCAGAATAAGAAACAAATTTCTTGTATGTATCAGTATTTTTTAGTTAAATTAGCTTTTAAGGATCTGTCGAATTTTCCTTTAGTTTTTTTCGAGGTTTGTTTTGGGAATAGTGCATAAATTTTGTTTTTCTTTATCATCATACAAACAGGATACTCCTTCCATAGTACCATCTCCGTAACAACAATCCATTACAGTACTGCACTAAAAAATAAAGAAAGTATTATAATTTTTACCAGGAAATATCAAATACAATTTATCAAGACATGAGTAATAATTTCTATTTTCACGAGTGTCAGGTACAAAAAGTACCTAATTTTCAAACAGCGTTGTTTAAAATAATTTTATTTACTAAACGTGTTAGGTGTAATTTTCACTTTTACATGTAAGAGATAATTTTTGTTTTTGTTACGTGAATTTAGTTACAAAAAAAACTGTTTTTTTTTTTTTCTATCCTGAATGAAATGGTATACTTACGGGAGAGCCATGATCGTTGCATCTTTTTTCCAAACTTGCACCGGAAATTAAAGTTGTGAACAATAAAGCCACACACACAAACAGAAAAGCCTTCGACATCTTCATTATGTATTTATTCTGCAACAAGAGTAATATTAAAACTTTTAAAATCATTTAATGTTCTGAAAACTGCTATGTAGGCAATAGAGAAATTAAAATGAAATTTTGGCATTGTCTAAACTATGCCAGAGAAAAAAAGAATATTGTTTAAAGCACCTCAAGATAACAGAACACGATAGTTAACCTCTACCAATAAATTAAAAAAGTAAGAATAGAAACACGAAACAATGAGAATGAAAAGAAGTAGGAATTTTAAAATTGAAAGTGAAAAATTTAGTGTAAAATTGTAAATGAATAGTAAATAACTTACAATAGACTTTGTAAAAACACAAATTTATCGTATGATCTCTCAAGAGTCAGCCAAACTTCTACGCAGTCAAAATTGAACTGAATGTGGTTTTTCAAGAGCTGCTTATATATTGAGGTTTTAAGAGCTCGAGTCATAGGATTGTTCATTCCAAAACTATCGTAATCATGTTTGTTGTGAGAACTTGCTTTCATTATTCATGTGTTTTTCATACTAGACTTGGGAAAATATTTTTCTTTACAAAGTTGTTTTCTGTAGAGATAAGTATGAGAAAGCGACATCATAAAGTATACGAAAAATAAATAATTTTATAAGGTGATTTAGTTTAATAAGTACATGTAGATAAATTTACAGTTGATTGAAGTGGTACATCTTGAAGAAAATTTATTTTAAACGTTATTCCTTTACAACGTTAATGGTTTTTCTCAAAGAAAAAAATTGAAAAAATTAAAACATAACAAAAAATTTAGAAGAATTCTAAAATATTTGTTACAAAAAAATCTGTTTTATAAAAATATTACAATAACACAATTTGATTTCGAAAAAAATTGTCTGTAGTACCTTTAATGAAAAAAAAAAAGTATTTTTAGTAATAATTTTAAACATTTTCTTAATCATAATTAAAAATAACATAATATTAGAAAGTCAATTTTCAATACCACAGTATTGTCGCTTGGCTGACTGTTACCCAAAAGTAGATAAGAGTACGTCGTTATCAAAACAATGACTCACGTTACTCCACCTACCTGCAGTTAACGTCTGGAAACTATAGGTGATTCAGTTCCATATCTCGATTGTTTGAAAATTCTGAGAATCACTCCTTGACTTGGATCAATAACAACATGACGAAGAAATGAACAGTAAATAACATGTAGTTCTGAACGGAACGGCTGTACAATAACGAATCGGAGTGTAAAGTAAACAAGCTTCTCTAAATTCTTTTTAAAATAATCAATCAACGAAAAAGAAATTCACCCCTCCAAGTTTGTAAATGCAACTCCGCGCATCATCTCGAATTAAATACATGTAAATTAAAAGAACCAAAAAAAAAATTCTTCCCAGTCAGAGCATAACACACTCTGAGAAGAAAATTCTCAGCATCGCGAGAAAATGGCTTTTGGGGGGTGACAACTGTACTATAAAAAAAAAAAAGTTATTCTTATCAAGAATCTTGCGTTGCGTCATCCAGACACTCAAAGTTCATAAGGCACGAAATCTCCGAGCCTGCCTCCCTTGCATCTATCCACCTACTGTATAGATATACCCACAGCTGCATACGTGGACAGACCAACGAATCGGCGGACACATACAACCACAAGGACCTGCTGGATAGCGAAATTCTTGGTCCTGCCATCGCATTCCCGAGGACGTATATATACACATACATACGTCCAACCCGGATGGTCCACCACGGTATACGGGATAACTATACAGACACACGCTGTTTAGACAGACGATGATCCTGCCCAGCTAGATAATACCTGGTGCTTACGTATATATAGCGGCACTTGAGTAAAGGTATGTATATACATGTGGGCCATGTGTATATGGTCACTTGGATATGGCTGCTCCCCTCACCCGCGCCGCATCAGCAATACATGTACACAATGTGTGCGCATCGTGTTATTCACGTGCGTGTGAATCGAGAGGGTCAACGGGCGTTAATTGGTCCAATGTCAAGGCCGCGAGAGAGAGAGAGAGAGAGAGATATTTGTGCATGTATTTGCGTGTGCGGCCCGACACGCTGTGGCGCCGGAGCGGCCGCGTCATCGCATTATCATCGATTATCGGTGGATATAGCACATCCGTGCCGGCCAGCTGTTTAAAGCAACGTGGCCGTGGGACACGGGGGGGTGAGGTAAAGGTCGAAACGGGGTGTCCAGGTATGCGTGTTTGCGTGGCAACCTACCGGGGGTGTATTTCGCGGAGCGATAAATGAGGAAAAAAGAAAAATTCACAGGGGTGCGGTGCATGGGTGGGCTAGTGGGGGTTGAAGCGAGAGGGCAAAAATTTTGTTTAATGCCGTGGAAGCCAAACAGATTTCAACGAGGGGATATTTTTTGCCACGGAATAATTTGTAAATAAATCGATGGGTTGAATCGGATGTGTGTACGTGCGGGCGTGGGCAGTGGTGTTTTCGACGAAGCGAAGGGGGTGCGAAATTATTTGTTAGACCATCTAATGCGTATATCAGTCGTTGATTTTTAAGGGACTCCTTGCACGAGGCTTATATGTGATATATGTGAAGTTATGAACAGATTGAAAAAACTTTTTCAGCATTTGTCAAACTATACTTTTTGCTCCAAACCGCATCGATGTTTTTCATGCGGTTTGGGTAAGGACATGAAACATTAAATACTTACCATTGGCTCATTGATGTATAACTTTACGTGATGTTTTGTTATATCGTTATAGGATGGTATTAGAGGGTCAGGCTCGGAAAACTCGTAGTTATTGGGTCACTGTACGTGTAAATTGAGATTAAGCTGTGTTGCACAAAATGATCGAGGGATTTAATTAAATGCTCGTCGAGAATCTGGACAACGAAACTCTTGGGTCTTTGCAATTATTTTTCCCTCATTTTTTTTTTTTTTTTTTTTTTTTTACTGTTTTTTGTACAAAACAAAATGAGAATGAATTTTCCAGCACCTCGATTCGGAATACCAATTCGAAAATTCATCAATACGGAAACAAATCACATGCCCATACCTACAACACAGCACCAAACCGTCATGTTTTTCATTAATAATATTTCTTCGCTTCGCTTTCAAAGTACGCGTACATGATATGTACGCACAAGGACAAAATTTTCCCCGACGAATAGTCAATCGAGCATCAGAGCGAGTGTATAATACAGGCGAGTGTGTACACACGAGCAATCACTCGCGGATGTTCCGAGTGTATATACGACCGATTGAGCGCGAGCGTTCATTTTTTTGTTTCCTTTGTCCCCATGTATATACACGGGGGTATCCCTTTTATGCAAAACTCCCGTACAGTTCCGCAGAGACGAATCGCAACCCCCGTGGATTTTTGCGCACGGCTTTTCTTTTTTTTTTCTTTTTTTTTTTTTTTTCTCTAGCCTGTGTACGCTATTATCCACTGGTGGCGAGGAGCAAACAGATTTTACGATTTAATTCGGCATTTTCGGCCAACCAAATGGACTCGTCTCCGGTACTTTTGAGAAAAAATAAAGGGGACGAGTTTTTAACGGGATTTTCATTTCTGGTCGTCCGTTAAGATTTAAAAAGTTATTTCAAACTTGTGCATGGACATGCGAATGCACGACTATACGAGGTAGATGATCGAGTTGGAAGATAAATCAGAAGTAACAACGTGAAATATTATAAAAGCTATTCTCACAGGGACCTCAGATGCGACTGAGGAAGGAGACAACGAAGGAGAGAGCGAGAACGAGGTGCAAAAATCGATTTCCTTTCCTCATGTTCTTCGCCAGCTTGGCCGGAGGATGTGATTCGCGGAAAAATCCCACTTCTCAGAGTGCCAGATTCAACCCCTTCCTACTCTTTCCTTCTCTTCAAATTGATGGACTCTAGTTTTTTTTTTTTTTGCCTCTTCTTTTCTCATCCACACCTGATTTAGTATCGATTCTTTTTTCCCCCCTCAGGACATGCTTGAGAGTGAACTTTGTAAAGGTACATGTATATGTACGTCTCTACACTTGAGTGAGCACGTGAAAATGATCGAGGCCCTCCATATACTATAATAAATGGAGTGAATGGAAATTATTATAAATCGGCGCGTATAACTCTATAACGGGGATGAGCATTAACGGGCCGATGATATTTTTCACCGTTAGTTTCGAGGAGTTGAGAGGTAGTTTGATTGTACGGCACAAGTGCTCTCAGCTTAGTATTTCGATGATCAGATTATTGCCTTCGAGTATACAACAAATATGGGATTCATTAGTAAAATAAAATTGGGCTTTTTCCAAATTAGATTTTAGCCAAAACTATCGAACAAACCATGGCTCTCGTGCGAGGCATTGAATAAACATTTCCAAAATTTTACTTTGTTAAAACAAAGAAATAAAAAAAATATATTATCTCCCTTGTCGCTTACTATACGTATCGGCTTACTTGTACAAAAATCCACTTACGATACGGCAAGGGAAAAGCAAATTGAAACAAACGTCCAATAAACGAGAGACCTCCAATATTTCCCTGAAAAAAAAAAAAAAAAAAAAAAAAAACGCGCAGTCGTTATTCAATTTAATAACTCTCGATTCCTACCGTTACATTACAATAAATATCCTCTCTATCTCCACCCCACTGATTTCCTCATTTCCTGCCTTTACTCGCGATCCTCCCACCCTCGGTTCTTTTATCCATTTTCGCCATATTTTATTACTATCACCCTGCAACACCCGGAATTAAGTTATATATGTATATGATATGCTCAGACCTACAGGTGTACCTATACTAGGGCGTGGCTTACGAGGCGTTATCCATTATTATAATATTATCATCCATCAAAGGTACGTCGTACGTGTCCTATATACATGTAGTTCCGGGTAGATCGGTCAAGCGAGAGAGAGAGAGAGAGAGAGGGCCACGTGCTCCGACAATAACCAATCATGAGCAATTAACCCGTGACACCATGACACCTAAATACTCTCCGCGCACGCGACACAGGAGAGGATACCACCTATACACCGGGTACAGAGGGGTACTACACGGCGGTTATGTTCCCATTATGTGGCCGTATCGACATGTGTTTCATGCAAACCACCGGCACGCTTTCCTCCCTCTCCCGCACCCACCCTATACATATGTATGCATCCGCATACCGAGAGAGAGAGAAAGGGACTCCGGATCGACTGCGCGTGTACACACATTCCGTTATTGTAATGGAGGCTGCGCCCTTTCTCCCCCCCCTGCGAGGGTGTACAGGGTTCAGGGAAGGGGGGGGGGCAAACATCGATTAGGTGATTGCCCAACAGGTCTATGACTCGTTGAGCTGATGCAGACTAGATGGGTACACTATGTACGTACATACTATTACAGGTATATAACCATACGGTTGATGGTTGTCTGTATATATACGCTGTGGGAGGGCTTAGGGCACGGTGGGAGAGTAAGTTGCGATGAGCGTTCCTTGATACCGGCTACCTCCACGGATCGGTCAATTACGGGATGGCTGTTTGTATTTACTTATTATTTGCATGGGATCTATCCGTCCCTCACTTCCCTGATTGAATGTACGCGGTGGGGGTTCGTTGACTCTTAACGCGATGGCCATTGGTTACAGGTGCAGTGTATTATTGGGGTTCAAGTATAAAATCCAACGCGCACCGATCGATCTCTATACTGGACCATGTGATTTTCAACTTGAAAGTGATGAATAAAACGACGCTAAAAATGAATAATCGCAGCGCGACAACAGTTTACTGACGTGGCTGTCACCGCTTCCCAGGTGTATATACATGCATTCCTCCGTTGTTGGGGTAGTAACGCGTGCCATCGTCCACAGTCCGCAAATGGATACGGATGCCCATCGCTTCTTTTTTTTTTTTTTCTCCTCTTTCTTTCCCTTCCACGCTCTGACAGATGCCAATGAGTACTTGTATACGCCCGGAGATTTATAATTCGGTAACGCGAGCGCGACGGCCAATGGTCGCCCGCGGGTTATTGGCTTGTAATGGGAAAAATCCACAAACGCCTGTCGATGAATCACTGCGCGCTCACTCGCGTGTGTATACATGAGCTATTGAATTTTACATCGCGAGCCGTGGAGTGCGCGGTCTGCCAATGGGATTCGGCGTTCTTCCTGCGTGTCGCTCCGAATGGAATCTGAGGGGCGCGCGTCCGAGGGAGGAGGAGGAGGCCATGCACGCAACACGTCGATTACGCGATTGCTTAATTGGTAGTTGTATCGATTCAACGTTCATCTAGACTCACTTTGTGTATACTCTTCCTCCCCCGCTTCGTCTTTTGGGCTGCTGAATATATGCTTCCGGCGGTCCTGTAATACCTACATACACGTGCATACGACGAGGAGTGGCTTTCTCCGTTTGTCTGTTTCTCGTTGTCCTCCCGTTTGGTCTCGCGGTCGCTCCGTGTATGCGTGTCCAACGATCGCTTTGCCGAGCGGAAATCGGGATGAGGAGGTTGCCGATTAACTGGACGATCGAGAGGCTATATATACACCCACCGCCCATCCGTTTGCGATCGGTTGTTCCTTGATTAAGCCGTACGATGATTCGGACGTCGTTGCTATGGTACGTAGAGGGGTAGGTGTAATTACTTTTTTTAACACTTTGTAGTTATACCTACGCCACGGTGTGTTTGAGACACAACGACTCGTTGCAACCAAAATACGTGTTGTCGGAACAATTTTTGATTAAAATACTCAAAGTAAAAAAAAAATCCTTGACACCCGTGGCATTGTTAAGATGCTTTTCAAATAATTTGCTCTATATGAAACAATAGAGGACTTTGCCAAATGTATGTGTGTGATTGATGTGATTGTACAAGAAAAAAGAATTGATTTAATAAGTGCGACAATAAGAGGAGTCAAAAATAAATTCTCAGCCTGATTTGCATGGAAATTGCCCCAACAGGTTCATCTCCATCACCAAGATGACAATAACGGACCATGGCAATATATAAATAATTAATCATCGAATGTAAAGTCCCCCCCTTTGGCCGCTCGTTCGCTTGCTTTTGATCGTACCGAAATTTATGGATTTTCTAAATTTCCCGGTTAATCCGCAATCGATGCTCTCGGGCCTAGCACCCAACGGGCTCGCCCAACACCTACACCCCCCGGTATTATCTCTAATTATAATATGCTAATACAATTGCGATCGACTTCTAATCGATACTCTTTTATAATTGCCTAAGCTTTGTAATTCGAGCTGTTGCTCCCGTATAACACAAGATTACGTGCTATCCTGTACACCCACCTATTTCCGCGCTCATATAACAGCATAGTATGCATATATGCGTAGAGAGGGAGGGAGGGGACAGAGCGGCTGTGCAGGTAAACATAGATTACATGATTGCCTAATAAGCCTATCGGTGCTTAGTGCGACGATCGAGCCTGGCTGGCGAAACCCATTTGCGTCGTCGGCGTGCAACGATTGTGTGCAACCCCCTCGGTCCACCCTTTGGCTCGCCGATACGTGTATACTACTTGTCCTTGCTCGCGATTCCCCTGCAGTTACTTACCGTGGAGTCGATTGACCCGGCAGGAACCTCGTTTTCCCCGTCGACGAGTTAAACGATTCCTCGATCCTGTGATCGGTAATTTGCTCGAGTTTGCCATACAAGCGGTTTCGTTTTGACAAATTTCAAGTTTTACCTATCCACCATGTACTTTTTCATTTATATTTGCACTTTATGTGTATACGTCAGCCCCTTTACCCAGTTCCCCGTAGTATAATCCATTTAAAGGTATACCACCTTCTCATTAACCCTCCATTCTTCATTTTTTTCAAAAAAAGAACCTATTACCACGCTCTCTTTCTCCCTTTTGTCGGATGCTTAACATACACACACCTATACCCTGTACATATGTTCGCTCAAAGAAAAAGGAGACTTTGCGTTGGGAATGGCAAAACTAGCATAAATTACACGCAAGTCTGCTTACGTGTAGGTACGAGGGATCCTCTCGTTTAGCAAGGTGTAAGCGTATATAAGAGAGATCAGGTCTCGGCGGGACCGACTCCTCCATCGGCCATCTCGCTCAACTCGCAGCAACCTGTCGAGCTCTTTGATTGCCGGGGCTCGTGCCCAACCAGTTTTCGGTTCGACCCCCTTCCCTCCACCCCTGTGGGAGCTGTTGCTTAGAGAGAGAGAGAGAGAGAGAAAAAAAAGAAAAAGAGTGGGGACGCGCTTCGGTGGAAGGATAAAAGGGGGAAGGTGGCTCTGCAGCCAACCGGTTACTTATTCGCTGGGGGGCTTCCCTCCTTCTTTTCTTGCCTTGGCCGTTTCGTTTTGTTGCGCTTGTGTGCACACGCACGCAAGGAGTCGCCTCTATCTACGAAACCATTGAGACCAACATTTTTTGTTTCTTTGCACTTAAGTATATGTTTTTGCACATTTTTTTGTTTGTTTGGCAATTTTTTTTATCAATGTTAAATTACTTCTCATCATTAGGGGGTGTGGGATAAGGTGAATCGGGTCAAGGGTGAAATCATCATAATTGCAAAAAATTATGAATTACATTGGAATTGTAATTGTACATCATACCAGTTTCTAAAGCATTGTACATAGCACAGATTATCCTGAAAAAATCTTTTGAACGCAAAAAATAACACTTTTTAATTACGACAAACTAATTTTTTTTAATGAATGAAAGTAAGTAAAATAATAGCAAAATATTAGCATAGAAAATAATTTTTTAACATGCATTTATTTCTTTGACATTTTAAAGTCATCAGAATCAAATTCTAAGTATACTAAACTGACTTTCTACATAAACGTCTGGAATAAAAAAAATTTTACTTCATTTCAACGACAACTACAATCTCTCAACATACCCATCAATGCAGGATTATCTACCAAATGTTAGCTTAGCTGTATGCAAATCGGTGTAATCACCTAGGAAGTATGATGATCGTATACATCGAGAGTTTATTGCATATGCACATTGTAAAAAATATATGAACCCAACAAATTTTCCAAATTGTCCCAACTGGATGCATAACACATTAGTATTAATGTAATATGATGACTACTGTAGTTGTAAAAGTTGGAAAGTTGTCTACAGAATATTCTTCTGATCTCATTGTTTTTAAAGCAAGCCTGCAACTAGAAGAATGTGCTCTTTATGAAATTTACCAACTCTATAGTCATTTGTAATCTAATTTTTTTTCTTAACTCAGCACATAAAAGATTATATCGCCTATGACATTAATTTTTTGTTATTGTAAAGTAGTTAATAAAATTTGTTCTCGTGCAAAATAATTGTGAGTTGCGTATGGTGGGTAATAGAGTGACTTCCGCTTTTGGAACCAAACTGAAAAGTTTAAAATGCGAATAAAATTCATCCCTCTCAGCAATGGTGTTCTTCTCGATGTCGTGGAAAAAAAACAACTTTTGATATTCAAATGAAAAACAGTCCAAGGAATCATCGAGGGAGATACTTTTGAATCCTTCGTCAACGAAGCCACCTCGAGCTCTAAATTTGAAAAACGACTCGAAATAAAGACGTTCGCCCTCATGTATCTCTCGTTTCCATACCCCTGCACGTGGGTATCAAATTCAATCAGCCAGCCGCGTGTCTTCCTCTCAAACAGCAGCATAAAAAGCAAACCGGTCTCCCGCAGGAGCCTCTGTCTCCTCGAAAATCCTCTTTATCCTTGCACGCGGAGGAAAAAAAAAAAAAAAAAAAAAAAAAAAAAACAGATCGAAGAAGCTAACCGTAGCTAACTATTCACTGCAGCTCGCGTCTCCAAGACGTACGAGTTAACCACAGTTGGAGCTCGGTTAGGTGTCCTGCAGTAATTCATTCCTTTCTCACGGCCAGTTGCACCCGATCGAGACACTCCGTCTCCGGGGAAACACTATAGAGCTCCGTGTGCACGACTCCTCTGAGGATACACGCTCCTTTTCTTCCCTCGACATCCATATATGTGCCTCCGCTTGTTCGTACCGAGCCAGAGAACATTTGTGCACTCGGTTGGGGGGACAGTTTTTGTTCGTGTGCGAAAAAAATTTTGCAGTTGCAGCTTCGGAGGACGCGTGCGAGAGCCTGTGTAGGACGAATCAAAGAGAATACAATGACGCGCAAGAGGAGGTCAAGAAGAAGGGACATTGTCGTTGGCTTTTACATACAGGAGAGGAAATGGTAATCAAAAGGTTCAATGTTGGTGGAGAGCGGGCGAATACATGGTACACATATTGAGTGTGGCAAACAAGTTTTGAGCATAATCTTGGCAAAGGTGGACAATTGGATCGTCTTTATTGTACTTATGCATTGAGCATGCAAGAGTGGTTTCGTTTTGCGGAGGATATGATTGAATACGCAAAGATTGGATTCTCTTTCGCTGTTTTTTTTAGCTCGCATCTAAATATTTTTTACACGTGAGAAAGTGGATTTTTAAATTTATCCATCGTTACCAATACTTCTTTATTTGATTGAAAGAAATAAAAGTTGACAGTGATGATGTTTTCACAAGAATCTCGTTTTAAGACATAAATATAGGTGTGATGAAAATAAATTGAAATAACTGAACTGTGTGAGCTTGGCTTCGATGTTATGTTGAATAACACTATTGCACCTCTATTGTATTCATATGGTAAAATTATTCTGTGTTGTAATGCTGACTGGTATTGCAAAGTCAGTAAAGTATATGGCTATTGCATAGTAAGCAACTGCTCAACTAATTTGGTTCAAGGTACAGTGTCCGATTAACGGAGATGTGAAGTAAAAGTATGAATTTACCCCACTGGTACCTAACACTTCAGCATCTTAATTTTTATCAATCTTTTAAATTAATCTTTAAATTGAAATTATTCAGTAGGGAACATGAATTATTTAAAAGAGCAATTCCAACTAAAGTGTGTCGCGAGTTATAACTAACTCGTGTCAATTCACATACGGATGACATTAGACAATACAGTTGCTCTGGAACAAAATGATTTTTTAATGTTCGAAAAGTAAAAAAAAAAAAAAAGGAGCCACCAACAATCTCAGTAGCAGCAAACAGTGAACTCTGGCCTCCAAAATAAACTTTAGCGCATAAGCATCATACAAATATATAAATATAAATAAACCCTAGAGACAAGAGGAATAAGTTCCTCGGCCGATCTACACCTCTGTCGCAACAAAACGAGCCATACCACACCATACGACAAGCAGCTCCGCATCATCGCCATTGTACATCACCTCCTGCAAAGCTCTCTCTCTCTCTCTCTCTGTGCATAAAGTTGTGCAAAAAGGCGAAAGGGGTGGTGGTGGTGGTGGTAGCAGGGGAGGGGGTGAGAAAGCCGAGCAGCTCGAGCCAGCTTCGCTGGGGGTCCGACAATGGAGAGCCTTAGCTCCATGCAAATGCGGCCCCGCGTCTTTTCGGCCAAACTAGTATAACCGGCGCTGCAGACAAAAATCCTCTCCCTCGTGGCTAGCTCTCTCCATCCAGCTAACGTGGCCTTCTTGCAGTCGTAGCTCTGTTTTTTCCCCGGATGGCTGGTTAGTTGGTCGGTCGGCTGTCGGAGGCTCGGGTTCTTTTGCGCGTCTTGGCGACGAGGCTGCCCGGAAACGACTGAAGGACGTTCGCGCTTTCGCAAACCCAAGGACGCGCGGGTGGTCGGGTGCTGCGGGGAGGAGAGACACCACGTCGGGGGAGGAAGACGATCGATGAAGAACGGAAAATGGCGACGAGCCGTGGGGAGGAGAGGCGTCAGAGCGAAGCAGCCGAGGAAGGAGCGTGGGTGGCAAGGAGCAAGAAAATGAGCGGGAAATGAAGGACGCGCCGAACGAGGGGGTGTCGAGCCGAGGGAGAGGCGCGCGCACGACCGGTGAGTGTACGACCCTATACATTGGACTGGCTTTTATGTTTCTTTTTTTCCTTTTTTCTTTTTTTTTTTTACTTTTTTTCGAGGGGGCTTTTCTTTCTTGCGCACACGACGACGGCGCAAGGAAAACTTTGAGCAGCCACTGACGATTGCTCTTCTGACTCGCGAGAGGAAGCTCCGCCTGTTGTGTGTACACGTATCCTACGCACTGCTCTTTTGGCTGATGTTGATCTCTCTTCTTTCCCCCCCCCCCGAGAAAATGGGGAGGCGTCAAAATAAATTTTGGACCCTCCGTGGAAAGACGGGGTAACGAAATACCTTTTGGGAGTAATATTTTTTTTTTCTCTTTCTTTTTTAAAAAAAAGTAGAGCAGGTGAGGTAGTTTTCGGGTTAATTTTCGCTCCCGCGTGCCTTTTACACTTTTCACGGGGCCGTATTTTCATTATGATACCGAAATTTCGAAAGAGCCCCGGCGCGGTAACACAATAGTTGTTTAGAATCCCCTTTTCGCGCGGGGGCTGCTCTGAATTTCGTTTCAAAGGACGCGCTTGGAACGTTTCCTTTACAAAGGAACAGCGGGAAAATTTGATATTCCGCGATGATGTTATTTTTTTCCTATTTGTTTCGAAATCCATTATAAATAACCAAAACAGCCAACTTGAAATGAAAATCTGCTTATGTCCATCGCTCGAAAGTGGAAATCCTCGATTAGTGCATTTGCAGAAATAAGTCCAACGACTTGTCTCAAAATCCACGGCAGGACAGCATCTCCTCCTCCCCCTCCTCTTTGTTCTCGTGTACACGCTTCTCTCGCTGATGGTATTCTCCGATTTCGCGTGCAAGCGGGCAAAGTCAAGTAATTTTGAACTCGTTCCAAAAGCTACGTTCGCCATTCGAAATGTCCTCTCGCGCCGCCCTCCTGCGTATACCCACACGCGTGTACGTGAGATTCATTAACTTTCACACACCGCCACTGGAGGAAAAAGGGGGAGGAGAATTTTGCTGTTCTCGGATCCTTCTCGTCCCCGTCCCTCCGTCCTCTTTTTGCCTATGGCCGACGGAAAAGTGTAATCGACAAAGTTTATCAGGTGGCAAGAGCCGTTATGTAGCGACGGATACTCCCTTTCCTCGTCTCGTGCGCTATACGTGATAAAACTATACTGCGCTGCAGAGAGAGAGAGAGCGGAAATGCCGGCAGCGGAGATTTCGTGCCGTCGGCAGTACTCGTCTATTTATGACGTCTGACTCTTAGCTCTGATACCAACAAATTATTAAAATGAGTTTAAAAAAACAACCCCTCACTCTATTGCTGCTCATTTTTTTTTTTTTTTTTACATTATTTTTAGTCGTCGTGATCTCCTATACCACTGCGTGGCATTTTTTCTCTCACAAATATAATTTTAACTTTGGGGTTTTCTTGATACAATACGTTTGGATTTTACCAACTTTACACAAGTACAACTTCAATTACATGTTTGCTCGATGTCGCAGGATAATAAAAGGGTGGGGAGTAAAAAATTCCACAGCTCTTCCGAGGACTGTAAATAGAACGAAAAGCAATTCTCACACCGGAGGTAAAAAAAAAAAAAAAAATAATAAAAAAAAAGAAACTTGACGCGAATCGCGCGTTTTAAAGCCGACCCATTGCTCTCGATATCGACGCTTTTGGCGGAATGTTCGTCGAGCAGCTGCACGCAACGCCCAAAAGTGAAATAATGCATCGCAAATTTCAACCCCGGGTTTTCGAGGTTCGTTTTTGGTTAAACGCCACACAGACACCCACCGAGCGCGATGATAATGATATTACTTTTAATTCGCTCTTGGCAGGCGAAAGTCGAAAATTTGCGCTGCGACCATTACGACGATGCGTACGGGTACATATTGTTGGTGGGTGTAATCGATGAAATTATACGCGCAGTTTCGACTTTGACGCCGATATCATTATCGCCCGTGATTCGTTAAAGAGGAACAGCTCTGCGCGCACTTGTCACGCGCAAAAGCTTACTCAGCGGTAAAATACATACATCACGCGATTTTCCAACAATACGTAACGTATTACCAGATTTCAGATGTATATAACATGTACATATGACCGTAGGATTAAAACTTCCGTGCCAAGATCGCGTATACGGTATATTTTATAAGAGCACGGAAATATCCTGTGAGAGGATCGTACGGAAAAGGCGTATAGCGGTATTAAGGAACATGTACATAAACAGCTCGGCCACCATCTGAGAGGGACTTAATTTAATATAGCGTATCATTCTTTTTTTGCTCTTGTCATCCGCTCTATAAATACGTGCTATTATTATACATCACAACCCCGCACTTTGACTTTTTCACGTTGGGCTCACTCAATTTTTTTTCCTCCTTCCCTCCCTACACTCTAGGGCGGTGCATATGTGAGTGTTATTTTCTTTCGTCATTGTGATTTGCTCCCGAAGCTGAAGAAGAACGCGTCTCGTGGTCTATTGTTTTTATTTTACCTTTTGGTTCCTGTTCAGAGCAACCGTCAAAATTTAATTATTGCCTTCATTATACGCGCGCTCGATTGACCGAGAGCTTGTGTATACCAACGACTTATTGTGCTCGCGTCCGTAAATTCGGGCAATCGAATTAATTATAATTCCAGCTGTTGACCCGTATCGGAAAGTCGAGATTTGGTGGTAGAACTATAGAGTGTTTTCCTTGTTAACGAGCACTTTGTGTCCATGAAAATAAAATCACAAAACTGTAACAACTAATATTCCCGTGTTGGAAGGTCGGTCGAAGAAAAAAAAATGGACCATTATTTTAGTACTCGGATAAATAAAAAGATCGGAATGCCCAGTTTGCTCTTTGACGTGAGAATAACACATCGGGTAAACAAAACTTTTGTACGAATCGCGGGTCAAATATTTACCCATCAGTCAATATGTACGCCTTTTTTTTGCAAAGGCAACTTGGCAAATAGCAAATACAAAGCAATTTTCCACAGCCCCGTCAAACGATTACCCTTACAACATGGCGCACCATCTTTTTCGCTGTATACTCTTAGCCACCGTAATTTTTCTCTCGTCTGCAGCTGTGTAATCGGCCACAATTGAGGGCGCGTCTCGCCAAAAAAAGCAAGTACGCAGTATAGCCGAGCTCGCGCACGTCGCACGCAATACGGGCACTTTTTTGCAGGAAGATGAGATTGCACTTGGGAGACAACGACGTCAGTTGGCGCAATGAAGGGCGAGCAAGAGCTTGAGCCAAAAGCCGGAAGAGGGAGATACATTGTGGGAAGGATGTACGGCCCGGCCCCTGTTAAAGGAGGATTTTAACTAATCCTCATCCTTACCCCTAATTAGTCCCCGTGTCCTTAGCCTTAATAAATTGTAGTCCTGGCCGCTTTTAAGCGATTTTAATTAAAAGCAGACACCCTCAACCCCCTGCTCTTCTCGTGAGCATATCTCTCTCTCTTTCTTTCTGATTTTTTATTTTTTTTCCTCTTCACACTTCTCTCTTTTTTATCCTTTCTTTCTTTCTTTTATTTCTCGACTGTATAGGTACGTGTACGTGTACATATACACGTGTGTATGTCACACCGGACGACGCGTGCTCGTATATGGACGGGTACCAATACCCGCGTGTACATTCATCCTCACGCGCGCAGTTTCTGCCTGTCCGTCCGTCCATGGCTCTCGAGCCTGAGCTATTACGAAACTCAATTAACCGCTCGGTAAATGGTCGATAGCTCGCGGGAATTATTTACCGCGATAGTTTGATAAATGGACGCACGGGCGCATTCAAGTGCCGTAGGTCGTACACCCTACCTACCCACCTACCCTTCGCACGGCGCGAGGAAAAAAAATAAAAAAAGAATAGGGAAAAGAGAAAAAATGCAGGAGTTCTTTTTTTTGTTGCTCGATCTCGAGCGTTGCACCGATTTTACGGGCAGTAGTCTTGGTATATTTTCTACTCGGGTGTTTTCTGTTTATTTTTTATTTGTCGCAAGTACTTTTCTCGCATCTGACGGGATACATGCAGTGCGCGTATTGTATTCAAGTGTTGGTGATACGTAGGCAAAGGACTCGAGATATTAAATTAAAGAAATTCCTCCAAACACATGTGTACAGATGTGTTTTCATAATTGTACAAGTTGGGCTTTGTTTTGTTAACAATTGAACGCCCGTCCGTTCATTTCTCTCTCTTTTACCTTCCGGGGGCGCGTATAATACTTACACGCCGCGGCGTTTCCTTTGATGTTGCGTGGCGCTACGCACGACTGTGTAAACGCGAGCCTCCTTTGCTGCACAAGTGTGGCGTTGCCTCTTCCTCCTGCATCCCCATAATGAAAATTATTACTTTTCATGCACTATGCGCGGCTTGAATGAATTAAATGTTGGCTGGCACTCCGAGACAAGATAGTAGTGTTGTGCTACTTCACGGGAGGACCGAGTCACTGTAAGTGGATGTTAGATACATTTTTTTTTTTTTTTTTTTTTTTTTGTTGCTTTTGTTGGTAAGCTGCTCATGACCAAAAGTACTACAATTAATTCAACGTGCAAGATTTTTAGTGAAATTTTTTTTTCTTTTCTTTTCATACACTTGGGTGTTTTGTGATAGAATTTTGTGTCGTACACATTTTAATTACGACAATACTTTTCGCGAATGGTGACAGCAGTTGGGTCAAATAAGGTCCCAATACCATACATTTAGATCCCATCAACAATATTAACAATCATCTTTTAAAAATCTCTTTTTCCCTGCTCTTTTTTTTCACCCATTGTTTCAAGTAAAATTTTAAGTAGTACAGGCGCTCTATGGTCAGACGCGAAACAATTTTCACCGGCGAAACAGCCGGAGAAGCGCTATTTATGTTTGTTTATTAGTTAGTTGGATGGACACGAATGGGCGATACTTTTTGCCTATATACTCTTGCCGCTCGTGCTCGCGTATTCATGAGAATTGCAAGGAAACTAAAAGCATCCCCCAACTTTTCCAGCTCCAGCGCTACACTGCTGCCTTTTTCATTCATTTGGCTTTCAGGGAAAGAGGCACCGTTCCTTCAAACGGGAACAACACCGCGCGGTATATTTTCCCAACTTCTCGCTCGAAATTATTCGCAGCCACGGAAAAACTTTTTCACCCCCGCGGCACAAATAAATTCCAAACTCCGGTGGCGTCTTTGGCGTAAAAAATGCATCGCTCGATTCATCCCCGAAGAGCTGCCCGCGCTCGTTGGAAAGTTCAGCATCACCGACCGGCAGTTTGGCGCAAAGACAGCTGAGTATACGTTTTTTCCCTCTCTCTCTCTCTGTGGGTGAAACTTTTACCCCCGCGAGTGCATGTGAGATGAGAGTGAGGGGGATGGGCGACGCATTATAAAAATGCAAGGTAATTTATCGACGTGGCGCGCAACGAAAGTTTCACCGCCGAGGTAGTTTGGCTCCGTGAATTATGATGACCAGGGGGGGCGTCGGAAAAGAGAGAGAGAGAGAGCCCCTTTCTTTCACCCGCAGAAGGCTGTATGGGGGGGTTGGCACCGCCGACACACAGAGAACCGCAACGATGGCTTTTCTCTCCCTCTTGGCTGAGCCCACCCTTATTCTCCTTCTTCCGACTCCCGTCCCCTTTCCAGCCTCGCTCTATCTCCGGGACTCCTTCCTCCCGCGCCCGATACAAATGGCCAAAGTAAACTTCGCCATTAACCAAGTGCCCGGCAGCACCAGACGCGGAAGTTACTGCCGCCAGAGCCTCGAAAGTGAGAGACGGAGGCTCTCTCTACGCTCAAGGGTCCGCGTGTACCTTACGGCCGGAGATAGAGAGATAGAGAGAGAGAGAGAGAAGGGCTCTCGGGAGGAGGAAAAGACCCGCAGAATCGCCGAGTCTGGTTTATGGCCCTGGCAGGGCTCTCCCGGCTCCCCGCTCTCCACCGTCTGCGGGGGATTAGTTTTGCAGCCAAGAGAATAGATGTGTGGACGACGACTTACTCCTCCCCTCGGCCATTGTACCAACTCTCAAGGGGGGGGGTGGCTCTGGGGCTGTTCTTCTTCTCCCCAACGGCGCCGTGGTGGCGATGCCGACTCCTTTAACGCCGGTGCTTAAGGCGGCTTTAGCCAGCGACGATATTTAAGAGCGCCCGTGCTTTATTCGCTCGCTTTTTTCTCTCACTGGCTACCGTATATGTATGTATGTCTGTATATAGCTGTTCCGAGTTTATGGGTAGGCATTAATTGCCGGGGAGAAAATGGACGCGTAAATCCTCCCTCTGGTTTTCGTGGCTTTTGAAACAAGAAATACTTGGCGTTTACTTTCAAGGAATTGCTTATTGGGTAGTTGTACCCTTGATTGTACGTGATACCCTTGTGATACCCTTGTTTATCAGCAGTACAACTATTTTGTGAGGCCAACGGTTAACTTACATCTTGTATGGCCGGACCATTACACGCAATATTGATTTATCATTTTTTATGTTTCACGGTAGAGATACACCCACCCCTGACTCATCGTTTTCCATCGAGCACATTCACATTAAATCAGCCATTTATACATTTACTTATAGGCGCAACTCCCGCGTTTCTTTCACAATCATCTGTAGACGGATCTCAGAGAGGCGGAAGCCCAGTCTCCGGACCATTGAAAAACATCCCCCGAAAACAACTGCGTAATTTCCTCTCGATTCATCATCGCGCATAAAGTAAACAGCTCCACCTTACACCCGATGATATATCCTGCTCGCCGCATAGAAAAAAAAGGGCCGAAGAAATTCGTAAACTCACGCGCAAAATATATGTACCACCAATCCCCGGGTCTCCATTAATCATAGCTCTCTCTCTCTCGCTGCTTGCAGGCGGTACAGGTATGTACCATCATAAGCACAACACCACCCACCCCGGCTTTATTAGTTTTGCACGCCTGTATACCCGTACAACAATAACAATTATAATGATAACAACAACAAAACAGCCACCACCAGGTCCTCGTGCAAAGAGAGCCTTCGTACGCGCGTACAATGAGTCTGTAGTGCAACGTCAGCCAGCCGTATACGTATAAATTTATATATGATAAAAATAATAATAATGATAATAGTGCACAAAGCTCGCGCGTCTCCGATATCATGAGGGCGTGGGGCAGAGCAGGTGAACGAAATCATCGGGCATAAATGCGGAGGGCACCCCGTCCTCCTCTAACCAACGGGTAAAAGAAAAAATCCCGCCATATAATGTATAGCACCCGCATACGTATATCTGTATGTATAAAAAAACATATTTATAGGTTCGGCTGTTTGGCGAGGAAAAAACCAATTTCCTTCGGATGGTCGTAACTCAAACGAAGAGCGTTAGTTACGATGGCGCGCGACCAAGGATACGGTCTCTCTTACCGTCGCACGTACATATATATATATTATATAGGTATTCGCATGACTCCCGGCATTTGGTACGAAAGTTATTGCCATTACGGTAAAAGGGAAAAGATCGCGCTCCTGCCGGTTATATACCATACCACCTCTATATGGGCTCAATAAATTGGCTTAGGTGTTTTATAATGGGTCGTCTCCTCCTCTCTTGGCGCATCTGAAAGAAGAGCCAAGTATAACATATACCAGCGAGTTGTGTAGATATATCTGTATAGGTGGGCAGGTACGTACGTACTATTATATGTACATGTCTACGTACACGAAGTGCGTCTCTGCCGTTGCTGCGCTTCTCTCCTCAGGGGGGGTCAAATTAATTCCCGTATTAAAATTTGGCTTGCAAATATTCCGGACCCGCGGCTACCTAGCGGCAACCAGTTCCCCCCCACCCCCCCTTATTCGCTATCTCTAGCCCTCTCTGCTTCGCTCTACCGTAGGTTGTACCCATACGCATGCATACCACATGTATATATAGGTACGATATGGTACGCACACCAGAGAGAGAGAGAAAACTAAAGCGAGAGGGAGGGGGAGAGGCGATATTCGCGTACGTGCACACGCGTAATTTACATCCGTTATTACGCAAGGCCTTGGGAAAGAGCCGCTCTCCAAAAGCACCGGAGTGTGCCCGTGTATATATGTACGTATATACGCGTACCCGGAATATGTGCGTGGATACAGCATCAGCCACCCTCCTCTGCCCCCCTCCCCCCACTTGCTATCTGGTTTCCCTCTGTATTTCCAGAGCTTTCGGTACAGGTCCTCCTCCTCCACCCGGGCTCTTTCTACACTCTCTCCTGTATGGAGCTGCAAAAAGCGACCGCGCAACCCCGTGTTTGTACGTATATGTGTATATTTGTGCGTGTGCGTAATGCGGCCTTTTCCCTCCGGGGGAGCCGGCCTCTCGCGAATTCGCCACGAGCCGTTCTTTGTCCGAATTCCGCTTCGGGGGGGCAGTGATGAGCCCGAGCTGGTCCCTCTTCTTACGTAACGACCCTGTGGAGGAAGCACGACCCTTCCGACGATATTCGGCCACCCGCCCACCCATTCTTCCCGTATGTATACGCACGGGGTGGTGTAATCGGCGAGGACTCGGCAGTTTCGGACTTTCCTTCCTTCGTTCCAAGGGGGGGTGGGATTGGGCACCCCTTTGCCTAGGACCTCCATTTTCCAGTGGCCGAAAGGGACGCTCCTTCGAGCGAAATTAAACGAGCCTGTTTCATGTTGCTCTCAACTATATGCTTCTCCCCCCCCCCCGCAGGCAAGAACCTTTTCGACCCTTACGTGTCCCCTCTCTCTCCTTTTTTTTTTTTTTTTCCTTATAGAACCAAAGAGGGACTGGTTTGCCCTTCCCGTCTGGCTGGTGCGGGGGAGCCGAGACAGTTTTCTTCGCCGACAATGTACGTGTTTCAGTCAAAGCCCAATGGGGTGTTACGGGGTTAGAGAAAGATCGTCGCGAGTTTGATGCGCCCGACTGATTATCTCTCCGCGCAGCCGAGGTATAATCAACAATAATTGGAGGGCGGAAAAGCCGGCCCGACACCCTCTTTTTCTCTCTCGGTGTGACTCGGGCGGCGATATTCGATTTATCCAGCCGCGCTCGTGGCGATGGGGTTCGCGTGAATTCAACGATGTAACTGGGTTAATTGGATCGGGTGGCAAATTTTTTTTTTTTTCCACCCCCCCTGGCCCACCTCAAGCCTCGGGTGCAATGTACAACACACGTGATCGAAAGTATACTTTTTCGATTGGTTGCCAACGCGTCTTGCACTTTGCGCATTTCAATTCCACGCAAAGAAAAATTCGTGCGCGTGCACGTCGATAACCATGTGGCCCGTAATATATAGCGACGCGAGGGAGAGAATACTTTCGTATTCATGTATTCATTGTTTATCGCCAGCTCGTCCCGTCCCGCTGCGTTTCCCCGAAGCTATCGTTATTTCCACCAATAGGTGCACGGGCGTCCTGCTCCGTATGGGCCCGTACACCAGTGGTCGAGGTGTACACGCGCAAGGACATCCAACACGAAGGGGCCCGTTCATCTTTGCGCAACAAAATACAGTACGGTTGAGTTGCACGCGTGTGCAATTGCTCGATCGGCCGTGAGGGCAAAGTTTCCGCGTATCCGATGATTAATGCGCGCCCGTCCACTCTCTTCTTCCTTCTCCGCGAGGCGGAATAGCGAGCGTAATTTTCTCGCGCGCTGTCTATACACCCGAGCTTCCCCTTCACATAGCTCGGCAGATATATCGGGATGGACACATTTGTAGAGCGCCCTTTTTTTTTATTATCATAAAATGGTTGTCGGCTGTTGCGTTACTTTAACCGGTGGGTGCGATGAAGTTCTCGAGCTTGTGTATAATGGAAGCCTTTTGTACAGTATGGAAGGTTAGAGATGCGGGGGTGTTTCGGACGTGCTAATCATTATCTGCACGGAATATGAGAATTTGGCGTCACGGAAAAAGCACCTCGATGGGACTGAGATTTTTCCAGTCAAAGGTTTTAATGTACCTTGTGAATTAAAAAGATATTGTTCCAAAGCTCCGACAAGTCGAGACCAAAAAGATACTCGGCAAATTGCGTATACGTATTCGCCACGCGTCCTTGCCCGTACAGTCGAAAAGGACGAATAAAAAGGGGAGGATTGGGCGAATAGGACATGGCAAGAGGGGGTTGGGGGAGGGGGATTAATGAAAGGGCCTCTCGAGGACAGACGCGAGAAAACGGAGCGATCAAAAGATTCGCTTCAAACGATCCAAATAAGGGAGGAGGCCCTAGTTGGCTGGGGGTAGCGTACGCATATATATAACATACAGTAGAGGGGGGGGCGTTGGTGGTGATCAAAACTCCGGACGCGAGAGCTTAAACCGGCGAAAGCGCGATTGTAATTGAACGTGATGCTGCTCCCCCTCCTCGTTCTTTCCCTTTTTTTCCAATCTCTCGCGGAATGCTCGGAGGTAAGGAGTAGAGGGGATGGGGGGATAGCGGATAATTACGATTGTCCGTCTGCGCATCCCTTACTTTGTTCCCTGCTCCCCGGCAATCGGCGCAAATGGACGCGAAGGCCCTCGAAAAACACTTTCGCGAAACGAGGGTACTGTATGGTCCCTTTTCCTCGGTACTTTGTCGCTCGGAGTCACAAAGGCGGGGGGCCGTATGGGAGAGGACTCGTCCGAATTTCACGGAGAAATAAAGCCCTTCGGTGGTAACGCGACGAAACCTCGCTCGCAGAAAATAAACTCCGAGAGGGCGACTATGTACGACCATAGATAAAAAAAGGTACGCGTGTGCGTGTAAAACAGCAGGGTCGGAGAGGGGGGGGGGGCTTGGACAAGTTCAATTTTTCGGTGGGCTGCACCTGCGGCTTTTCCTCTCCCTGGGCCTATTAAGCCGGCGAGGCCTCGAAATGAGAAGAGGTAGAGGAGAGAATAACGCGTGCGCGCCTACATGCATGTATATAATGTACACACGACTCGAGAGAAGGACGGCACCGAGAGACAAGAATGCAGCAGGAGTGTATGGCTGGATCGATAAGCTTCTCTTCCGACGCGGCTTTTGCTCCGCTGCGTCTTTCCCCTCGGCGTTCGTCTCGTTTGCCGTCTGCGTCGAGTGGCACTTTGATATTCAAGTCCTTGTTCAGGGGGTGGGGGAGGGACCCCTTGCTTTTCGTCCTCCCGGGGAACCTGAGGACGAAATGAGATTTTCGGGGCCGAAGAATCTAATCGCGTCGGGGCTCATCGACCGAGGACGTGTTTTACGCTGAATTACAATCTACGAGAGGGGACCAGGGGACGTTTCGCAAATTTCCGAGTCTCGCCGTATATATGCCTCCCTATCGTCGCTTACGGTGTTTTCCTCGGCGCTGCTGTAGTTTAAAAGTGCACTTTTGGTGTTAATGAAATTGCGAAACAAACGCGTCGCGGAGCTGGAAAATTTTATACGTTTGTTGGAAACCTTCGAGATTACAATTAAATTGTTGAGCTTTGCCGATTGCGCGTCGTTGCTTTGCCTTTCCTTTTTTTTCATAAAGTTTCTTATTTCCGAGGTGTTGGTCTACAAAAGCTGAAGCAACGCTCGATCTCTTAATTGAAACTACCTCTTGCATTCATAAGCATCCACCTTTTGCCAGCGCCTCTTATTTCCTATTATTGCGACTGTATGCATCTGGAAACGAGATTACACTGTTAGATCCAAGTGTATGTGAAGGTAACATATTCATAGAGCGTAGTAGAATTTGTTATTTCTTGTAAAGTATACCTCGGTGGTAACAAAAAAAAAAGCTGGATAAACCACCAAGCACATCATTTATTAATTATTTCAAGCTGATTTAACGCGTTTGCAAGCGTCTTTAACTGAAGAGAGGATGTTCCGTGTCCTGAGCCTTGTGTGATTTGGTTGTTTATAAAATACTTTCCAACATCACAAGGTGTACTTGTACAAGGAAAGCATAAAAATAATTGCATTTTCCATTCCCAGTCCAATTAGGCCCCATCAACTTCGAGAAACCCAAAAGCTCGCCCACCCCAATCTCCAAAAATTTCCAATTAGCCGTGTCCCAAAATCCTTAAAAAGCAACACTCTACGCACCCTTTGGCAAATTAATTCCGTAAACTTTCCTCCCGGGCGTTAATGGGTTAATCCATTTCTCGGCATACACATCGCAAACGATGAAAAAAAAAAAAAAAAAAAAAAAAAACAAGAAAAAAGAAAGAAAAGTCCCGAGGCAAAAAAAGCCCCATCAGCGACAGTAGTCTTTGTGCGCATAATATCAGCGCTCGATTAATATGGAATCCAAATCGCTTTTTCATTCCCATACCTCCTGCCCCTCTCCCTCGGAGCAGCAAACGAGAGGAGGGCGATCGGTGTCGCATAATAACCTCAGCCGTCTCCCTTACCGTCGATTTCACTAATCATTCGCTCGCACGTTGCCACCCCCCCCCTCCAGATATCCCCTTCTCGCCAGCCGGCAAGGTTCGACAATTTTTTGTCCAGTGCCCGTGAATTCGCGTCATTAGACTCCGTGCATACATACATGGTTGCACGCGCACACACGTATACGCATACGTGCTCACTCACGCGCTCTCGTACCACCGCTGGTGCTCCTAAGCGCCTCTCATTTGCATTTTTTGCGCTTAATACTCGTGTTTGTTTCCACGCGCGGCGCACAGCGGGAAAAGAGCAGAGAACGATTTGCCACCCCCAACCCTCTCCAACGACAGAGACGCTCGCACGCACAAAACATCGTGTCTGGCGTAGAAAAAGATACCTACACCTATACACCCGTGGGATGGGAGAAACAAAGATAAGGCCGACGAGGAAAAATGCAGAGAGAGAGAGAGAGAGAGAGATGGAGAAAAAAGAAAACGGGGGGAAGAGATCCCCCCTTGAGAGTGTGGGGGGGAGGGTAAAGAGAAAGAGGAGAGCGAGGGTTCGTGGGGGCCCTCCTCCCTCCTCCGTCGAAAAGTGCGGAAACAAAAAACAGAAAAAATGGAGGAAAAAAAAAAGAAACATCCTTTCGTCCCTGTCGCTTGGAATCCCACGCGCGTCGGTTCCCCGTGCACCCCCTTCTTTACCATAAATGGAGCTGTGGCTATCTCTCCTGGGGCGGGTGCATTTTTCACGGCTCGGGCCAAAATGGCCGCCACTCCCACCCTAAAAACACTCGCGCGCACAAGGGAGACCCCGTACACCAGGAAAGAGACAGAGGGGGTGGTTAGGCGGGTGGAGAGGGGTGGGGTGGGACGCCGCCAGCAGAGAGAAACGACGCCGGCGCGGCTGAATTTTCTCCCCGTCCTGCTCTCTTTGTACCCCCCATTCGTTCGTTCGTCCGTTCGTTAGCGGTACAGAGAAAGAGGGACCAACCCCCCCCCTTCCTCCCTCTAACCCTTTCTCCCGAGTCTACACACACTACTTTGGCCCCTTTTTCACGTATATTGTATACCCACGCAAACACGCGCGAGAGAACCCCCCTCCCACTTGGAGCAGATGTATTTGTACACGGAGGAGAGAGAGAGCGAGTACCCTCCCTTCCGACTCTTTTTTTTTTTTTTTTTTTTTTTTTGTTTCCCTCTTTCATCCGGCTTCTCCGGAGCTTTCCTTTCCCTCCTGTACAGCACACACGAGAGAGACGCGAGAACGAGCATGACCGTCGAGTCCCGCGAGGCGAATGAAATTTATAACTAATTATCCACGGAAAAAGTTTAGACGAGACCAGAGCCCACCCGAGTTGTCCAACTAAAACAGCCGCATCGCATTTTCGTCCCAAGCACATATGTATATAGTACATGGGTGCGCGACTAGGAGCTTGCAGGAGAACTTGAGATAACCATGGCGATTGCGAGGGGCCGCTCTTTGCTTCCCTCTCTCGGCTGCCCTGGAAATCTGCGATTGCCAGCGGACGGAGAGAGAGAGAGGCAGCTCATTAACCCTCGTCTGCGGATTTCCGAAATTTATTGGCCTGGAAGCCGGGAGGGCGAAAAGAGCTCTGGAAATGCCGCTCGGGCTGCTGCGCGTGTAATTTTGCCTCTCTCTCTCTCTGTGTGTGGATGTAGGCGCGCGGAGTACAAGAGGAGGTTGCCGTACGCGGAGAAAACGCCCATAATTAACGCAACGGTTAGATGGTGCACGAAAGCGCGGATAGAGAGAAATCCGCCGCCGCACGGAGCTTTCCCTCTCGCCCCGTTGATGTATATACCTACTCGGTTCTTTTCCCTCCCTCCCCCCTGCACCTCTTTGCCGATATGCACGGGAATGAAACACCAAGGGAGGGATTTTTAGTCATTTGGACTATAATGTGCCGTGGGGTCGAAATTTCTATGACTCGGGAATTCAACAAGTCGAGATCATGAAATCTTTGTACCATCCATATCGTCCAACTTGCCCGTACCGTATCGTTTCGACGATAATGGATTTACGGGGAAATTTGTGAAAAAAAAAAAAAAAAAAAGGAATCTCTTGCACGTACTTTTTCGGCACAATCCGAATGTTTGCACTCTACGCAGGTCTCTTTGTACCCTTGCTGCTCGCAGTCGGCTGATCCTTGGCGCCCTCTGTTCCTCGTTTTTTTTTTTTTTTTTTTTTTTTTTCTGTGGCTCGGTCAACTAGTCTGAAACACACAAACGCAACATATGACGTGACGATTAGATGAAAAAAGAAAATACACATATTTTGATATCAGGAATGAAAAGGAGTTGACTAGTGTAAGGATATAGCAGAGCCCGTAGCTATCGCCAAAAAGTCGAAAGGGCCAATGGACAAATCACGCGGTTATGCTTCCATACGTGTATCCTGGCTGTTAATTTCCACTCCAATCCCCCTCCCCTCCTCCCGGGGCACTCTGGCCAATGTTCTGGACTAGTTAATACAAACTATAATATCCGAGTCGTATATATGCGCACATGTACACCAATAAATGAGTGCGTGTGTGTGTGTATACACCAGGGGTGGATGGAGCTAACGCATAATATGCTGGGCTCAAAGAAAACGGGGGCTCATTGTCAACGGGAGAGAGTAGAGACTGCATCAACAGCAGCTCGGACGTGCACGTGAATTTTACCTTCCAAGCCTCGGGCGAGTTTGTCATGTGCGGGCCATTGTTCGCGGGGGAGGCTTGCCGGCTGCAACGTCATTTTACCCCACCTCCTCGGCTGTCTCTGTCTGGCTGCTGCACTCGGCGTTATATTTTCCTCCTCCCAACTCACTCTCTCTCTCTCTCTCTCTGCCGAATCGCGGCTCATGTCCTTCGATATGAGCTACTGTGCGCCCGTGTATGTGGTAGCGTGCGCGTGTGGCTCTTGTCTGATGTATACCCGACAATGCACGTCGCGGGGGCTGCATTTATGTTGCACGCGACGAAGGGAGGAGGACCAAAACCGGAGGGTCGCGCGAGCTCGCGGGGCTTTTAATAAAATTTCAGCTGCGCCGCTCGTGCGTTTATACATGTATATACAATACGCTCGCGCTGCACTTTGAAATATTGAGATTATGGTGCCTTCGTTTTTTTTTTTTTTTTTTCTTTCTTTTTTTTTAATGCTAAATGAAAAAAAAAACTCCCAAGAGTTTTTGGATAAAGTTGAGGACTGGGGAAAAAAAAACATTTCCCAACCAATCGATTATCAGGTAACGCATAATCAGCTCGTTATCGCATACTACGCGTTGCATCCTTTTCAAGGATCGAGCGCATTTTTTTCCGTCAAACTCTCCTCCCCACCGATATGATTGTAGGCCTCCGTTTTCCATCTCCCTTTGGCCCGCAACGCACGAGCCAACGAGTTCTTTTCTCCCTTGCATATCACCCCTATACCCGCCCATACTAGAGCAAACGATAGCCGTCGACGTCAGGGCTACTCTACCTGTGTGTATATGTGTATAGTTCCTTTTTTTTTTGCACCAAATTACGTATCCCCTCTCCTTCCTGCCCCGCGCATCTATCTCTCTTTTCGGGCAGCGGTGCCCTCTATACCGCTAATTTTTATTTTCCCGCAAGCGCCGTTTTAAAAATTACCCTCTACGTCATTAGTCTCTGTCTCTCCGAAGCCGAGCTTTTTTCCCCCACCCTCCCTCTGCCCCACGAGAGAGAGAGAGAGAGAGAGAGAAAAATTTCGTCCCTTTTTCTTGCCCCACCACCACTACAATTGCCACCACGTACATGTATGTAGTCACGATAAAAACAGCCCTGAAGAAGCAGCAGCGATGGAATATGCAAGGCGACAAGAGAAAGACAGTTTCGTCCTTTTTCTTTCTTTTCCTCCTCCCGCTGCTGCTTCTCCGCACTTTTTTCCGAAAGGAAGTGATGTATTGCGGCAGCCGGGTGTTTGGTTTAGTTTTCCCCGTCAAATTTCCCCCAACGTCGCACACCCACGCGCAACCAAAGTTTCGCGGAAAGGCTGTTTGAAATTCATCGCGGCCCTTTTCTCTCTTTGGCCGTGCGTCGCCGAGTTCCAGCGTCGGCGCGTGTACACAAGCGTGCACAGGGAGAAACCTCTCCTTGGCGATGATTAATTATTGCGCTTCGCTCCCGGCCCGAGTTTTTGCCCCGGCCACTGTCCCTCCGACCAACCACTGCCCCCACGAATTTCCGCTGTTGGTCTTTCCCTGCAGGTGCATGTGTGTATATATATGTACGCGCGCCCGCATTTCAATATTTAGCCATTTTATTAGTCCCGCTCGGCCGGTGCACTCGGTGAACGGGAGCCGACCCGGCCGTTGTTTTAATGAACTTTTGGCACGGATAATTTGGATTTCGTAACTACTCGCTACTCCGCGGAGAGTTTCGCCCGATTTTTTCTTCCCTCCCACCCTTTTTTTGCCCCGGGACTCGAAAGTTTAATTTCGAGCTTCGGCTTGATGAAGAGATCGCTAAGTTAATTAAAGAACATTTTTCGGGAGAGCTCTCGCTCGCTGCGCCCCGGATGTACATAAAAACGCCCGTGTGTTATGTTTCGTGTTAAAATTAGGCAGTGCACCTATACGCTCGTGCCCGTTTTTCACTGCGTATTTGTTCGATAGGGCGATGTCAAAGTACTTTTTCGAATTGAAAATCACTGGTTAACGCGATGTAAAAAATATAGTACAATAGCCTCTCGAGTGCAAGCGCGCAATTTCATGCACATGTGTAGATGAAAAAAAAACAGTTCTCTCTTTTGGCACACAGCGCGGAGCTGAGGCTGCAGGAAAAAAAGGAGGCCATCATCATCAATTTTATACCCGGAAAAATTACAAGCCCCCCCCCTCCCAGCTCCTAGCGCACTCGGCGAGTGGATAATTTGTGTGTAGGCCGACAAAGGGAGCGGGAGGGGCGATATAATTAAAACGGCCTCGTGGAGAGCCCGCGAAGCGTGACGCCCGGATAACCCGGACTGGAAATTATTCTATGAATGCTGATCGTCGCCGCGAACCTGTAAACACGCGCACAATGCCTGTACGTTGCACGAGGTCGGTCTGAAAGTGACAATTTTAAGAGCCTCCCCCCCCGGAAATTCTCTTTCTCCGCTGCATCGGCTCGGCAAACGCGAAACTTCCATTAGTCCGAGTAAGAGCCTCGACGCACTCCTCCCAACCCCCCTGTGTCCATTTGTCTGTCTCTTTCTCTGGATTTTATCGGCTCTAGCGCTGGAACGGTGCATCCAATTGCCGTCTTCGATTTACCCACGTCGACTACGCGTAATTCCCTGCAGAATATCGTGAAAAAAAAAAAAAAAAAAAAAAAAAAAAATAGTATAGCTGGAATCCTCGTGTGTCTGTGTGCTAATGTCGCTTGTAACCATGTGGCAGTCTGTTACTGTTCGGATTTTACTTGCTTCAGTCCTTTTTTTTTCTCTTGTCACTCCTCTCGGTGGTGCCACCGATCTCCCGGACTCCGTGTTTTTACGTATGCAAATCTAGCGCATCCGCAGCGCGAGCGAGGGCATTTCGCATTCGAAAGAGAAAATCTCTCGATCCGTTCGGTGTGAAAATGAGGGAGGGGGTGAAAAAACCCGGGCTACTTCCAAGGTATTTAATAGCTTTTTCCAATGGCGATGCGATACATTTATCAAATTTATTGATTTCAGGTGCTGAAACGAGACACGACTCGGTTTTTCTACTTTTGTTCGATATTACGTCATCGTCCACGTCAAGCAGCGCTCAATATCAGCAGTAATTGACAATACGGGATGTTTCCAATGCCATAACCGTCGTCTGTGAGAATATACGCAACGGCAGTGATGGTCCCACGATATGGTGCCAGTGGCCAAAGTAAGTCACTCGTAGGCTACAAAAAATACAATTTTTGGGAGTTTTATTTTCCCCGTGTGCATAAGAGCCGATGCAGCGGTTTGTAGAGTACAAACGAAAACACGAAGGACGGACTCGGTGAGGGGGAAAATTGAATCCTTTCAACCTTTCGATTCGCGGGAAACCGAGTCCCGCGCGTCTCTTTGTCCTCCGTTCCGCTCTTATATACTTTTTCGCTCATCGGTGACGAATTTTCCACGCGAGCTTGGATAAACACACGGAGCTCTGATTTCGAGAGCATATATTATTCTTCGGCTCTGAGTGTGTACTTGCAAACGGCACGATTGGATCTTGAAATAAAAGAAAAAAATCATCAAAATAAATGAGCAACAAAAAAAAGAAAGAAAAGATCGTCTTTGAACAAGGAAGAAATATCTGCCGGTGCTTCCCTCGCGGTGGTCTCCGGAAGCTCGTATACATGTAGGTACATGTATATAAAAGCCGGACAACGAGCAAAGGAAGATTGGCAGGTAGGTATATGGTTTTCCCTCGTAAAGGGTGATACAAGTAAACCGACTCGCCACCCCGTCCACCGCCCCTCACTTCGTTCTTGCCAATCGACGGCGCCGGCGCGTTTTTTCCCTACCTCCCACTCGTAAGCGGGTCTTTTTTTTCCCCCCTCGGAGCGCTCCTTCCGCAGAGGCCGATAAAGCCAGTGCTGGTTGGCTCGCCCGGCGGGGGGGTAGGGTACGGCCGAGGGGGCGATCTGCGCAGTAGAGGCGACTTTTGTGCCCTTGCGTGCGACGACTGCTCCCCCCGTATTATGTACGCGTCGTAGGTGCGTGCATCGCATTATAGTGTACACATGTACACGTATATATGTACACGGTGAAGGAGATTTCGAGGAAGCTGCCGGGGTTGCGATGGAGGCACGGGGTAAGGGAACTCAATTTCGGAATAACAGCCCCTTCCTTCCTACTACCACGCTCTTCCCCCTTTTCGGTCTGGACTTTCAAGGCTTTCCAGCATCGATTTTTACAAGGTTTCGGGGAAAGGGCTCTGACTCTATCTTGACAGAGATGGATATTCAGCCCTTCTTTGAGAGTTCTCGACGTTATCTCTGTCTTACTTTCAGCTGCACAAGGAAAGATGGTTTATTTATTCACAAATTCAGTAAAAAAAAAAATGATTGATAAACACCATATCTCGAGTCTCAACCACATGTCCTTTCATCCTGACGTGTGTCTTACCAAAATTTGAATTTTTTTTTTTTTTTTCCATCCAGAAATTTTATTAACCTTCTTGGGGTTACATATTTTGTGATTTTTATACACATTAGGCAAAGTCTTCCACTAAATTTAAGTAAATCGCTTCAGCAAGATGTCTCCAATAATCATGTAGCAGATTTATTTCAAAATGTAATTTTTTTTTTTCTTCTGTACAAAAGCTTCTTTTGTGAAACTCTAATTTCAATACGAATGAGGGAAAAAAAAAATATTCCTAAAATAGTATATACTTTTACAAAGGGTCTCCTCGCGCAAGTTTAAAGCTATTGACGAGCGATCGGTTGTTTCTTGGCGCGAGACTTGACCTTCGGCATAGCAGCGAGAAATCAATCACAGCGATGTATAAACGCGGTCAGGGGCACGCTGCCACAGTAGAGCGGCATCGGCCGGCCTCTCGCACCTCTACTCGTCCCCCTACCCCCATACGTGTGCACCCGCCCCACCCTCCGTCCGTCCGATATTCCAGGACGCGTATGTGCCGATACGATACATATTACTCGGAGACGGTACTCCCTCTCTCTCTCTCTATCCACTGCTCATCTATCTATACGCGCTCTTTTTCTCTCTGTTTCGTTCGACCGATCGAGAGGATAGAAATCAACGAAAAAAGTCGCGACAGGTATACCTACGGTGCACGGGGTTGGAGGAAAAAAAAAAAAAAAAAAAAAAAAGAAAACAAACCATCCAACAGAGAGGACCCCCCCAGTGCAATCTTTCACCGGGACGTGCGCGTTTCGTGAAATATCGCCTTCGAGCTCGCAACAACGACGACGACGACGTGGAGCGCTCCACCCTCATACACACGCTCAGAAGTTAACCCTTCGTGTCGATTTTTCATCGAATCAATTTCAAAGAGCGTATAGGTACATACGCGGACTCGATTTAACGAGCACCCGTATGTATACGTGCTTCCTCCTCTATCTCATTTTTTTTTTTTTTTTTTTTTTTTCTAGTTCTGGAAAAACGGTTCGTCCCGGGTGTCGGAGCACGAGAAATATTTGGAGCGTCGAAGAGTGACGGACAACCACTCCAAAAGAGGATCACAACAATATCTGTATACACTTTGGTGATCCCCGGTGAGTCCCGAGAAGAAGAACAACCGTGATAGAGGACGCACATGGGGGGCTTATTGAGCCAAGTTTAATAATTTACCCCCAAAGTAGGGGTTAGCAACGAAAACCGAATCTCGAAGGAGAATAGGTCGGCGATTTCTTCTCGAGCGTAGGGAAGGGGGTGGCGAAGGTTAATTTTCCATTTGGAGGCGAAAATTTCGCAAAGGGGCCGCACACGAGAAAGCATCTAGCAAAGAGAGAGAGAGAGAGCCAGGGATGTATTAGCCTCCCCCCCCGCCCCGGTGCGTCTCCATTCTCTTTTTCAACCCCATCCGCCGCCGCGTGCTTTCGCGGGAATCTTCGCGATAAATTATGCCGCGCGCGCGCGCTCGAGCGTCCAGAGGGGAGGTGGAGGAAAATAAATGACCCACCCTCTCCCGAGTTGCCGGCGTTGCCACCTCCTCCCGGGCGCTTTCCTCTTTTTCGCTCTCTCTGCAGGCCTGCAGCTGGGCGCTCTGTCTGCGGGCGTACGCATATATACAAAGCGAGGAAAGCCGGCTTTAAAATTATAATGGCACGCGCAATTTTGATAACCGTTGCCCCGAGGTACTCCCTCCCTTGCGCTCTCCGTTCTCTCTTTTTTGCTCTCCCTTGCGCTTATATATTCCTCCGTTCCCCTCGCGTTGTACGCACAGAGACGCGCGGCGGAGAGAAAGGGCAAGAGTTTGATATTTCACTCCCGACTCGCTCGTGCAGTCGTAGACTCGTCGGCGTGCAACCCCCCTTCCGGCTGCCGTGGGATCATTATAAACCCCCCGCCCCCCCTCTCTCCCGTTTATCTATCTCTATCTGCGTCGCGTTCCCCACCCCCCCTGGAAGTGTGTCCTCCTCTAATCGCGCGCCGAGATCGATCCGAAAATGAGCTCGTCTTTTTGCCG
This sequence comes from Copidosoma floridanum, assembly GCF_036245765.1. Lineage (NCBI taxonomy): Eukaryota > Metazoa > Arthropoda > Insecta > Hymenoptera > Encyrtidae > Copidosoma > Copidosoma floridanum. Next base: position 31,590,383 of record NW_028321890.1, read on the forward strand.
GCCTCGCTTTACTCACCCTCTCTCCCACCCGACGATTTCTTCCTTTTTTACACATTTTCGTTCGTCCCGCGCTACTTGTTTTTCTTCCCTTCCTTTTTTCTCCCGTCGCTTTTTAGTGCGCCACCGGTGCACGCGCGATCTCCCGTTCCCTCGTTTCTATTTTTTGGTTTTTTTTTGCACCCCCGGACGAGATATTTCCTTCTTGCGCTTTTTGGATCCACCGCTGCAGCCCTCCCGTACCTGCGGGAGTTTCTTTTTCTACTGCATAATGATTCCGCGGAAGGGAGAGGGAAAAAAAGGGCTGCTCGGGGGGTTTTCTTTCCCCGAATATTCGTTAAAACGCCGAACGCCGAGGATCCTCCCGTTACGCGGGCTGCATCGAAATCCCGGCAATGAGCTACGCCCGTCCGTGTGAGCACGATGATGCACCCTCCGATGAACGCCCATAGAGATCCTTGACTGGATTCGTCGTAGGATATTTGTCTGGTCAACTGCTGCGTGGGGTAAGTGTATTACCTCCGTGTCTATTCGGTGAGGGCTGCGGAACGTGTATTATGTACATCGCTTGTTTTTCGTTGCTCGGAAAAAACTGTTGTTTGGGAGGAGCAGAACGAAACAAGGAACTGTTATTTATTGGTGCATATAATCAGCCTGTCGATGTACGAATCACTACTGAACCAAGAGTTGGACTCAAATATTAAAACGAAAACAGAAAACTCTCCCTATTTGGAGGAAACGAGGAGTTTGTCTATATCGCTATAGTTGACGTAACAACGACACGTACGTTTTTGCAAAGCTCCACGGTTGAAAAAATGTTGAGCTTTCGAGACTCAAACGCCAAAGAGACCGAGAACAGCCTGCTTCAGGTATACAGCGAAATTGGGTAGAGCCAGCCCGAATAAGTACTTTGGTTGATTGTCGAGCAAGTTTATAATGAAGCTGCCACGCGAGCACGCGATGCATATATTTTACGCTCGACGACGAGGAATAGTTTGGTCGAGCCCTCGAGGCCGTACCAACTATGGGTGTTGCCACGTTTGAAAACTCATCAAACGCGGACGTCGCGCCCCCCGCAAAGTTTTAAATTGCCATTAGCTTGGTAATGTTTTCAACTGAAAGGGGATTTTTCGAAAAAGAAAAAAAAAAAAAAATCCTCTTTCAGTTTTGAGGTGCATTACAGCGTGCGCAATCGTTTTAGCTGCTGCAGGTGCCCATACACTGGTCTACATACATATACATGTACGTATATTTGATGGTTTTGTATTTGGTCTGGCAAATGTGCTCGGTGGGATGTATGACGTCGTTTGGACGCTGTTGCGCGCGTGGCATCTAGTTTAATTTAATTTTGGAAAATATGCTCGCATCCGCACTTTCCATTGTTGTAATATCTACCGATTGTACGATGAGAAGATAGTTTTTCCTTGTTGGATTAAAATTTTCAATTTTATTTTTTATTTTTAACGAAACTTACCAACAACCACAGGTGCAAACGGTTTCAGGAAATCACGGTCTTGCTACGCAAAAAAAAAAAGGATATACATGTGCAAATGAATCGATAATAATAATAAATAATGCTCGAGCGAGGAATCACTCAAACTGCAGACAGACTTCAAGTTCGGGCGAAGCCGTATACACCCATGACGAGGCCGAAAGGAAATATATACGCGAGTTTATTCGAAAAATACGCAGCCGAGGTAATGTTTGCATAAAAGAAGTCCGAAGGGAAACGAAAACAAAGGAAACGCACTTGTGCATACATGCGCTTTTTAATTACTTCCCGTCGTTCGGCTCTCTCTGCGCGCCCTCCTCTTCCTCTATACACCGTACAAAAGAAAAGGGGGAAAAAAGGAGGGATGAAAATAAAAAAATAGCACGTGTGCACGAGGGAGGAAAAAGCACCCCCCCTAACGAATATTTATGAAAAACAGGGTGAAAAACAAAAAGAAGGGAAAGGAGCCAGTGGTACCTACCGCACGCATGCGTGGGTCATCCATGCTCGCGAATATTTTTCCATAGAGTATTAAATATAGAAAAAAATCGGGCATTATCGGTCGATCTTACATTTCGGGGTGTATCATCCCAAGCGGCGTCTGTACGGCTCGAGCATACACGCGAGAGACGGAGGCGTTGGAACGGTCGGCTGGCTACCAAGGACCCACCTATCGAGCTTCTCCGGAGCAGCCTCTCTCATCTTTCCACCCCGGCCTTCCCCCGTTCGCTCGTTCGTACAATCGCACGGCGACCTTCGCATGCGCGGCACCGAGTCACACATATATGCACACGCGCGCTCTTGCGTGTGTAGGTGCGTCAATTTTTTACTTTCCCGCGCGTACCTACGTCCTGTACGTGTATGTGGCTATACGAGGGATGATTCCCCCTTTCTCGACGCGCACGTACGCAAAAGCGAGAGAGAGAGAGAGAGAGAGAGAGAAGGGCGGAAAAGTGTAGCGGCCGACTGGTGGGTTGGCGGCTGAATCCTAATTTTACTCGGCATTCGGCGCAGCTGTGCCTCCCCCACGAGCCCCGTATAAACACCCGGTACGCCGGCTCTTCCGAATTTTTGGCTCCCAACTTGGAAATAGACGAGTTAATCTAAGCCGAGCGCAATTTTCTTCCCTCCTCCCCCCGGCTAAAGTTTGTCGCCGTCACTTTACGAGGGGTATATATATATATATATATATATATATATATATATATATATATATATATATACACGTACCTATACCTCGGGGCACACATTATACAGCCAAATAACTCTCCGCGTGGGATGATATTAAACGAAATCCCCGCTTTTTTTGTTGTCGTTGTACACACGAGCAGAACTTTTCCGTAGTCGTCCCTGCCCTGCTGCACAGGACGCACTATTTAATTCCTTGCACTCGTCTCCAGAGAGCGACACGGTGTATAAGTGTATATGCTCGTTGAGTCACGTCCCTGATTTATCGAGCGTCTCCTCCTTTGCACGGACTAGTGTGGTCGCAGGTCTCCAGCATCGATTATCCACCCCGTGCGCTTGTTTTTCCGGAAATTTATGAATCGGTTATCGATCATACCCTCCCACACGCACGGCTGCTCGTGTGTGTTTCGGTATTAATCGAGAGGACGCCGTGACGAGGGAGGAAGGAGGGTCGTTGATCTCTTCCCTTTCCCCCCCCCCTCTTCCTCTTTCTCATCTTTTTTTATTAATTAGTGGCGACGGATCGACGCCAGTGGCACCTCTGTATGTTTTCATATATACATGTTCGCGTGCGTGAAAAGCTAACGACTACTCCTTCGAGTATTTAGATCAATTAGCGGGGCTTCGTTTAATTGACTCTGCACGGAGCTTCCGCAGCTAGTTGATTCCTTAATTGGCACTTATACATGCATAGAATTCGAAAGTGTGTCGCGACGGTTTCAGTTATCTAGTTTCCACGTGCCACTGATTGGCCAGATGATTTTCTAAACATCTCGCGTATGTGGATCGAGTATCATATCGATGGTATAGTAAAACTCCACCAGTACAGCCAAAGAATCATCGGCACTTGGATGTATACAAATGTATAGCCGATCGGCGAGGCGCCGAAATAATTCAGGGCCTTCTCTTTGGGGGATGAATAATTCGGATGGGCCACTGGACAGGTGCACTCGCGATCGACAAAAAAAAAAAATCTCTTTACTCGAGGACGGTGGCTAAGTCGTGGCTTTTGCTTAAATATGCATCGGCGCACTCAGGGCCCCGATGTTTCTTTAAAACCAGGGGAGCTAAGGGGACGCGATCGGTGCCTAATAATTCAAGCTCACCGTGCATAATCCAACGACCAGGCGCGAGAAGCTCGTGGTGTCAAAGTGCCAGGAAAGGGGGAGGGGTGTCGCCGAAGAAGAAGGAGGTCGATCGAAAAAAAGGAAAGTTGGAAAAAAAACAGTCGAGGAGGTCAGGGACGTCGCGGAAGGAGAGATGCAAAGGAGGAGAATAAGAAGGTGGCAGACGGTGAATCGTGAGCGAACGGTGTGTATAGAAGCGAACGGGCAGCTGTGGGAGCGAGCGAGAGAAGAGGAGAGAAAAAAAGAGAGGCGCGAAAGGGAGGGTGGGTTCAGTTTGCCTATAACCCATAAATCGACCCCACTTTTCTATTAAGAGACGCACGATTGACTTGCGTTGTTCGGCTTCCTTCCCTCAATCGCCATGTTCGCTCGCTTTTTTTTTCCTGTTCTTTTTTTTTTTTTTTTTTTTTTTTTCATTTTCCATCCCAACCCCTCCACCGACAACGCCGCTAGACGTACTTTGTTTTTTTTCGCCCTTTCCCCTCACGGTCGTTCGCTCTGGATTTTTCTCCCACCACACCGGCCGTCCCTTTTTTTTCTCTCCCGCTCCCCACCAGGTAGGCTTTCTAACGCCAAAAACGTCCTGCGCGCGAGAGATTTACAGGCCTCCCCTCCGATGGCGAGGGTGGTGGTGGTGACTAGCGCTCTAGCTGGAGGGGGCAAGTGACAGGAAAAAAAACTCGCCGGAAAGCGTGTAGGGACGGCTCGACGATTTCGCGCACCCTAGGTTTTTTTTTTTTTTTTTTCTTTCCAGATTGCAAAATTTTACTTTTCCACCGCTCAAAAGTGCTCTCGATCGCGGTTGATCCCCCAACGAGGATCATCCTTTTTCTCCCGTGGATCGACAAACGTCGAGGAGGAAGCAACTTCCGCGGAACGTATACGTGTCCCCTATAGTTACAAAATTACGCGTGATCAGCGGCGTTTCATTTACAAATGCAAATTTCGATTTTGCAACTGTCGCCTGTATGCATTATACCTCTCGCGACCGGTGCACACATTGTTCATCTCTCACTGGTCCAATGGAATCTTGTTACCTGTATTGCCATGTGATACAGTCTCGATTAAAATGTACTTCTCCGCGGCAGTTTTCACTTCATTGGTGTAATGACCAGGCGCGTGGATGCTAATGAAAATTCGCAACTGTCGAGAACGATAGAGCCGGATAGCTGGGAACTTTACGGACGGAGTAGCTGGGCTTCGGCATCAGCGGGCATCACTTTGGATGGCTGGAATTTGATTTTTGGCTCCTGACACACATGCCCCTCCCGCACCTCCCCCCATGACACTCGTCCAATCTTGTACGTCACTGTAACCCACTCATTAACTGATTATGACACACCTGTACGCGTCAATCATTCGCGCGCGTCTCGCCCGTCGTTTGCGCGAAACAATAATCTTCCCAACAACTGGACATCGCGATGTGCGGGGAAAAAAAAACGAGCCCACACAGCTGGTCCTTCGCGGGAAGCGTCGGCTCCAAGGGAAAAATCAATACGGCGCACTCGCGCGTCTGACTATCGCCCGACTTTACTACTTGCTCGTCACGCTTCTGACAAAACTACTAGAGCTTCGAGCGATAGTATATACGTGCCGTTCCGTGTATTAGCCTCGGTATACACAATAGGTATAAGCGAGGCAGGGGGGAACCTTTTTTTTAGCATTAATTTCCTTGTGCCGAGCGAGCATTGTTGTGTCGGGCCGTCCGACCGGTTTCGGCGGTGACTACTGAAAAGCTTTTAGCCGCGCTCCCTCGGGCCTATTGTTCCATCTGTTTTTCGCGTTCCGTTGAGCCCATTGTTTCCCTTCTATCGTCCACGGGCTCTCCAAGGATCGTTTTAATCGCGGGACTCGAGAAAATGGCACGCCACCAAGGAAAACCGGGAATTGGTTAATGCTGTTGTTGTTGTCGTTGGTACTCCTGTCACCTGCCGTACTGCCATCCCTCCCCCTCCGGGTCAATTATGCGCGCTGGCAGTACGATTCCACCGGCATGAATGAATGAATGATTGATGAGATTCGACGTTTCGATCGCGCAAGAGGGTGCATAGGTGTGCACGTATGCGCGTGGCGTTGCTTCCTCTGTATACACGTTGTTTCGACGCGGCGCGGGCTCGTAGGCGCTCGTTGTCAAAACACCAACTTACTCGATCACTATTAATAAGTGATTAGTTACAGAATGCAAATGAAGGTGGTGCCCGCGAGCGCGAATACGTAATGGGGGACACTCGAGCGAGCCTAATGCGGACGCGGGATGTTTTAGGCAATTTCCGCTTGCTGCGCCCCATGTGTATTCATGAGCGGGATCTTTTGCATCTCGCTCGATTAATTCTGAGGTACGATCGATGCGCGACCCATCCGTTTTCGAATGCCCCCTCGATGACGGTTAATTTATTATTTCTCCAAAATGGAGTCGCTCGAGCAACTCTCCACTACGGGCTTCTTAATCTCCTTTTCCGAGAAAATTTGCATTTAGCCCGTGGTGATTATCAATTTCTCGGGCGCTCCTCTTGTTTCTACGAGGTTAGGAAGCAATTTTCTCCCTCGTGCTTGCGCGCTAATTTCGCACAGTGAATTTTCCCGGGCGCCAAGGAAGCCTCTTCCTCCGGGGCGCGGGATTACTCGAGAAAATTGATTCTTTGCCGGAGCTTGTGCCCGAGGGGAAAAATTAACCACCACCCGTGTGTTGTTCATGTCGTTGGAGATTGTCTATACTTTTTCTGGTGGTACAAGAAACGAAAAGAAAAAAATTCAAATCAGACAAAAGCAAAATAAAACAGCACAATAGAAAACTTATCCAAAGAGTTTATACTCTATTATCTAGTATAAATTTTTATTTTTTCGGCTATTTCGGAATAGTTCGGAGTTGCTTTTACAGGATCTAATCTAATTGGAAAACAGTTTTAGTGTATGTAAAAAAAAAAAAATTATTTTAAAGAACGAAATACTGAGATATGAAAAAAAAAAAATACATAAAAAAACGTACCTATAGGTACTTGACCGTAATTTATTGCAGTGGCTAGTAAAACACGAGCAGCCAAGGTAAGGCAGGACGAAGAAGAACATAAATTAACTCGATACGCGCACGCGACGAAGTAACTTCCGAGTGAAAAGTGTAGTATTCGGAGGGAGGCATTGTTGTTACTGCACCATGTGTGTGCAAAAGTTAAAGGAAAAAGGAAAACCACCCCCACGAAACAATAACGGCAACAGCCGTCGGAGAAGAGCCAAAGGCCAAAACGAAAAATAAAAGCAGCGAGGAGGAGGAGGCGGCGCAAAGTACTCGTAAGCATCGTCGCTAAGGGCCTCGAAGCACAGGTCCGTCCAACGGAGCCGGGGAGAATCCCCGTGTACTACACTCCTGGGACGGCGCAGGAGAGCAAGGACTCGGTCTCCCGAGCGTTGAGAAAACAGAGAGAAAAGCAGCCGGCGACAAGAGACTCTCAGCGACGTTAAAGCGACAACGACGCCCTTCTCCTCCCCCGTTTCAACCGAGCGACAGACGGAGAGACCCCACAAGAGGGGGAGAAAAATAAAAGAAGGCCAGGGGGAGAGGCGCGGGTAGGAGGAAAAGGCGGCAAGGGCGCCCCGCCTCGACTGTCTCTCTTTCTCTCTGCTGCGGGTTTTCGCGGCGGGCGCCATCGCGCGCCTGGGCGTGGCCGCGCAGACGCTCGGAAAGAAAAATCACCGGCGGCCTGCGTGCGTCGGCGAAAAATGACCCGAGCCCCCTGCCCCGTATCACCCCGTGTACGCACGTGCGGCGAAAAAAATCGCGTACACGGGCGGGGTAGGCCAGCGGCCCCGGAAAAATCCATGCCACCCCGAGCGGGGAAGAGCGAGGCGCGCGCAAGCGGCTGTGGTAGTAGTACACGGGGTTTTTCAACCGCGCTCCCCAGGCGCCGGTGTCTCGACCGGCCTTCTCCTCCTTCCGCGGCTGTCTACGTGATGTGCGCGCGTGTGTGAGTACGCTTCCAGGAGAGTCTCCCTCCTGCCCCCGGTTGTTACGGAGCTCGACGACCCGCTCCTCTCGCGAGGGGGTGGCAGCCTCGAAATTATTTCCCAGCTGCCGGGGCCGTGAAAGTACCTCCCGGTGCTTGCCGAAATTTCGGGCTGTGCCTTTAATTTTCGGATGCTATGATAATTCGCTGCTATGTTTCAGAGGGAACTGCTGCCGTGGGGATTTTCCACCCGAAACTTTTCGGCGGGTCTCGCAGTTTCTCCTCTATTTCTGAGTCTCGACTGGTCTGTGATGTATACCCACACCGCGCACAGCACTTTCCACTGTTCCTTGGGAAATAAAGGACTATTTGCATGCACGACCGACCACTGTGCTCTCCTGCTGATGCTATACACATACGGTTACTGCTCTCTAAGATCCTTTTTTGTCGCCTTGCTGATTTTTCATTAGAGCACGTATACAGGGCTCGGGTCGTAGTAGCGAGGGCATAGAAGCACATTTGGCTACGGTTGCGCTTGGTGTTTTTTTCTCCACGGCATTGTTTCCTTCCTGGAAGTCGGTCGTTTGTCTATCTATTTTTTTTTTTTTTTTACCAGCAAAGAGAGTAGGGTTGTGATTTTTGCCAAGGTTATTTTCTGTTGATAAATTTTATGTTACGTCTCTGCGGTTTTTGAAAAAAACGTAAGTTGTTAAAAGGTCCCGACGGTAACTCGACCGCAGCTAGTTTTCACTGGGGTATATAACAACGATGATGATTATAACAGTGCATACTCTCGTGATTGTTGCTGTTATTATTAATTAATTGAAGCTCATTTGCATTAGGCAATATGGCCGATCGAAATATCGTGTTTGACGTGTGTTTTGACTAATTTCCACGATCATCGAGCACGTGTTTGCCGTTCCCCATTATTGTTATCTATTTTTTTTCTGGTTCTGCTGCTCATTGATTGAATTAGATGATTGATTGGTATTTACAGAACATATAAATCACATGGCTAAAGCTCAAATGCGGGCTGATGGCAACTCTGTGGTTCGTGTTTACGTGCATAGATGCTGGTGGCTGACCAAACTCGATTTACTCCACTTGACAGATTTTTCTCCCCCTTCTCGTACTACTTTATTAGTGGTAAAAGTTTTAAAAGTTCAAAACGTCGATTTTCCTGTTGTTTCCAAAAAAGAAAACGAAAATTTACACCGAGTCCCCCAAAAATTGAATGCACGAACTCGCGAATCGAAAATCCAACGAGATCGTCAATCGAAGCCACCCTGATTGACAAACGGCCGGTCCTTACGAGCGCACCGACACCGCTATTTCAAGTTCAAGAGCCGTTTTTTGATTTTCGCCCCCCCCCCATCCCCCCGGTTTCCCTCGCTGCACTATATTTTAGCGTGGAAAAATCGTCGACGGTAGAAGCGCTCGAGCTTGACGTCCCCGAGGAAGCTGCCGCCTCTACTGTTGCCACTCGGCCGCAGCCAGTACATTCGAAATCTCGATTTTCGCGCGCCACCGCGATGCCAGCGCGCTCGGGGGTGTCGTTTATCAATTATCGATGGGATATTCTGTCAGGGAGGCTCTGGCAGTGCCGCACACACGGGCATAGCTGTACCTCCTACACTCTTGGCGAAAGAGGTGAAAAAGCACCGGCACCGAAACGCGCGTATTCCCGTGGCACACTTGGACAGAGCCGTGTGCGTGCACACGCGCTTCTACTCCGCAGCGCCTGCCCTGTCGAATATCGCGTTCCTGTATTCTTGTTATCGTTTTCGGTTATCGATGACCAGCAGCCCCGCGTTGCACCCACGGGCCGCTCGAAAATTTCACTTCTGTAAAATATGAGCCCTCGCGAAGCGGCCTCTGTTTCGTCGATGATTCCCCGGCTAAGGTATTCGCGCACCTGCCACCGTCACGCCCCAACAACCATTGCGATCAGAGATGCATGAGAGTGGGCTCGTTCCATTGTTTAGAAAAACCTTGCTTATTTTTTCCTTTGTTCGCGTGGCACGCGTTAATTAAATGTTTGATGTTGTAATGGAGATTTTCAGGAGCAATTGCTATTTTGATCGATGTGTCGAGTGTGACTCGACAAAGTGAGCTTGACCGTGTAGGTACGATCGAGTTAGCGCTGATGGGTAGTGAAATCGTACGCATCGATTTAATTTACCATCCGAAAAAATGTTTGAATAAACTTTGCACGTGTAATTGTCGGAGATACTGGGCTTGCCACATCACTGTTACGTTTGGTTGAATGTACCAATACGCAAATAGGATGGATTGAAAATATTTATGTACGATTATAAATAGCCCCTTGGCATGTGTCTGCAGTGAATAAATATTTTACTATAATAATTTAGAAATAAGCTAAATATCGCTTGAATAATTTATTTTTTTAATTCTGCTAAAACTTTTTAACTACGATTAAAACTGACGACCCCACGTAAATTTCCATAAAACCGAGCAAAGTTTTTTCGTGCAGCGCCGAGGAATACGGAATTAGCGGGGGGGGGGGTCCTGATTTATTAGATAATTTCCAGGCAAGCCTGCCTCGGCTCTTGTACGGTGGTTGGTGAGCGCAACAAAAAACTCCGCCCTTCGAGGTAAAAACTTTAACACAAGACTCGTCGACGCTGTAGAATTAGCCCCCGAAGCCTTGACAAAAGTGACGCGACTTGACTCGCCCGCTTTACCTTACCCTTCCCTTCCCCCTCCCCCCGCCCTTCTGGGCTAAAAGAGTAACTTTATCCACGTAGGTACCGCTACTGTGTAAAAAGCAGAACAGCGCAAAACGGGGCAATTCCGCGAGACGGGCAGTTTTTTAAAATTAACGCTGTTAAACCTAATCTCGTGCGGTACGAGGGAGGATGCGTAAAAATGTTCGTCGCTATACACACCCTGCTACTACTGCTGCTGTTGTTTTTTTTTTTTTTTATTTTATTCTTTCGTACACTTAACTTGCCAAGCTAGCGGACCAATGGGTTCGCGGGAGGTGTTCCACGGGATGTTCTTAATGTTCATGGCAGTTGAGCCCGACATATTCTCCCTGTCTACTTGGTCCTTCCTACCAGTCACCCTGTTCTAATGCGTGGATATGAGACGGTATAGCGGGACAGTGAATATGCACGCGAGGGTGAATATTATCGGGTGGGGGTGCAAAAATGTTCCAATTTTCAGGTCTGACTGCTTATACGCACGGCAGTGGCGTTGCTGGGGAATTTGATGTTTCGGCTATCATTAGCGGGATATTGCAAATGTCACGCGAGGGCACGCCATGCTGCGTATTATGCTGGGGTCAAGCAGTACTATACGAGTGGAATGGAGGATTTTTGCTGAAAAATATAATCATCGTTGCTTTAATGATGGCTGGTAAGTGTGGCTGACTATAGACTGACTTTTCTACTTGGCTCCGAATCAACTAACTTTTTAAAAAGGGTATATTGAGAGAACGATATTGACTGCGTAAAAAAAGGATTTTAGCTTAGGAATAAAATAATCGTTATTGTTGTAGTGACTCACAAGTTCGTCTGACTAAAGACTGACTCTACTACTTGTAAGTGGGATATGTTACAAGATGGAGCTTACTTACGATGTGTGATGATAACAAAATTATGGCTAAAAAATATGTTTTCTGTAATAATAACTTGTAAGTTTGGCTGATTGGTAACTGACTTTTTCACTTACAAACATAACATTTAAATGACTACCACTTGTCAAATTTACTGCATATGAAATAGAATTTGCAAAAAATTAATTAATTTTTGCTAAAATGATTGTTTAAACGTTCGGCTGACTAAGCGCTGACTCTTCTACTCGTAAGTGTTGACAATAAATAAATTATTTTAAAAAAAAACATACCTTCTGGAATAATGTCTGCAAGTTTGGCTGATGAAAGAGTGACTTTTTCACTTAAAAATAAAGTATTTAAACTGCTATCAGTTGTTAAGCTTACTGCATTCAGAATAAAAGATTTTCGGTAAAAATATAATGATTGTTTTTTAAATGATTTTTTGAACGTTTGGCTGACCAAACGCTGATTCTACTACTTGTAAGTGTAATGTGTAACAAGACAGAGCTTACTTACTACGTATTACAATTAAAAAAAAAAAATTGTAAAAATATTGTAAAAAAAACATATCTTTTGGAATAATGTGTGTAAGTTTGGCTGATTGGTTACTGACTTTTTTACTTACAAACGTAACATTCAAACGACTACGCACTTGTCAAATTTACTGCATATGGATTAAAATTTGCGAAAAATTAAATAATTTTTGCTGAAATGATTATTTGAACGTTTGGCTGACCAAACCCTGACTCTTCTACTTGTAAGTGGGATGTGTTACAAGACAAAACTTACTAAGTACGTATGACAATAAAAAAAAACTATTTAAAAAAAACATATCTTCTGGAATGATATCTGCAAGTTTGTCTGATCAAAGGCTGATTTTTTCACTAAAAAATAAATTATTTCAAATTACTACCAATTGTTAAGTTTACTACATTCAGAATAATAAAAATGTAATAATTGTTGATTAAATGATAGTTTGAACGCTTGGCTGACCGAACGCTGATTCTACTACTTGTAACTGGTATATGTTACAAGATAGAGCTTACTTACAACGTTTAACAATAAAAAAATTATATTAAAGAAAACGTTTTCTGGTATAAAGTTGGCAAGTTTGGCTGATCAAAGACTAGCTTTTTCACTTATATTATTTAAAATGACTAATTGTTAAGTTCAAGCCGAATTTAGTATAAAAGATATTCTCCAAAAAAAAAAAATATAAAAATTGTTATTTAAATAATGGTTTGGAAGTTCTTCTGACTGACAACTGATTTTTTTGTCTGATGAGACTAACTTCTCTATTTGTGAGTAAGCCACTTTGGCACTGTACAGTCGAACTTACTACCCGTAATTAAACAAAAAACGACACTTTAATGATACCTCAGAGGTTTTTGGACTACAGATTAGCTTTTTACTTGTAAGGATGATATGATAAATTGTGTTGTCAAGTATTGCTACAATAACATGTGGACTTATCTGACAAAAGATTGACTTTTCTACTTATACGCTGGATGTGCAGAAGCTACGTGGAGTTGATATAATAACGTATACTTATTGATGAAAAAAAAATTGTGATAATTTTCTTCAAGTGCGTCTGACTTAATACTGATATTTCTACTTATAGATATAAATTCTTGAGAGATAATTCAGTCAAGTTTTTTTACACATAATACCGAACTTTTTTGCCTTGAAATAAATCGTCACTGTTGTGATGGTTCGTAAATTTGTCTGACTAAAGGCTGACTCTACTACTTAAATTAGAAAAAAAAAATTTTTCTTCGAAACAAAGTAGCGGTAATATTGGTTGTCTCGATAAAATTTAAAGATAACGTACACATTTCCTTGTTCCATAACAACTTCATCGGAACGCTTATGTAAAACCACCGTACACATTTCATCCCTCGTATTAGCATCCTTATTACCTCTGAAACAAAAAACGCGTACTCTAAACTGCTTTTAAATTACCAAAAACAGGGAAAAAAAACTTCAGTAGTGGGTAGTGGAAGAAAAACGCCAGAGGGAATTCCCTGGAGCAACTAACGGCCAAATTATAATAAACCGTTAACTAAATAATATACGGGGACGGTTGGTGGGGCTCCAGCAGCAGGTTGCCCCTGGCGCAAAATGGTCCGGAGGTCCGCATTAACATAGTAATTTATACCCCATGTACACAGAGAGCCAGTCTGTATTCCCCGTTCGAGAATTAGAATAATTTTTACTCGTCTCTCTCTCTCTCTCTTGGCAGGCACATTATTCCTGGCCAGTAAGGGACTACCGCTACGACTACTCCCCACAAGCAGCAGTGGGCGTGCAACGCGAGCTCGTACAATGGGAGGTAGGAAGAGAGAGAGAGAGAGCCCGGAGGCAAAGAAGAAGGTATGGGCACCTATAATAACACACGTGTACGAACGGGGGGCGGCTTTTCAGACTCACGCTTGCGTTTCGGGAAAACCACTCGAGGCGAAACGAGCGAAAGCTCTTTCACGCGCGCGCCATTGCTTCGCCTCCCAGCTTGCGCTATTCCACTCGCTGTTGCCTCCTACCCCCCGGTGGTACAGTAGTACCTACGTGTACAGTACGTATTAGTCTCGAGATCTCTCTCTCTCTCTCTCGGCCGGCGTTACAAGCTCTGTCGAAGCGATAAACGCGCGAATTATGCTTAATACCGCGTCCCGGCCCCCCCCCCCGCCTCCACTGAGCCGAGGAGGGCTCTCTCGCGCAATATCATCGTCGCGCAATTTCCTCCCCGTGCGCACACACTCGTTTTCTCTCTCGTGTTTATCTCTCTCCCTCCCCCTGCTCGTTTGTATGCGAGCTCCTTCTCCCCGCGCCCTCCTCACCCTCCTCCGTTTCTCTGGAGAGTAAAAGAGAAGAGAGAGAGAGGGCCCCGAACGAGCTGAACTTTTACGACGCGACAGTCGCGCGCGTTTATACCCACGGCTCCGAAGCGCATAGCGGCGGCTGCTTTTTTTTCGATTTGCCCTCGTCCTCTTCTCCTCTTTCACCCTCGTTTTCTCTCTTGCATTCGCTTGCACCGGCGTCGGCAGAGCTGCAACGCCGACGGCTCGAAGAGCCGAGTTCTCTTTCTCTTTTTTTTTTTTTGTTTTTTTTTTTCATTTCCCTCGTTTTTTCTCGCCTCCTCTCTCTCCCTCTTGCTCGCCGACTGGCTAGCCGTTCTCCCCCTCGGCTGCGTCGCTGCGTTCTTTTTTCGCCGAGCGACGTTATATTATGCAGGTAATTTTTGAATTATTCGTACTTCGCGTGGAAATTGCACGCTGGAGGGAACGACGCGGACGAGCGTCGGGGTTGTGAAGGGTAGACACGGAGTGGGGGGGGATGAAAGCGGGAGACGGGAGAGACGAAGAAATTGGTAATTGGGAGATGGGCGCTGCCGCCGGCTAATTAATTATGCGCGATTGTAAATTTAATTGTTGCAGCGTCGCTCGCGTGTATCATTGACCGAATGATTTTAATGTTTGCGTGTATCGATGTGCTCGCGTTTCATTCAACGGGGGACTGTGAGTACTTTCTATTGTGCGATCGAAGATTTATTAATGACAAACAAGCCGGGGGGTAAACGAGGGGGAAAACGCGCTGGACGTGATTTCACAAAAGATAGCGGTGAAATGATCTCTCATTGAGGCGCAATGATCGGCTGTTGTTTGCTGTGTTACCTTCGAAACATTGAAATTTGAAGCATAGAACAATTCATTGGTTGTTTGCACTGTGAAAAAGGCGACTGAGTAAACTTTCCACGTATCGATCATCATTCAGAACATTTACTGACGAACTACCATCAACTTTAGCCACATCCATATTAAAGGCCCCCTCAAATTTGACAATTTCTCATACTTGTTTATTATTTTTTTTTTTACCTAATCCTTTCTAGAAGTGCCGAGCTCGCTTCTGCACTTGCAAGCCCATGGAAGCGAGAATTCACGGCTACTATCACTGCTACTACTATTGGTGATGATTTGATTGGTGGTTTCATATAAATATGAGGTCATGCACGTACGCAGTGAGTGAAGGGAAGAGACGATCGTTATATATGCCTATATATATCCATAGAATATATTGGAGTGATGTGCAGATTCAATACGCCGTTGGCCATCGGTCCTTTTGTAGGACACATCGAGACCTAGATAGATATTTACCATGATTTTTTTTGTCTTTGCCGGCAATCGGCTTTGATAAATGTGTGCTAATACGGAAGCCTGAAATATGAACCCTCCTGCAACCTCCCGTGCACAAATGTACGAGTGGTAAGATTATTTCAAAACACGCATACCTGACAGTTCTGAACAAATATTACTAGTCACTCCACAAAGTGTGTGGGTGGGTTAATGTTTATGATGTTAAAAAAAAAAGGGAGAAAACAAATGGACTATACGATTGTTGGCTCAGAACTTTTTTATTTTTATATTCTTGTACAAGTGGGTGTATCTGGGCGTTCGAGCGTAGTTTATGCTTGTACATGTTAAACATCGATTGTTTCGCGATTTATGAACTGATACTTTTTTCCGCTCGTTATTTTGTATTTATTTCAGTTGATCAGCATTTGCTTTTAACGTATTGCCTTAAAAAATAAGCGGCATTGGGATTCAGTAAAATAAATTTAAAATAAGTTGGCGAAAATTAAAATTGTGTACAACAATGGTGTATTTTTCTTTTTTTTTTTTTTCTCACGCAATATAATATGAGTTTACGTTATTAAGTAGCATCTTATTATTAACATATTTCACAACTTTCATAATGTCTTTGTTTTGAAAATTTCATCCAATAGACTAATAGTATTAAATTAAGAGAGCAGTTATTTTTATTTTTTTTTTATTTTTTTTTTTACAAGTACTGGGTGTTCTATACCATCCAGCCAAAGTGATCACTTTTAATGTTAAAAAGCTAAATTTTTCTATGGTAAACGAAAAAATCAATAATTTAATATTAAAATACTAGCGGAATAATATTAATTAGTCAGCTCGATCGAAGCACTTATCGTAGATGAAGGAAGAGAGGCTGTAAACCATCTTTTTGTGGTAGCCAAAGAAAATATAAAATAAAATTCTACACCAATTGTTTTTCAAATACATTACAAAATTGTCAATTCGTCTCAGTTAATCTTTAAATGATGAATAAAAACTACTCTGCAGACAAATTAGCACGGAAAGAAAGAAAAAATTGACAATTGGACAAAAGTAAAAAAAAATCAATAAATTGAGTGAATGACAACTTTTGAAAACTTTTCAATCTTTCTTTGAAAAAAATAGCATCTTCCCTGGACCAATTTTGTGAGATCCAATTTCTTTTTTTGTTTGAAAAAAAAAAAATATACATTATTCTTCTCTCAAAAATCTTACGGCGTGGAAAAAGAGTGCGAGTAAAAGCGCCACGCGGCGGATGCATTTCGCGCTCGTTCTTTGCTGAACGTCGGTACGGCAGGTCGCGGAATCCTGCAGGACACTCGAGCGCTCGCACCCCAAGCTTACCGGTATGCCATAGCCCCAAGGCGCGCGAGAAGGGGTGGCTCGACGATTCCCTCTCCCTTCGTCTCTATAGCTCCGTATCGGCGGCCATCTTGGAAAAAGGCCTCAAAAGCCACGTAGAAAGTGCGCGCACGCGCCAAACCATACGTTGTGTTACGGCCGCCGTGTTCTAGCCTAGGAAAAACAAAATGAAGGCGCTTGCGCAGCGCGCCCGGGTATCGAGCCTTTTTGTCAGCCTCCCTCCCGCCGCCCTCAACCCCTCGCGAGTACGTCGCACCCCGCTGATGTATACGCGTCCTTCTTGGGGCTGCTTACCCCTGCCGCTCTCGGGCTTTTTCTCGCGCGGCCTTTTTTTTTTGTCATCGAGGTGCATCAGCCCTCTCATCCCGCGAGCGAATATTTTTTTTTTTTTTTTTTTTTTTTTTTTTCATTCCCCCGGGGATTTAACGCGCTTTTAAATGAACGGGAAAATAAGCGCGTATCGGCTTGATCTATCTATGATTGCCGGTAATTGCGGCGCCGATGGCTTTTTTACGGAAGCAATGAGGTCGACTGAGTTTTTTTTTTCTTTTTTTTTTTTTTGCTTGTGTATCCAAAGCTCGAAACTGCACTGCAATTGTAAGTGTGGGAAATTTCAACTTGATACTTTGTTGATGAATTTTAAGAATTTAAAAAAAAATCGTCACAACCTTATGTGTAAGTCAGGTAAGTGTGTACAAAGAGTTGAAACCCAATGAAAATACGTACATTAATTTTTTCCATTTAAAACCAAGTGGTCCAGTAAAGCTGGCCGGTTATAGGTTAATTAGATTGTTTAACAACAAATAATTTACATTTCTGCCAAGCATCGTGCACATGTGTAGAAATATAAATAACACACACATGGATTCGTACTGATGGGCTTAGTTGTTTCAGTTGTGAACAGATAATTATGGTTCCTGGTACTATTTTAATTTGACATTCAATCACTCGATAATGATGCATCAATGGCATGCATTAAAAATCATCGCTTTTTAGAATTAACTTATTTTGATGATGAAAAATTAATTTACATCATGTCACATTACAAGAAATTACAAATTAATGACCAGATTACAATCGATATCCGATTGAAATATTCCAGTTGAATAAGTAATGAAAGGACTAATTGATTGATAAAACCATGTAAGTCGCTAAAGAAAAAAAAAAAAAACTCCAATCCGCTTGTGAAATAAATACACCGACCTAATTTCCACGCAGAGTTCAATATCGGTCTACCCATCCTCTAAAAAAAATGACACACACACTAAAATCCCCTTTGACTCGCATCTTAGTCGGAAAACAAGGGTCAAGATTAAAACGGAAAGAAAAAAAAAAAAAAAAAAAAAAAAAAAACAAAGGGTATAGCGTGTCGAGAGAATTCACGATGCGCTGCACCATAGCGTGAGCTCATCCCTTTAATAATCCAACATTCTCAAGCACCCCGAGTTAATTTACATTTAAACCGTCCGTCCACGTATACAAAAGCAAAATTTCTTCATTTTGCAGGAGGAGCACCCGTGCGAGGACACTTGAGGCGCAGCCACGGCGCGAAGAAGAAGATGTAGCCACAACCAGTGCTCTCTCTCTCTCTCTGCAACACGTGTATATGTGATACCTATACATGGTTGCATTTGGCTGTCCAGTGGAGGGTTTTTTGCACAGCCACCGGACACACCGGATGGTCCAGGGGATACAAGCGCAGAAATGCAAATCAAGGGAAGAGAGACAGGGCCCTGGGGTACAGGGGACAAAAAGAAGATTAGCAAGTACACGGCACCGGTATAAGAAACCGGACGCTCTCGGAGAAAGGGACGCAGTGATCGATGCCGCGATATAGGTACGTGACGTGCGCAGTATCAGTTTGGCGAACGATGGGGGAGAGAGAGAGAGAGAGAGGGTTTCTTGCACCGCCAGGCCAATGCCTCTATAATCGATTGGCTTTTTAAAGCCGTGTGCACGGACAGGGGGTGTTTTGCTCTTCTTTATCGAAAACTAATTTGCGCGTATCGAGGGGATAATTGCCACCGGATACCGCTCGATAATTCCGTTGTATTTACATAAGCATCCACAGCAGAGAACAAAAATGCTCCTCAAGCGTAATCGTTTGCGCGTGTTTCGAATAATTCGCTCTTTACTTACCAGGCACATCCATGAGGGGGTCATATTTAACCGAAATAATATTTACCGACTAATAAAACTTCCGAAAAAACTTTGGTCCGTAATCAAATTTACAGAAAACATACTAAGCCGAAAGAGAGTTTTACCGAAATTTTTTATGCCGAATTACCTACAAAAATATTCGGCAAAAAATCATTCGGTAAAATGCATTCGGCAAATTTTATTTTCGGCAATTATTGATTTCGCAAAATATGTATTTGAGATAATTACGTAATTTCGTATACACACGCTGACAGAAAATAAAATAAATTATGCTGCAAGACTGTAGAAATCGCATTATAAACGTATGCTGGCATAACCGTACACATTTCTCTTACACTAATGGAATACTTAGCAATGTGAAGGCAACTATGGTATAATAGTACATTACTCACTATGGAAACGATGCCATTGTTGCCATTGTTGTGTAGTACTGCAGGATTATAAAACATGCCTTAAACCATTAGAACGAGATCAGCTAAACACTAAAATATCGTTCTTTAAACAAAAAACGTTATGTCTTACAGAAGATAGCAAAACGTTTGTTGAACTACACAAAATGTAAAAATATGTGAAAATAATAGTGTATAATGTATGGGAGCATTAAAAATTGACAATATCATTACGTGCACGTGGTTATAACTATACAGCTGTGAGATGGATGACACACGATAAACAAGTATCGAATTTTATGTATCGAGTGCTCAAAAGGTATTTATACTATAGAATAGATAATTTTCATGAAGTATTGAAGTATCAGGTATTGAACACTTTTCCTCTTCGAGTGAAACATTTTTTGTAAATAATGTAAGTAAAACTATTTCAACTATACAGATAACAGAAGCGTTCTCACGATAGTATGATACTACTGCAGTACAGATTCAATCGCCCAGTTTTATGTTAAATTGTTTTCCAGCACATTTATATGTTATTTGTCACTGATCATAACCATTACTCACTAGTGAAAATATTTCAAGTGTTCAATGGCAAGTGTATTGCATAGAATCTGTTATTTTTAACTGCTGAACTGCAGGTGAAAACTTTAGCAAATATTGTACGATATTTACTTATACATGCTATCTCATAATTTTACTCTTCACTAGGGTTAGGCCGCGATCATGATTGCCCTTTGATTTCACCACAGCTACGATCCACCAACTTAGATGAAAAAAATTTATATAGATACACTTCCATTACAGTACCGCTGCAGTCTTGTGGATCACCGAAGTTAAGCAGCTTTAGCCATGGCAAGTATTTAAATACATGAAAAAAAATTCGCACTAGTAGAAACGCTACCTATCAGGCAGCTGATCTTTCTGGACCATGGTAGGGGTTTTTTTCGTACCAGCAGATGTTTTCGGCTATCAAGCTATACTAATTATATCAAATATACTGCATGCACATACTGGTTTGGCAGTGCCGAATGTGCACAGTAATTACACCTCAAAATGACTTAAAGTACTATGAAATACAATAGAATGAATTGTTTGATTACCGCTGTGACTGTCAAATACTATGAAACATGTAAACACGTTAATACACGTGAAATCAAAGCTAGGGATAGCTGCATACTTTTTTCAATTATCAAGCTGTACATATCGATCTGCGGTACTGCTTTTTAAGAACGTCTGGGAAAACCCCTACCACGTATCTGAATTATTGCTGCTAGAACCAAGAATGTCTATTCTTATGGCTACTTACTCTAAGTTTTAATAATTACCTACAAGTAGCATGTTATATAGTGCTGCAATCATTTTTGACTACTTGCAACTATTTCTACCGGTGCAAACTTTTTTCCATGTTGGGGACCATTCAAGTCATGACGTTCACCTTCTTTCTTAATTTTGCGTGTTGAGTAACATCCTCCTTACATTTTCGTCAATGAAAGCAGGGTATGCGTAGGAGTACGACGAGTTGGCCAGAAAGGAGGAACTCTAGCCAAATATGTCACCTACTATGCGTACGATTTTCTCCTGCTAACTTCTTATCACAAAAAAAAAATTTATTCAAGTATAGACAGCAGTATTGCAGCTTTCTTTATCTTTTTACTAGCTACCAAATTAGTCATCAAAAAAAGTTCTTTGGTACTGCTATTCGATGAACTATCTACATATAAAACATACTATTAAAGTACCACTTACACGGCATTTCACTCATCCTGCTTTTTCTAGGCAAAATTAAAATTTTTACTTGTTTAGCCATTCTAACATTTTACATTTACGTAACGATTTAAGTTAACTTACTTAATAAATGTTTATCAACTCGGAAAGTATTTATGTATAACAAAAGAAAATTAACTACATAGATGCACACCCCAGTATGGATGCATGCATATTAGTATGACGGTTAAATAATAGAATTGAGGAAATAAAACCTTTATATGTGTCGCAAAATAACCATTACACGTTTTATTTGTAAAATTAGAATAAATATACAAAAGAGTTATTCACAAACGGTGACTGATCTTATATAAAAGAATAACTTTTCTGACATTAACACTTAGACGATACTTCTCACGTTCAACTAGCTGCTTCCTTGAATCAGCTTACAAGATTCCTAGAACAAAACTAGAGAAAAAAGTAGTAAACAAGAGTATACATATAGTTCAATGTTATTTAAACTACATTACATGCTACTGCTACTGATTGTTTCATTCGGTAACACTAATAAGACAGATTGTCACTTTAGATACAATTATAGCATTTATGTAGGAGTTGCGACGTAACATACTTTTTTGTATTTTTATCTAACTATGTTATAAGGTTTCTTTCAGTCACATATTACAAAAAAAAAGCTTTTATTCAACATACAAAACGTACTTTCACTATTTTCAACAAGCTCATCTCACACACCACGTTCCGAATAAATATTTGATTGATACTGATTTCATAGTTAATCTATGCGAAATGAAAATTCATCGAAATAATTAAACGATTTTCTAAGGCGCTGTTGTGTGTCAACCCAATCACACAGGACGGGACAGGCCTTCACACTTACAACGCCGTAGAACAATGCTTTAACCACGACACTACATGAACACAAATATCTTGATTATACAAGTACTCGGAAAATGTTAGTTCAAAGAACAAACAGAGCTGACGAACATGTTACAACATTATTTTATTACTCTGAAA
Source organism: Copidosoma floridanum (assembly GCF_036245765.1). Lineage (NCBI taxonomy): Eukaryota > Metazoa > Arthropoda > Insecta > Hymenoptera > Encyrtidae > Copidosoma > Copidosoma floridanum. The sequence goes on from NW_028321890.1 coordinate 31,612,494, forward strand.
TAAGAATTTAATTCCACTGTTTCTAACGCACACCTTACACGAAATACTTTTTAGAAGAATGTATGATCAGTACGAATTGTCTATGTAATCTATGCAAAATTGAAATAAGAAAACGAACGACTTTTTTAGGCACTGTTGTGTGTCAACCCAATCACACATGACGGGACAGGCCTTCACACTTACAACGCCATAGAACAATTCTTTAACTGTGACACTACACAATTACAAATACATTGATTGTGCAAGTATCTGAAAACCCTAAGTTTATGGTAGATACAGCGATGACAAACATGTTCCAGCATTATTTTATTACTTAAAAAAAAAAAAAATTCCTCACTCTTTTTCACAAATACATTACACAAAACCCCTTTCGAATAAATATTCAATTGGTTCGAATAACCTTGTTAATTGATGCGAAATATAAATTCAAAGAAATAAACGAACGATTTTCTAAGGTGCTGTTTGTGTCAACCCAATCACACAAGACGGGACAGGCCTTCACACTTACAACGCCATAGAACAATACTTCAACTACGACACTACATGAACACAAATATCTAGATTGTACAAGTACTCGAAAAATGTTAGTTCAAAGAACAAACAGCGCTGACGAACATGTTACATTATTTTATTACTTAAAAAAAAAAAAAAAATTCCTCTCACTCTATTTCACAAACACATTACACAAAACCGATTTTAAATAAATATTCAATTGGTTCGAATAACTTTGTTAATTGATGCGAAATATAAATTCAAAAAAATAAACGGACGATTTTCTAAGGTGCTGTTGTGTGTCAACCCAATCACACAAGACGGGACAGGCCTTCACACTTACAACGCCATAGAACAATGCTTTAACCACGACACTACATGAACACAAATATCTAGATTGTACAAGTGCTTGGAAAATGTTAGTTCAAAGAACAAACAGCGCTGACGAACATGTTCTAGCATTATTTTATTATTTAAAAAAAAAAAGGTCCTCTCACTCTTATTAACAAACGCATTACACAAAACCCCTTAATAACCTTGTTAATCGATGCGAAATATAAATTCAACAAAGAAAACTAACGACTTTCTAGGGCGCTGTTGTGTGTCAACCCAATCACACAAGACGGGACAGGCCTTCACACTTACAACGCCATAGAACAATGCTTTAACCACGACACTACACAATTACAAATACATTGATTGTGCAAGTACCTGAAAAATCTAAGTGTTGACTACATACAGCGCTGACGAACATGTTTGAGCAGCATTTGAACGGTATTACCAACAAAGTCGAAAAATTAACGTACACTTTTTTTATCAACTCATAACACAAAGACACATTTCGAGATAACGTTCGATTTTTAGTGATTTTACTAGTTGAGTTACTTGAATTGAAAATCAAGAGATATCACCTATGCGTAACATTGCCAAAATTGAAAGTCATGTTTTTTTAGATTGAATGCGGCCTGTATCTATTAGAGCATGCTGAAATAGTAGATGCAGAAGAAAAATATGTGAAGTTTTTATGTATTTATACTTGTGTTGCTGTACAAGACGTATAAATGGACTGAAAACTGAATAAAACATTACATCTGTAAACCACACTAAGTACTAATTATGATAATGTTTGTACTGCAACTTTATTTAACATTAAGACTTAATCGCAAAATAAACATTAATTACTCTATACAAAAAATTTTGAATTATTACTGAAATAATAACGGTAATGTTAGTCTGTATTCATTACTTCACACTATACAATTGTATAGCCTTGCTTACTAGTAAATACTATCTTAAAATGCGGCTAACATGTGTGGTATGGTAAAATCCGGTATTAGAAAAAAGAACAACTTAATTTCACAGGTGTTGATTTTAACAATATCTGAATAGTCGTCCTTCAGGATTGCATAAACCATGAGCAGTAGTCTTACGTATTTAACTACACCGTGCGAATACATGTACTTCCACTGCTATGTATTTTAATATTACAGCTATAAAAAAAAATGTAAAGTTTACTACGAAACAGCCAGTAACTTCTGTAACGTATTTATCTGATACAGCAATTGAAAATTGAAGTACACCCTCGGTCTTGAGTAGATATTTATATTTATCAAATTGTCAAACAAAAATTAAACAGTGAACAAACAGTTACGTCTAACAAAACGTAATTGAGCTTACTATACGACACATTAATTATTTTTTTTTACAAAAATCATACAACAAAATTTTAAGGTTTACAACATATCAAGGAGCACGGGTGTGTATTTCAAAACTGCATAATCCTGTTCGTTGTTAAATTAGTATTCAAGGTGAAAATGATCGTAATAGTTATTCACGTAAGAAGTGCGGAATAGACGATTTCCCGCACGAGCTATGGTTCACGCGCACAAGCGTCCGGAGATAATGGCGTAGGCAACAAGTGCGAGTCAATCGCACGAGTGTGAGAAATCGTCCCGACAAGCTGCATAGTATAAGATTTTTCGCAATACACGTACGAAAAATAGTATTAGTTCTTTGATTGTATAAATATGTATGCATATATGCTCACCCGCGCATTTATGCTATAATTACTTTTTCATGTTATTAAAGAAATACTCATGTCGACCGTGAGCTCAAGTTATAAAAGTTGAGTAAGAAGGTGTCACGAGATCCGGGGGCGGTAGCCCAATAGGAGGTGCCGGGGGAAAAGCCTTCGCGAAGGGGGGTGGGGAATTCGGGGTGCCGAAGCCCTACTGATCTGAAGTAGAGCAAAAATTATCTAATAACAACAAACAAACAAAGATGCAACTTCCGAAAATGAATAATACTACTTTGAGAAAGAAAACAATCAGTGTAAGCTCGTCCCTCTACATGAAAACTCTGTATTTATTAAAAAGAATATTATTCAGCAGCTTTTTGACAAAGCTTTTTTTTTCTTTACTGTAAACAAGTTAAAATACCACGCTCTTTCAGTCTCATCATATCGTCGGCCAAAAGCAGTACAGCTACTTTTCAAATCACATAGGCAAGAAGGCTACTTTTCAAATAATCAAGCAAGAATGTTACTTTTCAAATTAAAAGGCAAGAAGGTTACTTTTCACAAATAATTTTTTTCTTCTTCATATTTTATGTTCGTCATATATGATGGAATATTTAGTTTCAATAACAATATGTATACGAGACTATAAAGATGATTTGGTACCACACATATTACCGCATTTTAATGACAAATCGTAATTACCTTTTTGACTCCAAAGTTCCGTCATGCTTTTTCTAATATCACTGCTAATTTCTTTGGTTACACTCATCCCCTAATCCACTTTGAACTTCATCTGATTCTTCCACTTGACTGTTGAGCCACATTTTGCGTCTTTTTGCATTTCCTTTTCTGTTCTTTTTTCGATTTCTTTTCCTCGTACCTGTAATGCATTTTTGTTCAATTAATTACGAATACACAATATAATAGTTCATAATATACACTATTAGTCGATAAACATATAAATTAAGCATCATTCTCCTAAAATTGTTCGACAAACCGAAGAGTTTCACGTACATGTGACTTCTAAGAAGTACGAGAAGCAGAGCTTTAATACAAATGTTTAGTGACAGTAGAAACAATTAATTGAAACAATCACGTATGGCATATTAAATGGCATACTTAATGAAAGTGACTCTATCGATAAGGTAGACAATTTACAGTATATCTCCAGATGGTCCATCCAGTGTGAATAATTACGAAACAAGTCATGAGTACCGTCTAAAACTATCATGTATATTTATAAATACGAATATCAAACATTTGCAACACATTTGCCAGACAATTTACAAAACAATGGTACACGTCAACATATTTGACTATTACCAAAAGTGACAATTCCTTTTTTTTATACCTTGTGAGTCTGTCACCTCGTCCACGGATTTAACATCCAGATCATCACCTAGCTGGCCGTTTCCAATAGCTTCGTTGACTGCCTGCCACCACAGCACCTTCATTACTTGGTATTTCCTACTGATCGCTGAAAAATAAATCTTGTTACGCAGTTAGGAAAACAAATTAGAAGTACAAGTATATTTTGCTTTTATTTTGTAGATACTGCATATTAAACCAGATTTTAGCTGACTTTCGTACTGAAGTGCTACAATTGTTTATAGCGCAAGTGAAACACTGACCTTGTTCAACTTCAGGTAAATTTGCACTTATGTCGGAATTATGAGAAAATTCAAACGTAGCATCGCGGCTGGCTAAAAAATGCAAGTATGAATGTATTATGAACTTGCGACTTGAATTTCGTTGTATTCATGATTACATGGAAGTAATTTAAAGTAATAATATGCACGAACCTGTACTATCCGGAACAACGTTCACAAGGTTTTGATTCTCTTGTGCATTTGTGACTACTGCATCTTCAGAATACACTGACGATTCAGTATTTTGCACAGACGGTACATAAGTATAGTAAGTTCTTCGAGGGTGTGACCAATCGGATGAAAACATGTCTGATAGATGAATGGGATCCAAAGTTACATTATGTACTGTAGACGTCTTTTCAGCTGAACTTGGCAAGTCAATTTCATCTGAGGATTTGAGGTTTATCGAGTACTTTTTAACTTTTACGTGATTAGATTTTCGCTCAAGTGGCTGCTTCCGTGAATAAATAAATACCACTTTTGACAATTCGTTTCTATCAGAAAAATCATCTGTTGGGCCTGTGCTTACGGCTGCTACCAGTTCCTTGCCTGGTTGTGATTTGACGGTTACGTAATTTTCCATGATAAATATTAAGTTTATTATTGGTTACAGAGATGCGAGTGTACATTCAACGGTGTTATTGGAATTTAAATCATGAGGGGTACGTCTATTAATGACGTGAGGTGTTTTTTCAAAATTTCAAACCCTTCCCCCCCCTCTTGGTGAGATTGCCTGAAATTTGTCAAGGACACCCCCTACGTGAGATTTATCTAAAAAAAAGTTGCATATACATACAATTAACAATACACGCAAGTTTTTTATTCACACTACGTTACAAATGTAAAGCTTTCCCAGGATTTCTTAAAACAATATACGTTTGAGTACTCAATCTTCGAGAGTACAAAACTAACATTGCAATGTAATGTTTTGTAGTCGTGATATTATTAGCAGGCAAATATTCAACATTGTGCAGCATATTATAAGGGATTTTATGTATGACAGTAATTCTTCCATTTTTATCTGAATTGGAAAGTTGATGTGAGTTTTTTTTAACCCCCACCCTCCTCCATTTGCATGAGATTTGGTTGAAATTTGCCGGACCCCTTCTCCCCCTCTATTTTGCTTTCGTCATCAATAGACGTCCCTTAAGTTCATCAGTGCATGCATCAATAACTATAAAGTTTTTACTTTGTAATTAGTTACCTGGGTTATTGGTGCGATCTGAGGGCACATATTCAGGTATGGTAAGCGGCGAAAGCGGTGGTAAAATATCATCATCATTGTAGCAAGGTAAATTTTCTCGTGAAATTACTGATGGATCTTGCGGTTCAGAACACACTGGTTCTGAATTCAATGACTGTCGGGCTTCTGAATTAACGGGTTCTGAATCTAGTGAATGTTGGGGTTCGGAATTTAAAAGTTCTGAATTCAGAGGATTCGGAGGTATTCGAGGTACATGAGCTCCTTCATCATCTATTTGATTTAATACTTCCACATCATTTATTACATCTTGAAGTCTTTCATCAAAATCTGGATCTGTAATATTATTTTCCAAATAAATCTTGTCATTTTTTGATAGATAAAGATTATTTTCTTGAAACTGTGCTGGCTCAATTAAGATTTAATCATAAGAAAAATTATCGACCACATTGTAGGAGACAAAATCTGACTCACTTCATCGCAATATTTAGAGAATGAATAATTGCATTCCGTCAATGTTGTACTTTCAAGGAGAGGGCTTGTGAATTAGTGATAAAAAAAAAGTATTCATTATTTATACGATTATACGATTATGTACTGAGAGAATTGTCTCTACCATCAAGAATTAGTTTACTGAAATTTCGCAAATGATTCCGTCTCGTGTCGTACCTGGCATGAATCCACTCAAGTTAACTTCGGAATTCCAGCTGTCATCAGGCACCCGGTGTCTGCCTTCTGGAGATAACTGATTGTTTGTAAAGTCAACGTTTTCGAGGATCTCGTTTTCAAGACGTCGCTCCCTTGAGGCTTTTAAAATTGCTTGGCATATTTTACCTTTGTAAGACACTAGAATATTTAAAGCTTCTGATACAGTCAACTGTTTCCTCAGTAACTTGATCCACACTGTAATAAAAGCGTGCTATGGTATTTATATTTGTTTTACAACGCGATACACTATAGGTCGTTTCTTACCATCGAGTATGCCACGTTCTTTGAACTTTGATATGTATCGTGGATTTTTACTTATGCGCTTGTTTCGTTTCAAAAGCTTCAGATCAAGTATTGTTCGGTCGCAAAACTCAATGAATCGTCCTATGACAAATTAATGGAGCATGTTGTATTTAAAGTTATCAATTGAAAAAAAATGAACATGTATCTTTTAAAGGTAATATTTTTAAAGTCGATAAAATATTATTTGTCAAGATACGTAGTAAATTATGGATGTATTAAATGTTAAAGGTAGTCTAGACATAACATTTACGTACTTTATCATCTTTGTTTTGACTGTTATTTTATTAATATGAAGTGAATTGCGGAGATAATCATGAAAACATTAGTTAATTATCGATTCCTATCAACACTAAATTATTTAAAAAAAAATTTTTTCCACTACCAAGTCTAATGCATGCATGACATTTCTAGGGTAATAACAGCAAGTTTGACGAGTAAAAAAAAATGTTATAAAAGGGAGATACAAGTGTTACATGCAATATTGTAAGGGGATAGAAAAGCTGATTTAAAATTTAAATCTACGAGCCTCTGCCGGTAACTATACAGGTATTTATTGTTTTTAAAAAACATTCGGGCTACCGAAAGTGACTAATGGTGCTAAATGTAAATTTAAAATCTGATACTTCATCCCCTTCGACTAAGCGAATTGTTTTAGCAAACTGACTGTAGTATACGGTACATGGATCTCATGACATTAATATAGACTAATAACGAAGTGCATAATACAAATTAGATAATGCGAATACCAGAAGTACATGTAGAAATAGAAAAAAATGCGCTAAATACGATACCACATACTTCAAATTTTATTTTCACATACATCTAATACCGTCGTCTTAATAAGTGGGCTATTTCAGAAAAATCGGGATTTTCTTTGTACCAGACCCGTGTATGATATTTATCCTGACTCTGATGGGTGATAATTAATGTATGATTATACGTATCTAGTCGATGAATACTAGAAAAAAATTAATTAAAAGATTGAAGGCAAAACAAAGCAGTTGATAGAGTATGCTACTATACTTATATCCAGACTGCCCCTGTGTAGCCACTGAGTGACCAGCATGCACATCTTAATTATATTATTTCTAGCGAGGTGTACAATGTTTGCTCTTACGGAAAAAAGCCCAGGGAGACGCATGTACTTGCAATTTGAGTACAAGCCTACTATGGTAAGCTTCGATACAATTGTTTGTTCGGACAAGCAGACCAAAAATGCTTATTCCGTAAGGGCCGATTTTTTGAAGCCAAAAAGACTCAAAATACTGTATAAATCCCTGAAGTTTAAGTCTTTGTGCCAATTCCAAATTATCCAGCAGATTCTCGTACTCCTCGAGTATTTTTTCAGCAGGTAAGAAAGGCAAAGCTATGCATTTTTTAACGAACTCTTTTGCCTGTTTGTTTGTTCTCAAATAACCTTTGAGCTTCAGTTTGTCTAGCTTCTTATAAATCGCCTAGAAACGTCATTTTATTTTATAACTGATCTGATAATTACATTCTTTGAAAGGGTTATGGAAAGAATGTACGTTACGCACTCTATCCCAGTGAACCTGGCATCCTACAACTCGAGATGTGGGAAAGACCGTGGCTGCTGCTTTCCTCAAGGCTATCTCGTAATCAGCCATTATCACTTGCACCACTGAGGGATCAAGTAGTTTTTTGGACAGAACATGATCGAAAAATACACTGTACGCTTTCTCGGTTTTTCTTGTCAGCAAGCCGAATATCAAAGGGAATACCTTAAAATTATGTAACGTCGAATATGTTTTGTGAGAAAAATTGTATTGCTTTAAAATATCAATTGTGTCGCAGTTTATCTTCATGCAGTTGCGTAAATTAACAAAAATTCCATTGAAAAAATGCTCAAATATTAAAATTTTTACTTTTATATCAAAAACGTGGTAAAAATTACTGAAGCTATAGAATTGCATAAGAAACAAGATAACGAAGTACGAAACTTCTCTAATTGTACAAAAATTAATAAGCAGAGCATTTTTAATGTATTTTTTGCTATATAACGTATTTTGTAAATAATTTCCACGTATAGTTTTCAGCTGCGTTACTTAACAATTATGGGAAAATGGTATGAAACACTGAATGACTTACGTGCCCGTGACTGACACCCATTACGGTCATGAGCTGTTTAAACTTTTCCCGTTCTAAATCTGGAGTCACTTTGAAAGTGCAGTCGATGAATACATGAGTGATGGACTTGAAATTTGTTGTAATCAAATTTTCATCGTAAAAAATTAAGTGTTCATCGTTGTCTCCATCGGTTAATTTATACACATTTAACTTGGTATCGATCCCTTGACGTAAAGAAACGTTATCAGGATTCGTCAGCTCTTCAAATAGTCCTGTTAACGTTGTTGGATTTGGTGGGTATTTTTTTTTGCGCCATCGTATCATTTTCGGCCTCATTTCTTCGTAGGAAACCTTGTTTTTAATTTTTGGGTATCTGAATCAAAGTATCAGCAAAGTCTAATGAAATGAGTAATCTTTAGTGAAACATCTATCAGTGAAAGTAAGGTACTCACAATAATATTGTTCCATCAAATAGTACTTTGAGATCGCAGTAATTTTTCTCAACCGATTCCTTTAAACTTTTTTCAAACCGGGCCCTACACCCCGTAGATTTTGATTTGAAGCAAAGGTCAGCATGTTTGTTCTTACCTCTATGCGACTTCCACTCACCGTTACTCAAGACTTGGATCGCAGTGGCTTCGCAGTGTTTAGTGGTGCATTTCAGAAACCTATAGATTAAATTTAAAACCGCTTATATGTATATGTATTAGAATCTCGGGGAGTAGAGAATCATATTTCAAACTCCTAGTCTGCCCCAAAGTCTCTGTTAGCTATAAAAGGTAATTTTTTATTTGACAACGGATGCAAAGTGTAAAAAAATACATGATCGTGTGATCTAGACAGTAGCAGTATTCAGTAAAGTATACAGTTTGGAGTTAATGCTCGAATGATAACTATCAAAAGTACTGGTCAGAAGCAAAGTATGCATGACTTTTTAAATTATCATATAATAACTCCAAACTCGATCAGCAACAAATAATGTTGTCATCTAGAACATGCGAACTTCCTTTTTTTGTATCTGATTTTAAATGAACGGTAAAAAAATGTATACCTACAAAGGCTTATGACACGGATAGTAAATTTAAAATCAGCTTTTGCAGCTCTCTCAAAGATTTTTTTTCGAGTCAGTTGTTACCTGCCCTCCTCAGAGTCAAATAGTACAGACCACATGCAATATTACTAACAACATGTGAATACATTTTTTCATAACTGTATAGTAGTAAACGTAAAAGGGAGATAAAAGATTACTAGCATTATATAAAACCGAGCTGTAAACAAATTACTACTTTTGTTGCTAAGAACGCCTCTCTACAATTGAGGTAACAGACCGTATCGAGCACAATCTTATAAACTGGTGTATATATGATTATCTGGATATAGATTCCGACATAAATGTCAGAGTGTCGGAAATCAGTTATTGTTTATTTGCAATGTCTGTTAATAGTATAAAATACAATTACGGCATATAAAAATTGAGAAACATACCTCTTCGTAGGTTCTGTCTTATTAACTCGAAACAGCCGACCTTCAAAAATCCGCAGACATTCGTCACTTTTTTTCTTTGGTGGCATGGTAATTCACTTGGCAAGCTGTTGCGAATATGAATGAATTTTTCGAAATGGCAATATGACACCGATTTTGCGTAAATACAGAAATATGTGTGTATTTAATAATAGCATTCTGTTGAGATATGATTCCGTTGTATACAGCAGCACGTCAAATCAAACTTCGCATATATGTGTATATACACGCGTTACACACTTGATCATTTTTTGCCTATCGAGGTACTATTCTTTTCTCCCTGTACGTCCTCATGCTCTCGCGGTCAATCTCGACGATTAATTTAACAATTAAATCAGTTAAACCACTAATACAATTTATTCCATGTACACTAACTTGATTCACGAAATCACTTAAACGAAAAAAAGGATATTAAAAAAAGGGTAAGTAAGGGACACTATTTATGAGCCAAAAAAAGATGACATATTTTGTGACTCAAAGGAGAAAACTGCAGAGGAACGAACAACCGATGCACTTTATGAGAGAAACACAATTTGAGATGAGACGTTACCTCCTGGAGGAGGTGTTGACGAGTAGAAAGCGCCGGTGCGTGTACGGGCCCGTGGCGTACTCCTCTCGATTCTGATTTCGTACATGGTTCCCCGATGGTACTTTCGCCGTTCGTTTTGTTATACGGTTCCCCACGATAGGGATTTTTGCCATGTTAAGTGCGCATCTCTCAATTTCGAACACCACGTACTCGCAGCACGTCGTACCTCGTATCACTCCCGATCACGATTACGTTGAACAAAAACACGAGAAAAAGTTCACGTTATTAACTGCTGATACGCGCCGACCGTATGAAAAAACTGCACGCGCGAGGAAAAAAAGAGGAAAAACCCCATCGTGGTGAAAACAATAGAGATAAACAAGAGATCGCTCTGGCCAAAGTTCACCTACCGTGTCACCGACCGAATGCTGGCGTCAGCTATTTCCCCGAACCGATACTCTTCCGTACCTGTGATGTAGGCCCGCCCCCTTATGATGCGCACCAATTAGCAGTGATGTAATTATGTCCGAGCGCCCGAGTCTCGTCGAGATTGACCGCGAGAGCGCGAAGACGTACAGCGAGAAAAGAATAGTACCTCGATAGGCAAATAATGATCAAGTGTGTAACGCGTGTATATACATATATATGCGAAGTTCAATTTGACTCCTCCCCCGTTGCGAGAGTACAGCGAGCTAGAACGATATCGATAGTTCGTAAACCGTTTGTACAAAACGATCACCTTTCGCGTTCCGATTACTATTTGCGTTTCGATGACGTTTTGTAGGTCGTGTATGTTCGTGTAACATAGGTACGTGTGAATATGTGTAGATGGTACAAAACGATATATCGATATACAGCAATGGTTCGATGCACGTACATATAACAACGTAGTAAAATAGCGATATGAAATATTTAATAAAATAAGAAACTACTTTCACATAATTCTAATTCTACGAACGAGTAAAAAATAAATAAACCGCGTTTTGCTAGATTTGCACAAGTGTGTAGTGTAAAAAACATACAAACGTCTGTACGTTTGATCGATCGCGTCAAGAAAAGAAAATAAGAAAATAATTCGAAACGTAAACAATTCTCGATGAACTGAATTAAACGAAATTAATACTTAACGCATTTAACTAAACATAAGATTCTATCAGTCTGAATAAATTAATTAACTGTATGGAAATAATGTAATACCAAAAATATAATAATATAAAGAACAAACATAATCACAACTCGAATGAGAAAGAATAGTTCGAGAAACCCGAATTGCACGCCACCTTTGAAAAATCTTTCACGTGACTAATCGTACAGTTAAGCTTTTAACAAAAATAAATAATGAGAAATATAAATAGTTCTGAGTCAATATCCCGGATGAAGTACGTACGATGCGTTTGTTAATAGGTGGGTTGTCAGCAAGGTAGTGTTTCATGGCGCGCCGTATGTACACGCTCGACCAATAGGTAAAACTTGCAAAATAGCGCAACGCATACACGTGCTGAAATGACCACCAATGCACATACGAGATCGATATGTTGTTCGCTCACCGAGTCGTTTGTGCTTTGCTTCTCGTGCCCGTATAATCCCGTTTCAAGATACATTGAATGACATTTCATGAAAATGAACATTCTTACTGGTATTTGCATATTCTCGGACGAAAAAAGTACCACACGACCAAAAGATTTCGCTTGTCTTTGTGCGATAATGTTAACTAGTGACGCGTTAAATCGATTGATATCAATAACGGATTCGAATCTTGAGACATAGCATTACGTTAATAAATTCCGAAAAATCTTGATAAAATAAATAAACGAAAACTCAACATAATAAAAGAAAAAACAATCATTCTGGAACTGTCTATCGAACAAGAAATAACCTTAAAAAAATGATCTTATGCCAACTGTTGGCATTGAACGAAATGAATGAAGATAATAATTAACGTTGTATACAAAGAAAGAATTAAAAATACGAAAATTCCCGCATAAATAAACAGAAAATCATTCAAGTCGTCCTGGCTAAAAATATCTCCTAGTACTTATGACGTATCGTTTATTGGATTTTGTCACTACGGATTATCAATCGATGAAAAACGAAAAGTGTAATTGCGTTTTAGCACACAAACACCGTGGTAGTGCACTGTACATAGACACATCTGAACGCGTGGTATGTATATTATATATACATCATGCTCCGTATCGAGCGTATTGCTCTCGCGTATCAAATCAATCTATTACACTGTAAGACGAACGACAAGATAAACACGAAATAATGCAACAAAATTAAACAATAGAGTTTAGCAGTGAACTGGCATTAAATTTGCGATGCACTAGTAAAGAAAAACATTAACTCTGCATCCACTGTTCGGCAAAGACGCCGATGCTCATCAAAAAGAGAGAGAGAGAGAGAGAGACGCACGCGTTTGTAGTGCAGCAGCATGCGTTTGCCTGCGAGCCGGCTAGAGCGCGTCTTACCTCTCCCCCCTCGTTTCCGCGAACTATACTCGTCGATGCAAGCGCGCGGTGTTCCGCGCCACGCTGCTTGTTTACTTAAATACTCGTAATGTGCGTAGGGCAACAACACGCGTCAGCCTTCTTGAATAAATTTCACCCGATGCGTTTTACGGCTTCGATGATTATAATATATATATATATATATATATATATATATATATATATATATATATATATGTCACTCGCGCTAAATACGTCGTTTGGATGACACCAATGATCCAACGAAAAATTAAAATTTCACTCGCGCACTTCTCACAGATTAAATCTATTTATGTATACAATAGTAAATATAAATAACAAGCCATCTCATGGATGTAATAAATGACTATGAAGGCGAAAACAAAAGAGAGGAAATAAAGTGAGATTTTAAAATAACAATGAAAACAAAAAAAATATTTCACCACGTGAAAACAAAACAAACAAAAGGCGACATTTGTTACTAATGAAAATAATTGCACAAAATACAACCAGTAAAAATTTAACGAGACTAGAAAGAATACGATCAACAAAAAGCAAGTAAATTACGCAGTATTAACAGTTGTACGGTAAAAACAAAATCGTAAGACTTATCTTTTATTTGTTGATGGTGCACGTGGTGGCTGACGGCGAGATCACCCATTGGCGACACTGATGGCAAGGCTTCGTTAGCCTTTCGAACCTCCGAATGCTCGTGTCCTCGAGGGAACGACGTCCAAAGCTCCAAGTACAACGATCGAATCAACGATAAAGCGCGTGAAAATAGAGCACTGAAGAACGCGTGTGGCACCAGGGTATTTACACCTCGTACGATATTTTGAACAGGAGAGAACAGATCACGTCAGGGTCACCAAAAAATGTAGCATCGAAAACCGACTGCCACCCTGCCGACTACGGGGACTCTTGTCCACGCGACGAAGCCGACACATTTATGAAATGTGAATAGTATGGGGATCACGATACAAAATATACAACAAAAATAAACAAGAGTGTGTGTATGTGTGTGTGTGTTTGTGTGCTCGGGCCCGTGGCGTACTCCTCTCGATTCCGATTTTGATCACCACGTCCCTACTCGCAGCACGTCGTACCTCGTATCACTCCCGATCACGATTACGTTGAACAAAAACACGAGAAAAAGTTCACGTTATTAACTGCTGATACGCGCCGACCGTATGAAAAAACTGCACGCGCGAGGAAAAAAAGAGGAAAAACCCCATCGTGGTGAAAACAATAGAGATAAACAAGAGATCGCTCTGGCCAAAGTTCACCTACCGTGTCACCGACCGAATGCTGGCGTCAGCTATTTCCCCGAACCGATACTCTTCCGTACCTGTGATGTAGGCCCGCCCCCTTATGATGCGCACCAATTAGCAGTGATGTAATTATGTCCGAGCGCCCGAGTCTCGTCGAGATTGACCGCGAGAGCGTGAAGACGTACAGCGAGAAAAGAATAGTATCTCGATAGGCAAATAATGATCAAGTGTGTAACGCGTGTACCGACATGGTGGCGCAGCGGTAGAGTTGCAGTTGTGTCGGCAGTGTTGGCAAAGAGGATGCTCAAAAAGCTCCGAAGCCAATCAAAGTTGAGCTTTCCGTTGTAACATCATCTCTGATTGGCTTCGGAACTTTTTGAGCATCCGCTCAGACCTGCGTTGATCACCGAGGTTAAGCAGCATTTAGCGCGGTCAGTACTTGGATGGGTGACCGTTCAAGTCTTGCCGTTTCGCGTTTGCTGTTGATTCTCGAGGGTCGAATACTATGGGCTTTAGGTAAATACATCCTAAATAATTGTTTATTCAAAATGTGCCAAGGAACAAGAATAAATTTTTTTTGTTGAAAAAACGAATATTTTCAATTTGTTTATAAAAATTGTTAATAATTTTTTAATGCGTGGTATTTCAAAGTTTCACCCCGGAAATTCTGATTCAAGAGACAAAAAAACAGAAAAAACCTTAATGGGGACCTAGACCTCAAATGACTACGGGAACCCCCTGGCGCCCGGACTATAAATGGGAGCCGGACTTAAAGCAGTATAATATAATTAAAAAAAAGTATAACGTGTACACACACACACACACACACATGTTCTTGTTCCTTGGCACATTTTGAATGAATAATTATTCAGGATGTATTTACCTAAACCCCATAGTATTCGAGGAAAAAATTCGCAAAGTTTCAAACAAAGCGTTTTTTACATACTTTAGAAGCATGATAAATTATTGTTACTTAATTCTATGACATTCTGCAAGAGTTTAAAATATTCTTCTAACATGTATACATATATATATAAATAAATAAATATATATATATATATATATATATATATATATATATATATATATGCGAAGTTTGATTTCATACGCTGCTGTATGTGACCGTACTGCGAGGCTTCGTCCTCCACCACCCTCTTGGCGGTACACGATCCGATTGAAGTCATTTTCGACTATGCAACTAATAGTCCAATCAATAGGTACAAGGTCACCCCAAAATTTTTAACAACAAACAAAAAATACTATCGTATCGTATAGGAAAATTTTGTCTACCTTCTCGCGAATGGCGAACTTAACCTAAAAAATTCGTAAAGTAAAAAAAAACGGTTTTTTGCAAAAAAAAAAAAAAAAACTAAGGATCGTAGAGGAAAAAGTTAAATGAGAAAGTTGTAGATATTAAAAAAACACATAGATCCTTTTTTATTTTATATCGATCCGTCCATTACTTTTCGAGATATATCGAAAAAACCGTTAAAAATCGAACATTCTTATTTTTGCTGTACCTTCCGCAAATTAA
The DNA here is from genome assembly GCF_036245765.1 of Copidosoma floridanum. Classification (NCBI taxonomy): domain Eukaryota; kingdom Metazoa; phylum Arthropoda; class Insecta; order Hymenoptera; family Encyrtidae; genus Copidosoma; species Copidosoma floridanum. Next base: position 31,628,272 of record NW_028321890.1, read on the forward strand.
CGTTTAGGAAATTGTTTCTCACTGAAAATATAGCCCTTGGCAAGCAAAAAAAGATGCATTTTTTAAAATTAAAAAATATCTGTAATTTTTCGAGATATATCGATTTTTCGAAAAAAATATCGTCTCAAAAATCGGTTCCTCTTGCCCGAGGGCTTATCCTACAGAAACGAATTGGGGCTCATTTTTTTCATTAAGAGTTGTACTTTTGTGCCAATAAAAAATCGTAACGATTTTTTTATATTTAAGGCTCCAAAAACCCTTTTAAAAAATTAAAAAATTTTTGGTCACGTTTTTGTTTGATAATTTTCTCAATTATAATTCCTCAATAAAGTCTATTGCATACCTTGATTGCTGGCATTTTTACGCGTACTTAAAAAAAAAATATTGCTCTACGACCTTCTGGAGCCGAGATAATTTTTTTTTTTCAAAAAATTCCAGATGGCGCTAGTTACGTGCTACAGCTTCCATTCTTACGGAAAATAAAGTTGAATGCTTATATTTTTGATAAAAAAATAGATGAACTTATTTCATTGGCTTTTGACATATTTTAAAAAATTCCAGAATGCAGCGTGCAAGCGCGCCGCGAGCGGGCCGTGGAGTGGGGATACCGGGCTCGGCCGCTTCGGAAACTGAATTCGCGTGTTCAAAATCGTTCGCGCTCTCAAAATTTTTGATAACTCTACTTCTAAATGACGTACAAAAATCCTTTTGTACTTAATCTGGGGTAGCTCGACGAGATAAATCTGAATATGACAATCGAATTTGTTTATTTAATAAATTAGACCCCGAAATATTTTTAAGCAAATAAAACAATAAAGCGTTTAAATGCATATTACAGTACAACTGTAATTTATGATTATATAAACAAATATTATTGAACTAAAATGCCATGAGTTCATGTAATGAAGAAAACGTTGAATTTTAAGTACGATTTAATGAGGGTGATGCTGCTTTCTATTATAAACAGTCTAACAATATCTTAAAATATCAAAAAAAAAAAAAAATGTTTATAAAAATATTTCGGGGTCTAATTCATTAAATAAACAAATTCGATTGTCATATTCAGATTCATCTCGTCGAGCTACTCCAGATTAAGTACAAAAGGATTTTTGTACGTCATTTAGAAGTCGAGTTATCAAAAATTTTGAGAGCGCGAACGATTTTGAACGCGCGAATTCAGTTTAATTGTAATGATCTCAGAAGGAATGCGAGTTGAACGTAGAAATTAAAAAGCAAATGGCAAAGTCAAAAACTGTTTGGTGAAAGACTATCATATTAAAAACCTCATTTTTAACGGTCCACAAGGTTTCATGAAATAACTTTACAAATAAAATTAGATTGTTTTTTTTAAAGAATAGAAAAAAAAGTGTAATAACGATTTTGTATTTATGAACTGTAAAACGAAACGTATGTTTTTTCATGCTAGTCTGCTGTACGATCATCTCGTTAATAGCGTCACTTTCAACCACGTTTGCTAACGTATGTGACGGTAAAATAATGTTCAAGAAGGCTTGAAAATGTGGAAATTATTAAATTAAGTTAGCTCGGGCATTATTTAATAGGCAGAACTTAGGATATAAAACTGAAGATGCCCAATTTACGTACAATTTGAAAATACTATAGTTCTCTTTTCCGTTTTGAAAAAAAATGCGCCCAAATAATAGAGACTTGAAAGGCATTCAGTATATCGTTTCGAGCTTCTACCTTACAGACAACCTCAAATCCATGAATGTTGTCAATTATTTATTGTATATTTATTGTCACCTTAAATGGTAAGCAGAGGCACAAAGCTTGTACTTTGAGTAACAAAGCAAGCCCAAGTTAATTGTAAGTAGTGGCAAAATGAGAGAAAAAAGTTACAACGCGCGTTCAAAACGTACTTCTGATTAAATTTGTAACTTTTCTTCAAAAGAAATGCATTGATTGATCTGAAATTTATGCAAGACTGACATAATAAAGTAACAAATACGTCTCTGTCAATTTTGTTAGAGATTTTGAGTTTGAAAAAATTTCCTCTATCAGAAGCAGTTTCTGCCTTACTGACCAAATAACTTTCATGAATTTTTACATCATCAAATTAATAAAATTGTACAATGTAAACATTAAATTCGAGGGTGACACCCTAATGAATATAATTACCATATACGTATAGGTAGTATAAGAAAAAAATTGAAATTGAAATACTGATTTTTTGTGTGTTCCAGAGTAATTTTCCGAAAATTACCGACAACCAAAACATGCTGTAAGATATCGCAAGATATTATTGAGTTGTGTATGTACAACATTCAAAGGAGCCCCTACTATAAATCTTGATCGAAAAATATAAAGAAAATATTCGTGCATAAACGTCTGCTATGTAAATTCTATAACTAATCAGAATTTTTTGTAAGATAAATGTGCGTACTTACGTAAACAGCCAATAGACAGCCTGGATTTTCTATAGATCCAGGATTCCAAAAAACACTTTCATTGTTGATACGGCGTATCTTAAATAACTTGAACATCTTACATTATAGATCGGAGTCACTGTCTTTCTCTGCAGCAGTCTAGTTTATCAGTGGCGCTAAAATCCGGTCGGATGTAACGAACGAATTACTAACGATAACGACAGCTCCAAACTCGAAGTCGCAACAGCAGCCGCATTGGTGTGCGTGACACCCGCATCTAGCTTGTGGCTTAAAGTAAGGTAGTGGCAGTAAGGTGAAGGACCCAATACTCGACCACTTATACCGCTTTTAAAGTTACATTGACAAAATCACGTTAAAAAAATCGAAATTGGAAAAAAAAAATGTCATGACGATTGAAAAACATTTAAACTAAAATTTAAAATAAAAAAAAGTGTTATCCCTTTACAAATTAATTTCCTGAAGGTTTTAATAGTGTATCTCAGTGACACCAGAAGTTGATCACCGTAAACGGCATGGAACCAGCACTCAATCAGCTCATACCCTCATACTCGACCAGAAAAGTAAATTTATGATTGTGTGCAAAAAAAGGTTTACATGAACTTTCCCATTCCAACGTAACTAATAGAGTAGACTATTTATTAATAAATACGTTCATCCATTGCTATCTTTCTAACAAATTAAAGGACCGTCATTTATAAATACGAAAACATCAACATAACCCGAAATTAGTACTCTCGCGCAGTTGATGTTACATATATATATTTCACTGGACTCGATGATTGAGCTACATAATCATTCTTTCGTTACGAAATAAGTTATTTAATATAGAGTTTACAACAATTTGTCCCTAACAAAACAAATTATAAGCAAAAATAGCATCGTGAAGGTTGATAGACTTCTAGTACCTCTGTCATTTTTGCGAAACCAATAGACAATCGTCAATTTTTTTGAAAAAGACTAAAAATAAACTAAATAAATTGTTGGTTTTATTTTTTTACTTTCTTATTTGTTACTTTCTCGAAAAGGTATAAAAAAGCTGCTTTACTCTAGTGTTATCATTAATACTCGATTTGTTAAATTTGCACCGAAAGTACAAGAACAGCTTTGAAATTGAAGAGGATGTCCTAACTGATAAAAATGTTTATAAAAATCTTAAATTTTTATTGAGCTGTCAAATATAAATTAAATTTGTTTGCCTATTTACCGGACAAGTTATTTATATCAACTAACAATGCATGGAATCCGCGATTCTGTAAACAAAATCAATTTGTGCCCATGAAAGTAAGATAGAAGTCTGTTCCGTATACACCTGTCTCTCACTCCAAAGGGCAATGGGCTCAAATGGATTCTGTACACCATAATTATGATCGCGGCCTAACCCTAGTGAAGAGTAAAATTATGAGATAGCATGTATAAGTAAATATCGTACAATATTTGCTAACGTTTTCACCTGCAGTTCAGCAGTTAAAAATAACAGATTCTATGCAATACACTTGCCATTGAACACTTGAAATATTTTCACTAGTGAGTAATGGTTATGATCAGTGACAAATAACATATATATGTGCTGGAAAACAATTTAACATAAAACTGGGCGATTGAATCTGTACTGCAGTAGTATCATACTATCGTGAGAACGCTTCTGTTATCTGTATAGTTGAAATAGTTTTACTTACATTATTTACAAAAAATGTTTCACTCGAAGAGGAAAAGTGTTCAATACCTGATACTTCAATACTTCATGAAAATTATCTATTCTATAGTATAAATACCTTTTGAGCACTCGATACACAAAATTCGATACTTGTTTATCGTGTGTCATCCATCTCACAGCTGTATAGTTATAACCACGTGCACGTAATGATATTGTCAATTTTTAATGCTCCCATACATTATACACTATTATTTTCACATATTTTTACATTTTGTGTAGTTCAACAAACGTTTTGCTATCTTCTGTAAGACATAACGTTTTTTGTTTAAAGAACGATATTTTAGTGTTTAGCTGATCTCGTTCTAATGGTTTAAGGCATGTTTTATAATCCTGCAGTACTACACAACAATGGCAACAATGGCATCGTTTCCATAGTGAGTAATGTACTATTATACCATAGTTGCCTTCACATTGCTAAGTATTCCATTAGTGTAAGAGAAATGTGTACGGTTATGCCAGCATACGTTTATAATGCGATTTCTACAGTCTTGCAGCATAATTTATTTTATTTTCTGTCAGCGTGTGTATACGAAATTACGTAATTATCTCAAATACATATTTTGCGAAATCAATAATTGCCGAAAATAAAATTTGCCGAATGCATTTTACCGAATGATTTTTTGCCGAATATTTTTTTAGGTAATTCGGCATAAAAAATTTCGGTAAAACTCTCTTTCGGCTTAGTATGTTTTCTGTAAATTTGATTACGGACCAAAGTTTTTTCGGAAGTTTTATTAGTCGGTAAATATTATTTCGGTTAAATATGACCCCCTCACATCCATACACTATATTATCCAATAGGTACAATCTTTCATACGAAATTTTGATATTTCGATGATCAGGTCTACAAGCTCTTTACTTGTGTGACATTAGCGTCTATACGGTAGAATTTCGGTGAGGCGATACCTCGAGCGAGGGGAAACCGTGTGTATAGGGAGATGGGGGCTGGTCGCATTTATTAAGGGACGTTAAAACGGTGGCCCTCCCTCTTTAGCGCCACGACCCCCTACCGCGAATCCTTGGCCACCGGCGGTCCCCTCCACTTTTTCTATGGCCTTACCCCCCGGCAACTTCGCCTCCTAGAAAATAGTGGAGGGGCGGCTCGGCGATTAGATAAGTAGGGGAGGTTAGATGAAAGTTTAGATGATTCGGGGGCTCGGACCATCTTGCTTTTGCGCTTTCGTCCTTTTGTCGGGTCGACGCTGGGCTGTGTTGTACTGACTCTTGTTGTCTGCTGCACACTACGAGACGGTATTGCGTATAGCTTGGATAGATTTTAGGACAAAGTTACTATTGAAATTAATTATCATTTTTTTTTTTTTTAAACGAAAGCTCCTCTGGCATATAATATGTATCAGTAGCCGTACTTTTTTATTATTTCGATGCTGCGGTAGGGGCGTTCGGATGTTGCATTAAAATTTTCAATTAATTGATGACGCCCGTCGCTGGAAAATAATAAATGGCCGAGAATAGAGGACCACAATATGTCAAATGGGGACGAATGCAAGTGATATTTTGTGTTGAAACAAAAACCATTTCGCGCCAAAGTACGAACAATGTATTTCAATTCATTTGCGGGACTTTTCTGTTATTTTCGCGTCATTACCTCTTGGTTGAAAAACATAGTAACAACTGCTGTCGAACTCGGTTACTGAAATGCATAAACTAATGGATTACATAATTTAAGGATTTTGTTAAAAATGTACAATATCGAACTTTATGATTGATTTTTTTGGTTCAACGCGTGACGTTATGCTCATTTATCAATGATTGTACAACCCTATACTATAAAAAAGAAAAAAAAAAAAAGAAATACAGTTTCCTCCAAATAGTTAAAAACATTGCCGTAATATATCAATCATGTATTTTTCGTGTTGCTTTCATTACACTTGGCATCGGAGAGGAGGCAAACGTCACATCACTATACATGTATTTGTTAAAAATCGTGTAATTAATCGAATAAAGTGTTAATCTACATATACGGGCGTTTAAAAACCAATAACAGCCGCAATCGTAATTTAATATAAAACTCATGAATACTCGCTCGCGTACATCACGTTTAATTGATTATTTAGTATCCACATGCGAACGTTTATCGCGTTTCATTTTCACACCGCGGGTTTGTATATGTAATTACATAAAACACACACCTGTAGCGCACTCGATTCAATCGAAGGGACGTGGCATTTGAAAAACAATGTGTTGAAATTCTCGGTAAAACAAACGCGGAAACATAAATATATATATAATCGCTCGATCCAGCTATACATCGATGATTGTAATAAAACAAAGGGAAAAAAAGCGTAATTGGCCCGACAAACCAAACACGCTAGCGTCGCGTGCAAATATTTCGAAAAAGTCGAATTACGTAGCAAAAGGCCCAAAGAGCCGGTCTCTCTGATCCATCGGCCATAAGCGTGTGGGTATGCGTATACACGAGGTACGCACGGAGCAAACAAAACTCCTCATTAAACACGTCTCGCAGCGACGACGCCGTAATAGTAAAAAAAAAAAAAAAATATATCCCTCGGTCCTTCTATACTCTTATTTGTGCATGGGCTAACGTAGAAGGGCGTCGCGAGGCGTAAATAACTCACGAAAAAATCTCCGTCGATTCCCACCCTCCGTACCGTTCGTCCCCATACTTGTACACACACGGAAAATGCAACTCGGCAGCAGAGCCAGGAAAGGTAGGGGGTGGATTTTCGCGAAAAGCCGTCTTTTTGCCCACACCGCGGCCACGCGAACGAGATGGGTGCAACACACCGACACACACGTATAGGCATACATACGTACACGCGCTTGGGTAGGCCAAAAGAGGGAGAAGCCGTTACGTCGACGGGCGTTGCATTACGCATTATTTAATGGACGTTTCTCGCTTTGTGCTCGCCCCGACTCATTAACCGGAGAGAGAGAGAGAGAGAGAGTCCCCGATTGTACGCGTGCATATATATATATACTGTTGCAGCAGCCTCGGCGCGACGTACACGCAGAGCCTACGGATAGAGCCTCTCTCTCTCTCTTTTCCTGTATACCGGTGCTACGCTGCATAATGAACCGGGCGCGGAGCCTCCTCCTTTTTAGCCCTTTCCCCGCGTATGTATATGTATGCTGGAATGCTTTTCTTTTTTTTCGTACACGAGGTTGCAGACGACTGGCGACGAGCTTTCCTCCTCTCGTTCGCTCGCGTCAACCTATTATTTCGACGTATTACGTTACGTCACGTTACATTACGAGCTCCTACCCCCTTCCGGTACACCCTCGCTGCAAAAAGAAGGGCCTGCGTACGCGAGGGTTTTCGTGTATCCCGATTTCACGGGGACACTGCGCGCCATCCGCGCATACGTGCGCTTCTTTCTATCTTATTTCTTGTCCGGGCCGCGTGACCCTCTGCTCTCTGGTTGGGAAATTTCAATACTGCGCCTACGTGATGCTGCATAGTTTTATTCGCGAAAAAAGCACAACCAAGCCGGGGTGATTTTTACTTCCATCTCGTATTGTATGTGCTGCTTGTTTTCCGAAATGAGACCCCAAAGTCGTCTCGTCTTCATTCGCGTCGATCGTGAGTTCGCTCGTATCCACACTTTCGTAATTATTATTATTATTGTTGCTCAAAGGGCCTCATTGGATGAAAATTTCGTTCAACGATTGGTCCCTTCGACTCAGTAATCGTAGATCGACAAATTGATTTTCAGCCCCGCGATCGAGCACAGCAAAAGCTCGTTTCGATCCGTCAAAAGATACTCTTCCCGTATATATGCCATACCTCCCTGACATCGCGTCGAAACTATGTCACACGGCTTTTTTTTCGGTTATCGACAGCGAGCAAAAAAAAAAAAGAAAAAGAAAAAAAGGAAAGAAGAAGCGCCGAAGCTCGCTTCGGTTGTTGTAGTGTCCTCTCGATCGCGCGCGCTTGCGTGTCCATATATACCAGGGGGGCCGCGCGTATACGCGCACAGAGGGAGAGAAAAGGACGAAACGAATTGTCACCGCTTACGAAGCGGTGCCGTAGCGTTATTGCGTTGACGAGCACCGACACCTTGACCTCGAACCTCCCTCCGTCCAATTTAAAGGATTATTTCTAAAGGGCGCGACTTTAAGCGTGGCGAGAGAAAAACAATCGGGTTGAAAAGCAGCGACTTACTTATTGTATAGGTAAAGCGGAAAATGCATGGTAGACGCGTATAATGTGCGAAACAAGCGGAATGGGTGGAACCATCGGTGCTGCGGTGCATGCAGCCAACGCGAAACGAACGAAAGCCGCGGGGTGTATGGAGTTGGCGCAAAAAGGACGCAAAAGGGGGGGTAATGCGGGCGGGTAACGCGACACGGTGCTGCCCTCTACGGGGGGCTCGAAATTATAGAGGATGCCTTGTCCAAAGTTCTCCCCCCTCCCATCCTTTTTCCAACCCCATCACCCACTCCCTTCGCGAGCTTGGTATACACGTTTGGATTTTCCATGCACTATTTCCCCGGCCCTCTCTATCCTATACCTGTTTTTCTCCCTCAAACCGCACACCAGAGCGTTTGGTACAGTCTCCGACAGAATGCTTTTTTTTCTTCTCTTCTTTATTTCAATAGCCCTCGAAAGACGTGTATTTGCGGCTGTTCTCGATACAGGCCGGATCATCGGTAATCGAGGAAAAACATTGGAGCTCATCGCGCGGAATTAAATGCTCGAGCAACGCCTCGGCCCGTGGATATCTGATGTCAAGATTGATCGATCATCGTGATAGGTACGATTAAAATAGTCGACGTATACGAGCGTCTTGCGAGCGATACTCTGATCTGGATAAATTTAACGAGGGATACAAAAAAAAAAGTGACTAAACGCCAGTTCCCGATGGGAATTTTATTGATTCGTGCGTACCTTGGATCCCGTTCTCTCGTGTTTTTTCCGATGGATTCTGTCAGAGAGATCACTTTTATAGTTGAATTGATAGTGCACGACCAATCGAACGAAATACACGTTGCACAAAAGGGACAAAGAGTTTCTTAGCTCGAGTGTGCTTCGTGAGCTCAGTACGAGACAATTGCTCCTGTAACAAATCTCACTTGGTTTTTTTTTCTTTCATTCTTTTTTTTTTTTTTTTTTTTTTTTTTTTTTTCAGCACGTTGAACGGCGAAAAAAAAGTGTAAAACACGCAGCCCATGCCCCGTTAAAATCCTTGGCGAGGACTGTACCAGCACGCACACCGATGTGTACCCATACTCGAGTACAGATCCATAGGCACACGAGAGTTCTCTCCAGAGGCGCTATAGAGACGCATCAGTGTATCGGTGGTCCCATATATATATATATATATATGTACACAGGTGGGTGTATGTACGTGCATGCATCAGTATAACGAAAGAGAGCGAGCGAGAGAGAGAGAGAGAGAGTATTAGACAGGACGCCCGCAGCTCATTTGCCAACTCTGGTGAATTTACCAAATTTAAATGCAAAATCGGCCGGCAGCACCGCTGCTCTGCTCACCTCGGTCGTCCGGGAGTATAAATATATATATATATATACATACACACATGTACACGTGTATACACGTAGGGTATAGAATGTACGAGCACCGAGCAAAAGCAGCGAAATATAGACAGAGAGAGAAAGAGAGGTGCACGAGCGGAATGGAGAGTCGGATAGATAGATAGATAGGGAGGGACGGCGGCAAGTGGGGGGAGAGGGTCGAAAATGCCTCCGTGGGTGGAGGGCAGTGGGTTTAGCGCGGAGGGTAGCCGAAAGAGGGTTCAAGCCTGCACAAGCAGCATCGGGAGGAGGAGGAGAGAATAGTAGAGAGGAAACTGAAATGCTCTCTCGCAGGAGAGCTATACCTCTCTCCCTCTTTCGTTCAAACGGTATAGGTATAGTATACCTGTACGTATAGCGCATAGTTGCTTCTGGCTGGCTTGTTAAGCTCAGCCCGGGCCCTCCGATTGGTTCGCGTCCTCTTTCTCTCTGCATATATATATGTATGCATACATACACAGGTATACACACTCGCACACAACGTATTGCGTGCAAGCTCACCTCAGTCTCGTGCCCTCGAGTCTTCGGGACTGTCTCGAACTTTCCTCCAACGCCATCGATCCCCCGCCTCCTCGCTATTCCCTCTCGCTCGTTTCCGCTCGCTTTCTCCCTGTATGCGCCGTACAGTGCTTGCCCGGCCCGTACGTCCACCCCCCCCCTCCCCCCTTGGCCTCTGGTGCCTGGTGCGAGCTATAATAACGAAAATTTCCCGAGCTTTCGGTAATTTCGGTAACTTTGCCCCGACGCGCTTTCACCCCCCCCCCATCGCCACCACACACCCCCTGCCTTCCGACTATATTTCGCAGGTTCTTCTTTTAGCTCTCACTTCTGTATGCGCGCAGTTGGCCAGAGTTGGCGAACAACTTTAAATGGGCTGGAAGTTAGGCTAGCTGCTCCTCGTTCCCGTGTATACGTCAGTTTGTGCGCGTATACACGTTATGTATTCCGTGTGTGTATATACGTATGGGCGAGTGGACGCGGGAATATAATTGAGAGATGCGGTTCTTTTGACCGGTATAATTAACTGCGTTAACTTTCTTTCGCCGCTCTTTTGCCCGAACGTAAGCCGGCTTGAGAGATCGATAAATCGGTAAGGGTTGTTTTTTTTTTTTTTCTCCCTCCCCGATAAAATGGCCATACGTGTGTACGGTAAGCAGAGGTGCGATTCAACAGTTTACGGCTCTCCGTTATTGGGTTACAAAGGGAACATTAACGAATTTCGGGGTGGTTTTCGTTTCAGTTTGGACTCAATTTTTTTGTTATTTTTTTTTCAGAATGGATGCACCAAGCGACTGGCTCGTTCAACTGCATACGGTTGCTGCCACACGACTGACCATGCAGTAATTATGTTGTCCACCCAACGAAGCTAAGGATGAAGCAAGCAATCTTGCGAATTAGTGTTCTTAGGCACTTGGACAACCTGCACAATGTAACTTGGATGAAACGAGTGTAACGGCTAGGACAAAGCGTCCTTGGTCTCAAATAAACGAAAAAACTCAGTTCAACCACCTGTCCTGGTATATATACACTTCCAAAATCCTAACTGAACTCAATACATGTCCACGAAATATTTTTTATACCCTTTTTGCAATGTACTTAGTTTCACGCTCTTGGTTGTACGTAGCGGAGCGCGCGTTGCAATATCGACCGACAGCTCGCGTTCAAAATTCTTTATGCACTCGTACGCTCCCCTATAATTTATTTTCCAGAGCCACATACGTGGCTGGAAAACCAAACCAGGGCGAGGAGAGCTTCGATCACCGTTCGACGTGCAATACTATAATATATATATATATAAAGAACCATCACCGCGAAGCCTCTTGTCCCTCATCTTGTTATTCATCCTGTAACCCTATATACAGCCCGTGACGCGCGAGGCGTTACACCACACACGCACAAATGCATAAGTTCGTTTGTTCTCGCGGACACACAATGCCCACTCGACTTCTCTTTCCCTCCCCTGTATATATTTATATATATGTATATATGCGTGAACAGAGGTATGTATGCATGTGCGATATGTAATACAGATATATACATGTGCACGGAGGCTTCCCTTACGATCAAAGGGTGGAAGGGGAGTAGGAGGAGGAGATAAAGGCTGCATGCCGAAGATTAAAGATTAAAGATTAAATATATTTAAGGCTAAGGACTCAGGGTCCTTAATAGCCTAAGCATTATACAAGGCTCAAAATATGAGCAATCTACTTGTGCTTGCAAGCACTAAACATATGTAACTAAGTACAGGCAGCTTAGTGTTATTATAGCTTCTTCGAAATTATTACAGTCAAAGAGAGGGAGAGAGAGAGAGCGTTTGTTTTAAACGAATGGCGAACAATAGCCACCGAGTTGTTTCGTTAACACGTTTCCACCCCCAGTTGGCCCCTCTTTTTGTATACGTATACACACCCCCCCGTGTACACATACACTCCATCACACGAGTGCAAGTACACAGGTACCTATGTACGCGTGAGCGTTATCGCGGGTATGCGCCGGTGATAATAGAAACGCGCCCTCTCGCGTCCCCGAAAAATGTTCATGACTTTTTTACTCCCGTGGGTCTCCCCGGCTGCACTCGTTTTTCCCTTTTTTTTCTCCTATATACGTTTGTACATTTTTGGATTTGTCACATCGCCCCCCCCCCCCTTCGCTGTGTACTTTATTCACGTGGATGCTTTTCGCTCAAATCCACTGCAAGTTGAGACACGCGCACTAAATGTTTTAATTAGCCTTCACGAGTGCGTATAATCACGGGTATATATATATATGTATTATGTGCTACGCGGTATCAGACGTCACGAAAATTAACAACCAATCATGGGGTAGTCGCGCGTATCCGACTCACCTCCTTTCTTTATGCTTCGAAACAACAGTCCGAGCGACAACATAATAAACACGCGCACCAAACAACGCGCAATACCTACGTATATAATATGTATACGTGTGGAGAGAGGACGAGAGCGCGCTTGACCGTAATAATGATCGAGCGCGTAACGGTCCATCGAAGGGGATGATGATGATTATTAGAAGAATGAAAGGGCACATTTCGTCTCACCTACAGGTAGACGTGTGTACATATACATGTGCATTTCGGGGCATCGTATAACGAGAGTTGTGTATCATGTATATATGCTATACTGGTTACGCGCAGATTGGCGGAAAAGGCGGTATGATGATGATGATGACGTACATCGTTAAGCGACGTGTGCGCGTGAAATACATGTTTACAGGTTACGCGAATGGGTTGGCCGCGATAAATTTAATTTCCCTGTAATTGAGGTGTCGATGATGAGCTTTGATTGTCGCGTTTGTTTGGGATTTCACAACGCTACGCTGTATTTTTTTTTTTTTTTTTTGGACTTTACGAGAAGGTTCGATCGAATGGCTTTGGCATTTTTTACGGATGACCATTACTGCGCGTGATGGGTTTTATTTGCCGATGGTATACGATTAGGGTGCCCGTGTGTTGGCCGAGATCGCCCTCGACCACGTAACTATTAGGCGCTTTTTTCTTAAATGTACAGCGAGTGTGTACTCTCCCGTGTGGAGTCGTTTTCTCAAAAATTAATCGTTCCTGAAGGACGCGATCCCGCGAGGTACCACTAATCCTCGGATTTCAAGCGAGCGGAGGGTCTTTCGAGATTTAAAGTGCGCCAGACTCTGATTTATCCTCGTACGCGCGGGCGAAGCTCAGGTATACCTTCCTACGTGGGCACATGTGTAATAGGGAAAACAGAGCTAAAGAGTAAGACAGAAAGGGAGAGAGGAGTGTATAGGTGTAGGTGGGGGATGGTAATCAACTATTCCGAAACAAGTGTCGGGGGAGGGCCCGAACTAAAAAGAGAAATCCCTCATCGAGGAAAGTTGGGTATTAATGGGGGAAATCCGGGAGGCGTCGGCCGGTGAAAATTTATAGCTTCGCCCGTACTCGCTGTTGCTCCGTTGTCGCGTCTCGCCGTCCGTGCACGCGACCCCCTTTATTTTTCCCTCCCGGCCTAACTTTCTTCTTTTCTCGCTTGTGATACTTAATATTCCCTTATTTTACCTTGGCTTGTTAAATTTGAAAAACAAAGGTAACTCGAAGGCTCGTCTTAATTTCATTTTTACACGTCCAAATGTATGTTTATACCTGCGGATAAAAGCTCCGCCGCGAAATCGGAATTATTCATCGCTCCGCGCGCGATTTGAAGAACGAATCGTTGTCCCCACCGGTTGAATAAATAACATTAATTCCCACCGCGCGCGATCCCCTCCACATAATCCTCTTTTACAGGGTTTATCTTTTATTTCCATCATTAGCCCAGTGATCGCAATATGACGGCATTCGTCCCATCATTTTCGATAAGCCTGAGCATGAATAATTCAATCACGCGGGCAATATAAAATGTATGGGTCACTAAAGTGTGCGCATGAATGATAATAATAATGATAATGTCCGTATCGATAAAGACCAAAGTTGCGACGATGGCATTTAAAAAAATCTCCGGCTTCGGCATCCGCACAGCTGTATGGCTGATGCTGCACCAAACGAGGATACCCAAAGCTGCCATCCCTCTTTCGAAGAGCCCATCTGCATAATACGAGCGGGTGCGTCTAACCCGTTACAACGAGTTCGAGTGGTTCCCGAAACAGAAATGTTCAATTTTCCAAAGCCCCTCCCCACCCCTCTCTCACTGCGTGTACAATTGCGCACCTGTGGTAGGTCGCGGTGGCCCCGGAAGAGCCGAAAAACGGAGAATAGGAATTAACGGGGTTCCACCGAGGGGCTTACTCGTTAATTAGTGGAAATTTCCGCGGAAAAGGGGCTGATAAGCTTTTTTGGGTTCATCGAGTGCAGGTGACTCTGGTCCTAATACATCATCGGCAAAACTGTTATTCGTACCCAGAGAGAGAGAGAGAGAGGGCGAGTGAGGAAATGAAAAAAAAAGCAGAGAGTTGAGTCGAATCAAGTGCCACGCGGGTCTTTCGGCGGAGATAAGAAAAAGAGTTGGAAGGGCAAGGAGGGCAAAAACCCGAGGGAGCCTGCGTTACGTATAAGTACACCCACTTTATCTCCCGGCCCCTTGCCGCCCACCCCCTCCGCCCATACACTGTTCGTGCGTGTGGAAACACATCGGCCTCTTGCCAGTCCTCCCCCGCCCCATGTACGGGCACATACCTTCGCGATGGGTAAGCCGCCATTTATTTCCCAGACGCACCCCCACGGGAGAGCCGCCTCGAACCCGGTGGCATGCGGGCATCATTAACGCCGACCTTAACCACCGCCTACCTCCCCCTCCCCCCCGTTCCACGTATCCTTCTCCCGGGTCTCATGTTCTCTTTTGGCCTCTCCTCCTCCTCTGTTTTTTATCATCTTGCAAGCCCCACGCGGATGCTAATAACCCTTTGGGGCGCTTGGATTTTCGACAATAACCGGGATCGTTCGGTTTTATCGTCTTTTATTTTCTACAACAAAAGTAAAAACAATGATTGTCGAGGATCACTCGTTTCGGTACAATGTAGCCTCGTAGGAATTTTCATGTAAATAAGAGGCCCGCAAGAGGAATGAACACCCCCTTGGAGCAACGTGAGGTCCAAAAGTGTTTCTCGCGAGGCTGGAACGGTTGGCCATCCCGTTAAAAATGCTCAGTATAAGCACACATGTATATACGTGTTCCGGTCGAGTGGTGAGCATATACAGTGTACGGGGCCGAAGCGGTATTACCTGCGCGACCAGTTCCGAAGACGTCTCGGCGGTCCCCTGCTCGTGGACCACCGCGAAGCGCGGGAATGCAAATTTGGCAACTCGACGGGAAAAGAGAGGGGCCCCGCTCGTCCGACTACCCCACCTGGACCGGGGACCAGACCCCCAGCCGTCTATCTGGTTTCTGCAACTGCCGGATTCTGCGTGGCCCCCTTTTTTTTATTCCTCTTCCTTTCTCCTGTCTTTGCGTGTCCAAAGGACCCCCCCGTCAAGCTTACGGTCTCCGAGGTCCGGAACGCCGGCTCGGGCCGAGGGACCATCAGTCGTTGCTTCGCGCGGTCAGCCGACCATCATCGGCTCGGGATTGTGAAACCAAAGTGCAACATCCTTCTTCTTTCTTTTGCGAATTGTAAATAAAAAAAAAAACAAAACGCTACACGGTGAAGTGCTCGATCAGCCGAAATACCCCCTGTTGCGCTTCGTCACCGGAGAAAAGACGAAATTCCCCAAAGAGTGCAACCGTGCCCCCCCCCCCAAACTACCCTGTTCAGAGTTTCGGCCAATTCCGCGAACTCGATGGGGTTTGTAGTTCAGCTGTAGGGTAACTCTGATAATTTTGCTGATGGTTTCGTGGAACACAGCAAGCGGGTGCATATACGTGCATCAGATGTATACTGCAAAAGAGGGAAATAGAGGCTCACGCGTGTAAGATCCGCGGGTGTTTGTAGTATAATGATCGCTAGGCCAATCCCGTGTGTGTGGGTGTGTACACGTGTAGCCGCGTTATCGAGGGCAAATTTTCGCGAAAAAAAATGATGATTACGCGCGGGTGGGAAGAGGCCGGGCACCATCGCACAAAGCGCCTCACTCGCTCGGCTCTTGCGCGTATATACAATGATCGAGTTTCGCCGTTTTGGGTGTATAATATATGTAGCTCCATTGCATGGGTGAAGGTGTTTCCGAGGGCATTCGCAACTACTGGCCTTTCAAAATAATTAATTACAATTCGCCTCGGAGGAGGCTAATACCTTTTTTGGAACGTTTCGATACAATGCCCGTATCTTTTTGTAAAAGCTCTTTTATCAACTTTTATCATAATTATCACAGATACACGCATCAGGTAAGAAAAAAAAATTTTAATAGTTCCAGACTCGTGGGTATACTTTCGGATGGTTCATGTACGTACTTTTCGCTGTACGACCACGTGGTGCGGTAAATTGAATCAACAGGAGTCATAAAAGGAGGAGGACAAAAAAAACCATTAAGTAGGTAAGTACTCGAAGAAAGTGTTTGCGGTGATGAAAAAAAAAAAAAAAAAGAAAAAAGAAAAAGAAGCAAAGAAAGTGAGAGAGGGAGGGTGGCAATAAAAACGCGCAGCATCAGCAGTGGAAGCAGGCGAGAAGCCGTGAAACGAGGATTTTAAGGAAAAAAAAGGGGGGGGTACGGGTATAAGAACCGTTGGCCGTATGTGCACGTGTGTATACTCGAGAGGGAGAGCAGCTTTAAAACGAGAGATCGTGGGCGCCAGATTATCGGAAAGGAGGAGGCGCCCGGGGGAAAAAAGAAGGCACCGAAGGACTCGATAAAACCTCGAAAGCCAATGCGCGGTTGCGTCCGATGGCCCTCCACACACTCCTGGCTCTCCTCTCCCTCCTGTGTACTCTTCTTGGCTCTTTTCTAAATATGCTCGAGGATATCGAGTGGAACTTACCTCAAACATACACCTACCTATACCTGCAGCGATTACCCCTTTTCTTCGATCGCTGCCTCGCATATGCTTCCTCGACTTTTTATGAAATCCCTGCCCCTCTTGTGTTCATTGCCATGCTCGATTGCTCCATTCCTCATGTATATTTTATTACGGTACTTAAACGTAATAATTTTTTTTCTTTCTCGTTCTTAGTTTACAATAATTAGCTAAACAATTTTTAAAAGAAAAGGATCGCGAAGAATAAAAATCCTTTGGCTTGTCTTTGCACTTGCAGTCTCATTCATTTTTTGTGTTTGTATCGATCAAACAGAGATTTTCGAAAATCTACAATGTATGAGTCGCTTACCAAAAATCAGCTTAAAGTACAATAGAAAAAAAAAAAAAAAAAAAAAAAGATCGTCGACCGTGTCGGTGCTCGCCGCGCGGCGGTTAAAACAAACGAGCAGGACCGCCGGCCTTAATTTAGCGCGTCGAAAGTAGAGAGGGAGGGCCGATGGTAGTCGGTACACAGGAGGGGGTGGCCGAGTCTTAAATTAGGGCTAAGCCTCGCAAGCTTCGATCCGATGAATTAGCAGCACCGCGCTCGGCTGACAGATGGAGAGAAAAGTCGACGAGAGGCAAAACTTGGAGATAACCAGAGCCGAAGGAGAAAAAATGGTACTACCGCTCGAGCTTCTTTTTCTACAAAGTACTTGTTGCGCGTCACCCCCCTCTTTTTTCATCCTCCTCCTCCTCCTCTAAGCTGTTGCAACCCGTGAGGGTACTATGGAGTATTTAGGAGGCAAAAAATCCAAGTACATCCACCATCCGTCAGTTTGATTTAAGAAAGCGTAAGCCAAATACCATCTGAAGCAAGGGCAAATACTTCACATCACTTAGTCCAGCCGTGCGGTAAAGATCACCCCCGAATCCTCAAATTCAGTGGATGAAACGCTTCCTCCAAACCCTATAACGTACCTACCTCCTGAAATCTTCGATTGCTTCGGCTGACGGAATTCATGGACCCTCCAGCATAGTTTTCCGTATATTAACGTGAACGCTCGCTGTCGCGCGGTGTATACGCGGTACAAGCTCCTCGGTTGATGGGAGTTGGGATGGAAAGTTGGACCAATCGCAGCCGGCCTCGACCATCCCAGGACGGCTAGGACCTTATCCTCCTCCTTCGTCCAATGTGCTACAGTATACCATCTCTCGTCTCGGAAGGACGCGGGGGTGCACGCGCAAGTTCGAAATGAGTTTCCCCCTTTGGTAGTTCGCGAGACTGAAATCGCGCTTAATCCAATAGCGGTCCCTAATAATCCAATAAACCCCGGCGAAAGAGCGAGACCAGTCGATGCGTGGGTATAATGCCTCGTGTCCGAGCAAAGTGGATATGGAAAACGGGCACCGAGGCGAGATAGGGAGGAAAAGGTCACGCGGGCAGGTTACACGGGATGAAAATCCATGCGAGCGTCTCAGGCTCGATGCCGTTCCACCTATCCTCACCCCTGGCCCGACCTCCCCCCTTTCTCCTCTCCGTCATTTGTCGCAAAGAGAGACAGAGAGAAAGACAGCGCGGCCATGTTGCCCGAAATCGCCACCCACCTACTATCTATCGCCTATGCAACTATACACCTACAACTTTTCCTCCTCTCAATACTTATACCTCCTCCACGGTGCCCGTCCTAATATGTCTATACATACATGTATGTACGCTACCACTAATACCGATGGCCTATGGTATGGAACACATACATCACCTCCCTCGGGGTGGTTTTCCTCTTCTCTCTTAGCCCCTCGGTCCTTTATAGCTCGGCTAGTCATCTAGTCCTGGCGGGTACCTATATATATATACGTGCTATGTAAATGCGAGCGTCAACCCTTGCTTCGCGTATACCCTGCCCCTCCTCTTTCTCTGCTGGCCGTGCAGCTTCCCCCAGACCCCCGCGAACTAGCACCCCCCGAAATCTAAGTCCAACGAACGAGTCTAGCGTGCATGCATGTGTGTATAGGTACATCGAATAAGTAGTGGCGGTACACTCAGCAGGAGCAGAGAGCACCGAAGCCCCGCGAGCTACACACATATATATATATATGACGTTTCGGACGCAAGACTGCGAATTCATTGGTGGAAGGGAGGAGCATTTTAGGTGCGCGTTATTTTCGAGCACGTAATGCGCTTCCATGCGAGCGATGCTGTGTTGCGGCGGCACATAGAGAGTTCGGCTGTGTATTTATGCCCAGCGGATACGCGATATACATATATATGTATTTCCCAACTTTGTTGGCCGAGGTAACTTTGGATCGCGGAGTTATTTTGCATAATCTGGCAAACTCGGGTGTAGGGCCCGGGAGGCCCAAAGGCGAGGGAGAGAGCCTGCAGGTGTACGCTCGACCACCAAAGTTTAATTTACTTGTTTCGGGTTTTTTTTTTTTTTTTTTTTTTTAAATTTATTTATTTATTTAGATGCATGCTGGGATGCGTTTCCCCGATACAGGACTTGGACTTTATCTTCGAGGGGTGGAGCTTTCGTGCGTGACGTGTAATTCCAATGTTTTAAATACGTAATTATAACTAAAGTTACTGCAAAAGTGTTGGCAAACATATTGCAAAGCAACTTTCAACTGTTTTATGAATATGTTTGTTTAAGAGGCAATGAGGATGCACACTGTAGTGGCTACGGTTGAAATAAAACTCTGTGTAACAAGTATCTTTGTGCATCCCAAATTTTAGTTATAATTATCTAAAAATCAAGGAATATTGTATTATTTTATTGTACGTGGCACCTTGAAAATGGAAACGGACAGAATTGCTAAAAATTTGGTGTTTTGAAGAATAAAATTGACATTCTGGAAGCCAAGCAGATAAACTTACTCATTGAAAAATAAAATATACCCCCGTACTTTAGGAACTGACTTTTTTTTAAATTTCTTAAAGTAATAAAAATTACATCCTGACGTACGTGATGTAACGGATGAGAAAATCAACCCCTTTAATTTAACGTCAAGAGATGAAGCTTAAGGCATGGCTCATACGCGCATCGAAAGGGTTACTTGGTTCACATTTTTTACTGGAGCGATGAGTTTAACAGTATCAACGTATCATCAAATCTTTTTTTTTTGATGTCTAAAAATATTCACATCTCAGTCAAGTTTTAAATTTTTACGAAATATAAAATTTTTGCTCACGTTTTTTTTTTCTGAAATGGCAATTATTTTCCAAAATAAAAAAAGCATAACAATATTTAAAATTAAAGATATTCAGTTTCGATTCAAGATAATTTTTTAATGTAAAATGTATCAGTCACGCTTCAAGTGCAAAGTACTAGTTTTTTTTTCCGTCCGTTAAAGACAGTGAATACATAGCAGCTGCGAGTCAGAGAACCAGTTTTTCACGACCACGCTCCGGTCAATCGGAAGGGCTTCCTCTTTTTTTCCATCAATCCAGCCATAATTTTATCAGTCCAACCCGATCCAGTCCGACCACCGCACCAAGGAAAATCAAATAAACCCTCAGCACGTATGGGTACCACCTGTACACATATGCACAAAACGCGGGCGCACTCCACCCACGCCGTGCGTTAATTACAATCTCGTTTTTCTTATCTTGGAGGATCTGCTTTTTCACTTTATTTTTCGACGCGTTACATCCCACGCGCGAATAGCCGGTTACTCCGTGCAAACGAACTGAATTTCGGGTAACCCGCGCCCGAACCATCCCCCTCTTTGGTTTTAGGCGCTATTTTAGTTTCGTGCCAACGTTACAGGATCGAGTAACGCGAAAATCGAGGAAAGTTCTTGCTAGCAAATTATTATTCCTCGGTACCCACCAAACGAGCGTATTAACTTCCACCCGGGAAATCATTAGTTTCCTATACGTATACGAATTAAATTTCGAACGAAGTGAAAACAAAGTCGCGGCTTCCCCGAAACGTGTAACGCCTCATCGGACATATAACAGCAGCGACTTACTTCGCGAATTGCATAAATCGCATATTACACGTAGTATGGACACGGCGTAGCCACAGTTGTAGATATACAGATAGCGCGTATATAGTTGGTATATATATTGGCGGGGGTGGCAGTAGACTGCAGTAGTAGTGGTAAAGTGGAGCGACGGCGGCATGACATTTTGTCGAAGCCACGGGCGACTGCAGCTCGTAATGATAACGAAGTCTGTCCACCGAAGCTGTCCTTCCTCTCTCTCTCTCTCTCTCTCTGTGATGTGCGCCGGTGTATGTATACGTATAGACAAGAGTCCAGGAGTCCCGAGGGTCGCCGTAATTTCGCACGAAAGGGTTGCTCTCGCTTCATGTACGTATACACGTACGCGCGCGCTCGTATGATCTACTACCGCGTGCGTATATGTACGTACAGAGTCAACGACGTCGCGCCCGAAGGAACAGAACCATCTCGAATTTCGGGATCTCGGAACTCTAATATCCAAGCACGGCCGCCGCCTACCCTCCTTCCGCGCTCTCGGAATATATCTCTCGGGGATGAGCGAATGCGAGCACGCGAAAGTGGACGAACAACCCCAACCACCCCCACCCCCCTTGTGTTTATTGCGGACTAAATCATTTTGCTGCAAGATAGAGTGGAGAGAGAGAGAGACAAATTAATTTTCGTCCTCTCATTACGAGTTGAAATTAATCATTATTTGACAAATAAAACCAATATAATATACCGTTACGATGCACCCACCGGAGGCTACTGTTTACCATGATCATCCAGCAAGGGCATTACGCACAGGAAAAAAAAAAAACTAGCTTAAAAAGACTGTACCAAGATGCAGCGATTATACGATTTTCCCCGTTTGCTATATATACGAAAACAACGTTGTATATTATACGTTATGTTCTCTCACGTGTACGTGCGGTGCTTTAAACGCTACCTGCTGGTACTCCTTCTCCGTTAAATTCCCAGATAATTATCTCAAAACGATGCAAGTTCTATAAGCACAAGCGTGCGTCTTGTCGAAAAATAAAATAAACGCGAAGCAACAATAAACGGGCACTACAACAATATCCTTAATAATATATTGCATGTGCATATCTAGCAGCGTATATAATAATATGTATACGTACGTGGTCGGAGAACTATGTATATGTGTACGTATAGCAGCGGGTGCCGACCATTTCTCCCGGAGCGAGTTTCTAAGCGCGCTAAATAATGGCCGCTAGAAGTCCTGCGGGGGGGGGGGGATGGGTGGTACGGGAAACTACGTCCCACGTACACGTACGTATACGTATAACATACGCGCTGCAAGAGACAGAGAGTGTATGGGAGCTAGTCTCGAATAGCTCCTCGTTATACACATACATATATTCGTAACGGGGGGTGGATGGAGCAAGGGAATCGTGCAGGCAAGAGGGGTCGGGGGGAGGGGGATCCAGCCTCCACCCAGTTTTCTCTATCTTCATCTCTCGTCCTCTCTCTCTCTCTCTCTTACAGCGGTAGTAGCAGCTACCCAACCCCCGCACCCACCCCCTTTTCCCGCTCATCGTCTACTCCGTGCGCGCAAATTTCCTTTCCGGCAAAGTTATTCCTCTGTGCGCCCGTGTGGTGGTCTAGGCAAAAGGCACATGCACGAACGTCGTCGAGGACCTTGGCGATACGAGGGGGGGGGGGGCTCGGGAGGAGGGTGGATATTAATTTAGGTACGTAGTCCCTTTCCCCTTGGCTGGCCGAGCTAAGAAAAATGCCCCCGTGCGACTCGCCTTGCAAGGGAATGGCCGCCCCCCCCTCCTCCCTATATATATAGCTCGGACTCGTGCGCTCGGCTAGAATTTAATCTCACCTCCCGAGCTAGACTCTCTCTTCCTCTCGACTCGTTCCTTCTCTCCTATTCGTACGTATGTATGTATATTTCGCCGTCAGGAGCCTTGCTAGGGGTGGATGGAAAAGGGCGCTCCTTTCACACACACGTGCCTACGTAATGCTGCACCGATGCTGTATACAGGACCAACGTGTGTACACTACTACTATCGCCGCTACGGCCCGGGCCAAGGCTTTTCGTTTATCAACACTTTATGCATGTTTGCCTGTATAAAGGACTCGGGCAAAGTTGGAGGAGGAGGGAGAAGCGAGCGAGGAGCTCAACCTCGGGGGGGTGTACAACGGCGGCAGCCTCGTAGATACCGGAGTGTATACGTATATATGCATATGCGAAAGAGGCGGGCAACATCGGTAGCAGCGGTTCGGTGGGGTAGTGGGAGATCGTAAGGGTCGCGTGGTAGACGAAAAGGCGGAGGCGAGGGGGGGACGCAGTGAAGGGGGCACGTAAGAAAAATGCGAAAGAGAGTAGACGGGGAGATGCTTGAGGTTGTGTGGGGAGCGCCGGGGTGTGTGTGTGTGTGTGTGATTTTCGGCTGAGAGATATGAGGCGAGGAGAGAAGAAACGAAGGCCTTGCGGGCTCCGGGGATATCGGAGTGCCCGGCTAGCCCCGATGGCTCTCCCTCGCCATTATTTGGGATAATGGCTCGCGTTGTCGTTTCAATTGTACCTTTCGACGACTGCTGTCCGTTTATTTCTCCCTTTTCTTTTCTAACTGGGGACGAACCGGCAATCATCCCGTTTTTCTACCGTGTGATTTTTTATTTACAATTATTTCGGGGGAGACCGATTTCTTTCAATTATTTCATACATTTTTTTTAATTAAAATAACGAATGCCTCCCCCTTGCTCTCTACCTTATTAATTTTACGTGGACGCGAAAAAATCAGATTAACCTTCGGGGGAGGCTTCGCGTTACTATCTAATTAAACATTTTTCGAATATTATGTTTTGCAGGAGCTCCTTTATTTGTCGCCATTGGCTTTCAGATCTTCCGAAATGAAAATACGAATTTCATTTTCAGAGATAATTTTAGTTTTTTACTGTGATGATGTACCCTTTTTTTTTCACGTGTTACATATTCGGTGGAAATTCAGAATCGTACAACGACGAGATTTAATTGGAGCGCTACGGCATTTTTTAGTGCTACGAAAGAGCTTTTTGTAAGGTCAAATAAAACGAAAAAAAAAAAAAAAACAAAGAAAAAAATTTTCAAAACGTCATCCAAAGAATTTTCAGTTTATTGTCGACAGTCAACAATCAAGAGTTGCATAAATACTTTGGCTTATGTGTTGTCCCACCATTCCTTTTTTAAATGTAATATTTTACAATACACATGATGATTTTTTTTCACGCAACAAACAAAAAAATTGTAGACTTTGATTCGCTTAACGTAAAAATTTTGCGCTCCATCAAATCGATTATTTCCTAATCGTCCTTTCAAACAAGTCAACGCCAGTCGACTAGATCGAGAAAAAAAAAATCCTTCTCCACTTTAGAACCTACCAACAAACGCGAAAAAAAAAAACAGTATTACAGTAAAGTCCAATACCAACAACGCCACCGCTCATTAGCCATTGACCATATAACCTTCCACTGGGGGGGATTAAAACCTCCAAAGAAGAAGATTTTCGCGTCAGCGGCGAGATCGGAAAACAAGAGTGTATGGCATCGTCGGAGAAAACGAGCAGATACCTCCCCGGGGTGGAGGCCGAAGAAAAGGAGCGTCAGAGAATAGAACCGAGACACGAGAGGGGGATGGTAGGAAAGGAGATGATTCTTCTGGGGGGGTGGTGGTGGGCAGGGGGTTGTGTCAGAAGCGCAGCCAAACACAATGGGGCTGGCGCTTAAGCGTGGATTTGGGCGAGTCGTGTGTTGGTTAGCTCGTTGTGGCTACATTCAGAAGGGGGGGGGGTGTCAAGGGGGCGAAAGGGAGTATGCAGATGTACACACGCGCCCCGTCCACAAGTGAGACGGAAAAGGGTACGGAGCGGAGGCGAAATAGAAAGAGGAGAGCAGCGGAGGTGGCGGTGACCGGTGCTGCTAAGCCAGAGTTAAGGGTACGTATAGCTGGAAATTCACGCGCGGGAGGGATTCGCGAGCATTCTCCGCGAGGGACACACAGCGAAAGACGAAGAGGAGGGAGAGTAGGAGGACAAGGTGAGGTGGGGTGAAGGAGGGACGAAAACGTAGACGGAGCAAGAGAGAGAGAGAGAGAGGGACGATGAGGCGTGATCCTGTGGAAGTCTTACAGATCAATAGAGCTAACCACCCTTCTCTACTGTGTGCGTGGCTCTGGCCAACCTTCGCCGCCGAGCTCCCTGACATCTCAAGAACAAACCACCGAATATGTCCGACAACAATGCCGCCAGCGAACGAGATTAGACGTTTCCGCGAGCAGTCAACCGTTTCCTCATCCCCTTCCTGCGAGCGTTAAACTCTCTCTCTCTCTCTCTCTCTGCTGCACCAACCAACCGCGGCTTCTTTTTCATCTTTTTCTCCTCGCTGACCCTTTTTCTTTTTTTTTTTTTTTTCCACGGCCCGTGCAAGTATACACCTACTCGCTGCTTTTCTTCACTTGGCCCACGTGTGAATGGCCAGAGATAAAAGTCAGGAGGCAGGAGGATATCAAGTTAGATGGGGCGAGTCGGGGGCTGTTTGTTTTCGGGATTTAATTGAATTGCCTCCCGGACCTTCTTTTCTTCTCTCTTCTTTTCCCTTTTTTTTTTCCTCCAACCATCCCCCGCGCCCCAGATGAAACCCACTCGAGATTGCTTCTCAATTTTTTAATTGCTCCGAGGCGCCGTACGTTTCAGTGACTTTGTTTTTGTTCGTAGGTACATCTAATTGTTTTGGCTGTAAACGTCAAACCAATCCATCATGTCATTGTTTTAACTAATAACAAATGTGTCGGATGGAAATGTAACCAGCTGGACACGAACAACCATTTCTACACGTAGCTGGTGAGACAATAAAAAAAAAAAAAGCCTGTATAAACAATATGGCACGCTTTTTGTGGTCCGGAAGAAAAAGATCTCTGTACAAAACTGTTTTAACCGGGACAAAAGTACCTCGATAAACCACACGCCGCGAGAGAGAAGCAAAAAAGCTGCTCCCTCGGAAGGAAGCTCGGCACTTAAAACTCGCCCCCGGAGAGACAATCAAGAAGCGCGAGAAAAGTCTCTCATACGCAGCGAGCGCGCAAAGTCATTTTTTCACCCTCCCCCCGCTAAAGCTCACTTCTCTTCTCGGCTCTTCCTTGTGCTTCTGCCCCTCGGGCCGTCACAAGGCAGGCGGAGTTATTAGTCGTACAACAGAGAAGCCGGTCCGTCCTGGACGTAAGAGAGCGAGATGGATCCCCTCCAGTGGCGATGCCTTCCCTATTGATCGTCCTTCGCCGCGTCTACGCACACCCACACCCAGGAGCCAAACTCTCTCCCAGCTGGCTCTCTGTTGTATCCTTGCAGTGTGTATATACATACCGAGGGCGCCTTTATCCTACTCCGCGAGCGCGCTTAGGTCCAACCTCCTCGTTTGCGCCACGAAGAAGGAGAAGGAAGGAAGGAGTTCGTTCGCCTTTGTGGCCGAAAACCTCTGGCCCCCTCTTTCGGCAGTCGACCCCTTCCCCCTCCCTTATTCCACTGGCAACAAAGGTTCGCTCTGATCCTCGGGATCTCCACCCCGTACACGCGTAGGTGTGTGTATATTATACAGTCTCGGTTCTCTCACTTGCACGCGCAACTACAGACGGAGAGAGAAAGATGCTTCACCACGGCCCTGGGACGCGAAAGGGGAAGGCTAGCTGCACGGAGGAAAGATTGCAAAGGGCACCCCCACCCCCCTGTCTTCTTCTTCTTCTTCTTCTTCTTCGGCTTCTTTCGCTTTTTCTTCCCGGCCCCCTCGCCTCGCTCTTCCTCGTCCTTTTGTTCTCTATTACAATATACGCGCTCTCTCTTTCTGTTGCAGGCGCGTGGGTAAACGTATACCCTTTTTCGAGCTCCGAAGCGGGGTATCAAATGCCCCGGGGGGTTCATCGCGTGCTTTGCACCTTGATTTTGTTATAATGGTTGTACTTTTGTTTGCGTTTAACTTACCGAATTTTGTATACACGTTTTTAGTTACCGAGGTACCATTAAGTACATTGTGTACATCGATAAGGTGTCTCCGTTTGGCTGCGGGTAGGCCGATCCTTTTGAGAAAAAAAAAAAAAAAAAAAAAAAAGGAAATTTCGGATTTCGAAAAATAGATGCCTAAGAGTGTTTGACTATACTTTGCGAGGCACTCGTACTCATCATTATTGTTTGCCAATAGAAATCAATCCCGTGCCAATAGCATCTTTGTATCGATGGAATCGGATAAAATCGTTCAACGAGCCACGGGTGCATGAGGGGTGGAGGGAGGATCATCTTCTCCCCGGTAGCGAGTAAACAAAAACACCTGTTTTTCAATCACAGGACGTACGGGCCAGAGGAGGGAAAAATGGAGCACCGAGAGGAGCCGAAGAAGGTGTACATATGCACACGCTCGAGTCGATGGGGGGGAAAAAAAAAGAAGGAGCAAACCGACGAAGCTGAGCCTACAACGCTTCATTGAGCCGGACCGGGAGATCGGAAATCGGCTCCTCTGAGAGAGGTACACACACGTGGTCGATTGATGCTATCGTTGTTTTTTTTTTCTTCTTCTTTTTTTTCATCGCTCTTGCTCTCCTCCCTGCCTCGGGTCGCCCGCTCGCTCTCGGTGGGCCGTTTTTCATTCATACTTTCGACGGTGACGCGAGCGCTCTCTCTGCAATCGATTTTCAATGGCTGTCCTGCCTCTCTCTCTCTTTTTTTTTCGGCCTGTACACGTATATAAACACACGCGACGGGACCTTGTTGTCCGTACAACACGGGTGTGTATGGGGCAATACGGGCGCGTGTAAGCGAACTCTGTCCTCTCTCTCTTTTGGCACTTTTTTTCTCTCTATACTTTATATTCGCACGCACGAGCGCCTGCCCACGTATATATACCTGCGTTCACGTGGTACAATGAAAATCGCACATACACCCGCGGCCCAACCATGTCACTCGGTCGCGCAAGAGAGAGAGAGAAGCAACGTCGGGGCGTCCTGTGGCTTTTGTACGTACACGTGTTTCTTTTTTTTTTTTTTTTTTTTGTTCGCTACACCTGCGTCCGTGCAGGCTGCGGGTGTATGTTTGTCAAACGAGGGGTGTGCGGTGGACGAGAGTCATCATCCCCCCAGCCCGGAACAAAAAAAAAAAAAAAAAAAAGAAAAAAGGATTTTTAAGTTTACGAGTTGTTTTGGCGTTTATGGTATATTAGAGCTTTCGCGCGCTCTCGGGGACAACTCGCTGTGCGAGGGAGCCTGTGTGTATGCGTCGATGCGAGTCTTTTTTTCGTAATACGCTGGTTTTACGCTGTGTGGTTTGGCGTGTACTTTTTTTTTTTTTTTTTTTTTCCCGCCAATACATTTTTGACGGACAAACTGGACATTCGCGCTTGTAATTATTTTTGCGCGTGATTATCGATACATCCGTGTCCCGCTGATTGTACACTAGCTTTTATTTTTTGCGTAGCGAAAAATCGAGCGAATACAGATTGAACGTGCCACATCTGAATTGGGTTGACTGTTTTTTCTTTTTCTTTTTTTTTTCAAATACATTGAGTTTTGCTATTGTCTCTTTCAAGGTTGTTCGCTGAGGTATATTCTGTTGACACTGGAATATTTTTACCCAATGAAAACTTTTTTCTTTATTTCCAAGTTAAACCTACATGTAATAATATATATCAAATGAAGCGTTATTAAAAATAATCAAAGTATACCTACACCACGATGATATCGATAAATGTCCCGCAATTTATAACAAAACGGAGTTTGACTGAAATTAGGAGCATCTAGATTTAAAATGGCTTTTGTCATCATTACCAATGAAGACTGTGTTCGTCCCCTGTGATTCCCTCATCCACTACCTACATAGTAAATTACATGTCCCTTATTCTTACCATTGTCCGAAAACTATACGAAATTGATTCAAGTGTGCATGTTTCACGCGTAAAAACGAGCTTCGGTATATATATTTTCTGTATATGGTAAATGCGCCGTGCTCTGGGTATAATATATAGTATACAAGAGCAACAGCTGATGAAGCGACTATCCACGTAATAGTTTGCTAATAGGCGCTCGATTGTTCGCTACTGCTCACCGACAGATGGAAGGAAAGGTAATAGTCGTTGTGCATGTATACACCACATATATACACACCATTACCACGATGCCGGCAATGGTTCACATATGTCTGTGGGCATCGCGAAAATTTCGAACGCGGCGGCCTGGTATGGCGTGTGTTCGAAAACTCGATTATACCGTTGGACCGTTATCTATGGAGACGTGGACATCGTTTCGCGCCCCGCGCTCTTGTCCCGTCCTGATGTGCGGATAACATTGTTTCGTTTCGTTTTAAATGTCGTCCTATCGGCTGGGATCTCCCTTTCCGAAAAGTTTTCGCGCACGCGTCGATTTTCACAACAAAGCCAAACTGCTCATCTGTTTCATTTTTGGGGGGTTGTCGATCGCTTTTTTCGTAAATAGATGTTTTTAAGGTAGGTAGGGCTTAGCCAGTGCAATATGGGATGACAAAAAATCATCATTTGGTATCTATGTCAATTTTGTAAAGGTCTAAAGAAATGATTGTTGTTTTATCTTTGTTCTGGCAGGGTATAGGTACGGTATCGGTATTGATGATGATGATTATATATATTTATGGTCAAGAAAATTTGTATGTAAGTGGAAAGTAGTGCATTACGTATACAGTTCGTCAAGCAAATGATTTTTACACAAGCATGACAATAGTTTTATGAAACAACTGTTAAAACTAAATTAATACCGATGATAATTTTGATCAGTAAATACCGGTTTTTGGAAATTTCGGTTGCACAATCGATTATTTTTATTTAGGTGTTGGACGAAACGCTGATAAGCTGTTTGGTTTGGTTACCTAATCAGTATAATTTTGATGTCTGCAGTTATTTAATTGCAACTGTTCGAAGTTAAAAGTTCAAGCAAAAAGTAATTATTAAACTTTAAATGCCTCTCCATCGCGCTTGTGCAAAAATTATTAGTCTAATGGTTTTTGCCCATTTCAAGTTATTTTAAGCAGATATGGCGTTTAATATACTTTCGTACAACTTATTGCGAAACGTTTATTTTTCATCCAGATAGTAATTAAGATAAAAATATTATTGACCAAACACTTTTGCTTGCGTCTCAGTTACAAATTAATTGAGTACTGAAAAAATTGCATCCTTGGCCGTACTTGGAAAGTAAAATTAAATTTAATAATTAAAGTGATATTAAAGATACTTTAATTTACGATGAAAGAGTTGCTTTACGGACAAAAAGTTTTTATATTTAGTTGTGCGCAAACCGCTGTATAAAATATTTACGAGTTATAAATACGCCACAGTGCAAGGTAATATCGCAGACGGTAATCAGATCGACTTATATTTTATAGCACTCTGATCAAAGACGTCTCCTCACCCTCTATTGTTTCAAACTTTTTCGCTCGGATCTACGAATTGGTCATTAAAGCAAGTTAAAATAGTTTGTACCTTGATCACGAGGTTGTGTAAAGATATACTTTTCCATTAACCCGAGCAAACAAGAGAGAAAAGTTTTTCCCAACGATTCAAGTATGAATAATCGTATCGCGTTCGTGTGCGCTCGGGGCGCAAACACTTTTTTACGGTGACCATCTCCGAGGTCGGCGTAAAGGCTTTCTCTCTTCTCTTTTTTTTTTTGTCTTCGGACTTTAGCGGCGAGACGAGTATCGCGTGTCCCCCGTCAAACAGCCCCTTTTCTCCGTCTCGCGACCCGAGCTCAGCAGAGTAAAGCTCCTTCTAATTATGTTTGCTCTCCTGAGTGCTCCGTCTGCCTTCTTTTTTTTCCCTCCTTTCCTCAACCTACTCCTTCTAATTAGTCGACTTGGTAAATCGTCCGTTTAAAAAGGTGTGGTTGAGTCCAACGCTGTCGTCAAGACGAGCTCGCTCCGTCTGCGTGGGTCGAGAAAAGCACCCGCCTCGTGCACAAGTATACAAGTGTATTTTTTTAATCGTACGCCCACGCGTGTGCGAAAGCAAGTGGGAAAATTATACGAGGACAAATATTTCGTTTCAATGCGCATTTTATTACGAAATGCGCATCGCGTGATCGATTTTTAATCACGACTTGCCGTGGAATTAATATATGCACACAATGGGCTTATGTTTAATTCGACCGGTTGACAATTTACTCGTATTTGTTTCAATTATTGCGTCTTTCTCGTTTTTAAAATTTTGATTAAGACGCATTCCCGTTATCGCGTGATCGACGACAATATTTAATTTCATATCGTATTTACAAATGCGAATGTCCACACTTCAAATGAATAAAATTGACAAACTTGTAGTGTTTTTCAATTTAACTGTGTTTGAATAAGTACCAGCTCTATTTTGACGATATTTTGATCGTAAAACCATTGGTAGGAGTAAAATACAACAAACAAAATTTCTGATAAATGAAAGACATTCTAATATTGTGAAAACATTTTACTTGTTAAGTGCAATTATTGGTTCAGTGTGCAAAATAAAGACAATAAATGCTCGTCACTACTATGATTGTTTCATATACTTTCAACATTTACGTATAGCATTGTTTTATTATGTTATTATTCTATTGGGATTTTGTTAATTTAATCAACCCAACCTTACGCACGTCATCATTTCAATAAATCAGTGGTATACGCGTAGGGTTGATATATATTTTTTGTGGTACACACTTTAGAGAATAAAGTCAGCTATTTTGCTATATAATTCGCTATCAATTGACGATTGAAACATCAATAAATTGAAGAAGGATGATTGTCGTGACTTATGCGTACACAGAATTCAGATAGATGACTTGTGGTGAGCTCACGTATTATGTAGATAAAAAATATCGGTCCATGCTAATCACGTCGCAATTTAATTTGTGGATTTTTATCACGTATATCACAAAAGTGATATTCAGTGCAATCGTTGATGTAAAACTATAAATGTAAAACCTTTTAGGGTAGTTAACGATGCATCGCCATATACAAATACCATACCCAAATATACGGCAAAAAATATTTTTAATGAACGTGCTATAAATAAATCGTACACGATTAAAACATGCCATTACGTTATTAGTCGACACGAGTGGTCGAAAAAAAATGCAGGAAACTCACGTATATTTATTCAAGGTACTATTATTAAGCGTCGAGTTACACATAATTAATAAAAAAAAAAAAAAAAAGCAATACTTTGGTCACTCTGTTTATGAAACTACAAAATAATCCATAGTAAGCAATAAAAGTATAATTCACTCGAGTAAGAACATATTTATTATCGAGTGAGAATAAAAAAGACCGACGCGGCGATGAAAGAATATCGCCCTGAAAAGCCGTAACAATGAAAAGATAGGTAAGCGATTGCTCCCGCGTCTGGGTCCTTAACCTCGTCCGGCGACTATTTATAAAACTCGTATTAATAAACTCCCCCCGCGACGCTCCCGTATCTTCCCCCTGTATGTTACAAGTGATACAAATACGCACACCCAAAGCACGAACCCCCCCAAAAAGTAACCATCAACCCCTCTCTTATGAAAAAAAAAAGTCCAAAGACACCTTACATCCCCTTTTTTTCTGTTTTCACCCTCATTATTTGTTTTTTTTTTTTTTTCCCCGATGCACTTTCCGCCCCGTCTCCATACCAGCTCATCCGGTATCGTATGCACGCGCACGTCGTTATATTGATAACGAAATATTATCAGAAGCCCGCTAGTTTTGCGGCCGTTTTTCCTCTCTCTCTCTGTTCTCTTTACATTTACACGCACACAGACATGCATGTATTCTATGTGCAATGGGAGGAAGCTGGGAAAGCGCGCGTACAAACACACGCGCGTCATACACGCACACCGCAGAGCCTGGCAAACCTTTGGGTACGGAGCTAGCGGTAGATAAATAGAGAGGGAGAGAGAGAAAGGTGAGCGTAAAATCGAGTGCGCGAGAGGGAAAACCTGGTGTGGTTTTCTCTCTCTCTCTCTACCGCGTATGTATAGGGGTAGGTGTACGCGTGCAAAAGAGCGAAAGGGAGAAACGATGGAGGAAACGAGTATACGCGAGCAAGCCGGAGGGGGTGGCGCGAGGAGTATACATGTAGGTATGGGGTAGGTCGAGTGCGGAGAGAAAGGAGCGCGGCGCTAAGCCACACCCGCAAAAACACGGCCGGTCGGTCGATGCGCTCGAGAACAGGATGGACGTATATATATGTATATATATAGGTGGATATAGCTGCTCTCTCTCTCTCGTGCCGGCATACCCGGATACAACCCTGTATATGGAACTATGGTGCGTTCAGCAAAGTGTAGGATTGAATAGGCTACGGCGCATTTATGTATGCATGCATCGCGAGGCCGATGCCCACCGTTACGGACGAGTTCGACTTGTTCCGGTGTTAAGAACGAGCACTTCCACCTACTGCCTCGTTTGGCTATTCGTTCGCTCGTTGTTTGGCTGATGGTTGGGCCGGGTGGTTGGGGTGGCACTTACGGAAAACATTCGAGCCAACCACCTACTTCTTCGTGGCCGTTGTATGTTAATTGTGTTGTTTCTTTTGTTTTGTTTTCAGTTGATTCATCAAAACAATGACAAAGTCAATGCGGATTGTTGCCCTTCAATGTCTCAGGCGTTGAAATTTTACACGATTTATCAACTGATATTTACAAAAAACTTATTTTCAAACAATGCAGTGTACGTACAAGCTATGCATGCCTATTACAATCGATTCATTTTGATTATTAAAATACATACATCATGGAGACTTTTAAGTGACATAAATTAGAAAAAAAAAATTCATTTTGGCAATGTATTGATAAAAATTCAATTATTTATACCTAAATATATACCGAATGGGCCTTTTTTTCAAACATCGACAATCTTCGTTGTCACAAGTGTTTGCCTTCAAATCCTGCATTTCGCGCACCTGTGATTGGAAAAGCCCACAACAGCTTCCTCTGCTGCTGCATTACATTAAATGCATCAATGTTTACGGGCCGAGTGTAACGTTGAATACTCTAATAGCATCAGCCCTATGTTTGCCCTTCGTAACGCATATTCAAACTCTACAACCAAGGCTGGTCAAACAACCGAATATGAATCATCGCCCTGTGTTTTGATTATTACCGGACTCAATGTTAGCTCACCATTACAGGAACCGCGGAATATTGTTATCGAGTAGCCTCGTAATTAGTTACGACAACAAATTAAAACCAAACACTCCCCCCCTCGGCCCCTTTTGAGTGCAGGTTAAACATGATTTTTCGCGGCCCTTTTGGCATCCTCGTGTTTTTGTTGAACCCCCCACTCCCCTAAAACGTGGAATTATTATTCCGCCGATCTAATTTACGAGCCGGCCAAAACAAAAATCACCCGCGTGCAATTCTGAGAAGCATTTCTCATTTCCGCCCGTAATTTCTCATCGGCCAAATAAACATTTCCTGCCCCAGCGTCTGCACGCGTATATATAGTTATACACGGGAGAGAGCAGGAGCGTATTAATAATTCCAAACACACCTCCGACCAGCGTCAATGCTAACGAATTCCAGGCCAGGAGGATGAGGGGGCGTCGTGGCCGCTGGGAAGGGGAGCTTAGGGAAGGACTCGTGAGTGGCCATCTCCCGAAAATCCGCCCCTAAGCTCGAAAGCTCTCTCTCTCTCTCCCTCTCTCGGTGCAGCCTCGGCTAAGCCGGCTAGATGAATAGATAGAATAGACGCGGAAGAGGAAGGAGGACCAAGCTCGGGGGCAATATGGGCAAACTTTCCACCTCCCCCCCACCCCACCCCTCCTCGGCCTCTGACTATTTTCTCGCGACACTGTTCCATACCCTTCGTTTCCACACACGCCCTTGCCGGCTTATTCATCCCCTCCCTGGCTCTTATCTCGCGTCCCTTCGGAGTCTCGTCCTCCGTACACCCGAAGCCAAGAAAAGTGCGAAAAGCGCGGCTTTTTGCGCCACACGAAAACTTTCCCCCCATCCACCATCACACACACATACATGCACGGGGGTGAAATAGCTCTTATCGCGCTAGACTGTCTCTCTCTGCGGTGCACGTATACGTGCAGGGGACCATCCGCCGTACTTTCCTTCGGAGGACTCTCTCTCTCTCTCTACCACACGTGACCGCGATACTGCGGTATCCCGTGTGTCGAAGAGAAAAGTTTCATCTCCCTCTAACCGACCGACCACCGCCACTTTCTTTCTTCCCCCCTCGTCTTCTCTCTTTGCGCTTCGCGTGATGGCTTTCGCGAAACAGCCATAGACGATCAGCAGCGACTGAAATTGAAATACTTTCCTTACTTCCCTGAAGCAGGGGAACAGGACTCGCCGGATAGTGCGGGAGGAAAGGAGGAACTTGAGCACGCGAGCCCGCACTTTTGCAATTACAAAGTTTTTACTGGGTCGAGGGTGGCTCGGTTGAAAAGGATTCACCCCCGCCCTTTTTTTTTTTTCTCCCCTGCTGGGCTTAATTTCGTTTTTTTCGAATTCTCGTACGGGTGATTTTTGATTTTTCCAACCGAAAACAAGGCGCTGACAGTGACACATGCACGACGGAAATGAATGAACAACAAACAGCGATGGGGGACATAAAATAAAACGTAACAAGTGAATAAAACAAAATAAAAAAACAAGCGCGGTATGCGCGCACCTGTCCGCTGATTTATTAAAGTGTAATATTCTAACGAGCGAATAACTCGGAAAGGCCGCCGCGGCGATGGGAGAGGGCATCGGGACAACGCTCGAACGGACAGCCCAGTGAGGGGGTGGGTGCTTCGAGATCCGACTCGTATACGGCGTGTATGACACCGTATCGTTTTTAAAATGGCCATATAAATGTTTGCGCGGGCCATTCTGTTGCTCCTGATGCTGCCGCTGGCCATTATAGGCAATCATCACATTCCGGCAATTTTAGTTTGATTGAGACACCCCCGCTTTGACCCCCTCTCTGTGTGTATGTGTAACACCAGCGCGATAGAAGCGAGTGTGTTGTATATGCAGTGGCAATACGGTCGCCGCGCAGTAACTATATACGCACTCTGTTTTCAATTAATTATTGCAAGTGAGAGAGAAAAAGGGATATGTTGGAACTCGGTGGGACCATTATTTCGATGTATCAAGCCGCTAATTATCTTAACTCATTATTAGTTGTTTAAATATAACAACGTGGCCGGGAAAATTGAAAATTTGTTGAAATAAATTAGCCACCGCCGTCACCGCGTTACGAGCTGGAATTAAATCGGTCGGCTCGCGCAATTGTGGTTGCATCCGATGGACTTTTATTGTTGTCTTATCGGGCTCTCGTACCGAAACGGAGCTTTTTACGCTTGTTCCGTTTGAATCTCAAAACTGTCAATAAACTAATACACGTAGAGTCGTTGTGTTGTGTTTTACTCGAAACAATTGACATATTATTAACCATAGCCTGTAATTAAAAAACAATAGTCTCATTGACCCCGCCATTGTTTGAAGAATTGATACACACCCAGCCCAATGTCATGGTTTGCTCACTAAAAAACGTAATGGAGATTATCATCATCTAAACATATGTTTAAAAACTCCAAGACAACCAAATCTCGAGTACTAAATGGCAAACTTAAAAATTATCTATTCTCAAACCCATTAATAAGTAAATTAAAGTAAAAATTCCAAGTGCGGTATTTCTTCTTAGATTTTCATTCTGCCACTTATGGTTATCACAAACCCAAAATATCCATCAGTATTTTATGAACAAGTAAATCGTTTCGTCGATGTTACGGTATCGATAAGCGAGTAACGTAACAATTGCTTGCACACGTTTTTGACCTCTAGATTATGCAACTTGTCTGGCTGTTCATCAATTGCGTTTCAATCAATTTCTGTCAATGAACGCACGTAATCGCGGTTACAAAGTTCTTCGATAAGAAAAAAAAAAAAAAAAAAAAACTTGGGGTACCTAAACGAGGAAAAACATGTTTGCACTCCGAGAAGCTATCAACGTCCGCAATATCATCGCGTTGCGTAACGACACTCGAATCCTTTGGCTATCTTGATTTTCCAAATTTCACCGATAAACAAAATAACATGATCACTTCGACTGCTCGTATACTATCCGTTCAATCAACGCACGCATTAAAGGTACATAACCGTACACATACAGTTCATCCAACGCCAATGGAAGGGGCCATAACTTTGCCCGAACGATACTCCCGATCGAGAGCTGCGCGCACCATTGGCCCATTAGAATGAAGAATCTTCGATCGGACTTAAATTTCCCCATGTATGCACGTATATACACACACCGGCGCAGTTTTGGGACCTGCACTTTGCATTATTAAACGCAAAAGTGCCGCTGCAGCAAACGCCCGCGGCATTACGCTAATTGTCACGCGAGCAATGGCATCGATCGTATATCTACCTACATATACGATGTACGCGTAAAGCATGTAGTTAGAGGGAGAGACCGTACAGTCTTGGCGGTGGACGAGCATTACATACACGGGGAGC
This sequence comes from Copidosoma floridanum, assembly GCF_036245765.1. NCBI lineage: Eukaryota > Metazoa > Arthropoda > Insecta > Hymenoptera > Encyrtidae > Copidosoma > Copidosoma floridanum. The sequence continues at coordinate 31,665,716 of NW_028321890.1, forward strand.
CCCTTACAAAAGACGGCCGTGCAAGGGGAGCTGGATTTCTCGGGGTGGAGCTGTATCTCCTTTTCTCTCCCTCCCTCGCTTATTGCGCGTTTCTACTGAGGGAAAGGCCGAACTGGGGGGTGGGGTTAAGGTCGTAAGGGACGGGTTTAATTAAAGCAAGTGGAGGAAAGAAAAATCCTGAGGGAATTTATAGAGGTCCGTCGTGCGAGGGCACGCGTGCGGATACACCGAGCTACACGACGTAAGGGGAAGCCGTGCCCGAGAAGAAAAGAGCCAAGGGGGTGGTTGTGTGTACGGTTGAGGGTCGCCCCGAAAAAGGGGGGTTCGTCTCCGTCGTCGAACGACTCTCTTTGGCCATCCCACACCACCCCAGCTGGCTCCTTCGCTTACGCGTTTTCCTGGTGTGTGTGTGTACACCCCGTAAAAGCCCGACATGCAAAGTGGATTCTGGCTATCCCGCCTTTTCTCTTTCTCGCTGACTCTATGTTAATTTTCCTGCACAATTAAACGTCGGGCGTTGAGCCCTTGTGTACGTACATACATACATATATACACTTGATATGGGTAACAACTGGGTGCTGTACTTTTCTTTGAAGGCCTCGATTTCTAAGCCTATATGTGTACGGGAATTTCAGCTTCACTCGTCTGTGTACAAAATGGCCCTGTGCACGGGTGAGAAGTAAGATTTCGGTTCAACTCGAGGCACTGCGATTATTAAGGCCTTGAGCGTTTATTTGCAACGTTGATTAATTCATTATGAAGAGTGTACTTTGTCGGACTCGAACTACATAGACAAACGCCCAAACATGTTTTTCCATCGTGCTTATAAGCAAAAAATTAAAAAAAAGGGGTGGTGATTGATTAATTTTGACGATCGATCGATTATATGCCGCGTGGCTGTACCTATTCTCAGTGGGTCCGACAGCGTGTTTGCTCATGTTTTTTTTCTATCTCTTCACCGTTGCCATCGTCTTGGAATATTTTAATATTTGCTATCAAAGTCCATCAACTCGAAAAAAGGGTTTTTTTTTTTTGTTTTTTTTTTTCTTTTTTCACTCTAAATTGTTTTACAAGTAACATATTTTATACACGGTACGATCGATGCGCAAACAATTGTACTTTATAGTTGCAGACGCGTATTTCCAAGCAAAAGGTGAATATTTGTTCAATATTTAAAGTTCATTTGAGCATGGATTCATGTAACTGCGTGAATCTGCATGGACCCGATGGATCCCGTGAGTACAATCCATAAACCGTTCAGCTCTTGTCGATAACTTTTTCAGCGTGACCATGCAGCGACGTCGCGTTTTCAGGACACGTGAGATATTACCTACCTCCTCCTCTTCCTTTGCACTGCATACGAGTCTGCATACATCTCTTCATCGTCATTACCTATGAGGGCATATTATACGTACGTCTAGCAGAGTATATATAATCAAGCTGCTCTCTATGCGGTGTAGTAGCGATGCATATGATTGTACACGTGTGTGTGTGTAATATGTATAGTATATACACATGCAGTCATACACACGTGCAGAGTCGCGTGGCCCGGCAATGTGAGACGCGCAAAGAAGTGAAGAGTAGCCTGCCTGTGACACTTGGAAGTACCATCAGTTACGCACACACAAGCAGAGGAGGATCATCTCTCTGTACGGGTGTATTTCGTATGCAACGCTGGTTTCGTCACTGACTATATAATATACCTACTCCCTCGATCCATGTGTACGGGCAAATCTCGGAATAGGCTGCTCGTTACGAGGACCAAAGAAGCTCGTCGATTTTTTGCGGCAGATCCTTATGATCAGATTTTTTTTTTTTTTTTTTTTTTTTTTTCAAGGAAGACGGAAGAAGGGACCCAACATCTATCGGTCGTTGGGTCCATGAAATTTGTCAATGTGGTCAAGTGTCATCAAGACCATTGAAATTCTTTCGTTACGCAGCTTCATTATTTCGATCGCTTGGTGCAATAATTATTATAACAACAATCGCAGTAGCAAGTGATGTAATGGTCAATACGATAATATTGTTTCTCCTTAGGTAAATATGTCATTGGCTTTCGTTTGGGCAAATGGATAAATAATTCACTCGAAACGCGCGGTCCGATAGTTTTGTTAACACCGGCCTCGACGTTTATTCGATGTATACGATACCTTCCAACAAAGTGTCACGATACAAATGGATACATTAAAAGAAAAAAGAAAAAAAAAAAAAAAAAAAAAAAAAAGAATATTAAAGGCAATAACGTGCGAGCGTAGCGATCGCTGGCAGCCGCGATAAGCAATTAATCGAACGAACAATGTACTCTCGAGCTCTGATAGAGTATATATTATATTTATACACCTCTTGCGAAGATAAGTAACTCGATCGTTGCTTCATTTGTCGAAATGATTTGTTTTTTTTTATTTTCATACCCCAAGGAGAGTGAAATTTTAATTTATTTGAACCATAGAGAGACAATGTAGTATCGCCCCCGCATCGATATTGTTAAACTGTTTTTGTCAAGTATCGAGAGACTGGCCTGCAATACCTCGAGTAAAAATAGGAAGGTATTGGAACGGTACACACAACGATCGATCAACACATCAGCTTCGCACTTTGAGAAACAGGTCGCAAGGAACATCCGCGTATCCGTAATAAATATCACCCACCCGTGAAGAGAGACAGAGCCAATGTCGAATAATCGATGTATCGGCTCGCATTGGAAAACATACGTAGAAACACGATGGCGAGGGGGGGGGGGCAGAGCCGCGCCGACTTATCGGCGACACGAGATCGCGGAATAGCGCTCTGATGGATCGCCGCTTAAAAAAGCTCCGTCAGCCATCGATATGCCGATAATCCCTGACTTTATTGCGAAACACCCGTGCACCTCCCACCTTCGCTTCTGCCCCATGCGCCTCCTGTGTATACCTGTACATGTACAACACGCATCGCGCGCCTCTTCTCGCACTTACCGGCAATCTTCGTATAATCCACGGGCGCGCGTCCTCCGACACCCTCCAATAACGAATGGCCGCGTTTTAAAAAAGACCCATTGGCAACGGGAGCTTCTATTACGAGCAACAACCCCACTGGGTCTTTCCTCTTTTACGTTTTGTTTCACCACGTGTGTGTATCCAAGCACGCATATTATATATACATACGCGTATATACTCACGGTGTACGGATATTTATATATATGTATACACAAACGCATATTCCGGCTGTTTGCCGCCACCCCGGTTTTCTTTTTGATCGTCATACACCCACCCCCCGTACAACGGCTGTCCATCGTGCCCGTTGAAACGTTATAAGCGCCGTCGATGCCTCCTTTTTGTTATTCCCCGTTGTTGCTCGTTCCTTTGCTTTTTATTTTTCATCGCGCGCACACCCGTGCCCGTGACTGCGAAAAAGCTCGTGTTTATTAAAACGAAAGGACACGCGTGTCCTACGGAGCGCGACGCGTCGTAATACACCGCGCGGATTTCACGGCAAATGACACGCTCGATCGAATCCGCGTCAAAACACCCGTCTGTGGCGAAATTGCACCAAGATAACAAAATCGCCCAAGTATTTTTTGGGGTGTACACATTGTTCATCCTGACATTACCTGAAACGCATTTCCTCGGATGGGGGGTATACACCTACCACCTATATATACCCTACTCTGGGAGAGCTTGGAAAAGAAAAGGTTGAATTAGTGGGGGGTCCATCGGGATAGTTAGTATTGTCAGTGATGGAAACGAAGGGGGGGGGAGTGTAGCGTGGCTCAATCCATTAAACCTGGACGGGCTGTGTACTTCGGCTAATGACACGCGAAAAACGTCGAGCAGAGAGCTACGTTGTACCGCGGGTCACGGGGTACGGATGGGCTGACGCATGCACCCGCAGGTTCATCCAAAAGGGGCCTCTTGTTTAATGAACAACGGCATCGTCAACGAAAATCCGAGGCCCTTTCCCTACCCGTTGATTAACTTGGATCCAAACGAGCTTTCCTCGATGGACGGTACGATAAGTGCATTTTTTCCCGCCATAGAAACTTGGGTGTATTTAACGGCCTCTCTCTCTCTCTCTCGTCTGCGTCGGCATGCAGTTCCTTTTTTCCATGGCTCCCTGTTTTTTCTCACCCCCCGACCCACCGGGTGGCGCCGTCGCGTATGCTAAAACGAGCAAGGGAGAAAAAGACTGCGTTATAGGTGCAGCGAGCGTATAGGTGTGCGCGAGCCACCGGGGCGAGACGGACGTGGGTGGGTGGGGAAACAAGAAAAATCTTTCGGGTTAATCGAAAGTCGATCGACCGCGCGACAAGTCCGCGGATGCTCGCATTGTCCGCGCGTCGCGGCGATTGGAGTGGAGGCGATTGAAATCTTTCTCTCTGGTGGCGGGCGCGCCAACCCCCCCCCCCCCCATCTCTGTGCCACCTCCCCGAGTGCGTTCCATTATACCTGTTTATTGCGTTCGCGCAAACGAACCACCCTTCCCCGACCCCCTCGTAGGTGACGCGTTGTTGTGCCCCCGCGTACCTATACGCGCTGCGTTGTATTTTTTTTTTTTTCGCTTTGTTTCGTGTCGTATACTTTCTCCCTCACACGCGTGGAGAGGATGTGCAAAAAAAAAAAAAAAAAAAAAAAAAACACAATCCGCGGTTTGTCGGTGCTGATGACGCGTCCACGACACCGCGTTAATGTATTTTGTTTAATTGACCGATGCGTTTGTTTGGTCGAGGAGTGAAAGCACCCGCGTCGGGGGCTATTGTCTATGATTTATCGCGAGAGTATATCCATCATACGAGAATCGACGCGTCTTGCAACATCCCAGCGAAAACAGTTTTGATTTACAAAGTCAATCGACTCGTCGATCGAGTGCAATGAACCTATACACATTGGTTTTACACTTACTTCTATAATTATGTATAAAGTCATGCGTAAGTCGTTGACCTTAAAATTTACAAACTCTCGTGCACGACTTGAAGGTTTTACTCGTAAGTATATAGTCATGGTCGATATATTTATGACAAATAGGTTCAAGTAAAAAGTGCGTTATTCCAGTATATTTTCATCCCTCCGCAGGAAGCCCGAAAATTTCTGAAGTGCATTATCTAGAATGCGTGGAGTAAAAAAAAAAAAATAAATAAAATAAAACAAAATAAAACAGAGGCCGTGTCGGCGATGCAGCAGCCAGCCCGGCTGCAGGATTCGATGACTTCCTGGCATCATTTTTCAAAATGTCGGCCCCTATTGCCTCGGGGTACCCAGAAAATAACAGCGAGGCACTATAGCTGCAGCAATAGATGCGTGCATGTGCGCGTGCCGCCGAGAGACGGACAAGCGGGGGTTGGGGGTTTTGAAAAAGGGGTGGTATGGGTTAGCGGTGGTGGTCAAGCCCGAGCGTAGGGTGGCAAGATGGCGTCGCATGGTAAATCGATGGAGGCTAGTCACTGCAGGCGCCCTCGGATCTCTTTCTCTCTCTCTCTCTCTCTTGCACCCCTGTCTGCAGCCAGCGCTTACTATAACGCTACTATCGTACCTATACGTATATACTCTCTGTTTCTCGCTTTCTCTCTTTCGCGCTAACTCGGGGTGGTATGGTAGCAACCCTCTCGAAAGCACACCCAACCTTCATATGCAAGCGCTAGCTGGCCGGCTCGGTCTGTAGCTAACGTGCATCACATATACATATATACGTCGGCTGCCGGTGCAGCAGCTCTCTTTCCCTCCGTATATACACGCATGCACACACTCTTATTATGTAGTCTCGCCCTAGCTCCCTCTCCGCTGCGTCCTCCCCCTATCTATGCCGAAAGGCCCTCATTTTCGAACGTGCATCCCCCCAGCCCTCTTGCGCTACCTTCGCCGAAGGAGGGAATGAGAGAGACACAGAGAAAGAGAGAGGAGGTGGCCTTATATATGTATATACAGAGGACTCGCCTGCAAGCCGTAATTCGACGATGAAGAAGAGAAAGGGGGGTGGATGCGATCGTGCGTGAGCTTCATACTTACACTGCATAGAAATTATTTCGGAAAAACTGTGGTAAACACCTTTTTTAAATTTTTTTTTTTTTTTTACATAGTAGCAAATGAAAAAAAAAAAAAAAATATTAATAAATATAATAAAATAAAAAATTGGCGTTTATTTTGAAAATGTAAACGCTTGCAAAAGCCTATGAAATTATGCGGAATGCAGAATGTACGTAGCTGGTGATGTTTGTTTGTTTTTTTTTTTTTTTTTTTTTGCATAACTGATAATGAAAAGAAAACGGTTATGGAGAATGAATTTGAAATACATCCGACCGAAACTTATGAAACATAAAAAACTTTTGTATGCCAGCGATTTTTTATCCGAAAAGGTTGAAATATCAAAAAAAAAAAAAATCTAAGATCAAGAATATCTTAGCAAACTGTTGAAATAAAATAAAATAAAAAAAATAATTATTTTACGTAACAATATGTAAATTTAAAATAAATTCATTTTGTTGACTTATTTAAACAGTTTTTTGTTTACGGCAAACTCAAATGAAAACATGTTTGTAGACAAATTGCACCAACAAAATTTATTTTTAACGAAGGACGTAAAGTTTGTAACGAAATTTTGTTAATCCATGAGTTTATATACTTTCCTAATCGATACAAACTTACAGTCAATATTTGTAACCTTCGGAGATATATCACAATTTTTTATCCTCTGAACGAGTTGTTATCAATTACGATACAATTTCAAGAGATGTCATACGATGATAGCTGAAGTATAAAGATAAACCGTTAAATAAAAAAATGCACACTTATTTATTTTGAAGAAGAATCTAAAAAATTTTTAACTACTAAGCAATTTTATCGATGTACAGTTTTATCTCGCCTTGACTAAATCAATTTAATTAAAAAATCTTTCTTAAATCGCGTGTGGAATAAAACTCATTTCAGTAGACGTTTATAAACATATGTATACATATGTATTAATTTTAATTTTATCTTATAATACAAGTATCTCAGATAGAGTGTCATACGTCAACGTATAAATATTGATAATTTTAGCTGATCAAACAGTACCGTCCATCAATATGAAGGCGTTTGCTTTTATTTATTTTTCAATCGTATCTCAAATAATTTTAGTACACTGTCGACTCCAATCACGCTCCTCTTTTTCATGTGCTCTAGGTTTGGTAAGTGTTCACTTTTTTTTTTCTTTAGTTTTGTTACGTGAAGTTAAATAAACAAACAAAATCTTTTTTATTGCTTTTAGAACTATTTCTTTCCAACCGACGCGTTCATGTCTTCTGTATTTTATAAAAATGTAGAAGAAAAAGTTTCCTTCCATCTCTTTACAAAAGAAAACATGGATGGAGAAGAAATTGTCTTGAACGATGTTAGTATAAAGTCCAGTAGTTTTAATTTTAGTCGTCCAACAAAAATTATTACCCATGGATACTGGAACCAAAAGGAGTCTAACGCGTGTACGATGCCACGTGATGGTGAGTATTTTTTTTTATTTCAATTGTTCTGAATTCGTGAGTTTGAAGTTACGTAACAAAGTGATCGTAATTTTCAGCATTTTTAAAAACTAGGGACTGCAACGTCCTAGTTGTAGATTGGTGGAAAATGGAATCAATCTCGGGTGTGCCAATAATTTATAACGCAGCCTGCAAAAGTGTTCCAATAGTTGCTGAATACGTAGCTACAATGATTGACTTTCTCGAAAGTCACGGACTGAATCTTAATGATACATCCTTGATTGGGCATTCGTTAGGTGCTCATTTGATGGGAATTGCCGCTTCCAAAACGAAAAACAGAATTAGCCACATTGTTGGTAAGTTTAATGTATCAAATACATTTTTTGTACGTACAATTTCTTAAAATTTGGAAACTAATTATTTTATTTTATTGAATAAAATAACGGATACGAAAACCTAAGTTCTTAAGATTACATGTCGAGCATTGAACTTTTATTAGTGTTTATGAATTTATTTATTACTTACTCTTCAATAGAAGACCTCTGGTTTTTAAATCCGTTTTTCGATCAGTTCTCTACACAGATCGGCTTTCAGAAGAATATTATTAAAAGAAGTAATGATTGATCATATTGTTTAGTTGCAGCTTTAATTATAACCTTACAATATTTTTTAACTGAAAAACTTTTTGTTCATAATACTTCTAGATTTTGTTGTTAAAAAAAATTTTTTTAATTAAATTTATATTCAATCTTCTAAAGGCTTGGATCCAGCAGGACCCATATTCCAAGACAACAATTCATCCGAACGTTTATCACCTGATGATGCCACAACAGTTCTCGTGATACATACAAACGTAGGCCATTGTGGATTATCCCAGACAATAGGACATTACGACTTTTATCCAAATGGTGGACATAAGCAACCAGGATGTTGGATGAATCATTGTGCACATTCACGTTCTTATGAATTATACGCTGAGTCAATTTTTAGTCGAGATGGATTTTATGCGAATTGGTGTTCCAGCTTAAATTTTGATGTTGAAGGGAACTGTAACAATAATACTGTAAAAATGGATGAAAACTTACGAACTCAAAATGCAAAAGAAGGAATTTACTACTTAGAAACAAGTGATTCATTTCCTTATGCCTTAGGAAGGTGACATCCTGTCAATGAATTTCAAAAATCATTTTAGCTTTTTTTACATCTTTGATATCGTTCACAGCATTTTTGAATTAAAAAAATATTCATTGTAGAATGAGAATTTGTGTCCTTCATAAATAACTTTGATCATATTGCATTGTAAATTATGTATTGTATTATAATTATTAACTATATGTACATACTCATTAATTGATAATTAGTCTTTCCCACGTAAATAACTCATAAAATTTTTTGTAATTTTATATTATATTGCACATATCTTGTATAATCTTACGACCAATTTTCGTTTTATAATTGTACGAATAAACAAACGGTAGTCTGCCGTTTCAAAAAATATTTGTTAAAACATATTTCTTAGTATTTCTTCATTTTATGAAATATGTTGGTGAATAAAGAAGTAAAGTATAATAACATATAACTGATGAAATGAATTTATATTTAACTTCTGTTTCCTGAGAGTTACTTAATTTACAAAATAATGCTTTATTATTGACTTATAGCTAATAGTACATGTTAAAATACTTCATTTTCTCGTATGAATGTAAATCTTTAAAAAATCTGTGACTTAAATCCATGTGCTAATTTGAATCGTATATTTGTTTGTATTCCAAATTCTTTCCATGTTAGTTACTTTATAATGATACTTAGTTCTATCATGTGCGTTGCGAAAAGTGAGCAACAATTGTGTAAATTTATATTTTGAAGCCTCAAGAGTTTTATTGGATTAAATGTATATGTATATGAGTGGGCCTATTGTTTTCCTTTGTATTTAAATTTTCTTATATTAAATTTGATTTTAATATTAAAAATTTTTAACCCTAACCTTAACCTAGAATGTAATGTATTTTTTATAAAATTCTTAATAATGGTAAGTGTAAATTTCTATATTGGTAACTCCTGATTATTGTGTAACAATTAATTCTTTCAAAAACTTTGTGACAATTTTCATAATCAATATGATATTAATAGTAACTTATATTTATGTAAAAAAGTTTGTGATTTAAAAATACGTTTCATTTTTATTTTATCATCATACAAAAATTATCGTCAGAAGTTGATTATTTTCTGTTGTGATATACATAATTAAAACAAAAAAAAATACACTTCACTATAAGAATTCATGTAAAATGTATGAAAAACGTAAACAACAATATTTTACTTTGAAAAAAATTGTAACCTCACAAAAATTTGATAGAGTAATTATTATACATTATTTTAACTGATATGTGACGAGTTTAGTTACAATATCATCATTAAATCAATTTGAACTACCTTAAATGATACGTCGATTTGAACTGGTAATTGCATGAAGCCGTGACGACTGATCTTTGGTAAATGTTTTTTTTTGGCACTGTTTTTTTTTTTAATTATTTAAAATTTGTGCTATCAATCCAAAATTTTGATATGAATAAATAATGGATAGACGTTTGACATCTACAAACTACTCGTCTCGTTTCTTGGTTATATACTTCTTGTCTAGTCTTGAATCTCATAATCCATAGTATTATTTTGATCTTGTCTTAATTTGACAAGATAAGACACGAGTAAAATTCTTTTAAAATGGTGACAACCCCAATCTATGTTTATAACACAAATCTTCGTTTACAGTTTTACACATTTTAACATTTTTTTATCTAAAGTTATATCATGAATATTGATAGACCTTAAAAAAAAAAACTATAAAAACATTTTTTTTTTAGATAAAGCTCCCTTTCCACTTGTTTAAGGCTTACCTAATATATTCAAATCTAACCTCTACCTCACTTTTAACATTCTATCTTATTCTTAAAGACATTTAGTTACAGACAATCTTAAACTTTTGTTGGGAGAATTTTTCATACTCGAGTGTTTTCATGATACATTAATATCTTATTATGGTAGCTTCATTAAATAATAGTAATTATAACCTAACGGTTGTTGACTGGTGGGACACGTAATTTAATTAAGAGTAATGCACTACTCAGTGCCCTCTATATCAGATATTTGACAAAAGTTTCGCATGTAAATCACAAGCAGCCACATCGTATGAGGCCTTTGTTTTTGTATAAGAACTTTTGTGAACTTTTGTTATTTTGTCAAATATCTGATACAGAGGGCGCAGTATCTGCATCGGCCCGGAGCGAACAAGTAGTTATAGAGCGAATAGTGTTACGTGAGAAAACGATGTGGCTTGGGGTGCATGCAAGATAACAAGAAAATTTTACGTTCAACAATCCTTTATTCCTTATTTTGGTAAAGGATGAGTGTATTACTCATCTGGACATCTCAATACACTTGGCAGCTACGAAAAGAAGTTTAGGTGACTTAGCGTTTATTTCACTAGTGCTCCAACGAGAGTATTGCCTTAAGATACGTATCAAACAATCATATCGATTGGTTTATCCTGACCAAAGATATTAGTAAGTGTTCTGAAGAGTAAATGGAACTTCATTGTTAGGACATGATTGTGTATTTGTATTCTAAGAGGGGAAAAGTCAGATACATCTCTTGCACCCATCATCAAGGTTGTCAACCTTCTTGAAAGTCGATAAAAAGCAAAATTGGAAAATGATTTAATAAACCCATTATGTGCTGGAGTTCATATGATGCTAATAAGATGGTTCTCTCAAGAGCAAAAATTTACTTTGTTTGTTTACATTTGTATTCATGTTTATTTAAAGAAAATGATAATCACATTATTTTTAAGCTCAATTTATTTGTTATGACAATTTTAAATTCTCGAAGACAAAAACGCACATTTCCCTGTTATGTTATAGGCTTGTTATGATTACTCAACTTTTTCTTCCATTTAAAACTTAGATGGCGAATCGATTCTGAACAGTTATTCATTATACATTGTTCTTATAAAATATGACAGCCTTGTGAAATTCATTGAAAAATGTGATTCCAAGTAAATCACCTTATTGCGATAAGTATTTACTTCACGAATAATATTTGATAACATTAAAGTGTATCTTTTCCTTGAATCGACTTCCCATCGGACACGATAACGTGTATATAGTTATGTCTTCCGTATGCATCGAATACGTTGTTTTTTAAAGCTATTTATAATTATCTTTCAACAAATCTTTAGATACTTGGGGGAAGTTTTTCTGTTGCCAAAGCGTATAAGTAAGAGTTATACAAGCATTTCGAGTATTTAAACACTTAGAAAGTGAAAAGGGTAGTAGTCTTCAAAATGTACCATTTACTGTTGGTAGTATTTTTTTCATTTCAAGTACTCTGCTCTAGCCAGAAACCTGATTCGGCAATCTCTTGTGTATTCGACACTTTTGACCAAGTTAGTAGATAGTATATTTCTTAGGTAGTTAAATTTATAATAAAAAAGTTTTTTTTGTATCCTCAGAGTAATGGTATTAAACAAATTATTTCTACTTATAATCAACATAATGAGAGGACCGTAGAATCAAGCGTTAAGTTTATATTTTACTCTCGTGAGAATCCAAATGGGCAAGAAGTTACTTTCAATGATGAGAACAGTTTAAAGGAATGTCACTTTGATCCAAAGATACCAACAAAAATAATTACTCATGGCTTCAATGGAAACGGAAATCATGATTCTTGTGTCGGACCCACGAAAGGTGATACCCATATTTCCATACTCATAGTACTACTTGAACCTTTTTCGTATACACTTTTCTATACTTCAATATTTATTATATACATAGCTTTCTTGGAAAATGGTAATTTTAACATTTTTATCATGGACTGGTATGAACATCAAACTGAGGGATTTTGGTTTCCAATATACTGGGAAGTTGTAAAAAAATTAAATGAAGTCGGATCCCATTTGGCAAAAATGATAAATTTCTTAGAAGAGCATGGAATGAATCCTAACACTACAACTCTGATTGGCCATTCTCTTGGATCTCACGTTGTTGGGATCGCTGGGTATAATACTCGATCCAAAGTAAACCATATCGTTGGTATGCAACAATACATTTAAACATAATAATTAAACATGTTAAAAATTGTGACTATAGTTTTAAACGTTGTTCCGAATACCTCAGGATTAGATCCTGCAGAACCATTTATGAAGAATAAAGGTCCAGGAGAACGGATCTCAGATCAAGATGCATACCACGTAGAAATAATTCACACGAATAGTAATCATTGTGGGATGCTAAAACCATTGGGTCATTATGACTTTTATCCCAATGGTGGCATAAAACAACCAGGTTGTACACAGAACTCATGTTCTCATCGACGGGCTCATGACTACTACACAGAATCGATTTATAACTATAAAGGCTTTTATGGGAGACGCTGTCATGATGCGAATAATATTGACAAAAAAAATTGCAATGGCCAAATTGCTATGATGGGAGGAATAAAAAATAGTTCTGTTCTTCCTGGTGTTTATTATGTTGAAACAAATAGTAAACATCCATTTGCTCTAGGTAACTAAAGATAAATACATATCGTTTCAAGTCACATGCTTATTAACTGTTACTCTACGAGTTATCTGTAAAGATACTATCATATAAAGTAAAATATTATCACGAGTATCTAATAATTTAAATTAATTTAACTTTAGTACAATTGAAATTTTACGCTAGTCATGTCATACTTGTGGGTTTAACAAATTTTTAGAGTTTACATTCCGATTTAATTAGATTTTAAACTTTATAGAATTCATGTTTTTCATACTATCTTACATATGACAGAAAAAAGCCAATAATTTAATCCTTCGAAAATAATTAAACTAAAAGTTCAGTAACAGACAACGAAAATTCCAGACTATTTAATTTATTTTTTATTTTAAAATGCACCTTAATAAATTTGTTTAAAAAAAAAGTTGGATTTACGTCAAATCCTAATATTATATCAAGTTTATTTTATTCTAATTGAATTATTTTATTACAATAAAATCTTACGAATATTTTCGATGTAAAACATATCTTTAACACAGTAACAAACAATTTTTTTTTCTATCTCTCAACAAATTTTATTTAAATCATTTTACTTGAATTACGTTATTTAAAAAATAACTTATCTAATTCACAGTCTCGCTGTGTTGACAGCTTGAACTAGTCACACAATTGAGTTACTTCATTAAAAATTGTTTTTTGTTTTTAAATATAAGATTTATTTTTGTACAAATTTTTTAAATAAACGATTGCAAAAAAATAGCTATCGTACATTATGATTTATTTTGACCTTATTCTTCGAAATATATAAGTGTAAGTATTTCCATACTGTTATGAGTAATTTTAATGTATAAGCGAGTTAAATATGTACTTGAAATCCCTTGTATCCAAGGTATTCTTCTGTGAACTTGAATATTCTCAAGTTTGGTATAGACGTACGTCCAAAAAAGTTTTACAAAAAATTGAGTTTATTTTATAGAAAAATTAATTTAGTTCAAAAGCTATTTTCAATCCTTGCAATAATGTACGAGTCAATATGAGTTGTTATTGAAATGTAAATCACGCAATAATTTATAGAGAAGCTTACAGTATGCATGCTTATCAATGATCGATAATCTACTTTATCACGACACTGCGAAAAACTTTTCAACGAACTTTTACAAACTATAGATCCCCTGACTAGTTATAACTTTGTCAATAACACATATTACGTTCTTATTAGTGTTATACTTATTTTGTCAATAAACGGTATTGTCTATTGATCGTCTAAATTACTTCTAAATCACAGAAAATGAACCACAAAAACCAAGAAAATGAAGACACTGGATTGCAACCCGATCACCTTTCCTGCTGTATTATCTCTTACAAATATTATAGAAATAATATATACTTATAGACGTTCGAGTAAAGAATTATAAGCGTGAAGCTCGTGGTATCTATCAACGAGGGACAGCTCCATTTATCAGCCTATACTGCAGCTTGAGCTTCCTTCGTCGAGCACTTGGCATTTATTGTCTAGTGACTACGGGCATGGTGCGCTTTCCCAATGGACAATACCATTGCAAGCTTCTGCTTGTCTCTTCGTTACGCGGGCGATTTATTTTTTTTTCGTGCGAGAATTAACGCTCAACCGTCTTTCTCTTTCTCTCGGGTACTTTTCGAGAGTCACTTTCTACTATGGTTTTTTTGCAACCGAGTCTGCAGTTGAAACATTATCATGTACGCGCAATTTCACAATAGGCATCGATAAATAATAAATAAGTGTAAATTATGTCGTCATTGCAATACGCGGTAGAGATGACGGCTTCATGTGCAACGATAAATATTTGATCCAGTCTATATACCCGATGATCTCTGCGCATTAACAACTTGTTCTTGTAATGTTGGCGTTAAATTACTCGTACACTGCTGATATCTGACAACACGTTACTCTATTTCAAAGACCGAAGAAAGTAAATCGCTTTCTCATACGTACTGCCCTAAAGAGACGTGGAAAAAAAAAAAAAAAGATAACTGGGTGTCAACGCTGTTTTAATCTTCCATCAGGAAAGAAGATCCAGTTAATCTACTCCTCGGTTCCGTAAGAAATTCATCGAGTAAGCACACACCAGATCGAGTGTGTGTGTGCGTCTCAGCGAACGGAAGCTATAGGGAGGAAAAAAAGCTGATCTTACGAGCTAGCCTCAAACTCGTTAACGAATCCACGGCCAAGGATCATTAATCATCTGCCGTTCCGGCCACGGAGTCTCTGCAAATATCACGGGGTTATTTGCCCCGACACTTACGAACCAACTTGCCGGCGACGGATATCCCTTAGGTGCTGGGTAAAGATAAAGTGCACGCGCTCCGGCACCAGGGAAGAGAGAGAGAGAGAATAAAAAAAGTCGTACGACAGGCCAATGTGCCGTGCTCAAATATTGACCGATCGTTTATCAAAGGAGGAAGAGGAGGAACATCAGCTAAAGCTTCGGTCAGTCCTTGATGAAGAATTTTTTTTTTTTTTTGCTCACCCTCTGCTCGGGTTACCGTTGTCTTGTAGCCCCGAGAAAAGCAGGCTGGTCGTTTAAGGTCCCAGATACGTACCTATTGTCACTCTATGGTAATTTTTTTTTTTTTTTTTTTTCTAATCGATTGCAATATCGAATTTTGTGCCCCGAGCAAGCTAACGGCCTTAATTGTTAATGGAAGCAAAGTAGTTACGACGGGATCGAGAAAATTAGAAAGAGATTGGCCAGCGCGGGGAAAGACACGCAGAGAGCCATTTCGGACAACACACGTTCAATTTGGGCAACGTCACGGTCACCAGCCGGGGCTCTATGGGGATGACGAAAATTGAAAACGACGCAGAAAATCACATAGACAAAAGTGCATTACCTCGGCGGTCGGCGCCACGATTGCATATAAACCCGCGAAGCAGAGCTGCAGCGCCTCCGTGCATCCCAGCAGGCAAAACATGGCGGCCCCGCGCGCCAGAGACGACTCGGGACGTGCACGTGTGTATGGAGGGTAGCGGCGCACCCAACCCCCTTCCACTGTATATATATATATATATATGCCTTCTTCTCTAATAGTGTATGTATATATGTATGCATATAGATATACGCGTATTTACAGGTACACTTGGAGAGGGCTGTGCGTGTGTGTTCGTCGTATAGAGAGAGAGAGAGAGAGAGAGAAAGTCCGTTCGTCTATTATAGCGCCCTCCCCGGAGCTTTCGCGTGGGACTTTTGGGCATCCGAGCCCTTAAAAAAGCTCGATTCGCGGTGCGAAAAAAATGATACGCGCCCGTGGTAATGTGCGAGCAACTTGTCGAGCAAAAGCGTTTGCGACTGTTGCCAATGCGATACTGGCCATACTGCTGATGCAACATAAATTAAACTGCATAGAGAGTTCCTGCCCCTACACCCCAATCGTTGGCTCTCTCTCTTTTTTGTCAGCTCACTCGCTCTGTCTCCCGTGGCCGTCGTTGCAAGCGTATTATCGACGTGCTCCTCTCGCTGCATTTGTTTATATGACCGTGTACCCTGCATAACGCACCCCTTGCTCCATCAGCGTATGGGCTTGCGTGCGTGCGTGTGTCTATACACGTGCAGCCCCCGTGTGTTGTTTAACCATTTACGTGTATACCTATGTGTGTGTTGGGTGGCAGCGGGAAAAATTAACGAGTGGAGGTGAGGATGCACAAGGTGGTTTTCCAGACTAGACGAGGCAAGTTGGAGATTTTCCTACATTTTTTGGAAATCCAGCGCTTGCGCGGGAAAATTAACAATGAAGCCCAAAAAGGCTGGCTAAAGTCTTCAGTTGGTATACATAGAGAGACATGCGAGCTTTTGCAATTAGCCGAACATCCTCTTATTTGTTAAAAAAAGACCGCATAAACTTAAAAATCGCTTGTAAGAGAGACAAAAGTAGTTGGAATTTAATTTCGTACGGTTGGCTAGCCGAGGGATAGCAGATACATTATTGTGTTATTTGTGTACGCAATATCCGGGTGCATGAATAATTCGTTACGACTCGCGAAAAGAATCTCTCGAGATCCCGATGAAATCGAGAAGAGGCCCGCACTCGAGGGTAGCAGTCCTGCATCAACTACACAATATGCCAGCATATTTTCGACACGACGAATAAAAAAAAAAAAAAAACACTCGAGTGTCCCGCTGGATGAAACGCAAAACACACCGAAATGTAACGTATCGAAGCCTCCTTCCTCTCTCCTTCCCTTATTAATCAAGTGCATGAAAAACGTAACTCATATCACTCATCGCGGCACACATGACGCGGCCGGTGGAATGCGCTTTGCGAGAGGAGGAGAAATATAATTGCAAGCTCGACGCGGATCCGTCACAGGGCCACGAAATTGTATTCATAACGCGCGCCCGAAGAAGAGTGGACGAGCCAAACAGAAAGGGGGGTATTGGGGGGGGGGTAAAGAAAAAAAGGATCGACCGGCATTGAGCACCAAAGTCGAAATGGAGAGTGCGGCGAACGTCTGGGAAATTGGATTTAATGTTGTCAGGGCGTGTAGTACTGGATATCAGCGCGTGGACGAGCTTGCGCTCTCGAGCGAGCGAGTGTAAAAAAATACGGCGGGAGACGAGGAGTCGAAAAGTAAAATGAACAGACCGAATGGAAATGAATAAAAAAAAAAAAAAAAAAAAAAAAAAAAAAAAAAAAAAAAAAAAAAAAAAAAAAAAAAAAAAAAGGGACAGAGGAGAGGTGGAAAAAGAGGAGGAGGAAGGTTTCGGGGCGACGTGGATCCTTGCATGGAGCGAAAGGGAATGTCTTTTTTGATTGAAAATTCAAGTGCCCTTGCGATCTTAATCAAGGGCTCGGAAATTTTCAGCTCGATCGATGGAACAAACGAGTACAGCATCAGGAGCGCCGGGGGTTATCAGCTCTTGTCTCGTTCCCTCCGACTGCAACGGCGGTTGTATAATGTTCATGTACCTCCATGTGGAAGCCAACACGGTGACCCTCTCTCTTTTCCTCTCTTTACTGTATGCCTCTCTCGCTTCAACTATTTTCCCTGCGCGTATCTCGCTTCCGTCTCCTCGTGTCCCTCTTTCGACTCTTCGTCGACAAGTGCGGCTATGTGCACATGGCACTCTCTGTGTTTTGATCTTTTAATATGACTTTATTTTACGGGGCTTATTGTAACGAGCACGAAAAAGAACAGAGGATATACCAAAGGACTGCGTTTCGCGTTTTAATATTTGCGCGGCTGTACCATGTCTCATTCTATCCGGTGTATGGGCGATCGGAAAAGTTTTTACAATGCTCGGCTTTATTGAAACATTTCGTCAATATTTCAAGTGATTATTACAACTTGTAAGCACCGGAATCACGCGTTGGGCGTTGCTACGTCGAAAGATATCGTTTTTTCAGCAAATTGTTAAGTTGCATCGGAGGTAATATACGCCTACAGTGTTTATTTAATTTACAATTTAATTATTTTTTTACATCAATATTTATGTGTCAAGAAACTGATTAAAAGGATATTGAGAAAAAAGAAGATTATAATAAAAACTACATCATTTCTTATTTCAACAAAATATGTAATATTCTATCAAAATTTGGGTTCATCACCCAAACGCTTCATCTGCAGCTCCATACTTAATATTTCAAATGAAGTTGATGGAGAAATCTAAATATAAAAAAGTTAAAATAAAATTTTTTTAAAAATTCCCAAGTAGTTTCACTACATATCAATGGTAGAATCGTTGATACTAGTACCAGATAAAAGATTACCTTATCAATAAATATTTGTCAATCATTTATTAGAATTTTCCTTTTTAGCTTTTCAATTTTCTTGTGATAACTTGCAATAGTTACGTTCAACGAGAACGATTTTCGCATATAGGTGATGTACTCAGAATCAAATAAGGAAGTAATCAAGAAAGATAGTAAATTTTACCACAATGTAAAAAAATTCACTACAACGACCATGAGTACACATCAAAACTGAATTTTTTTTATCGCAACAGAGCTTTACAATAGTACCAGAAAAGCTTGAGCTTTTCTACGACGAGGTGCAGAAAACAAAGTTATCGACTCATTACTCCTGTCTACCCTATACATAACTCGTGAAAGTGAGAAAACGCCAAGCGCGTGCGCGTGCCGGATTCAGTTTGGTCTATCCTCGAGAGATGTCATTAGCAGCATACCGAATGAACTGGCAAAATTTGGTCGGGTTTCCCATGAAAAGCCAACGCTGGGAAAGGAAAATTTTTGACCAGATGGACACACCGAAAGCATTCTTTTAGATGCCAACACTTAAATTTGATGTGTAAAAAACAACATACAATAATTACCATAAAAAAAAACTAACTCATAATCATATGATTTTGGTTAAACATTGGTTGAGTTTCGACAAGCTATCTATAGCTTCAATTATCTTACTGATCACAAACATTGAGCGCGAAAAGTCGTTTGAATCTTCGCCTGCAAGTAGCAACCGGCAATGCATCTACATCAGGTGTGTCCCGACACTCCAGGAATTCATGTACCCTTGCCCATACGCGCGTAACATTGGCTAAATCATTCAACGCTACTCTTACTAATTGCTTGATTTTTATTTCAACCAAACAAGGAGCAATCGTCAACTAATGGGTATACGGTGATGATAAATTTCGAATTGTGTCAAAAGTCGGCCGGCAACACCTACATGCATTAAAAATACACTTGAAGGTTCATCGCGACGTTTAATTCCACCGAAGTAGCCCCTTCGCAGTAATAACCAAGAGTACTTAAGGTTCGGCGTGGAAAGTGCGGGCAAGAGGGAGAGCACAAATCGCCCTGTCGGCGTTCAATATTCTGAATTGGCCGGCGCTGGAGCATCTGCCCGGCCGAGCTGGGCACATTTTCAAAGTAACCATTTATAACCCGGAGCTCGGGAAGAGGGGGGGTGTCCCTTGCACCCCGGCCAGCGCCCGTAATGCTCGCGAAAATATTTCACAGGGCCGAGGAGGCACTGGAAGAGCAAGGGGACCCTCCAGAAGGGCTTGAAAAGTTTCAGCTTGAAAAACAGCCTCAGGAAATTGCCCAGGAAGTACCTCGGAAGAGCCTTAACTTGGTTCGCCAAAGGGACTCGCTTGACAATTGCCGGTCTCGCAAAAGACGGCTACTACAGTAAGTACCAGATTTTTTAAATCACCGTGTCAGGGCATGTTATATATTTATGTAGAATCGATCGGCACCCCACACACATGATACGTGCGCGATAAGTGCTGATAAGAGCGGACATTAATATTCATAATAAAACGTGTCATACAAGCAAACGGGGTTTTCTAGTTGGTAATAGGTATACGTTTATCATTTCTCTTGTACTGCTGACGGTGTTGGAAAGCTTGGACTCTCTTTCTTTTGGTACTCACCTCTTGGGTGGAGCTTTTTAAGAGTGGTCCGGTCCACTCCGTCGGATCGGCGTCACCGTAACAAACACCTCCCGCGGCATGTGTACACACGCAATCGCGATCGCAAACATTCGGATGAATCGCGGTGGGAGAGATAAGTAAAGATAAACGCAAGAATGCGCGCGAGCGAGATTGTGGAGAAAGAAAGTCCGACAATCGGCGAGAAAAGCTGTTACGTGCGGTCGCCGGGTGGGGGGAGGGTGGATAAAGAAGCTCACTCACAGCGCCAATCCACGGTAAAAAAAAAAAGTCGAACAACCCGAGGTGGACTCTAAAACAGCGCCGACACGAAGAAGCAGCTTTTTCACCAACTTGGGAAAAAACACATCTAGTCCCGCAGTACCAGCGCGAGAATTTTATTTGCTCTTTTTTGTTTGCTACTCTAAATTCAAGCCTTTCCTTAAGACCATCCTTATGGGACTGTTTTTGTCTGTTTGAGAATCACATCAATGTTGCTGTACGCGGTCCAACGTAATGCTTGCACGGAAGGCTTGTATCGTAAATTTCATGAAGAAATTAATGCTCCACGTTTCTCGTAGAATACTTTATGGCACGTTGTTTCCACTCTGTTTGCACAAAGCACACCGCAACGCCATGTGGCAGGGTAATGCATGGAATAATGCAGTTTAATGTGCTTTCATGTTTATTGAAAAAAAAAAATGAAAATACCGTGACGTATAAAAAAACTAATGTATTTTTTTTTTTTTTTTTTTTTCTAGTACACTTTGTTCTCTCTGAACAATCAAATATCCTGGAAAACACGATGAACATAATTTCTATTCTTTCAGCGATTGGGAAAGATTTTTTTGTCGTATCAATCCTACACCTTGTTTAAATAAAATTCTTATCGAGGCTACAAAATAATAAAGCATGAAGCTGATTGTAATTGTAAAATATTCTTATTCATCAATGTGATAAACTTGCTAAAGTATAGTCTAACGAGTTTACAGAAAAAACTTATTTAAACCTCGGGATGACGTTGGGCGTAGAGCACAAGGAAATAAGCAGTGCACGATCCCGCGTCACGCGTTGTCAAAGAGGAGTAAAAAAAAAAAAAAAAAAAAAAAAAAAAAAAAAAAAAAAAAGAAGTGTGCTGCGTAAGGCACTTAACGAGCCACTGCGCTGGTTTACTTTACGATTCGTCACCTCCTTGCCGCTTGAGATTCGATTCAACTTTGAGTTAGCGAGCTTCAGAGGGTGGCCATCCGAAACTGCGCTGGCAATCTTGGCAGCGGTGGCACCTCCTCCCCTTTGTTCTCTCCATCTCTGGCGTGAAATAAAGTGCATCAGCCCCTTACTCGTGCGCGCATGTAAATACGGACGCACGAGGGTGCCAAGGTGCGCGCGAGCGTTAAAGCTCCTTTGATTGCCGAGTTACGAGGACGAGTTTAATTGACGCTTTTTTAAATTAATGTACTTTAATGTTCTCGCGGCTGCTTTCTTTTCTCCCAAGTAGTTATAGCAGCGAAGCTTCGACGCCCTCGTGCGTTCTTTCACTGCCACGCGCGCGCACACGCGTTTAATTAATTAACGTGGAAGCAGCTGGTACGCGAGTTTTTTTTTCCGTAAACGCGACTCTGTAACGTCGGCAAACTAAAGAAATTCTTTGGTTTCTTACGTGTTGTTGCATCCCGTGCTTCCTGGCGTTTGCGCTTTTTTTTTTAATTAGTAAGGTGCTAAATGCTTTATAATCACCGGCAGTGCAGCGGCAGATTAAGCTAGCGAGGAATTCTGAATGGACGATGGATTCTTTTTTCCTGTTTTTTTTTTGTCGTTAGGCGAAATATTTATTTTATAAGAGCAATTAATTTTTCGTCAGCTAGAGTTAACGCAGGTACAGCAGAACTTTCCTTCTTGGAGATAAAATAATCTCTTTTGACATCAGATGCCCCCCTTTTTGCACTAATGAGCGTTTATGCAAACGCTCGCCGTAATATTTTGTTTTTTCCTTTCTCAGTGCTACTATCTGCCTTTTCTGTTTTTTTGACGCCGTGTTACTCAAACAGCTTTTTCCGAGCGGTTATAAGAAAAGCATTCCTCCTTGATGGGCAAAAATTTATCGGGGCGTGAAATCATGGTAGCTCTTGAATGACTAAATTAAAATATTTCAAAATATTTATAATTAACGCGGAAAAAATCTATTTAATTTAAATTTTTGAAAAAATAGCAGTTCCATAGTTCAAAATAACGAAAATAGAAAAAAAAAGCGTACGAAAAAAACCTTTTTCTTTGTTTGGTACAGCTCATTTGATCACTTGCAATCAAACTAAGGCCAAAGGGTCGGAAGGTACAAGACAAGTGCTGTACACTTTATAAGCTGATTCGCGGGACGAACCGAATGTCGCGAGCCGGTGTATAATACGTATACGTATACATATACTACGCGCCTCTTTGGCGGTGCAGCGACTCTCCCTCTTTTACTATGGCAATTCCGTGTTCGGCTGGTCAGCTCTTCCAACTATACCGTTGCTACTACTAGACCCTATATACGTGCACATACGGTAAATCACGGAGTCACCGCAGATCCAATTATCAAATTGTCCTCTGCTCTTACACTGGGTGCAGTACTTTGGCGCTTATTGCATATACTCGAGTCGATGGTGCCTTTACTTACCTCCGTACTACTGCCTGGGCTATCTAAGAAACAGGGTGTCGCAGGAGTTTACTGTAGGAATAAGAAAGGAGATGCTACGGTAGAGAGAAACCGCGTGAGATTTATCGCCCACGAGAGGACGGGCGCTAGCAAGCTGCGAACGATCGTTCGAGTCTTGGCGGTGACCCGTTCACTGCTTCTTAATCAGTATAACTTCCGGAAATTGAGAAACTTTGAGGGTATTTGTTATCGTTTGGATGTGCTAAGACGACGTGATTCAATTAGCAGTAAGAGATTGAGATCAGACTTAGTAAGAAATTGCAACCTTAACAAAGACTTTTAGAGGACTGATATTTTTTTAACAAAATTCAATCCATTATAATGGGAGTAATTTGATGAAAAATTGTTGATTTGATGTGCTCACAATAATATCTCTTATTTTTAGTGTAAATTTAACTACGACTGTTGTTCAGATGATGGACTAATCTGTACCAGTGATACCAGTGAATGTTAAATGGTACTTGATTTCGAAGGCATACGATACCACTTAGGTTAGATGTATATAATATAATTTGATGAGATTCAAAGCAATTAAATTAAATTTCCATCAATATTCATGTTACGCAAATGATTGTGACATGATTTTTTTAAAGTAATCTTTAGGCGTCTTTTATGCAAACAGTAAAGTAATGATAATCAAGAAAATGTTTGTCAGTTTTTTAGTCTAATTTATTTTAATTCTTCCAACAAACTTCTCTCATTTTCATAGACTGATAATATTAAAAATATTTTCGGTTTTTAATTATCTATAAAAAAGTAAGGAAAAGACCAAAAAAAATATGAATATTTTCAAACATGGGTTTTTCTTGTTTTATTGTGATTCTAAATGCAAACATTTCCTATTATTGTTCACTAAAATTATTGTCATACTATGTACTAATAATCTTAATATCGAGAGAAAGAGCGAGCAGCTATGAGGTAAATGTTTGCATCATATATTGCCACTCATAAAATTATATTCTAGGATCTAATCTTTAAAGCACTTTGAAAACCAAACAGCCGAAATTTTTGGCTGCAACACGTATCAGTCGGTATAAATCTAACTAATTGACGTGGACCTTAATTAAGGCACGCTGCACGTGTGAAAGGTATATACGCGAGGGGGTAAACGGATAGAATGCCAGCGAAAATGTTATGTGCAAACGGGTCGCACAGCAGTATAGCAGCGTCTCATCTAACTCCTCGCACGGCCCTGCGGATATATACCTATAGGTACAACAAATTGGAACCATTGGCATGTTAACGGGGGCGGAGGTCAACGAACAGCGGGGAAAGAGGAGCGAGCGGTCCTGGCCAAAAATATTGGGACGAGCTTCCGAAGCCGTTGAGGAAGCTTCGCATACTCCCCCGGGAAATATCAATTGAATCAATTTCGGAAGCGGTTTTCGGCGTGACGCTCCACGCGCTGATGACAGGTATTGCTCGGTCTGGTATTATTACACGGGGACAGGTGTGCCGTTTTGTACCTTTATATGTCTGTGGACGTTGTGTCTATGGATGATCATGTCGCGGAATATTACAAGTGCATTGGTACTCACTATAGTCACAACCAGATAAATACTTATCTCGGATCTGTTGTTGTACAAGTTTGCTTTAGTGCCACGTGTTTTACCGTGAACTCGCTCTCCTGTGCATCTTGAAGCTAACAAAAAGCAAAAGAATCATTTTGCAGTATGTGAAATAACTGCATAACTTCAGAGTAATTGCAATCAAAAAAACCCTATACGTCAAAAAGATAACAACTAAGTTAATAAAGTTCCATGAGACGTGTTCACAACAACCATACGTTCAAATACACTTGAACGTAAATTTGTTTGGAAAAATTATGAAAATTATAAAAGGGAGATTTATATTGATTGAGAAAAATTTGTAGAATATTATTATCGGTTAATCTCACATGAAAATTCCAATAAAATTCTGAATAGACATTTAATAATTTTTATTTGGTGCAAATTTTTACTTTTACTAAAGACATGCGAAGAGTCCTAAGCTGTAGAATAGGGATTTTTGGTACAAACAATTGAATAAAAGATGTTACAAACGTTATTTGCGTGATGACATCTTCAAACATGCTATGAATTATTTACAATTTTTTATGTATAAAAAAGTTTTGAAGTCTCTTTAATTAGAGTTTGAAAATATTTTTTTTCATCTGGATCCATTGTAACGTACGATATACCTTTCCCACGTAACATGTATTATATAGTATAAAAATGATTTCAATCGTTTTTAAAAGTTTTAAATCATTCTTTTTTACTATACACATTTTTTGTTTCATCGTTCGTAGATCTATTGTTTTATAAGTATTTAAATTATAACGACTCAAAATTTCGACATAATATTAAAAAACTTGAACCGATTGAATTCTCTTTAGCTGTTTATGTAAATCATTTTTATAATGAATGATACATCGATTTGCGTGAGCGATATTTTTTATGATTGATAACACTCGAATTTTTTTCGAGTTATAAGCTATAATCTTTAATTATCAAACATTGATGTAGAATTTTGGCCTTTGTAAAGTGTAATAAATCAATGCATAAATAATAAGCGATTGCTTTTATTTTGATTGGGCTTGTTTATATAAATCATATTTTTGAATATAGCTGTAGCTCTGAAAGTAAAAACAATTGAAACTGTGTAATTATAAATGAGTAATAAATAAGGTTGATTCATAGTGACTTATAAAAGTAGTATTAATGTGTGCGTATGTGTGTACGTTTATAAAATTTTATATGTAAAAAAATACGTGCTATCGTAGGGTACTTGTAAAGAGTGATAAATAAGATAAGATTCCAAATGTAAAAGTCATAGAGCTTTCCCCCCAACAGAGTAAGCGTAATCGCATTATTTACCAATGATGATCAATATAAAAGGAAGACAGGTAAGAAAGAGATTATAAACCTTTTTGAACATTCGCTCTGTGCAACACCGATCATTGGAACAATTATAATGTAAGTAAATAATGAACGAATTAGATTTTTCATATAAACTCTGAATTAAAAATTTTATTTAAAAATCCATAGTAATTAAAACTTACTTTATTGTATGAATGCTGATATATGTGCACGAGGTCCAAAAATTTCTGCAGTATTTTTTTGAAGAAACAAGCATTTGTATTTAAAAGACTTTCGAAATTCTATAGTACTTTCTCACTAGTTTTTTTATGATTTAATCATTTTTGTAGTGATTTACAATAAACAAAAATGTGTACTTTGGTACATATTGATGAAAATGTTTGATTTGAAAATTCTATTAATGCCTGGAATAAGTACGACCAAAAAATTAAAACTATTTAAGATAATTTCCTTGCTTCAAGTAATATAAAGTTTTGTTTAATTTTTATCGATTTAGATTCACACAAAAAAATTTAAATGCGTACAGGTATTTTTATTAAAAAAAATGTATATATTTATGAGTAATTAATCACGTACAATAAGAAATAAAAAAATCTTTACATCAAATACATAAAAATTGGATTTCACAGACTTAAAAATGTCGAAAGTCATTTTACTGCTCTTCACCGTTTTTTTGATGGTAAGCTTCGTTGTGGCTCAAGGTGCCTCAACTGCAGCTCCAATGTGTAAACCAGGAGGTCGTATCGTAAGTTTCATTCGTGTTAATGGTTCTACATATTTATTTTGTACTTTACCATTACAATTTTTACAATTCTCTGTTTATTGTAGTGCTCTTCAGATACTGAGTGTTGCGTCGGGCTTATATGTAATCCTTGGGCTGGCAGATGCACCAAGCCAAAAACTACTACTGCTGCGCCAGCTCCCAGCAAGAGTGGGAACTTTGTTTAAAAAAAAAAGTTACAATGTATTTAATATCTTTGTGTTCTACTGATAAGTTAAACACAAGTTCTAAAGCATACAATGTTTATTTTTTCTAACATGTCAAAGTTTTACTCGTCTTCGTGAAATCCAATAAAATACCATAAGCATGACAGATTAATTGGATGTATTTAGTGTTCTTATTTGATTCCAATATCTCATTCATCATTTCCATGCGAATATTCTAAATTCTAAGTTTTTGTTTGCCATGATAGCAGTATTTTTCAATTTTTTTTTTTTTTTTATTGTAAGATTTTAGTGATTCTTATTTTTCTTACAATCTGTAGTAAATAGCAGAGCCCTGATTAAGAACAGCATGCAATTTAACCTTAGATAGTTTATGCATCAATAAAATACAAGCGAATGAAAAAAAAGTTCTTAATTTGTAATATCAAGGAGTTTTTTATCGTAGAGATAAATTTTTCAAAGTTTACTTCATGAATATTTGTTAAAAATGAAAAAACTATAACTACAGTATATAAAAACATAGCAGTTGCATTATACGCTCAATTGATAATTTATCTCACATTTAAGAAAATCAAAAACTTGTTTTGAAAAAAAAATTCTCAGAACTGTTTTGAACATGTATTTAATTTATGGAAGCAAATAAGAATTAAAAAATTAACTTTATTTTTTGTAACTCACTGAGCCGAACCAATGAGCTCAGTTGAGAAAGGAGAGATTCTTTGAAGCTTTGCATAACAATTTTATGAGAAACGAGATCACGCACTTACAATAACAACAAAGAAGCATTCAGATTGTCGGGATGAGTAATACATCGTGAGATCCAAAACTTTAGCATTCGTAGTATAAGAAGGAAACTCTCAACGAGGCAGACTCAGTTTATTTCCGACTACCGAGGAGTTTGTGTCTTACGTGATAACATTGCAGTTCATATTCTCTTGACACTACTAGTAAGTAGTTACAGTATTATTTTGTTAATATTATCTTTAAGAGTGCCCACGGATAATTTGAATCATTAAATATTCATTTCGAGTTTATGCAATTTGATAGTGAAATAATCCTACATAACTTGTTTCACTTGCCCCATGCGTGATTTTGACATCATTTTTTAAACAGCTATTCATGTTAACTAGAGAAAGAAATTTTTATTCTCATTGCTTAGTTTGCAGTTGGGAATAAGAAAATTGAAATAATACGTAGTTGAAATATTTTTATTCGTTTATTGCTTGAATAATCGTAGTTATCTGATCAACTCATGGCATCTTAAATTAACTTCATTTTCGTTACATTACAATTGTCAATATTTCAAGAAATAACAATGAACCATTTTGATTATATAAAAGTTACAATATGATAAGTATATCAAACAAAATCAAAAATAAGTGTTGTAAAAACTTTTTTCTGGAAATTTTATTTTGAAGAATTTTGTCGTTTAAAAGTTATTAACTCAATGTTCGTTCTATTGCAGAGAAAATACTTGAAGCTCGTCAAAATGTTCAAGATTATTCTGTTCGCACTTGCTGCCTTATTAGTTACTACTCTAATCTCGGGAGCCACTCTTGATAAAAAGCATGGACGACATGGTGATATCGTAAGTTAAAAGTTTAATTCAGAACACAAATAAGTACATTTTTTAAAATTATCATCTTCAGTGAGAGAAAAAATATCACTAGCAAAGTGGAGTTAATTCTTTTTTTTTGATGTTTTCTTTGGTAACACCAAATTGGAATATCTATTATAATAGTTTAAAATAATAATGAAATTATAAATACCAGTGATAACAACAACAGCAGTCAAAGAATTTTCAAAAAGTTTTTAATTTATTTTTTCTTCATCTTTTACGATCCAAGAAGTATGATTAAATAAGTTTCAAACTGTGTCTTTTCACATAATTTTCTGACAAAGTGTGTAGCATGCTAATTCAGATTTTGTGATATCATTCCACAAGATAATATTATAGTGAATTACAGATTCGATTTAATTTACTGATTATAAATCACACAGGTTTATTAAAAAATCATACAAAATGTAAACAATTATCATAGGAGTGATTAATTTAAATAATACTGATGAATTTATATTAAATTTCAGTGTACTTCGCAAAAAGATTGCGGTGTAGATGTCGAAGGTAAACAACTGTCATGCAACCGTTATGCCAATAGATGTCAAATTCAAATTACTGCGGAGGACCTCATAAGACAAAAAAGTAAGCTTAAACATGTTGAACCGCATCAAAGGAAAGGATATACTGACATCTATTCGAAGTAACTTACTGTGAAAATTTTTTTTTTTTATGATTATTACTCGTGCACTAGTAATGAATGAGAAAATAATTGTGATCGTATGACACCGGAATTAAATCTCAACATAATACATTTGTATAATAGACTGATAATTTTACATACTCATATTTTGTTTTTTGTTTTTGATTTTTTTTTTTAAAGAAGGTTTAGAAATAGTGATGAAAGATTAAATAAAGAAGAATTTTTCAACGACAAATTTTTTATTACATCATAGCCATAAATTAATAAATTATATTATTCTTCAATTGGTAAGCTGATGATATTTAACATTCAGATCTTGTCTTTGGTAGAAAATTCATCTTCACTGAATTATTAGCTGAACCACAAGAACATCCGTGAACTACATTGACTTATCTGTTGTCAGTAGATATATCGAGCTTACTTTTTCCGCATGGTTTTTCCGAGAATGTTTCCACAATATACGCTTGTCGAACGATAACTGAACTTGTTTTCAAACATTTCTTGAACCGCAATGGGAAAATTTATGGACAAAATTTTGATAAAGCATTATCTAAGTTCATTTTTCATTCGACCGTATAACGTAGATATCTTTTTATTCCCATTTGTTAATAATAAGTCGCAGTTGCAGAAGTTTTAACAAAAGATTTAAAAAAGTATAATATTTTCAAAGCAGCAAGAATCAAAGGTCTTATTCTATGAAATAGCATCCAACAATTTTTCAACAACTGATGTGTTTGAGGCCCTACGGGTGTCCATACTACGAATGTATATCTGTGTATACAAAAGCAACGAGCATATCAGACGAGCAAATTGCTACAGCCCCAGCGGAAGTCTTTTCAGAGTGGAAAAGTAGTTTGAGTTTAAGGCAAAGACTAAAAGCTTCTTTTCATTTGTCGTATGGTCTCGTGCAAATTGTGAGTGAGAGCCACGACTTCTACGCTTCTTTACTCGTCGTCGACGGCTCTCTTTTCCCTCGTTTTTCGCTCTCATTAGCGCCGACTTTAGTTAAGCGTTTCAGAAGGAGTTTGGCCTTTTTCTCCGCGACTGTACTTTTGACCGTTGTCCTTCCCTCTCCCCTTGCTTTCCTTGACCGCTGCTACCTACCTTATACTCAGCGACGAGAGCCTCTTTCTCTCTTGATTCTTGAAGATTTGCAAGCCAGTCACTGCTCACTTTTTTATCACATTGCAGAGTGGCTTTCCTTATGAAGCAATGGTAACTCGGATTTCTTGATCATTAGTGCGCAAAAGTGGTCTCTGCTTGTTCTCATTTGGTTTCCGTCTTTTTGTTTGCAAAGAGAAAGAACTTGCCTTTTTTTTTTTTTTTAACGATAAGGTCTCTCGGAAGGTTTAATCAACGAGACACATTATCCTTGTTCCAAGAGTTGTACTATTATTCTGTGTGTGTGTGTTTGTAGTGCATTTCTATTAAAACTTGTCAAAGTTTGTTTCTGTCGGTGCATGAAGTACTTCTTTTGAAAAAAAAAAAAAAAAAAAAAAAAAAAAAAAACATATACACTGTTTGTCTCATTGACTCACCAATCTTGGTGGAATCAGATAAACGGAAGCAAAACAAGCGCTGAATCATACTCTCATGAAAGCAAAGGTGAGAACCAAAGCGACCTTGCAGTGTACCCTCGTTAGTATAATTATACTTACATCATATCTCCGTCTTCGTCACTTGAAAAATAGTGTGTCAGAGGAACGAGCCACTTTTCGAAGAGGAAGCGCCTCGAGAATTTTTCACGCTCCCATCCAGCCATTCACGCGTATAAGTCAGCCATAAACGGCTACATAAGTACAACGGCGACGACAATGCAAACACGGAAGGCTCGCAAGCTCAAGGGAGTCGCTCGAGTGTCGCTCAGCTTTCAAGCTGACAGCGTCGAAAGGTGCGATGGCTCTTATCTCCTCCCCTTTTTTTTCCCAGGCGCTCTTTAGAACCCCGCCACGAGCTAAGTCACTTCACTCCACGTTGCAGCAGTTGTTGGTTGGCCCCTTTAACTCTCCGTGTGTATTTCTGCCCTTATCTGCAAAGAGCAAGGGAAGCTGCATGCACTGAGAGAAAGAGATAAAGAGTAGAGAGAAATAAAGCCACAATAGCCCCTTCCCTCCTCAAAAAGCAAAAAAAAAAAAAAAAAACAAAGTTTCCACGCGGTGATATATGAAAACACTGTGAAGTAAGCCGCGGAACACACGCAGCAAATGTGCTGAGGCTTGCAAGCTCTTTTCCGCGAAAGATGAGGGAAAGGGCAAGCCAAGTCGTTGTTTACTCTGTACCCCAAAAAAGCTCACTTCTACATGTGTAGGGGGGGAAAAAAAAAACATGTGTGGGTGTACGCGTACCAGAGTTTTGGTCTTCTCGTGTTCTCCGTGTTTGATTCTCGACGGAATCGCGACTGAAAAAAAAAAACGAGTCGAGAGGTGGTTGGTGGTGTGTGCAGTCATAGGAGCAGCTTATGAGGTCATTGAGAGCACACGCGCTTCTCTTAAAAAAACAACTGCACGCACGAGGCTTTTTGCCAAGGCCTGGGAAAGATCGACTGAGTTTTTTGTTTGTTTGACATTCGTACCTGATTGTGATTGTTAAGTAGAATTTTTCAAACCAACGTGATCGTCGGTGCTAAACTACAAAGATACAAAGTAGTTTTTTTCTAAATGATGAATTTGGCAGGTTGCTTACTTCATGACTTTGGGAAAGCAATGACGTACAAGTTTAATGGCCAGTAACGTCGTAAGGTGATAATATAAGCCGAGACGGTTCGCGTGGTATAGTTGCGAACATTGTATTAACCTTGGCGTTTTCCCGGCACTGCGATGCGAGTATAAGCCTTGGCAGCCCCTCTGTATGGCACGGGCAACAGGATCGCCAGCGTCTTATCGAGATAAACATAAATTCGTGTATGGTGGCGTTTCGTGCTCGGAATCTCGAAAGCGCCGTTGAGACCTTGATTGGTCAAGTTTCGTGGGGGGAACTATACTGCCGTTGCAAGAGGCGACGAGATAATGTGCTCCAATTGAAGAGGTGTGATGCAACGCCAACTTGCGGTTGCGTAACTCGGGAGGATTTTTTTTTTCTCGCCTGACTCATCGACAAGTCTTTATGTAACTGTGTCTTGCGTTACTACTGTACGCGCGAAGAGATTTTTTGTTTCACAATAAAAACGGCGTTTGTTTGTACGAACTTATCTTGTTTCTCGGCACTAGGTTCAATATTTTTTTTATTTTCTCCATACACGTAGAGTTGATGGAAAATATAATCATTATGGAATACTCTTATCGGTATTGGTACGTTTTTCTTCTCTTTTTCTCTTTTTTTTTTATTTTCTTTTATTTTTTTTGTAATAAATAAGGATTACAATAAATTACAGGAATAATTTAAGTGATGTGTAACACTCACTCTGCAAACACTCACACATAATAGAAAATAAGAGTGATGCTTGTTGGAACTGGTATGTTTGCTCGAACGAAATGTTTGCTCGATTCTTCCATTGTAATGAGGAGGAACCCTAGTAAATGAACAGTAATTATGAAAAAAAATTATAATACAATTACGAAAATTATTATTTCCCAACTGTTACACTGTCCCAACTTGAAGGAAGATTTTTTAGGCGAAAGTTGTAATTGTCCATATGGACGTGCATTTTTGTATCAGTCAATCGCTTCTTTTTATAGCTCGTCAAATTATTTCCCATAAAATTACGTCCATTCTAACGATTCCCCGGACAAGATCCACATCTCACACGGTACATATAGTGTGCACTATCACGTCATCGGCACGTGAGTCCGTCGCATCCGTGTCTTTTATCCACATAGTACTTTGTGGAGTTGGAAAATGAGAAAAAAAGAGCAAACGAAATGGTGACATTTCGTGCCGAGGCCGTAGAAAAAAGCCTTTTTACGGAAATCGATGAAATATTTAAGCTCACCGAAGCAAAGTAAGGCACGAACGTACACATAATTCTAGCTTGGCAGTCACTATTGTACCTGTGTGTGTGTGTGTGTGTGCACGCCACCTTGTGCCTTCGTTGGAACATCGTCGCCGGAGGATACAGCTCGCCGTACGTGACTGCAATCGCTGCATCGGATCAGAAAAAATTGCCCGAGCTAGGCGCCTCTCCCACTCATAAATACGATAAATAACGAATGACACCCGACAATTTCATTCGCCGAGGACTCTTTTCTTTTTTTCTTCCCCCTTCCAGCCCCATGCGCATCAAGGACACTTTCCGAGTGATGAGGGGAAATTAGTTGGGCACCATGAATTTTTAATCCTCGCGTGGACACCAAGGCTCGAGTGTCTTTCGAAATTACAGCGGAGGCTCTTTCATTTCTGTAATGACACGGCGCAGCGTGTGCCACTTTGCGATTGTTGAACGCCCCCTCGATCGACAACAAAAGAGAGGAGGAAAAATTAAAAAAAAGTTGCTGGTGTCAAAACGTTTTCCTCCCAATGTCCACTTGCGGGATAAAAATCACGCGCAAGCACTGAATGCACTCCTGGAGACCCCCTCCGAAAAAGGACACGCTCGGCAAGGCGATGCCGTGACCGGCAAAAAAAAAAGAGGGAGGAGATCCAGGGGGTGAGGATGGCTTTGATTTTTCGACCGCGACTTTTGAAATCGGTCAGTCTTCCGGCACAAAGGTACGCGTATAAAAGGGACTCGGAAGGGGGGAAGGGGGAGTTGTAGATACACACACACGGTTCCACGTCCTCGCAATTCTATTAGCCCATGCACGTGCGCCTCGTTCGCGTTTGATCTCCCTTGCAGCGCTCATTAAATAAGCTCTGATGACGTTGCTCCTGCTGCTGCTGGTATAACTCGGCCGAGAGAGAGAGAGAGAGCAGGTATAGCCTTCGTTTCCCGCTTTTGCATCTCCGCGATAAATCCCCAAGCTCCCCCTTTCCCCCTACGCGTCCGTCCCGAGTTACGTATTATGTGCGTGCACGCAACATGCGAGGGCAGCGAGGGCGAAGGGAGAAAGGGAACGGAGAGGCGTAATGCGCGCCCGGCTGCAAACATAGCGCTTTCCCTCCCTCGTCCATCGTCCTCCTCCTCCTCCTCCTCCTCCTCGGCGACGTCGTCGTTGCAGTCGTCCACCGGGGGGTTGCAGTCATTAGGTAACTTTCCGTCTCGTCCGCACACACACACACACACTGGGCGTGTGCGTAGCTGCAGGACCCCCTGGGCTGGCGGTGCTCTCCCTCCTTTATACATCCGCGGAAATTTGGGCTCTGCATCAGTAGCGCGTGGTACGATCAAGCTTCGGGAGCATGGAAGAGAGTGCACCCCTACGTATGGTAACGCACACGCAAGCACGTATAGCTTGTACGTACACAGGAGAGGCTCTCGGTAGTGAGGGATGCAACGCCGCTGCAGGCAGTCGTCGTATGTATATGCAGTCGTCGCGGGCGGTAGAAGAGAAAGAGAGGCTCCGGTGCTACTGCAGTCGGTTGCCATGACGACCCGCGCACCATCGCTGGACATTGTCATCCTCTCGTCCTCCTCTTCTCTTTTTCCTCCTCGTCCTACACCTTCCCTTCTTCCGCGGCCTGTATATATACCTACACACACGTATACCATTGCAACGTGTAGCCAAAGCAGCCTCTCTTTCTCCGAGCTTTCGCCTCGTTTCTCTTTTGCACCCCCTTTCGCTGCGCTTGCCACCACCCCCCCCCCCACCGACAACGACTCGATGTGTGTACGCTGCTGCAGTTGCGCGATGATCCAGCGACTGGACAACACATATACACGCCATACTCGTTATACGATGTGCGTGTGTGCCCACCCTACCCCCGACCTGCTGAGCCCAAAACACTGGTCTCTTATTACGTCGCTAATCCCGTGAATTGTCTTCCACGTATAGGTATATATATGCGATAATATACCAACTCGCTCTAACGCTTTTCCCTCCCTCGCTCTCCGTGTCTGACTCATTCCGCCTTTCTTCCCTCGTTCCGTGCCTGCAGTTATACGCGGTACGTGTATTATACATATACATGTACATACATATACATAGGGGAATGAGAACACGAGCGCGCGAGAGTTTCTGCTCCCTGGCCTTTTCTAATGACTTCTGGGGCAAAGATGGGTTTTATGCTGATGAGCGGAACAACGCGCGCACTCGATTACCCGCCGATGTTTTTCCTCGTGGATTGCACCACGGGAGGTATTACGTACACATACACGCGCTTCGAATCGCGCCTGGATCCAAAAAGTTACCGATAGATGTGCGTGTATGTGGACACCTGATGGAGAAGGACCGACGAAGGTAAGTATGTATAGGTGTAGGGTCGTTAGTTACATTTTTTCGCGATAATCTCCGCAGTATTTTTATTAATTGTCATTTTTTTTTCTTTGTTTTCGGCTCCGTTAATCGAGTTTCGCGGAACGAATGACACGTCGTGTTGCGATTTTCTTCTCTTATTTTTCGCAATTATCCCACAAAAAAGTTTCACGTCACCAGTGAAATCGCGCCCAGGTGCTTCTTTTTTAACGAATATGTTTCAAAGTTTTAATTTAGTTTTTTATTCGATTAAACATTAAAATTTCGAAATTTCGCGCTAGTTCTTATTCGCACTTTTTGTTTCGTCCTGCACGTCAATCTAAATTTTGTCCCCCCCCCCTCCCTCATTCTCCTCTTTGGGGAAACACACTGGTCCATTAACTGAAAATGTGATTACGAGAATTAAGGCAAATAAAAGTTTGCCTCGTAATCAAGGATAATTTAACTACCCTCTCGGTTTTGCATCCACAGTGGGTATTTTATAGCAATCCGATCGATCGCGATTAACGAAATGTTTCGTTCAATGTATCGAAGGGTATGAAACGCACCTGATGGGCAGGTGGACAGTGCTCATATATTCCACGAAAAAAAAAAAACCCTCATCACCGTCAACCTCGAAACTAAGAGTCCCCGCACAACAGAGTACTTTCAGAAGCATATACGGAAGATCCTTCACCTTGAAAAACCTATTGCAACGACATTGGCTATCAAACTATACAATATTACCAGACGGACCAAAGAGAGTGAGCGACACCTAGCCCCCCCCCTCCACCGCGCAGTGTTGACGGGCACGCACCCCCGCACGCATAGCTTGACGGGCTGGCCATCGGTCGTATATACACCAGCACTCTGTATATATATATATATATATATATATATACCCTTCGTCCCGCGACGATTGATACTCCTGGCACAGTGACCCTGGCACACACGTCCGCTGTTCCCCGTATTGTACATACATACATCCGTGTTCACTCACAAGCGTATATAATATTATATACATATATGCATAGAGGTAAAGAGCTTACAAGCACATTATCATCATCAGCCACACGTCGAAGCGTATAACAATGTACGTGCACGCATGGATATTATATATATACGTATGCATATGTGTATATCGATCGAATGCCAAAGATTCCGAGGCGATGCCGTGCGTATACGACACCTGTTGCTCAAGCTCGATTACGTACTCCTTGGCTTGATTGTCCGTACTGGATTGTCCCTGCACTGAATGGCAAAGACGATTAAGCAATTAGCTTAATGTATGGAGATACAGGACCGATCGATCTATATGGTTGCTTACTTTGCTCCTGGCAAGTGAAGAGCTCCAGGGTACTTTCATGGCCTGTATATAAGGTGTATACTACACTGACTTTTCTCAAAGGTAACGAATGTCCGAAGGAAATCCGAAAGAATCCCCGTAACGAGTAGATTTTCGTTTTCCCAATGACGCGCGATTCATTGTGTAACGCGATCGAGGCCCAAATTGAAGCGATTGGCCCCACGTGTATAACGAGATGATTCAAGACAGAGAAATGGGGTGTATCCCCTGTTGAACGCTGTCCCGCGACACAGCAACGCGTACGCGCATAACGTGACAGGCGCTATATCATGTGCACACCCCGCGATCCACTGGACCCCTTTCATGATCTTCTTAACGTTGAGGAAGGATGGGTAAGAAGAAAATCGAGGCCTGTGGCACAAAAAAGAGAGAGAGGGTGGGAGATCAGAGGCTATTGAAACGGGTGGTTGTGAATTATTGTCAACACATTTGATAGTAATGAGCTCCCCGCAACGGTTCTATTGTAACTCTCGTGTGTGCGGGGCTACAGGGGCACAGAGGAAGGGAGGTGCCCCGTACCCTTGTTTATTTCCACAATCACGCGAGTCATAATGCCATTATCGGAGGGGTGGCTAACGAAGCGGGTGTCCTTTCAACCCCCCCCCTCCCCTCACCCAACCCTTCCTTCGTACCCTTGCACCCCCACACCGCGGGCAGCCCGCGGTTTCTCTTTCCCGAAGCTACTGTTGATCCATCGAGCTATACTACTATGTGTCAATCATACGTATCACTTGACGAATTTTGT
This sequence comes from Copidosoma floridanum, assembly GCF_036245765.1. Taxonomy (NCBI): domain Eukaryota; kingdom Metazoa; phylum Arthropoda; class Insecta; order Hymenoptera; family Encyrtidae; genus Copidosoma; species Copidosoma floridanum. The sequence continues at coordinate 31,703,176 of NW_028321890.1, forward strand.
GAAAGTGTGTGCTTTGGCCCCGTATTGATTTCTTCTTTTTCATACCCCGTACATGTTAACGTGACTCAAGGTGCAACTGTAAGTTCGACCATTGCACGTTTCAATTCCACTGACTTGTGCCCCTTTCGATGGAGGATACACTTGTTTCAGCAGTCCTCGGGTGATAGGTGCTTACCACCTATTATCATTTATTTATTTATTTTTTATTTGAATCTAAAACAATTGGAATTTCTATTATGTAACCTTATGCATGTGTCAAAAAATCACTTAATAAATGCACATTTTTTTTTCGCGATTAATGAATGGTAATACTACTATTGACTGAACACTGAATTTTAATTGGACGACTAATGTTTACTTACCGTTAAAATTTTTATGCGTAAAAAAAGAAAAAAAGAAAACAAGTATCATAGGAGGCACTGAATTGCTTCTCAATTGCTTGGGCAAAGAATTGCGGTAACCGTCGTAAACAAGACAGCTCCGTTAATTCCCCGCGCGTACACAATGGATAGGCCTCGTAGCCACTGATGGTACAGGTATCAATGGACCGGAAAAAAAGTTTATTAAATTCCTTTTCTGTGCGAAAAAAAAAAAAAAAAAAAAAAGAAAAAAAAAAAAAAAAAAAAACTAATAAACAAAAAAGTCCCACATGTGCACGCGCCCCTACTCGATATACGGCTGATGTGTTTGATTTATTGTGACGGTCTTCCGTACCTCTCGTTGTCGTTTGTAATTTGATCTCCATCAAGCGTTTTTCCAGGAAATCGAAACCGAATAAGGGGTATTAATATCTCATTGTCTCCGCCACGCTATCCTCGGCCCATAGAGGCACCGTTTATATATATTTATACCCCCACCCCGGTGTGTCTCTGTTGTCGACGCTTTTCTCGTTTCGATCTTCCCTCCTCTTTCGTTCATATATATATACGTTCGTGTACACGCACGCGAAATCGATCGCTTCCATCTCGCTTTTTCTCGCGATTCGTGTCCCTTTTTTTTTTTTTTTTTTTTCACTTTGCCTTTATTCCCCGCCGATTATAGTAAGTGCAAATTCATCGCGCATATCCTCCCCTCCTCTTCCACTGGACTCGGGCTTATTCCGCGCAAGTTCCGCCGATAAATATACCCCACGATGGTTATTTTTACGTATTTCCCATATTTTTGTGTCCCGTTTGAGCGAGATATTTTTTCCTTCATACTCTTGGTTTATCGAGCGCCCCGCGCGGATCGTTATTAATCGACGACTGAGACAACGCTGGTTTTTCCTTTGTTCTTTTTCTTTTTTTTTTTTTTTTTTTTTTAATACATATATTTGATGCAAATTGATTCGAATTTTATTTTTCTTGCGTTAAAAAGAATATGTTGATCTTTCGGTGCAATAATGGATATCAAAGTTGGATTGTGCATACATTCAAAGTTACAGTGATGACTCGCAGGAGCGTCCCTTCAAGGCAATAATCTCCTCTCCTTGGAAATAACAACAGCCAAGATCCGAGGGTAATCTAGTCTTACGTAAATGATACTTGAGTCGAAGGGGTTGGAAGGACTAAGGGGAGCTAAGATTCCAATCAAGATAGGGGGACCGAGCAACTGGACCAGAAAGCAGGGGCAGTATCTTAGTGTCGCTTTATCAGTTTTGAGTCATCTTTGGGTCTAAATAACATTCGTGATGTTTGTCCTGCTCTCCTTTGTATTCGGACGCTCGCCGCTAACGAAGGAGCACCTCGGATTGTCCATCTACTTTACGATTTGATTCTCTTGGTTTGTACCACATATACATACATTCGCAATACTATAATCCTATTCCATCCTTCAGATGCTTCTTACGATGTTACGTATATTGGACACAGTAATTGGCATACAAACGTGAAACTAACTCGAGGAGTATTGTAATATGTTTACATCATAACTTGTATCAGTAAGTATAGCTTGAAAGTACATGACAACAAGCTGTACAAAAGTTGGATTTTTTATGTGTAGTTCAAAACGTTTTATAAAATTTGTAATGATGAGTACACGTAATCTTTCACCACTTGAAAAAAAAAAATCATCAATTAAATTTATCCTCCAACAAAAGAAAGCATTGCAACGGATTTAAATATAAAAGAGTGACAGTGAATATTTTTTACTTTCGTCACCACGTTGCAAAAAATTTTATTCAGAGAAAGGTTTATCATCCATGTATGCGTGTGGGTTGAAATTTATCTGAAATTTAACAAGTATTATTTGTTATTAAATAATTGTAACATTTTATTCCAAATTAATCAATTTAAGGAGTCACATATGTATCAAGATAGTTCGAAAAAAGTAACATAAAAAACAGTTAACGATATTAACATCGAAGTAAATAAATACGTGCCCTACACGTCACGAAGGTATGGGTGCTGCCTTTTGATCTGTTGATCGAACAAACGTAAAAAACATCAGGTTGGATCTTCTTCTCCATCCCATCCAATACCTATACGTATGATGGCATGCTTGAGATGATCTTCATTATTGGGAAGGGTGGTCCAAGAGGGCTATTGCCCCGATAGTGCTTAACAGCTAGGAGTAGCTCGGTCACTCGCTCCCCTGGCACGTGTTTGAGAAATAGATTGGATAGGTGTGTAATCGTTCGGGATCGAGCGGGGATACGTGCCTGGAGGAGCTTGTCGCATCAATTTTGGCTCAAGTATTTATTTTTTAGAATCTTAACAATCGATTCGTTTAATTTTTTTTTTAATTCACTTTTCGTCGAAAGTGTCAATTGACTGACAATTTGAGTAGCCCATCGATTTTTACATAGAAAATTGTCCTTTGGAGGTACGTCAACTAAAGAACTTTAGCTTCAATCATTTTTGGTGATGATTAATACTTTTGAATTTTATCGACTTGAAACGCAAACGCCTGATAGTTTGCCTCAAGATCTTGGATTCAACTACCAGCCAGGACCGTGCAGTTGAAACTACAAAGTTATATATGATGGGTTAATATCTCGAACGGTCGAAATCTCGGTAAAAAAGGTCGTTGAAGCAACAGCTATTGTACTCGTACTTAACCGTTGGAGTTAAGTAACCTACGCTCAAGAAGAAGGGAAACAAAAAGAAGGAAAGAACAAGGAAGAGAGAGACGACGGTTGGTGGGCCACTCGAAAACTCGCGGGAGACAATAACGCCCGCCGAGCATATCCTCCCAAGATAAGGAGCGAGCCAAGTTCCTCAAATCGACCGTTGACCACCACAGCGCTCGTCCACAGGGGAGGCCCACACGCATGGACGCACGCGTTGCGTGGAAGTCGTTAAGAAATTCAGCCAGCCGTGAAAGGCCGGTATCTACCTACACAGGAACCCTTCGCGAGTGTAAGTGTTTTTTCTCTCTCTCTCTCTCTCTACCTGCATGCACGAGCCATCCACGCGCCGACACCTTCGCGAGGGGGTTACGATACACCTGCGTGTACGACCGACTGCGGGGGCTCCCCTTCCCCACCTCTTGTAATTACATACCGGAAATTACGGGACGAAGGGTGAACCCTCGAAGACGTTGGAACGGATTGTACAGAGGCGAACCGTTTCTTTGTTTAGTGGCCCTATATTGCTTTACCCGCTCAAAAGGACGTAAGTATACAGGTATGTGGATAATATACCCATGTTTGGGGGCACTTATACCTGTTGTGTGCCCATACGACAACTATAGCTATATATACGTCGGTTTCAGCTCTGATGGAGCTCGTCGTTCGTTAGCTGCTTCTTCGTTCGCTGGGGGGACCTGGGGGTAGATCGTCTTGTGTTTCTCGTCTATTTGGGGCACGATTGACTTTCCATATCAATGGAAATTAGGCTTATAGAAAGTACAGTATCTCAATCGATGTTTTTTTTTTTAAATGTACTATCACGAATATCGAGGCTTTGACTTATTTTTTGGTGTCAAGTAGGTCTCAATGTTGCATTAACTATGATAGCTACAACTTATCGAGACCTAAATATTACTTGAAAAATCATACTGTAATAGAAAACAACTGGATATCTAGCTGAGGGAAAAATATGTTGCAAGATTTATTAATTAGAGGTGGCGCCTTTTTTTCACCAAGAGAGCTTTTTGTTGTTTCCCGAGCCACTGTAGTAACAGATGAAAGTCAAATATGGTCATTTATATTATAAACTTGCATGAAAAGCATAACGAAAATAATTGATGTAGGCAACCAAGGCGAAATCGTTCGGTCGGTGGTCAAAATGGAAATTCCCATTGGAAATAGAGTATACGGTACACTCGAGTACAGTGATTTTCGCCACGTACGTTTGCCGTTGATGGTGAACACCCACACGTATACTAGGGCCACATACCCATTTGGAAAGCTTAGTTGTATACGCATAGATCCAGGGGGTGACAGCAGCTCTCTCTCGTCAGTCTACCACTGCTGTATACGAATGGCATAGCGACGACGCGCCGTACTTACGTCGTCGCTGGACGCTATTACCAGAGCCATTGTCCGGCGGAAATCATTAAACTAAAATCCAACTGCACCAGCCGATATATACTCTCTCTCTCTCTCTCTCTCTTGCGCGTTTGCTGGCTCTCCGGCTATTCTAAAGGTATTCATGCCCCGCCACAATTCTATCATCGGCAAATCGACTTGTCTCTCCTTCCACGTCGGCGGGCATAGCCGTCACATGTGCACGCGTGTATATATAATTGTGCGATTGTGGGCGACTTAGTACACGTCGTTAATCCAAGCGTTTTAAAAATATGAAATTTGACGTTTGCAATGAAATGTTGAAAAAGTGTTGAATAAACTGTCCGTTTAGTTGAACGTCAACTGAATACGAGGCTTGAGATGAAAATACTTTTTACCGAGGCCTTTGAATCTATTAGAACTTCTTGCTAGTTTTCTTATGAACGTGTACACATGTGCAAAAGTGAGATATAAACTAATATTCATGAGATTTACTTAAGAATTTCTATTTATTTTGGTTCAAAAAGTGCAAAAAACGAAAAACAAAGCTCACATTTTACAAAATTAAGAATTTTTAATTGTAATTTTTCCGAATTCCCGAAAGTACGTGAATAAAGGAAAAATCTTCACAAGGCAGGTTTAGCTGGGAAAAATTTTTTTTTCTTTTTTCAGTTTTGGAACTCCAAACGAGAAATTTCTCATACATCGTTATACCTCGAAAAATAAATTTCACGATTATTAAATTCAGCATGGAATTTCCACTTGGCCGAAATGAGCAGATGAACTCTGGATTATGTTGGCGATGATAATATCACAAACGACTGCAATAAGACTCCGCTTCGTTTATGATATCGATTTCGTACCGAAAAGCTTGAAATTCGCCGAAGGTATACGAATGATATGCTACGAAAATTTTTCCTATCTGTCAACACGGATAACTGCAATGAATCAAATACTAATATTTAATATAATACCTGCACATTCCAACAATGATTTCACATCGCGGCACAGATGGACATGATAATTAAAAATTCTTTTAATCCTTTCTCCGTACCTCGAGCCTCACGTACAGCGAAATTTCCCGATTACTTACACCCGAATAAATTAATTAGGCCGTAGTGGCTCCGCGACCTATGATTAAACACGGATATAATATATATCGCTGCAGTACAGCATATGGGCAAGGACAGAGCAAATACACCGAGTCCGTCTGCATGCAGGTCGGGGGCAAAAAATTTAATTAACTCAATAATGAAGGCGCATTTTTTTACCCCGAAAGCACACCCCCCCACGTATACGTATATAGAACACCCATATAGCTTCGGAACGCGCATTCATGTATATACACGAGTAATTTTTCCCAAAATGAATCCACGCCGCCCATACAGTGCCGGGAATATAGAGAGCACGCGCATACATATAGCCGGCTCGTACGTAAGTAAACAAAAAATTTTGGCGAATCTTTTCAAGCAGTGCCACGTACGTACACCACCCGCATGTATGTACGTGCTAGGGAGGTATAATAAAGAAAGTTTGCGAGAGGAGGAAAGGGGAGAGTCACAGGGACGCAGCCGGAAACGTATACCTGGTACGTAAATAAAAAAAAAAAAAAAAAAAAAATAGCGAGGGCAATCTGCCGGACACTAATACGCCCCCCGGAAGGACAAGCGAGGAAAGGCACATAATAATGTATACGGGGCAGGTATGTATGTATAGACACGCGTGGGCGTATCGGGGGAATTTTAATAACAAAATCCCCGAGAGGAGGGGGGCGGGGGGGAAATTAGCCATCAGTGGCAACTTACGGCAGACGCGGGCATCAGCCGCGGACAAAGTCTCGACGAGCGTTTAAACGATTTCCCCGCGTATATACAAAAAAAGCATGCCATCCGCTATACGTGTAAGGACCTCTACATGCACTGCCTTTGATTGCCTCTTTCTCGCTTTTGCTAAAAACACACACCGAGGAATAACGCACGCTTACTCCATGTGTTTGTACTCTCTTTGCGGGCCACGTCCTCATTTCGCTCCACAAACGGCCCACCTCTGCGTACACTCGCGCGCCCCACCGCTCCCGGTTATTATTACAACTCGAAGCGTGAAATGTGTACTTATATACGCGGAGTCAAGTGAGGTGGTAGGTATAAGAGAGAAAGAGGAGTCGAGGCGTATCGTTCGAATGTATATGTATATACGCAAATGGCAGTGGTAATATGGTTGTCGTAGTCGGAAGTTGCGAGTTGGATTGCTAATACGCGGGCTGTCAGTGCCAGCACAGCCGTTCTCCCTCTCTCGAGCCCGGCGAGCGGGGACCGTCTCTGAAAGATCTGTCGCGTGTACGCGGGCACTTCATCTCTCAACCGGCACAAAACTGCGTGCATGCGAACTTATTCGGACGGATGTGTACACCTACGACTCTGTTCCACCGATTTTTTGCTGTGCCAAAAAAGGAAAGGGATTTTGGAGGGCTGAAAAAGACAAAGCATGGGGGATGTTAAAAATTGTAGATTCAGGTTTAAGAACGAAAGATTATGCGATGGTCTTGGTAGAATTTGTTAGCACTCTTTCGGCAACGTAGATGAAATCAAATTAATAAATCAATTACAGTCCAAAAAATTTAGGAAGTTTGTCACGACCACAAATTTATAGTATCGTATGGATTAATGTCAATGAAATGAGATTCAACCAAGATCTCCTTCGGCATACAGTAATAGAAGCAAGGAATCGACCCAACTCATGGGTAAGTAGGGAATAATTGACCGAGCTGCTAAGCCTGACGTTGTGATGCGGAAATTTTGTAAAAATCTACTTACTTACGAATAGTGAAAAATCGTTTTAAAATAAAAACAGTTACCAAAACGACCCTAATTACTGAAGCCCATTTTGCGCTCATCATAAACAATTTTTTTTTTCTACGAAAGCTCTGCTGCTTATTGGTTTTCGAGAACATTATTCATTAGAGGAACCTTAAAACATACTCATTTGCAGTTTACGCATAATCACAACTTGTCATCGTTCCGCTTGAACTCTTCTTTTCTGATTGTCATGATCGGTTTCTTCCGTCTTCACGGGCACCCGAGTTTTTCGACGCGTGCAAACAGTCACGTGTTACACTACAGTTAACGCGGCCATCTGTTACATTTGATTTCAAGTCAAGCCTGCTCATCGCAGGAAGTGTCGTGAATGGGTTTTCCTCCTACGTATTCTGGGCCAAGTGTCGAACGCTCAAACACTGAATTGCCATTTCATTTTTTTTTTTTTTTTTTTTTTTTTTTTCGATTCTTTTACAAATTGGATGTTTAACCAGTTACAAGAGTAACTCTACTTCAACTATCAATTATCATCAATTGAAGAAAAATGAAGAGTAAATATAGTAGGCATATCGTTTGATATAAATAATTGTACGTTTGACATCAATTAAACCAATAGTTAAAATGAGTAGAGTCAATACACAGATAAATATTGTATATACTGTAGTAACAGGTGCGTAAAATCTGATTTCCATGAGCCTCGAGCAATGCAGTATCGGGTCGTCGAAGGGATGCTTATATACCGATATAAGACAAGAGATGGTATACATAAACATCGGCATCATGCATCTTGCACTTGCAGTCGTGAGGCTGTCGCGATGCAGTTTGTCCAGATACTGGGTTACACGCTTATCAGTCAAGGATATAGTCTCGTATTGTGCGGACTGTACACGCTTCCCCCCTACTGATGGGCACTTGGAGAGTAGAAAGCGACCGGTACAGCCGAGCAGTTTCGATCTATGGCTATGCTCGACGCTCGCAAATCAACCGAACGGGAGAGTCCACTCCCTCGGCATCTCTGTTGGTAGCTCCGTTCATCCGCGTTAATCTACATACACGTCTTATGCGCTGATCCCATGCAAGTCGCAAGTGCAACATGCTAATGCGAAGCTCTTTTTAATCAATATCGGTTTACGAGATGGATATATATATATACATACGTCAAATGTTTCAATAAACTTTTCTTTGTATAGCTGAGTGTGTTACAATTACGTAGGTGTGTGTGTGTGAGACAAACAATTTGTCGAGTACCCAAAATACTACCGCTCAATGAGGCAATAAAAAGAAAAGTGTATGGTACACGACAATTCCGGGGTGAAAAGGGGACAAAAAAAATTTGGCTTCTGTTCCTCGCTCTGCACGTTGTATAAACTACCAATTCGATTTCAGTTGGTGTGCGGCAGTTATAACGCGGCGAGCTTGCGGAGATACTCTAGCGTTTGCGGTGACACGAGCTCGGAATTCCCGGAAAATTATGTACGGATACAGCTCCATCGATGTATGGCACATACGTGGGAGAAGTCGATTTTACAGTTGTAAATTTTTACACGGTTGATTATTTTGTTTTAATGGCTTTCGAACTGCAAAATACACGTGTCTGTTGGATAGGTTTTTTGTTCTCTGACACTTGCTTTTGGTTCCTTTCCGTTTTTGCTGGACAAAAATAAAAATAATCAACGGATATTTGAATGCATACGTACGCTTTATTAAATTAGACATCGTCAAACGAGATGATAATTTATTTAGATGCGTGTGAAGCATCAAAAAGTATACCTACAGGTACAAGGGAAAAAAAACCTTGTAAGTTGGACTACTGGCAGTACAACATTGTTAGAGTAATCTCGAGACTTGGATCAACAAACACAGCTTTCAACTGTCGAAGTTGTTGGTTTGAATTAACTGATGATAAATAACCCTCAATTATGATATTTGGATAACAAACAAATTTTTTATCTTAACTTTGTTTGCAAAAATTATACCTCATGACTACATACGTTTCGTAATGTACAAAATGCATATTCATCAGGTAAGTATAGGTAGACGTTACATTATTACTCAAGATTGAAAATCCGTCTATATCCATCGTATAGCTCACATGGATAGACAACAATACAACATATTTAATGAAACAACCATATTATTTATCAAAGTCCTCGCAGTGTTACCTAATCAGTGAATCCAATGATCGGACGAGAGATGCACCTTGAAATTGGATTAAGTATAGGTGCGACTCATCAACCCGCACACGCCAACGGAAGTCACAGTAGTTCAACTCAATATTAAGTCCACGCGAAGCTATACACACGAGTCCGCCTCTTAAGCGTATATATCTCTCTGGAGCCGCAATCGTGCATTCCACAACGAACGAGAGAGTGAGAGAGGGAGAAAAAAAAAAGAAGGAGGGTATAGGATGCGAGTGAATTAGAAAGAAGATGTCAAGAGACAAACAAATGTGAGCAGTGCGGTGAAAAAGAGATAGCCACGCGAAGGGAGCTTAAAAGCTGCGAATGAAAACAAAAACAACAGCATACAGTGGTAGAAAAACGCGTAAAAAAAAAAAAAAAAAAAAAAAAGGTGGAGGGAAAGCGAAACGAAAGAAACCAAAAACACGTAAGCGAAGCAGGAGAGAGAGGACCGTGGACGTGCAAAGGGGTGGGGTGAGAGGGGCGAAAAAAGGAGGGCTCGGAAAAAAGTCGGCGGTAAAGCTGGGCCGGTGTGCGCGCTCGCCGGTGGTGTGTCTCTGCCTTGTCTGGTGCTTGTTGCTGTGGCGGCATCGGTGCCCAGTGGTTGTATCCACATATGATAGTGGTACAGCGGTGAAAATGAAATCGACAGGGCGTTCACCTATCGGTCCAATATGCCGCGTGCCAGCACGCTTAGACAATCGGCCCTTCTCTGTGTGTGTGTGTGTGTGTGCTGTATAGGTACGCGTGCCGGGAGTGTTTACACGCGGCTGTGCAGTGTGTGTATGCATACATATACCACCGACATAACTAAACAAGCAACAAGTGACGTTAAAATCGGTGAATAAAAATGCCAGACTCGGATACCTCTCTCGATCGCTTGCTTCCAATCGGGATGTCTTGGGGTATGACTGTAGTTTTTGGGTGATTTGGTTTCATCCCTGAGCTTTTTTTTTTTGCAAAAGAAATGGCTTGTGTGCCCCACTAGACCGAGGCCTTTTTGGATTTTTCTTTTGCCGGATTACGTTTTCGACGACTTTTCGCTGGATTTACTCGGCGCTCAAAGTGAAAATTCTGGCACTTGAATTTTTCCATTCGAACTCCACGCCTAACCGACATTTACCGTACTTTTCATCATTTTTACACACCTCCATCCACTCGAAACATTCGTTGGCATCCCCTGCTTTGATGGGCCAACTTTCGTAACTTGTACAAAAATACGAAACTCTGTGCAAAACGATCATATCATAACATTTTTGTAATGAAATCCATCCAAATAAAAGAAAATTGCAACATTAATCTTGCTCTGCAATTAAAAAAGCTACGGTAAGCCAAGAAAACATGCTGTGAAATAAACATACGATATTAGGTCGGTGTAAAGGGTAATCAATTTCCTCGGGAGGAAAAAAAAAGAAAAAAAAAAAAGCAAGCACAACAAGCCCATCTTGGCGTCTGGCCAGCAGCTGTGCATTTAATTACAGCGTCTCCAGTGGATTGTAAAACGATAAAGCTGTCCCAGCGAGAACGGGAGCGGAAGAACGAGAAAAAGCTCGGTGTAAGTACACAGCGAAGAAAGGAAAAAAAAAAAAAAAGAGAGAGAGAGAGCACCACGAAGGTCCTCTTTATCTCCGCCCACTCGCTCTTGTATACATACCCACGTAAGAGCTAGCTTATGTACACCGAGGAGAGGAAAAGAAGCGGGCTCCGCTGCAGCGTGGATTAAAAAGCAACAAGTGACCTTAAAAACTGTGCGCGCGCGCCCGAGCTTTCCCGCAAGGATGTAGCGAGGAGGGTAAGGGGGGATAAAAATACAGGCGGATGATCGAGAGCTTTGGTGCGATGAGGCAAGCGCGCGCGCATCGCTCGAGCTTTTTCCCGAGATGGTGTTGTCTATGTAGGTATATATGATGCGGTGCGGCGAAAGTCTTGTCTCCGTATTGACCAATCTGACATCAGTCGGGTACGCGGGGGGGGAGGGAGCGCCTCTTATTCTACGCTTGGGCATTCCAGCTGAAGGGAGCAGCACGATCTTGGCCTCGGATTTGAATTTTGCTCGGCTTTGCTTGACTTTTCGACAATAATTGTTTGCGATGAAATTGCTAATTGTTGATCGATGGTGTGACAGTTTATTTATTACCCACCCGTTTGTAAGTGTCTTGTAAGAACAACCTGTGAGCTTTTAGCTGAAACGAATATTTTTTTTATCATGGTGTTTTTATCGTTCAACTATTTTACCAGCTCCGTTGAACTGAACAATTTTTTTTTTATGTTAGTAATTCTAAAGAGGCCTTTAAAAAACGCCAAAAATATAAATGCATCCTTACTTCATTCGTTCTTTGTGATTGTCAAATCGATTTATTGGGTATTGCTAATTTCATACACAACTAATCAGAGATTAATTTGATTATTTTTTAAACATTGAGATTGCTGCCATGTATATTCAGGATAAAATTTTTTTGTTAACTGATGCGCTTCAATTCGTAATGTACATTTTTTATTATTATTTTAGTTATTTGTTAAAAAATGTGTCCTTAATTTGTCACTCAGTAATTAGTACCAAAGGAAATCGAATGATTGCAGTCCAGCATCGACGTGCGTAAACTGCAGCTCCTTCCCCGTGTACGATCGTCTCGAAGTTAGTACGAGCATCGTCCACCTAAGCAACGAGCTCGCCACTGTCCGGCAACCCTTTCTTCGTCTTCTCTCTCGCTTCACCCACACCCTCCTTACCGGACCCTTAACGCCACCACTACCACCACAGTCTCCTCCACTACCACCTACCCGAGCGATTTTTCTTCCGAGGCACCCACACACCGACACCAGCCCCTACTTCCTTCACCACCACACGCGCAAGCTCCTCCCGCCAAGCAACCCCCCCGACCTTATTTAGCGCACGAGCAAAACGACCGCGAGCCTCTAGCCTACTCCGATCTTCTTCTCCTTCTCCTCCTCGTCCGACTCCTTCTCCTCGACCTTCGCGCATGATCAAGAGTAGGGGCAGTCGGGCGGGGGGTTGTTGCCCGTCTTTGTCTCATGCTCCTACCCTCCGGCTGCTCTTTTTCGCTCTTGGCCCGAATAAGAAGCGAAAATAAATTATTAAAAAGGAGCGCCGTTTGTGAATGAAAGCTGCGGCTGATCCCAGAACAGCTTGGCCCAGGAGGGTGTGGGGAGGGGGTTAAAAAGCTCCCATTCAGGAGAACCGAGCTTTATACGCTCGTGCGTGAGTTTCGGTGCGACTTTTTTTCATTTGTCATTTCATTACTCGATTCTGGCAAGATTATTTGATCGTGCGTTTTTTGAAACGCTCACGATTGTTTTACTGCTGGAAACAAACTTTGGCTTTTCAAAGGGCATAAAAAGAAAAAAAAAAAAAAAAAAAAAAAAAAAAAAAAAATTCGCCACGATAATTTGTTGGTGCCTTGGTGAAAGACCAACTTAACCTTGAATCTTTTTTCCACGAGGAAAAAGAGTTTCGGAGGGTCTGAAGAAAACAAAAAGGATCCGTTGGGGAAGGGAGCGTGCGGGGTAAGGGGAGCTACTTCTTATCGCGAGAGCAGCAACGTCTTCCCCTTTCACACGTACGCATCCCTTCCCTCCGATTGCACCCTGCATCCCCCCAAAAACGTCGTCCCGTCCACAAGAAGGAGAAAGCCTTTGCCGGCACACACAACCTCGGCCTGGTCATCGGCTCACGTATACGTACACGCACCACCCCTTCTCCAAGCCACCCCGGTCCACTTGGTCATCACGTACACGCGCGAGGGGCAAGGGCGGGCGCAACCACCTCGTGCACGTACACGTGTGCCACCACCAACAAACAAACCATACGAGCTCTCTCGCCCCTTCGCCCCTCCCCCCTTCCCCCCTGATCACGGAGCAAAGGGGTTGCGTGCACCCCATCTTATCTCTCGCTCCTTCTCAGGAGCCACGACATCTCGAAGCACCCCCTCTCCGAGTTCTCGGACGGCCGAGTGCAAGCTCTCGCTTCGACGCACGGGGAGAGCCAGCCGCGGAGCTTGCGGCAACCAGCCGCGGAGGCGCCACTGTCCGGGCAGTGCGCGCGTCCCGCTTCCCACTCGTGTATATGTATGGTACGTACGTGGGGGAAGCCGGTGTCCGTTTCTGTATATACACCCGCACACATTGGAGCCCACGCAGCATCCCGAGCCGAGTGCAGCCGCGCGGGAGATATCATCTTGGCCGTCGCCGCCGCGGCAGCTGGATGAGGTGCTAGCCTGTGTGCACGGGCACACATTCAGTCGGTGGGACAGCACACTCCTCCGCCTACGCGGCCGCCGCTCCGCCAGTTGCGCGCCCGCAAGCCCGCAAGTTCGCCTACCAGCAGCGCCGATCGCCGCCGCCACCCGCGCCGACGCTGCTGCCACCCGACAAGCGCGCCCCGGTGTGTCTCTCTCTCTCTCTCGCTCGCTCGCTCGCCTACTCCTCCGCCTCCTCCTTCAAGTCGTCCTCGGGCTGGACGTCTCGAGACAGACCGCCGACCGGCCGCCGCCGACTCTGATACTACTCTACTCGCAAGGCGCGCGCCGGACAAACGCAACGCGCGAGGACACCGAGCCGAGATAAGACCAAGACGACGCGTGTGCGCGGATATTTACATAATCAACCCTGTTCGTGATCCTTTGTTTTTTTTTTTTTTTTTTTTTTTCCTTTTGTTTTACCCTGCCCAGTTTTAACCCGTACCCGTTGTTTGTTGTTGGTAAAACACCGTACAGCACTGCAACCATCAGGTGGCCTTCTTATCGTTGTCTTTGATATTCATACCGTTGTCAAAGATTTCGTCCCCAGTGGGATTTTTGCGGGCACCGCTTTCGAGGAGTTTATTTTGTTTTATTTATTTATTTTTTTTTTTTCTTGTTGGTTCACAAGAGGTGTGGTGGTAGCCGAGAAGAGACACATGACTCGATAGTGAAGTTCGGATGAAGAGGAGAGGGTGGAGGAGCAACGGCAGTGGGAGAAGAAAGTAGCCAAGATCGCAAGTGCGGATAACATAGGCGATTTATTTGCGACCTCGACGACGGTCGGACCGTCTCGTCGATGGAGAAAGGTGAGTTTTGCGAGGAGGGTGTTTAAAAGCTTATACGGGTGGACGAATCGAGAGAGCTTTTTCGCTGCGACGCAGTCTTTCGACTCACGTGGTGTTGATTTTCTTAAGGGATGTTTTTTTTTTTTTTATCTTCCACTTCCATTTTGTCTGTCGTATTGAATGGTAAATGTGCACAAGGGAATTCGAAAAAAAGTGATGAAAACGTGGACTCTGAGTGATAAAGTGACTGTGGTGATGTTGGCCAAAGTGAAGTTTCGACAAGTGGACACGGTTGGCAGTGGTGGTTCGGTGGACTGGCGAGATCGTGTTTGAACTCTGTCGGTTGTGATGACAGCTCGCAGTGGACGTCACGTTGGACTTGTTTATCTAAAACGGATAAAATTAAATGTAAATTAAAAAAAAAAAAAAAAAGAGTGCCGGGTTTCGTGAAAATTAATCATGCGTAAAGTAGTTATGAGTAATTATTTTAATTGATAATTTATTGATTATGATTATTCATTACATAATTCAATATGAAACACCTACTTTTGATACCATTAATTCATTTTATTGAGACTTTGGTCAATTGATTTTTGACAGATTGCAATTGAAACATTCATTTCATTGAACAAATTCGTGACCAGGTCATTTGTTTGAATGATCATGGGTAATAAGGTGCTAATAGTGTGTTAATTATACATCACTTAAATAATTTAAAACATTAAAAGCTCACATGTAACTGGACTTTGATAAAAAAAAAAATTTCCTTACAGTTGCGAATAATTGTGTCACCAATTTTAGACGCGTTACTTTTTTATTTCAATCCGTGATTTTTTTTTTACCACCAGAATGAACACAAAAATTTTCGGGATACATACGAAACTAATAAAATTGTGATAAAAAATAAAATAAAAACAATCCTAAAAACTACAGTCTGTTCAAACGAGAGTACCTATCTGGCTTTTTCAATACGCTCCAGCTCCTTGGGAGTAGATATGCGCCTGCCCTGTCAGACGTAACGCGTATACGAGTCCCACTAGATTTCGAGCGCTGGCGGCAGTGGTAGTCCGACGGCTAAGTGGCCCATACTAACTTTGTCAATACTTCCAATTCGATTCAATATCAACTATCGTCTTTTTTTTTTTTCGCTTTAACGACCACGAAAAAGCTGTTTGGCAACTTTATTTTTAACGAAGCGAGATCGGAGCACGAAGTTGAAAGTTTCGATAGCAATCGCGATTGGTGACACACTTTATTGAAAAACTTTTTCTTCTTTTTATTTGTTATTTATTGCTTGTAATTTATCAAAGCCACGATAAATATTCGATCAAACATAAAACAGTTTGGAATGATTAAACAGGCAAGAGAACCTTGTAAATAAAAGCACCACAAAAATTGAATCACTGAAAGTAAATCCTATTTTTTTCTTATAAAATCAAAATGAAACGTAAACTCCGTGGCGACTCACTCGAGCCAGCGAAACTCGGCACTCTAGCGCGAAGCGGTCGACCCAGTCCCCCCGGCACGTATGACGCTCCTTAGTGGCAAACTACTCTTTCGGCGCTACGAAAAAAAAAAAAAAAAAAAAAAAAAAGAAACCAGTTGATCCGGTATGGTCCGAGCGCGTGTACAAAGAAAAAAACCGGCAGCCCGATGAGACCGTCCGCCACTGCGGTCCGAGCCACAAATGTATACGCGGCGAAACGCCGGGGCCGGCGATCGATGCGCGTATAAACAGCTAATAATCAAACGAATCGAGTCATAAACAATTGGAGCCGATGCCCCCCTTTTCGTCGCTCTGGCGGGCGAAAGGGGGACGCCGGAATGTATACGTGCACGCCGCAAAAGTATAAACGACGAGCCCATCGGCCGCTATTGTTGTTGTTGTTGTCCCCCTCTGCTGATCGGTAAGGGGGGGGGAGGGTGATTTCCGGAGGTGTACATTCACGCGGCAGGATGGGAAAGTGGGTGCCACCAATTGTGCTCGAATTAACTTTGAGGGAAAAATCGCTGTGGTCGAAGCTGGTCTTTTCATTCATCTTTCTCCTCTAAACTATAATTTTGTACTTCAATTAGGACTGAGAGGTAGTGCATGTGGATTTTTGGTTTGCATTTTAGGTGGTTCAATAATAAAACGTCTCGGCTAAGAACGTCCATCCGATTATTTATGCCAAGCTGGTTGAATGCGCCATGTGAAATAAAGCTCTCGTCTCTCGATTCGTCCGCCTGTGTCTGTAGCTGTAGTGCTTGCATGAGCCATGTGTGAAATTAACCATTTGAATAATGCACAAATACAACAAAATCTGAGGGGACTTTGAATGAACCCCTATTTTAAATATGCAAGCTGATTTATTTTAACCATATCGCGAGTGCACGTCAAATGTTGATAATAATTTACACCGGAAATTGCGAGTTCTCCCGATTTAGGTATTAACTACAACTCCACGGACAATGCAAAAGTCACTGATCACACGACTGGCATGGAAACTTTGAAAGATAAACCGTATCGTTTAATTTATTGTTACGTTCCCTTAAAAAAAAAAGATAGATCACAGTGCACAGTTCCGCCTCGGGTGGGCACAATGACCAAGCACGGAAACACGTGTAAACTCCCCAAAATGACAGATAGAAGAATAAAAAGCCCCTTCGTGGTTAGACAGCGACTCTTTGGTGGACAATGGTACAGCAACAGTGACGTCGGTGGGGTGGTAGGTGGCGGGGGGGGTGCATCGAGCACATTGCCACGAATTCGTCACACGCGCGCGTGTAGATCGAACGCGCGAAATAAAAACGCGAGCCAACGTGTATGGACACACGTATCGAAAAGTCAACCGGATGGTAAGGGAGGTGGGGGTGAGGCAGCCACCCCCCCCCTCGCTCGGTGCGTGTATCTCCGTGCTCCCCTTGACGACCGGTGCTTGGACTGTTTATCGGGAACAGGAGGGGGATGCGATTGACAGTGTGCGTCTATTCGGCTGACAATACCAAGACTCTGAGTGTCAGGTCGCATATTTTTCTTTGGTGAGACCTTGATTAAGTTATTGGCTAAAGCGATACTGATGATGTGGTTTTTTTTTTTTTTTGTTTTTTTTTGGTTTACATTTATTATGTATATTTACAATTTTCATCAATAGTAATGACATTGGCAGTATTTATTGCGAAGACAGTAGCTATCGATAAAATGGCTATGGCGGTATAGTTGAAGTTTTGTGACCGAATGCACTTGAGTTTGAGAAAACGATCAACTATACAACTACAACCGATGGTCCATCCAATAGAAAAAAGTAAAATTTACATTAAGGGAATAAAAAGTGTTGTTTGTTTTGATTAAATGTTGGGAAATTCTTAAAATCCTTGGGCTACGGCGAACAATGAAACCGTTTCCACTCAGTCGACCGAAATAAGAAAGGATTGTCAATACGAAGGGAGGAAATCGGGGTATTGAAATGACGGAGCAAGGGGGTGGGGCAAGATAATCGGCAAACAATGTTTAATGAAAAGACAGAACGTGGGCTCTTTTCAAGGTTGAAATAATAACGCGAGGGAGAGACAGAAAAAAAAAAGGGGTAAAAACCAAAGGGCCAAGAAAAGAGAAAGAAGGGTATAGGGACGAGAAGGACAGGGGGTGGGGGGCAGAGCGGTCGAGTGGGTTAACCATACAAAACTTGATTGTCCGTGTTTTTATCTTAAGACACGGGGAGGGGGAGGGGGATGGAAAGTACGGATGCAGGGCATCGCGGTGCGGAGAAGGAAAAGACGGGGCCGCGAGGAAAGGAAGGGAGGAAAAGGTAGGAGAAGAAGCAACTGTCCGGCACGGGGAGCCGGGTGGAGGTAAAACTCGCGCGCGCACGCCACCGGGTGGGGGAAGGCTCACTGCGCTCGGAGGGGGTGTTTTTCACCCCTTACGCGATCGCGGGGCAGGGGTGGTCGTGGTAGCGCTGGTGGTGGAGGAAGTCTATCTCCACGCGCTGGAGGGGATAAGACTCGGCTGGCAGTGGAGGTGGTTAAGGGTTGCACATCTCCTCCTCCACCCGCCACCACCGGGTCCACGAGCTACAACGCGAAAGAGAAAAAGAGAGCGAGAGCTCGTCTTCGGGGAAGAGCGTGGCCTTGGGGTGGGGGTGGGCATAGACACACATACATGGACGCGCGCGCGTAGGCAGTGTTCTCAGGGGGTCGTCGACGACTACCAGCGACGCACACGTACAGCCAAGGGAAAGAGATGGACGGGCGGCTGCCGCGGGTGGCAGGGTTAGGGTGGTTTATCTTGGGCGCTCGGCGCTCAGTAGCGAAGCGGCGGCCTTATCATACGGAGCGCTCTCCGTGGGGTGCTGCCGGGGCTTGACCAGCCTTAACACCCACACACTCTCACCACAGCCGGACTCACCAGACACCCACACCCTCACGCACACCCACACCACTTACTCGTACTGAAGAATTTCGCCACCACCACCACCACCACCACCACCACCATCACCACCTGCAGCGCTACTGTCGTCAACGCCGTCGTACAACCTCAAGCCACCCACCTCCCGAGACTATCGCGACACGAGGAGGACGCGCGCGCGGCACGTAAGACGCGGAGAACCCACCTTTCGACCACCGCACACGTACCTATACCTTACACCACGCCTCCTCAGGAGAAGCACCCCCATCCCTTCCGGGACAACCACCACCACCACCACCACCCCCCTCCCTCCCACACATACACACACACACACACGCGTACACAGTTGCAGTGGTCCAACGTAAGAGGAAGCAAAGGAGAGAAGGACACTCGCCACTTGCCAGACGGACCGCTCACGCTCGCTTGCGTACGGGCCGCGGAGAGGAACACAAGGAGAGATAAGGGGAAGCGCGTCTCGGCACTTTTGGGCTGTTGGCGAGTGGCACACTGGACCAGCGGCGATTCGCACACGTGAAACGTCTCAAACGCGCGCCAGACGCCGAACAAGAAAGACCCCTTTACGCAACTTCCGCGCACACACGTTACAAATATTTATACGGTCATCGGCCGTGGGGTGGCCGGTCTCGTTGTCATTACCAATCATCGGCGAGTGGTTTACGATCGAGCGGTGCATTTGATGCGGTTGTCGTGGTATACGTGAAATACAATGGAGAGTGGGTGGATAGTGCGTTTTGGGGATGGTGTGATTACTCGGGAGCGATGGACTTTGCCAAAATCGACGACCGCGAGCTGCAAAAGTGGGAGGGACTTTACTTGACTGTCAGTGCAGTTGTTGAATCAACGTGACGATCCGGTGATGATGAGTTTTTATTTTTACAAAGTTTTTGTGCCAGTTATCGTGGAGTTGTGTCATTGTCGTCGTTGATAGCATCGTTGCTACTATTATTCGTATACACACCTTTTTAAGAGAAGAAACAAACCAAACTACCTGCGGACCCAGTGATAAGACAATAATGTGATAAAAACAAGTTTTAGGCAAAGAAAACAAAAAAAAAAAAAAAAAAAAAAGAAAAAAAGAAATTATTAAGGAAAAAGTAAATAATAATAATAAAAAATTAACGAAACAAAAAGCGCGACGAGACCTTGGAAACGCCGGTGAAAGGGACTCGGTCGTATTTTCGGAACAGTGTTTCCGGTTCTTTAGGCTGTGGTTATCGAGATAAAGAATAGAAGAAAAAAAAAAAAAAATTTGTTTTTAATTTTTCACGTTTTTGTCTACTGAGTGTTCTATTGCATCATAGTTGTTAATTGTGAACTCAAAGGCCCCGACGCATATGATCAGTGCGCGTGACTTTGGTGCCTCCGTCTCTTCTTTGTGCACGTGTTTCCCGACTATCTAGCTTAAAGCCTAACACGTCTACAAACAGAAGGTAAAACGTACTCGTCCACGGAAGAATATTTTTTTGTTTTTATGTCCATTGCTTGGTAAATCAGTTTGCAATAGCGTTGTTTAATATCATCGATATTATTATTTTTATTTGTGCATTATTTAAGAACAAACTGTTATTTTAATTGATTGTTATAATTTTTGCTTGCGTACCGATGGCTGTTGTTAATTTTTTTTGTTTCTTTTCATTTAAGCGAATGCTGCTGTAATATTATGTTGTAATTTGTCAATAATAATGTATCAATACATATTTTATGACTATTTAGCAGTTCAATATTATTTTTAAGCTCATTATTTACTTTGTGGTGTGTATAAAATGTTAATTTAAAAAAAAAAAATTAGTAAATGTACCATTATCTGTCGTCATTTATATTATCTTATTGTTATGTACTCGGTATTATTTACAAAAAATGTCACGCATAAAAAAAAAAAAACTATTGAATGACTTTACACGTACAATGATTCGTCGTAAATGGCTTTTTAACTTTGCGAAAATATGCATTACGCGGTGATTGCCGCGACAACAAAAAGAGAGAGAGAGAGAGATATTCACGGGAGTCGCTGACCGAGCAAATTATTTACCGACAATTAATCGAAATTTAATGCAATCTACCGGCATTGCCAATGACAAGGTCCGTCCGCTGCTTTCTCTTTCTCTCTTTTTACACGTGCAAACACACAAATACGCCTGTGACGATATTCATGAATGTACATGCTTATACGATTTGAATGCCGCTTACGTATACCTATACTTAAATGTGCTATTTTGTTTTGAAATACATACGCTACGTTCTGTGTTGTGTTTATTTCCATTGTCCCGTACATCGAACCAACAAACCCTTTTCTCCTCTCACCGGTTATATCCCATTGTACCACAATTGAGGATCGTTTTGCGATCGCAAGTGCAAATCGAGTGTTCTCGTTTGAGACTATCGCGATCATCACGAGAAAGAGTGTTTTTTTTTTTTTTTAATTACTCGAATTTCACTGTTAAAGACAACTTGTCGAAATGACACAAAAAGGACAAGAATTCCCGACCGTATCGTGATTATGGAAACAGAAACGGCACCGGCGACAAGTGCACTCTCCTCTGACCTCGCAATCAGAGAGGCCAATACGCAGGACAGCTGTCAAAGTATATGGCTACACCCGTCACCTCCGCTGTACCTTCATGTGTGTCTCTCACAATGCATCAGCCGAGCCCACACTTTCTTCTCCTCCTCGCATCGGTTCCCTGTCGGCTCTCTTAATTTTCCAAACGCCATTTGTCCCTCGCCCCGCTGCCTCCTCATTCACGTCGAAAGTCTCCCGCCGATCTCTGCCCCTTATCTTCGTCCCGCCCCCCCCCCTTTTGCTCCACACTGCACTCTTGTGTACACACGTCGGACGATAAGGCCGGCCGATGTTTAAACGTTACCACCGGGGAGCCTGTCAAATGTTCACGTGCCCGATGAATGTACATCACACGGCGATGCATCGACTGCAGCAGTGTTGCGCCCCCCCCCCTCCCTCTGTTTGGTACAATGCGCGACAGGCAGGTCAATATAACAGTAGTCCACGATATGGACGACATTGAACGTCACGTGCATAAGTTCAAGGGACGGTACTCGCTCGGATGAGCATTGTTGCGGAGGGACATTTTTTAGTTTACCTTGTTCTCGCGTCGCATAGGGAGAAGGGACAAATAAGAGAGAGAGAGAGAGAGGGCGAGTTTTTTTTTTAATAAAAAAAGGGGGTGGCACAGCCCTCGAGAGCCGAAAGAGTGCGGGGGCGGAAGAATTCGTACAAACCTAACTGGAAACTCGGTTGGGAGGGAGGGAAAACAGATATCGGGAGTGCGAGCGAGAGATTCGGAAGGCGGATATGCCGAGTGAAGGGAGCACGCAGGGGGGGAGCTTAGAGAGAGCCTTGAGTGGTTGATCGGCGGCTGAATTAAACTCGGCGTCTCCATTACGGAATGATCTTAACTCTCTTCCGCCACTCCAAGTTTCTTCACCCCTCCCTCCTTTTCTCCTCGAGGTAATACCGTATCCGCTCGCACGGACGCTTCCCCATTCCCAGCGGTGTGCCCATGTATGTATATGTATGCATGTGGGTACTACTGCCTTCGACTCTTAATGAATTTTCCTAAAGCAATTAGCCGCGCCCTGCCACGCAGGAATTGGAAAACTCGGTGGCTCCCCCGCGAGAGATTTGTCCCGGGATGCTGCGTGTCTACCTGTTATACCACCAAACTTTCCTGTCACGGATCACTGTTTCTTGATTGTCTACGTCGAGGTGAGGACGGGTGGGTGCCTCCTCCCCCAGGACGGCCCACTCTGCCGGCAAAGTTTACCTCCGCGGAGCGCATTTAAGACGTTTAGGGATTATACGTATAAGTAAACGTGCGCGCTCCGAGAGTCGCGGTGATGTTTATTGTGTGCTTTGCGCGATGTGATATATATTTTACCTCGAGACCAAGTGTACCTTGGAGCACAAAAAGTTCGTGTTTCAAGGGTGGAAGCAGCATAAATTGTTGACTCGAACGGTCAGGGGGAAAAAAAAATTCGATTGGCGAATGTTTTATGTCCTCCCTCCCCTTCTCTCCCACGGAAAAAAGTATCGCTCAAGTATAACGTAACACGAAAGCAGTGAATTTGATAGTGATCTCTTTTTTTTTTCTCTGCTTGCAAAGTGGATATTAAAAAAAAAGAGCGCCTTTTTTCCTGCAGGTAGGTGCACATAGTTGTCAGCAATGATCGTTCTGGCCCGCAACACGAAACTCGGGCGTAATAATCGCAAGACGGAAAATTAACCGAGTCAAAAGACTGTTGGCTGATGCGGTCACGGGCAACAGTCCAAACGCCGTCGTCGTAGTCGCGTAACGACTCCCAGAGTAATTAAGGAACGCTGGGGTCCTGGCAAGTGCCAGACAACATCGTCTCCCGGTGTCAAATGGCTCGTCGCTCTCGCACGCCCTTGATTACCGCCAAGTTTTGCACGGCACATTCTTAACGACGAGCAGCCACCCTCGAACTTTCCTAGGTGCTCGCGCACGTGTCCTATTTTTGGACCGCGTTCAAAATGGCTCAGTCAAACGTTTTCTCGCGTATCGTTGTTTGTTTTGTTTTGTTTTATAATATATATATTTTTTTTTGTCATCCTTGGGAGAAAAAATAATCTTACACCCAACGGTGGCGAGAGGGGAGCATCAAGAGTCGGTGGACGATATTTGCATACACCCTCGGAGTGTGGGGTGCAAGCTCCCTCGGAGCTTGTTAAGGAAGCCGGGATGGCAATTTGTTCACAAGCGCGAGAAAACAATCGAGAATAAGTGACTTTTGCCTCGAAGAGAAAGAACCGGGGGATGGTGAATTTATTCATGGCGCTACTCGAGGTGGCGAACAACAAAGGAGGGAACGAATTTTTCACTCGATCCGTTAATCTTGTTTTGAAATATTTTTTGTCAGCAAATAAAGTGTAAATCCATAACACGCGACGACGGCATATAAATAACCGTATTGTTGAACACGTTTGGATCTATAATCGTGATAAATTAATATTAACCCATCGCTATACGATTGGTATACGCGAGCTCGAGTGCCGGGGTGGTATTGTGGGAGCACGTGTCGCCGTAACTTCAAAGGTCAAAAGTTTATAAACACAAGCGTAGCCGAATAAGTACGCCCGTAGGGGCACTGGGGAAGGGGTGGGGAGAGCCATGAAAATTTAATTAACGCAATCAAATGAAAATATTCGCGTTAACGCGCCGGCGCATTGACACTTGCCACACATGTACAAACGAGCGAGGGGTAAGCGGGCGTCACACGAGAGAAAATACGTTTCGAAACACGAGCGAGGGGTTTGCGGGGGGGTATGTATATATATATAGGGATGGAGAGAGAGAGAGAGTGGTTGCACACACACACATGCCGGGCCCGTCGATTTGTCGATGTCGCACCCGCCAACTCATTATGCAAAAGTTCATTGCGCTCTCGCAGTTTCAATATTCCCGTGCACTGACACCCCCGCGACCTACCCCCGACCCTCTTCTCTGGCCCCCGAAGCTTATATATGCGCTCGTTTTCAAAACGCCGCGGCATTGACCCAGAAATCGCGAGTGCAAAGCCACGGCTGCCGCTCTGCTTTCGAGCTTGTTTTCAATGAAACGCGCTTCCCGATCGGTGACTCTTGGTTTTTATCTAATTTTCCATACCGCCATTTGAGCCTCCGAACAGGTTGAAAGTTTCCATGTGCGACAACAATGTTGACAAATCTCTTGTTATTACTATTGGCTCGATAATTCGAGAGTGCGTTGTATGAAGTTTATAAAAATAACAAAAAAACAATAGACTTTGAATTGATGAAAATCACGTACGGGGTGGTTATCGTTCTTTTGTGTTTTTCATTTAGTTTCAGCACCTTCCGTTCAATGAATCAACTAACGTATTCATCTCGACTCTGCGTATCGAATGAAGATACGTACGGGGCACTTTTGATTTTTTTTTTCCAAGTTGACTCAACACTATTAAAGAGAACATCGCGCTGAAAGGACAAAAGCAGGAAGAGAGAGCCCCTTGTCTCGAATCTTGGACGATTTCCCCATAGGTGGCGCGACGGGGTGCTTCGCTCCTCGGGACAGTTTATACTCGCAGCTGCACCGCTCGATCCCTTCGTATGCATCGACGACTGTTTCAACGGGTGGTTCGATCTTAAACAATTGTTGTTTTAGCGATAAATTTTCACAAATTATTTACATAAATTATACCGTGATTGAGTAAATTTGTAACAATAAACACAAACGACCAATCACAGCAATCAAAAAAAAAAAGTTAATAATTGAACAAAAAACTAGAGTTTGCATGAAAATATCGAGTTAAAAACTTGAAAGCTTTGAATGTAAATGCTCGTAGGGAGAGGGACAGTCGAAGAAGGTAGTCGTTCCCACGGAGCTGTGTAAGTATACAAGCGATGCGAAAAGGGAGAGAAGACAGTACACGGGGACATCGGGGGCATACCGAAGAGATGATGGATACTAATTATAATTGTACCGCCCCGATCGTAAAGACATCGTCGCTAATAACATCGGCAAGGAGTTTTGCGCGTCAAAGTGTTACTCTGTATATGGAACTGTGATTTATCTCGTTTGCACGTTTATGTTCTCCAGTCACGTATCGGAAAATCACCTCAATTAAGCTCTTCCCTTTCGTAGGGCTCCTTTTTTTTCGCCCCAACCTCGACTATTAGTCGCGCACGAGAGAGACGACTAAACTCGTACGTTAACCTCAATCAAACATATTTTTGGAACTTTCGGGGTCCAGGGTATTCGTGTCACGGTGCTCACCTCACATGTACACGGGACAGCGAGAAAGGGCCGCAGTTGCATTAACTTGTATCGCATTTCGCCGCGCATAAGCTCCATTAGGAGCAATTATTCGACATGTATACGCATTCGCTTGATCCCCCTTGAATTCCCAATCTAATCACAACCGTCCATTTGCCCCTTTTTTGTGCATCTGAAATCTGCTTAAACTTTTTTTTTTTTTTTTTCTTTTTTTTTACACGCTTTACAAAAGTTACAAGTCACTAAGAGAGTCGCGACACACGCGTCCTCGTGAAAAGGCAAAAAAGGAACTTTGTCGCGCATCGTCATTTTTTTTTTTTCCTCTCCTTTTTTTCATCCCTTTCGTTTTTCTTAATTAGTACACCGTGCAACCCGCGTCCCGGCCGAAAGAAAAGTGCCCGATCGACTCCCACATGGAATGGCCCTCGGAGCTGTAAAGGAGGCCATTCAAAGCCGCTGGTGGTGTCTTTCAAAGCCCGCGCCTAAATAAGAAACAGCCGTGAAAGATGGTTAATTTGTGACAATCGGGAGCGAAAACCCGCGCACGTACGTATAATTGGGCTCCTCCACCCGCCCCGCAATAGGGGGAGGGGTGGGAGTCCCTTCGTGCAAGTCCTGCTTTTGTGCGAACGTGTACACACATGCGAGCCCTTTGCACGGGAAAAATAAAAGCTCGCGCCGGAGAGGCAGGGGAAGACGAAAGGAAGAATGAAAAACGGAGGGAGCGAGATGGGCTTGGGGAGGAAAACAAATAAGGTCGCGCGTGTAAGAGGGAGGTTGATGCGATTTAACGGCGATGACTCCGCTGCGCGGGTTAATGATAATGACTGCTTGTATGCAGCTACTGTGTGTACACTTTTTTTTGAAAATCCTGGGTCCCGTTGGCTTTATTTTGCACTCACTTTATACACGTGTACAGGAAGTAATGGCTCCTCCTTCGGGAGATTGATGCATCCCCCCCCTCCGTAGGGGATATCTCGACAGCGTCTGCATATATTATGCTACTTAACGTGGTAATCCTCGCCGCAATCATCGTCGCGGTAATTATCATCGTCGTTGTAGCAGCAGTCCTCGTTTTTCTCCTCGTCTCTCGTTCGTCAGCTCAGAAGTCATATCACTACTTCCTTCCTTCCTTCCTTCCGCCCTTCCGCTCTTTCTCCTATTATGTATCCCATAGCGATTTTCCACCTTGGTGGGTTGCTCTGCTTTTCATATCTACTTGACTACTATAGGTTAAAAAAAAAAAAAAAAAAAATAATAATAATAACAATGACCATTTTTGTTTTTTTTTTTTTCTGCTGCAGATTCACAAATGACGCCGTAACGGAGGGAGCCGGCTGGTGCGCGGATACACCGGTGCTCGAGAGGTGAGTGTGTGATCAAGCTACTACTCTTTTTCTCTTTTATGTATCCATCTTAGCTCTTTGTTCCCGATTTTTTTTTTCTTTTTACCTTTTTTATTTATGCATAATCCAAGGGGTTATCCATTGTTATTGATGCAAAACGTATGCACGAGCGACATATGTATACTTGGTAACCTTTTTGATTCTAATCGTCCGCTGCAGGGAAAGTAAAAGCTCGTGGTGTGCTTTGAGAAAGTTGTATTTCGTGTTAAAGCATAACGAGGAAAGCAAAGTTTTTTTTTTTCTCAATCGAAACCGAGAGGCAGCACATTATTGATTTTTCGAGGAATCAATCTTTTGCATATCGATTCAGTTGAGGCACAGTTTTCTGTGAAAATTAAAAAAAGAAGATTTCAGAGTCATACCGATACTGTAATTAATGAAAAAACCATACCCTTTGCTCACATAATTTATGTCATTTTGTCAGGGAAACGAAAATTTATTTTTTTTATAAAACGATTCTTTGATCCAATTCATCAGGATATACGATGTAACAGATTTAAATATTTGATGCATAAAAAAATAACTTTGATGTAGGACAACAATTCTATACCGTGTTTTGTTTTTTCTTTACCAAAAAAGTTGTACTCCAAAGGTATCTACATTTTTTTCCCTTTAAAATAAACAATGTATGGTTTCGCGAGGAGTTATACTTTTTGCTCTGGTGGAGGTACAAAAGAATTTTTGCCGAACAATCGCGTCCAAGAATGAAAAAAAAAAAAAATAACCGCACAGGAGCAATTTCATCCTCACTTTGCGAGTCCAAAACCAAGGTTCTCCCATTTCCTAGGATGTCGAAAAAATTTCCCCGAGAGTATCCAATAAAACGAAGAGGAAAAAGCGGCAAGGCGCAGAGAGGTTGGAAGGAAAAAATTAACCGTAAAATTCTTGATACGCGCAATTTCGAGGGAAGCTGTGCACACGCCGCGAGTAAAAAAAAAAAGTCCATGCAAGAATATTTTCCAGCGCGCCTCCCCACCCCCCAAACTTGTGCACTCTTTCTACTCCTTGAGGGGGGGCGGGTTAAGCGCATACATATATGCGCGTCTTTATGAACGCATCTGAAGTAGACAAGTGCATTAAAACCTCGGGAGCGTTAGTTCAAACTTCAAGAGGGACAAAGAGGGCGCGGGGGCAAGGAAGATGAGACGCGGGGCGGAAGAGGGGGACGTGGATGATACCCGTGAAGGACTATGGGCCAAGAATAACGCCACAAAGGAATGTAAAGTAAGAACCCTCTTTTTTATCCCCCCCCCCTTTCCTCTTCCTCGCCGTTCTCTGCGACACACACCGCGCGCAGCTTATACCTCGTGCCCGTATTATCATACAAGACGCACGTCATCCGGGAACGTGTTTACTCGCTTTTTTTTTTTTTCTCCCTACATCTCCCCCTTTAGCTTTAGCGCTTATTGCTCTCGCGTACGCGAGGAATCGCTGCATCCAATTGTCTCTCCAGAACCAAAATTATCCCGAGAAAACTGCACATTACGGATGCAGGGGATACATTATACGATCGAGCGTGGATTTTCTTCAAAGTCGGTTTGTCTCGCGCGTACACATGAAATTCGTATCTTATGTATACACGGTTGCAGCGAGCAAACTCGCGCAGATAGAAAAAAAAAAAAAAAAAAAAAGAGAGGAGGGGACAAAAGTACAGGAGAAGAATGAGGTCGAGTCGGGCAGCATCGGCTCTCTTGATGAGTCCGCGTGCAACCTTGGCGTCATCCTGCCGTACGTGTATGTAAAGCGCTCCGTTAATTAATCTCCCTCCCGCCTGTACGTTCGATGGAGATGAGCGAACGGCCACTCGAGGAGGGAACCGGACTTGCCGACCGGGAGACGCATCGAGGAGAGAACAAAGGACCCCGCTCGCTCTACCCGTCATCTCCACCCACTATCTACTATGACATTGCTACTCGAGGCGCGTGGGCTGCAAACGGAAAAAAAAAAAAAAAAAAAAAAAATGAAAAAAAGGGAAAAAAGGAAGGAAAAAAACCGAAGCTACGAAGATAAAAGAAGCGGAAAAGAGATCGTATATGCGCTGTGTAATATACACCGCGGGCGGAAAGGAGGCACGGAGGAGGTGGAGCGGGTGAAAGGAAGCGATCGCGCTGAAGGAGCGTCCGCGAATCGCGATCGCGAAGCAGATGGAGGAGGGAAGGAGACCCGGGAGCCGTGATGGCGCCGGACAACGGAATGGCGACGCCGAGAGAACCTCCTTCCGGAAAAACGCGAAGGCAACGACAGAGAGAGAGATAATGACTTCTCGATGGTACACGATGTAGTTAGGCCGGATCTTCGCTCGCCCGAGTACCTGGACGCGCGCTCGGACGTCCCTCTCTCGATTGACAACAGCCGCACCAATCACGACCTCGAAAATAAAGGAGTGCTCGGGAGGAGGAAAATGACGCTCTCGGTCTTTGCTTTCGAGAGCAGCCCAGTTGCAGTGGAGCGTAACACGATGATTGCCGATCATAGGTATACCTACATCGCATCCATGCTCCGTCTATATAATACGCACACCAGATTTCCCAATGAGGTTGACCCCGGACCCACGCACATGGGCGTGTAGTTACACACATGGAGACCTATCACGAGTGCACGTACAGATCTCGAAGCGTGCAAAGCTCGTGTATATGGATGTACGGCTGAGCTTCTGTCGTAGTGAATGCAAGCTTGATGGGTGCACTTGGCTTATTGACGGAGGCTTATAATTTTGCGTTGCGTAACTTGATGCGTTTGAAGGCGCAGTCTTAAATATTATAGTGCGTCGCGTGGAAGCTTCGTTCAGAAAATACAGTGTGAAAATCCTATGGATTTTTTTTTTTCCTTTTTTCCTCCTGATACACATACATGAGCTAGCATGTCATCACATTGAAGTTTTATCTCTTTTTGGTAGCCGTGTCTTTGTGTGGATTCATTCGAGGAATATTTAAAGTGGTATGAAAGAAAAATCAATGATTCATTGAGATTTCGAACTGTGGATATTAATTTTGTCACTTTGAAAGAAGGGGTCGACAACAGCATTTGTCTGCATATTTTGCAAAGTACAGACGAAATGTTTACCTGCTGGAGGGAAAAGAAAAAAAAAAAAAGGCCATCTATAATTCATACATATATTTTCAATTGCCGTGTTACATAATTCAGGCTTTTCAACAGCGGGGCGGCTTTGCGTGTATTTTTTATTCGCGTGTGTCCTCAAGCGTAATTTTCAGCGCGCGAGGCAAAAGCCGCAGTCTTTTGAATAACTTAAAAATATAAAAACATCCTCCACGCGAAGCTTTTACAAGCGTACATCAGGCAAACGGCAAAAGATACATCCACAATACAGTGGTGTGTAGCACTTACGTCGCACGTCCACTTCTAACGTCCGCGGACGTAATTGTCCAGCTCGCGATTGGTTAGTCACGAAGATTTCTTGTATGTATATCGTCTGTACGCGGACACGCGAGGCTATGCATGTATATACCGATAGTCCACAAAAGACAGATAATTTCACGGAACTGTCGCGGTGGATAAGAATCATGCAACCGTCACGCGAAAATAAAAGTATTTTTTCTTTTTGTCATCGGAAAAAAGGAAGTACAAAGAAAGGACTTTGTACATCATCTCAATTAATTTGTGGGTCTGCTGCAAGATTTCCACAATTTACTCAGATGATCTTTTTTTTGGGGGGTTTAACCGTAACATAACATGTTACTTGGTAATGGCCAGGCGTGTTTCCTCTCGTACTGTTCAAAGAGACGTCATCCCTGGGCGGTGCACGACAAAAAGAGAAAAATAAAGATAACGAGTGGCAAGCAGCGTCGTGCTCCTCGAAGCCCACCAAGTCCGAGTAGAAGACCGATAGGTTCTTGCGGGAGATAGGCCGATCGCGCTCGCTCGGGTATCTCCGCTACTTCCGGTTCCTGTCCCCAAGGAGTGCGCGTGCTTTCGCCAGATAAACCCCTCCGGCACTCATGTGTGGGCATGCCACAGCCACTTGATGACCAAGAGACGGACAAAGACAGCGAGGGAAGATTATTCTCTCTCTCTCTCTCTCTCTTTTTCTTTTTCTTTTTTTTTTTCCTGCACATTAATGAGTCTTGCCTCGGGGCTTCTTATCTTGCGGGGCACTACTCGTGACTCTTGTTTTTTTGTTTTCAAGAAGGAACAACAGACGTCTATCGGAAGATAGGGTTAATTAAATTTCTTTTTTCGTACATTATTGTACTGATACAGGGCAATAGAGACGCAAACGACGACAATGGATGTTACAATTACTATTTTTGTCTTTGTCATTGGTACGGAATAATTAATCATGTTTTGTTCGATTGCACCTTGCCAACAACAAAAAGTTACTTGTTAAACAATACTTTTTTAATGTTTTCCTGCTTTTTCTGAATCATACTGTACAAATATTGATATGTTCAAGATTTATACATCTTGACTGTAATATACGTTTAATTTAATATGGGGAAATATTAATTTTTTAACGTAAAATTCAAGTTTATCGAAATCACCCTGTGATTCATTGATTGTCACAAACAATAGCCCAGTATTGATTTTTCGAGGGAAACTCTTGTACATCGGTTCAGTGGAGGCAGTTTTTCAGTGA
Source organism: Copidosoma floridanum (assembly GCF_036245765.1). Lineage (NCBI taxonomy): Eukaryota > Metazoa > Arthropoda > Insecta > Hymenoptera > Encyrtidae > Copidosoma > Copidosoma floridanum. Next base: position 31,734,820 of record NW_028321890.1, read on the forward strand.
TTACTAAAAAAAATTGTTTGCACTGCTTTTAGATTAGTGACTTTGGTTAATTATCAGTGGTTTAACGTCATTTACATTTTTTAGCCACAGTAGTATCTCTTGTACTTTCCTGAAATACTTTTTCGAGAATCCAAAGTAGGTATCGAACCGATCAGTAATCTATTATGTAATCCATCGATTTCAAGATTAGACTTCTCTACTAACTGAACTACAACAATTACGGTGTTGACACACTATTACATTATACACAAGGCACGACAAATCAATTCATCACGAAAAAAAAAAAAAAAACCGTTCTTACAAAACGATTCTTCCATCGACAGATTGTCAGGATATAATATAATATTTCATATTCAAATGCTCGATGTAAAAAAAAATCTAATTCAATCGATACTTTGATATAGAACAACAGTTCTGTATTTCGTTTTATTCGGCTTTTAAGCAAAAATTGAGGAAAAACGTATACGTGTATCTCCGTAGGAAGCGCTTCCGAAAAGTGCAGCATCGCCTGTACTTATTTGGTCTCGCGTACCTTAGCCAACGGCGAGTGTGGTACATACAACTTTGTACACTTACTCTGCTGCGAGGAGGAGCCTCGTATACGAAATCTGAAAAATTCTCGAGAGTCGTCTTCAAGGGGTTGTACCTACACGTGCACTTTGCTCCTTGTGCTGCAGCTGAAAAGTACAGCTTTGATAGACTCGGTACGTCGTACATGTATATACATAGGTACTTGCGTGCACTACATGCTCCTGAAGATACACATGTAAGTGTACGGAAACTCGCTCGAGTCGAGCTAATTTCGAGCTCGGAAGAACCGCTGCTTTTGGCGCTTGCTGTATACCCATATACGTGAGTACTTTGTACATGTACGTACCTCGTGCATCAGGAATCTAATATCGCTTGGCTGCCGAAAGTGCCCTTTGACCGAAAGTTCAAAGTCCAATCGATTATCTTTTAATTTTTTTCTCTTCTCTTCTTTTAATTGACCCTAGTGGTCAGTTAATAAAACAAAGGGGAAAAAGTGGGATACCGTACGAGCGACGTAGCACAATTTCGATGTACAAAGTATAATCATACAATGGGTGCAATTATATAATACGCTATGCACAAGCGAGCGTGTAACTTTTGATAATCAGTTCAACTTTGCGCTACGACGTGCCATCTATACCTATTGTTACATAAAGGCGATCATATATACGAACTGAAAGCGAGCCATCAGATAACGTAATTTCCATCCGAGTGCAAAGAGACAAGGAAGCAAAAAAAAAAAAAAATAAAAAAAAAAAAGAGGTAACAAACAATTTTCTGCGTCAATCGCATGACGACTAACATACCTATAACGATCATTGATTTAAGCAATATATATATATATATGCATATATATATATATATATATATATATATATATATATATATATATATATATATATACCTCGTGCGGTATGCTGATGGAATGTCAGATTCTTACGCGATTGGTAACGCATAAACTCGGCTTTACCTACTGTTACGAAAATATCGCTGATCACAATATAATTATCGATACTTGTTGTGCTTGATCTCTCCAAGGTTTCATTAGTCATAGTCACTATATGCTAAAAATTTATATATTTGTCTACTGATCACCTCAGCGCGTACTGTAACTGTAACTTGTAGAATCAATAAAATACCTTGCACCTACTTTTAAGAACCAGACTTGGTAAGACCGACACAAAGTATCCGACGCTATTTTATTTCATTACAACAATCTAAACACATGTGTCCACGCACTTGGAGGGACCGGAAAACTACAACTCCTCATCCCCCTCCATGGCACAGTAAATCGATTATCTAGTTCATTTACACAAGAGATCGTGTGCGGGCGTCGCCTCGCTTGACTTACTTTTAGGGGGGGGGGGGTGCACGTATATAATATACGTGTACACAACAACCACAACTCAGCCGAAATAGTTGCAGGGGAGAAAAGCGTGACGACGACGTTTACACACCCGCGCAAAAGCCCGAAGAAGAAGGGCAGCGGATACATTCTTGCGCTCCGTCTCGGCCAGCCCTTGACGATTTATTTCTTGCCGATGGGACCGAGCTATTCCGGTTGTCCCCTGACCGCAGCCTCCGGGAGCTTAATTTTCCGAGCTGTCGTCGCGGTCGCCCGTACCCCCTTTCTTTCGCGGGTGTTGATTGGCTAGATCCCCCCCCCACCCTCAACTGTTCCGAAATCAATTTAACTTGTGGCCCCGATAAGACGCACCGTGGCTCGTTCATCAGGCTTTGTCCACGTGTGTACACCTATACATTCGTGGGGAAGATGATCCAAAGAGTTTTAAGCTGCACGTAATTTTTTGAGGGTAAACAACCATCCACACGTGATGTTGCAACGAATTCGTTGGATGTATAATGCTTACAAGGGAGAAATAAAATAAAAAAAAAAAAAGACTCATCAAGGCCCCCCGAGTTTCATTCCCTTCGGTTTGACGAATGCACGGAGTCATTGAAAAAATTACGTTCGGCGATGGGGTGGCAGGCACTTTGGCAACTCAATTTAACCCGAACACGCACATTCGACCCCCCTCTCGTCCCTAAAATGTTTTATTTCATTTCAACGGAATGCTGGCAACCCTTTTTTGTTGCTGTATTAGGTATATACATATGTATGAGACATGATCACCACTACAGGCGCGGGGGTGTTGTTTATATGGTGTACCCTCGCTAACGAGTCGGTACGGCTATACATTGGAGAGGACTAACACGGTGGGGCTGTGTAAACTGGCGGATATTGCGGTCAGGGGGGGAAATCCAAAATCGAGGATACAGAAAAGAAGTCGATATAAAAGTGCCAGTATTTTTTATATACTTATTATTTTGTTATTTGGCATATTGTTTTTTTTTTATCTTAACGGTTAAATTGGACACTATTATGAATTATTGTACGATATATATACCTATGCTCGTGAAATTGAAGTATTTGGCAATATTCCTGAAACAAAGACAAGAATTCCAGAGGATATGTATTTATGAAACCCACGAAACGAAACATCGAGCTGTATCTATTTGACGGGGTAATAAAAGGAAATTTGTTGAAAAATACGAGATTCTCGGACCATTGAAAATTTTAGCTTGCTACCGGAATATCAAGGGCAGAAACAGGGCGCCAGCTCGAGCGAAAGGAGTGCATCACGTGTACAAGGGGGTACCGAGTGGAGCCGAGAGAAAGCGACCCCTCGTAGATCGCGCCCCAGCTCATCGCCTGTGTAGGTAACATACCTTCCTGCTCATCCTGCGCTTAAAAGTGCAGAAAACGTATATATATATATATATACACGCATATAAACACACGCGCGCGCTCGTCCAGGTGCAAGTATACAGTCGTACATGGCACGGGTCAGGTCTATCCCAGGGGCAGATGGTTTTCTCCTTTCCCCTCGCGATTTCGTTATATGGGCACATAAAACAAAACTCTCAAAGAGACCCACCCTCCACCTCCTCCGCCCCTAGAGCGATGTTGCTGCTATTTTTTTCGGCTCTCTCTCTCTTATGGGTGTACGGAGGCCACTCGCCTGGAACAAAAACATCCTGGGTGAGATCTAGTTTCTCCCTCCCTCCCCTTACCTCCCTTTTTTTCAGTCTTTGCTTTTTCCGTATAGTAGCTCGTTAAATCGATCGAAGATGCTCAATGGGACGTTGATACGATCTCGAGGGTGGCTCCGTGGCTGGCGTTATTTGAGTGATGCTCTCGGCTTTCGCTGCCAACCCGTGTATAGGGTGATCTTGACTGCAACAATATATTGCAGGTCGTGTACAAAACATGGTGAACAGTTGCATCATCCGTTGTACCTATATATGTATATACATTTTCTTCACTGGTGCCAATGAGTAATTACGACGCTCGTATACGCAATAAAAGAGGTGTGTTTCAACGCAGGTGTAGGGGTGATTCAGCGTAAGAAAAGTGAAAAGAGAGCCAAGTGCGAGAAGAAAGGCGATGAAAAAATAAAGCAGTGCGCGTCCTCGGGTGCATTGCGTGCGATGGAGTAAAAACAAGGCATAAACGGGAGTCTGAAGAGGAGCCGAGGCAATTTAACGCCTCGAACGACGTTTCGCGGGGGACAGCCGCGGAGAAAGCGAGGGCGTCTTTCGCGAGTGAAGGGGAAAAAAAGAGGGAAATAATGACAAAGAAAAAAAAGCACTTTTCTCGCGGTGCATCACCGGAGGCCGCGCGCGTCAGGGAGAGCCGCTAAGTAAGTGGCTAAGTGACAGACGCGCCGCTGTCGGGTCCACAGGTGTCCGCGGACAATGACTCTCCCTTCCTTCTGTGGCTCTTCTTTTTCACCCACAGAGGGGGCAAGAAGACACAAACGCCCCTACACACACATACACTTGCGTCGGGTAAAAAGTCAGGCCACGCGCCAACAAAAAAGCGTGCGCTCGCAAAGAGGACTCGCGAGTTCTTGGAGGGTCGGGGGAGAAGTCTCTTAATTTCCGAGCTCCGCGAGACAAAGGGAGTGCAGTGTATGGTCGGGAGCTCGAGAAATAAAGAAAAAAAAAAAAAAAAAAACAGAAAAAACGAGGCACCCGAGAAAAGAGCATCTTCATGTGTGTACCTAGTACGTGTGCATTTGCGGTCTCTTTTATCTGTGCAGCGTGTAATCCGCGGCCCTTATCTCTGGTCCTTCTTATTCGCGCACGTAACGCACCCAAGGCCGGAGGCAGAGGAGTTTTGCTTTTTACGCGAGACAGAGCACAACAATAAAAGAAGACAAGACCCACATGTGCCTGAGAGAAAACCATTAGTCGGCAAAAAAAAAAAAAAAAGCCAGCAACGCTCGCGTTTGAGGACAGATATAGTGGGAGTAGAGAAAAGAAAGAGCAAACTGTAAAATCGGACATGCGACGAAACTCGAGAATCGCGCACTTGGTGCAAGCATAAACGCATCATTTTGAGAACAATAACACGATAATGTGCAAGTCCCTTGCATATATACGTCTGTGATTTCCATAGGCGCGTGACACATAGCCACAACAGATCCAACGATCGGCCGATCAAGATTCCGGTGCGAGGTCTCGTATTTCCGATCGCAAATCACCCCCCCCCCCCCTCTCCACGGTTATCTAGTCTCGAGTGTTCCAATTTGATCCATCTGCCGCACAACACGGAAAAGCAAACAAACCTTTTCTAGCCAGGAGGGCGGAGAAAAGAACTGTGGTCGGCTCGTGTGTACTTACGTAGCGGAGGGGGGAAGGGAAGATGCACCCGCTGCAGCTGAAAGAGAGAGAGGAAATAAACCTTCCGATGTCAGTGGTCGAATCTCGAGTTACGACGGCTACGAGGAGGTCCTTCCACTCTGGTCGGGCATCGGGTAATGATAGCATCGACGACTCTTTTTGGTACCTATATAATCCGCTTAAATCGCTACCCTGTGCCCATCACGCCCCACCGAGTATTGTGCCCCCCGTGCCCGTACTGTTTTCGGTAAACAATATCCGGGTGGTGTGTCCTCTCTCGCTCATCCCTTACATTGTACAGCCTGTCGGTCTTTTCAATATGCCCGACGTGTGGCTCCGTGTCCACCGCCTACGCGCACGCAGCCTCTATTGTGCCTTAATAGATATACAGAAACAAGTATACACCGTTACCCGATCCGTTTTTCGGAAGCCACTTCTGTTGTTGCGCGTATAATATTTACACACCCGCGATCCGTTGTGTGCATACAATATAATAACGATCCAGTGACGCCTGTCCATTTTTCACAAACGCGCGAGCCATTGTCGAAGATATTATAATATCCTCGAAACTGAACGGTAAAGTTCGAGGAGTGATCGAGTGGTGCGCGGGTGGACCTGTAATTGTCACGAGCCACTCGTTTATAAGGGTAGGAAAAGGTGAGTCTTTTGGTCGAGGACCTCCTGTAACTGTGTGTGGCGACAATGGGGCCGCGGGACAGGGAAGAAAAAAACGAAGGCGAGAGCACCTCCCCGGGTGTTCATCTTCTTTCTCTCCCAAGGGCTTTCTCTCTGGGCCACTGGTCGTGTTTGCGCGATGGCTCTTTATACACCTCCTTTTCTCGCTCATTTCACCGTTACCCCGACTCTTTGATGAATCTCGCCACGGATTCTTGACACGTTTTTTTTCTTCTTCTTCTTCTTCTTCCCTCTTTTCCTTTCTGGAGGTGATGGGCACATACCCACCGCGTCTCCTTTCGGGGTTGGTGGTGGGGGTTCTTTTGGTGGAGGCAAGGGAATGACGTTGATCTATTGCACGGAAGACGATGAAAGGAAGCGAGGAAAAGGACTCACAGAGTTCAAAGAATCGGAGTCTTATCCGGATCGCCGAGGTGGGTTGGGGAGGGGAGTGTCATTTCTTCTTTGGTCTTCGTGGAACCACCTTTTGACACGGGGGTGGATGTAGGCGAGGAAGAAAAAAAATAGCAAAGGGTAGTAAAAATCAGTGATAAAGACAAAAAAAGAATGGGTACGGAATAGATTGGTATACATTCGTAAGCCGATAGTTGCCGTCATCGTAGTTATCGTCATTGTGTATAGTTTTGACGTCACGCAATTCAGCTGACGCTGTACGCCTTTAACAACTACGATACGTGGCAACGATGTGAAAAATAATAATCCTAGATAAGAAAAATGGAAGAAAAACGAGCTCTGTAATGTCGTCACAGACGGGCTTGTACACGTCTCTATGTGCATCCCCTTTTCTCGGCGCGTCAAACGCCGACGCATCATCATTTTCCCAACGTATCAGCAATATATCGATCGCTACCTATATATATACTCACTACTCGGTACGTAAATGTGCTGCGGGGGCGACCTTTGCCTCGTGCAGTAGAAAGCTCCACAAACCGTGTACTGCACGCACACATCGCTCGTACATCAGAGAGGTGGTCGGGTGCATCTATTTCCGTGCGAGTGTACCTTATATGTATATCCATAGAGCGCCTGTCCAGTGAAAGTGCGTTTCCTCGGATGTGCATCACTTACCCGTCGTTACATGCGGCTATTACATCATCAGAGGGTGCATCGTGCATATCTTTACGTAGCTTTATTTGCCAGCGGCTCTTTCCTTAAATTTTTGGGTTCGAGGAAAATACCTTGCACTTTGGCCAGTGCAAAAACTACAACTGAGCGAAAGGGCTAAAAAAAAAGTTGGCTTGTACTATGTATACTTTCCTTATTGTTCAATACATTAGAAGATGTAAATTGCTTGCACATTGTATCCTACTGTAAAAAGTAAGAAATGAAACATAGCAATTTGAGAGGTAAAAAAAAAAATTACAATAAAAAGTAATGGTCCGCGCGTGGATGTGGGTCGCCAACGAGCACGAAATTTCCCCCGTTTAGCGCCATCGCGAGACAAGCACGGTGTACGTATAACGGATGGATCTTCTCCGGCTGCTCTTCCGGCACTTGGCTCCCAAGACGCGCCCTCTGGGAAAACAAAGCCCAAGAGCGTCGCACGATCATCAAAAGCAAAGAAGAAGACGAGGCGAAAGAGGAGCGCCACTCCGGGCTGTGTGTATAGGTAGAGCCCGTCTCCTCGAAAACTTGGGCTGCCTCTCCCTTGAGCCTCCTCCTCCGGCAACTTTTGATCATCTTTCGCCCCGAGCAAAGAGAAAGGAGAGCCTCATCGTAGGGGGGTGGAAGATCTCCCTAAGAAAGCACTCTTGCGGTGTACAACGCGGAGGGAGGGTGCGAGGCGCCTCCCGCGGCAACAGGTTACTTCCAAAGAAAGCCAAAGAAGCGCCCAAGTATACAGAAAAGACAAAGTACAAGAGGGGAGGGGGCAGGCTTGGGGTGGTAATGTTCAACCCTCTGGAAAAGTCGAGCGGGAGGTGGAGGATCTTTGCTCTCTTCCGGCCGCTTTCCCTCTTCTTGGCTGCTTACACATCGTGTCTGTATACGTGTACATCCTTGGACCCTCTGTTTGTCGCGCGAGCACCCCCCCTTCGGATATACAGAGCCGTTTACGCTCTTCTTCTTCTCAAGATTTTCCAAGCAAGATCCCAGAGGACAACACGCGGGGGGGAGGCGGACCTGTTGCTCGTCCCGGCTTTCTTGTGTACGTATACAAAGTCTCTCCAACGGCAAGAAAAGCGGAAGAAACGAGGGTCTTCTTATCGACCCTTCGCCTCCTCTTCCTCCGTTTTATCGCTCCATTGGGATGGGAGGGGGTACGCGAACCGCTTAACCAAAGTGTTATTTCCAACACAGGGAGGATTATATAAGTTATCGACTTGTTGCCTCCAAAGGGGAATAAAACCTCTTCCCTTTGGCGTACTTTGTTTTTTCACCTAATCAACGAGCTCCCACACGCTGTATGGATCAACACGCACCCAAATACTACATGATATTTTATAGTTTTATAAGTATTAGGTACATTTTTGTTCAATTATAACTCGTTAATCGTATAATCACTCGTATGGGCACAGTCAATGTACTATATTATCTGTTCTGAACTTGATTAGTATTACAGTGCGCGACCAATTGATTGCATGTACACCATTCATTTGGCAATGTACAAAAACGCAAAACCGATAAAACTCAATCACCCCAATCGCTCCCATTATGTACCGTGGTTTTTCTCGGATTTCAGGTTGTTCGATCGACCCACACGCGCTCATCCTCCCCCATCCGCCGATGGGTATATATCAAAGCCGTCGCTTGCCGTCAAAGCAGAGCAAATTGCTCGGAAGCGGACACTTGTTGAGCGCCGTGAGATCCCGCCCGGGCGGGAGGAGGCGAGCTAAGAAGCCACCTGTTGCTCCTTCCTTCCTCCCAAGAAAACGCTTAGAGCATAGCCGTATACTATATACATACCGAGGGAAAACCGTCCCGTCTCGGGACGCGAGGGCCCCTTTGCTAAACCGCCCCGAGTCACGCACCCCCGCATCTACATCCAACTATTATACTGCTAAAAGCTTACTCGTATTTGCCCTGCCAGTTTTTTTTTTGCGCACAATTTCTCAATATAGGTGAGGTATGAAGCAATGAACCGATCGACGCAAAATCGGTACCGATCGATCGACAGCTCGTTCGGTCTTATCTGCCAAGCACGCCTTCAAACCAGACTCCCTGCGGGGATCGAAAGCTAAAAACAAATCAGAGACGGACAGTGGGTTGACAACGGGTGGTGGATGTTGAGCGCTGCCAATGAATTTTTTTTCGTCTTCGTTCACGCGCAGTTGTCACCGGAGTAGGAGGAGGAGGATGGGAAGGCAGGCGTGACGCAAGATTAGAGTCGCAGAAGGGGGCGTCTCCTGAGAACGGGGACCAAAGGAGGGGGCCACGTGTTCGGCTCGCAATTACGACTCTGCGCTCGTGTACGGCTGTGACGCCCACATCCGATACGAGAATCTCTAATCGATTGGCGGTCGTGTGTCGACGCGTAAGTGTATGTATAAAAGCCCTCCAATTCGCGTCTTATTCTCCTTCGATGCGCATCAAGTTACGAGTGCGTGTTTTTGTTTTTAGTTTTTTACGTTTTTGATACCATTGATTTTAGGATATATGTAGTTGTTGCCATCGAATGCTCTGCTCCAACCGAACCTTATTTTTACGTAACAGAGGGCCATTACCGGTGAAAGTTACGTACCAATCGGCATGTGGAAGGGGACGGAGATGGATCGCTTATGCAAACGGAATGAAGCCATTCGACCAAAATAAATAAATAAAAGACAAAAGTACGTATAGCGAGTTAGTACGGCAAAAGAACAACGAATCGCTATCGTATACAATGTTTCTGCGAGTAAATAAAAAAAAAAAGAAAAAAGGTGTATAGAGCGCGTTGATTGATATTGCCCCGTTATCTCCGAGCGATGTTCGAAGGCGAAAAAAAGACCAAAGGTGCGGCAGAGGACGTGGAGGCGATGGAAGGGGATGGGCGTCTTTCTCCGTCTGGCAGCAGCGGAGGACAGATAGGACGCGTGTGCACTGAATAGATGAATTTCCAGTCGCTTAACACGCCGATTGCGACTCGCGCGGAGGAAAAAGGCCATTTAAATGTCATCGCGAAATGAAAAAAGAAAGAAAAAAAACTCGGCTGGATGCAACGATACCAACTGCAAAAAAGGAAGAGAAGACGAACAAAGGAAAAAAAAAAAAAAAATACCACGCTAGCTGGACGGGCAGAGGAGAGACAAGTTAGCGCTTACGTAATGATGTAGCCGACGCCGACGTAACTCATCGCTGTTGCATACAATGGACGGACCTTTAGATATTTTTTCGCTGCTAAACTATTTCGATTTCACATTCGCTCTCTTGATTGCATCTACTCTCCATCGGATGTTACGAAAAAGTATACACATTTCCAGCTAATTACCAACGACTCGCCCACTACGTCGTAGAGGGGGAGGGGGAAGTAGTTTTTTGCATCTCACGCTGTCAGGCGCGTGGCTTTTCTCCGCGCCTCTCCATTGTACATAAAAGAGCACGAAAAGAAAGAAAGAAAGAAGGCGAGATGTCGAGGGAGGAGCGCGCAGAAACGAATAGACAGTAACAATGTACATGCATGTACAGTTGGGGCTCGATGATGATTACATTCTGCCACGTGGCCCCATTGTGACGTCCCTAGCTCCGCTTATTCGTTCCCCCTGTACGTATATATATATATATAGGCTCGAGGTTCAATCGCCCGTGGACGGTGGTAAGACGAGAGCCGAAACTCAATATGATTTCGCGAGTATATACGCCCCCCCCCTCTCGTTCTCTTTCTTAGTTTGTATACACTTGATCCTCGTAGCGCGTGGTCCTTTTGGCTCCTTTTCTCCCGGAGCGTCTCCATCTTGTTTTTGAGAATCGAGTTTCGCCTGTTAATCGACGCTAAATGACACTGAACGATGAGCCATCAATCGAATTCCGGGGGCACGTATCATAATGTACCTACACCACACGTACACGCAGCCGGCTCTCCTCTTTCGTGGGCACAGCCGAGCGTGAAATTGATTTTCGAAAGGAAGAGAGAGAGTGCCGTACGTGGCGGCGCTTCCGCAGGGAAATCGAATGTGAAAGGCGGCGATGAAAATTTATGTATACGCACACACATTCCACTATTCGTCGTACACGCCTTGTATAAGATTTGATTCATATTTCGAGTGGTTTGGTGCTTGGTGAAAAAAAAAAAAAAAAATGAAAAAAATTACAGCAGCAGAGTAGTACTTTCAATGCACCTTACAAGTTTGGTATGTACTTACGCGGACAAACAATTGATAAGTGCCGTTACAGCAATACATTTGGCGTAACACCTTGCGACTCCAAATACCTGTATGGGTACCCCATCAGAGGCTGTACAACAATAGCACAGCTCACCAACTGGTGCATCTCGTTATGTTACATAGAGCTCGTACAACGAGTTATGGACGCCCACTTTCATGTCAACTTACTCTTTGTAAGTAACACACGAGACCGAGAAGGAGGAGAAAAAAAAAATTGAATAAATTTTAATAAGAGAAACCACACCCGTTATACATCGTCGTACAACAGCCAGATGCGGAGAGCAAAAAAAAAAAAAAGAAAAAAGAAAAGAAAAAAAGTCAATCCCAAGGACCGCATCGACGCTCTCTCTCCAATAGTCCCCGCAAGATTTGATTTTCAACCCCATTGACGTTGCAGACATCACCCTTTGAGGCCACTACCTACTGCTGTAGACGATGCGAGCACTGGCGCATACAGGGGCAAAGCAGTCCCTGAGGATCTCCCCCCCGGAGAAGGTACATCCCACCCCCTCGAATCGACCGATGGAGAGGGAGAAAAGCGATCGACGGCTACTACTTGCGGGAGCGCCTTTCATTAGGTTACGCGTTACGAGAAGCAGCCAGTCTAGTTTCTCTTTGTCTCAGAGCCAGGCCATCTGTCACCCCCTCTTGTGTACAATATGCGCTCGAACGCCACGATTTTTTTTTTTCCTTTCTTTATCTCGATTTCTTTCTTCGTCCACCCCCTCTGTTTTTTTTCTCGATTACTTTTACTTCGACGTTCGTGGGCGCAAACTTGATGGGCTGTACAGGAGCCTATAAGAAGTCAGATGACGCCTTGGCGTGGATTGGTTACAATATTAATGGGTCCGATGTAGGGAAATGGGAAAAGGGCCTCAGGTGAGCTTAAATTAAATTGATAGAGAAACCTTTTTTTTTTTTTTTCAACAAGGTAGTACCGAAAACTGTAAACAAACTCGAATTCGCGTCCCTTGTGAGATTGGAACCCGAAACCAGACGTAGAATCGGGTAGGGAGAAAAGCCACCCTCGTCCCAAGACACCAGAGTCTTTTGCGCCTCTTCGTGGTCAATAACCCAATAGCCCTATAATTCACGGGGCAGAAAGTCGCGTGCGCTAATGTGCGGGATGTGGTGAGATTGCGAGAGATTAGATATCATCGCCGCGGTGAGATATGAAAGACAGATAACGCTATCTATAAATACACATCCGCACGCATCGGGTATCGATTTATTTTCGTTCTTTGCTTTTTCTCCTCCCTCGTCTACAGTCTATTATCGACTTGTGCACAGTCTTTTTACACGTTATACTCATGCAAAGATGCACTCGCCGATCTTACGTATACACGAGGTGCACTAGCGTATAGTTGGTGACGTTATGCTTTTCCAATTTTTTTTTTTCCCCACTCGATGATCGTTTGCGTGTTCGTATATTATAGTCTTTCGATCGATCGTTGCCAGGAATATTTATATCGCATGATGCAAGCTCGATTGATTGAACTTGCCATACATGACGTTGAGTTTAAGCAAGTGCAGGTACGATGAATAAAAAAAAAAAAAAAAAATCTTCATGCACGCGACACGTGACAAATCGCAGAGGACAGATTTTTTTTTTTTTATAACCATGTCTAATACCATAGTCCCCAGTGCGTTGCCCGAACATGAGTGCAATCAAATTCCATGGAGCGTTGCGGGCCCCCGTACGCATCACCTACACATGGTACACTCGTACCGACTCGCGTGTGTTTACGCAAAATTACTGCTAGTCCAATCGTCGTGATTGCGTAGTACCATACCCCGCTGGTGCGATATATAGATATGCGTATATTTGGAGCCTCCGATTGTCGGGAGCTCCGAGCGCTTGACCATATCTCTGCCCCTGCCACCCTTTCCCGATTTCCCATCCCTTTTCTCCCCGTGCACGGTCACATGGAGCACCACAGAGCTGCCCCGAGTGATTAGAAGTTGCGCCGCTGGGGCTCGATCGCCGGGCAAATGTTTATTTTAGAATCGATGGGTTATTTGCTCTGGTCACCGGTACCTCGGCTGTTTTATCGCTCGTTACCACGCACCCGCGGGAATTGAAAAAAAAAAAAAAGAAGGAAAAAAAATAAAAGGAACGCGTGATGATTGCACACATTGTATTAACGACCCCTCTTTTTGTGGGATATTCGCACTGGTTTTTTGGGTTTTCGCGCTACTTTCTTTATCTTTAACGTCATCAGCTTTAATTAATCGTGAAAATACATCGTTGATGAGATAAAGAAAGGACGGACAGTCGTCGAAAATCCAGGCTCGCTCCATTTGGGGGGGGATTACGAGTCGTCATTATTTTACGCCGGTGATAATCAGGGTCGGCTAATAGAGTCCTCATTTCACCCCCCCTGCGCGCAAAGCTCCTCCGTCGAAACGAGAGTTGGATCCGGAATCCGCGTCGCGGGATTATATGGATCCACCCGTAACCCACCTCCTGTACACCTTTTGCCCGCGAAACGCCATTGTTAATTACCCGCGTGTGTGACGCTCGCCCCGTGCAATAATCAAGTTTAGCTTTATAATTCGCTGCGGCGGAACGAGGGACTCTGCCATAGGGATGACGTATAGGCTATGTGATATCCGTTCGGTGATTGCGCGATGCTCATAATCGGCACGTACCTTTCTTCTTCTCTCTCTTTTTTTTTTTTTTTTTTTTTTTTTTTTTTCGTTGCGGTCACCCAAACACGATTTTGCACACCAAGAGAGGGACGGGTAATACAGACGCGTTGACGAACCCGATGCGTTTTAATGGATGCGTCCGAGTACAGCCGGGTAATTAACAGCGGTTTGACTACTCGTTTTTCGAAAATGACCACAACGCGGTATAGATGGGTATACATACATACTTTGCTGCGTGTCGTATACAAATACACAAAAGTATATACATATGGGGTGTGGGCAGCCGATTCGTAATTTCCAGGACTCAATGGCCTATTTGTTGGTCAGCGCTGTTTTATTGGTAAATATACAACATTTGGCAACACCCACGTATTTATTCTCACACCCACCAAACGAGCAATCGGCATAAAAACGTTTTAACATTCAATCGGCGTGAATGTTTGCCGAAATTATCGAAATCCATTACCGTAACACGATCGTTACCTGTATCCTCCAATAAACATCGGAGAAAGAGGGAGAGGGAGTCGCGGGCCGATTGAGTTTTTCCAAGTACCCACGGCTAACTGCAGCGGCAAGAGATAGGGGGTAGGAAGTGGCAGTATACAGTCCAACTTGCATCGGAGATTGCGAGCCGGCAACTTGTGCTAATACCAGGGGGTGAAACGTACACGTATACAGATACCAGGGGTAGGTGGACCGGCGAGTGTAGGCAATCCTGGGCCAAAGAGAAGGAGGAAGAAGACGCTCGCGCGTAGCTAATACATCACAAACTTGGGAGGGGGGCGAACAATGAGGAGCTCCGGAGCTCAGTGAATCCTCCCCGAGCCGGTGGGGGCATCCCGACGTACAGCCCGGCTCCCGCAAACTTTGCCTATTTGTTAAGTCTTGCCGAGCGAAACTGTCTCTCGGATATTATGTGTGTAGCCCCACGCAAAAGTAGCCCGTGACACTAACTGCCCCTACACGTACAGATAGCGTCGTCCAAGACCCCGCGCGCGTGCACTCGGAGGAACAACGACTGTATACAGCTGCACCCATACAATACTCGCGCTCCGTCCCCGGTCGGTCGGTCTTCGAGGCTCCAAGGCGCCGTGAATGCAAAAGCTGCAAGGGCTTACGACAAGGCCGCACTTTTTTTCTATGACGCTCCATCGGTTATTACTGTTGGTGAATGTCGGCCAAGGTGGGGCTTATATAAGTATATAGAGTAAGGGGTGAGATAAAAAGGGATGCATCGAGGCAACTTTAGTATATAGGTGTAGGTGTGATCGAAGTTTGGAGCGTCTCGTATGTACCCCAGCCTTTCGTTCGTCTGCCCATATCGCCCCTACTGGTGTATATAGGTGTATACAGTGGAAGTTTGAGCGACAAGCACGTACACGCGCACACATCACAGGCAGTGCTGACGTACGTATACACGTAGGTGCATCTTTTCGTACTCGCTGACGCGAAAAATGGAAGAAAAAGACAGTTGTCGCGCACGGGGGACATGCAACTACACGCGGTAGAGGCAAACCTCGCTCCGATGACAGTATCGCCTTGGGCGGACCTGACTGTGTGCCTGACTGATGCTGCTCACGTATACGGATGCATCGACTTGGGCCTGTACATATCCAATCCATTCCTCGGCTCCTGCTCTTCTCTTTTAGTGATGCTTTTTTTTTGCCTTCCTTTTTTCCCAACTCCCTTTTTTTTGTTGCTTTTTTTCGCTCGTCACGACGCGAAGCGAATGGCGTATTTTTAAGTGTCACCGATTTCGTGGAAGCGACGCGAGACGGATTGCTTTTCTTCCCTCCCGAATCTCGTGATGTAAAAAAAAAAAAAAAAAAAAAAAAATAATCCTATAAGAACAAACACTGCATTAAACGTGCACCATAAGCCATTAAACGTGAAACTGCTTCTTTCTGTTTCAGGGACTCGCATCTCACGCATCGCCACGACTTGCGCTCACCGTAAGTACAACACACGACAAAAGCCTCGTATATATTTTTTTTTGAAACCCCACCCGCAGTTGCACGTCATCCGTCCCGTACGCTCATGGGTATATTATATATACATGTAACGTACACGCACCACAAAACGCACAACCAAGCGAGCGGCCTTAAATTCAGCGTGCACGCGAATTCAAAGGGGGTGGGGGTAAAAGAAACACATCGAGCATCTGATAACGCGCCCGTACCCTCTTTTTTATGCAACTGCAGCTCTAACGAGGGTAAAAACTTTAGACGACACACATTTCTCCTCTCTCGGTGGAAGGAAGAGAGAGATAGAGAGAGAAAGAGAAAAGGGGTTGGGGGGGGGGGTGGAAAAAAGAAAAAAACACACGTAACGTGGGGATGTTGGCGAAAAATTCATGCGGAAAATGGACTGTGAGCCACTGCTGCCTAGCGTTAAAAGAAAGAGTCCGCGAAGCAAAGAATAGAGAAAGGGGCTCTCGTGCACGTATTATACATGCATTATACGTATGCGGTGTGCATGTACTGTGTTGTTGGTGCTCGGCATGAGCAAAAGACTCGAAGAAGCGAAAAAAAAAAATTCAAAAGGAATCGAAGCATGCATCGTATTGCTCTCTCCCTCTCCCATACGTACGTAGGTATAGGGTTGTATATGCACGCGGAAACGAGAGGAGCAAGAGGGGGGGGGGAGGTGAAAAGAGTCGACAATGCAGTCGTCACCGCCGTCGTTGTCGTATTCCTCGCTCTAAGGTACATAATCATGCTTGCTGATTCCTTCCCTAATAAAAGTCTCACTGTCACCGTTCGCTCGCTCGCTCGCTCGCTCGTTCGTTCGCCGCCTCCCCTCAGCCCCTCCTGTCCTGCCAGTCTTCCTGCATCCGCGATTTCACAAAAGCGTCCCTTATCTCTCTTTCTCTCGCGTACACATATATACCTACTCGTCTTCGGCTGGATAGAGAGAAAGAGAGAGAGAAAGTGCAGCACACGCCTGCAGCTAAACCACCGCCCGGCGTTGCAGCTACCACCACCCACGCGGCGAGCGAAACCCTTCCTTCTTTTCTCTGTTCCTGCAGACTATGGAGTCCGCGTGTATATACTATACCTACCGCTACACGTGCATGTGTACATGTGCACGAGCGCCGGATAAGACAAAGAGGAGCCGAGAATTACAAGGGATACGGGTCAGAAATGCTTGGCGATGCACCATCTGGGATTGCACTTTTTTTTAATTTCCCAACCCCCTCCCCCCACCCTTACTTCCTCCTCCTCCTCCTCCTCCTCCTCCTCTATGTGTATACTTCCTCTCTCTCTCTCTCTATCGGCTCCCTGGCTTCTTTTTTTTTCTTTTCTTTTTTTTCGTGTCTACTGTTGCTCCTCGATGATTCGACTGTATTTATTACGTGTGTGAGCAAGAAAGAAAGAGGAGCTGAATCCATGACGGATGAGCCGAAAGCTCAACAAATTGGTTGCACAATTAAAATGTAAAAAACGAATTTATGAATTGTTTATACCTTTTTTATGACATATTGAGCTCGAGGCTGAGTCGAAACTTTGTAATGAAAATTCTCCCACAACGATGTAATGATCCAATTTATTCGGCATCCTTCGACTCCGCGCACGGTAGACAAGAAAAAGAAAGAAAGAAAAAAGAAAAAAAAAAAAAAAAAAAAAAGTCAAAGCCAACGAGCCGCGGAAACATTTTCATAACACGCGTAATGCATCCCCGGAGCACAAATCGCTCGAGCGTCAATCATCATAATGTAAGTCGATCCCAACACAATGGGGGGTGCCCGTCGTGGGGCGTTACGTGCCTCCCTGAAAGGGAATCTCGATGGTGCAACAACAACAGGAGCCAGCGTCAAAAACGGAAGCAACGTTTTCCTCCTCCTCTTCAGATGAACGAGACACGGCACCTTGGACCAATAATAATCGCAATAAAAACACGCGCAATCACAAGTATATAGATGCACCGCAACGACACAAGATATACACCCTCGAGATGTTATACGGGATACATGTATAATATATTAACTCGGTGCATCCTCCTCCCATTAGTTTGGCTTCGTTATTGTATAGCCACGAAGAAAACGAGTATCGAATAACGCCTATATATATTTACCCATATACGGCCACTCGCCCTCTCGGCAAGAAAAAGGTCGATGGCACGCAAACGTATACGCGAGTCTGTGTGTGCTCCATTCAAAATGCCGAGGCTTATTTCTTTATATATAGATACCAATACCCCTGTACCGGCAAGACTGCAGAGAGGGAGTGCAGGTATATACATCGGCGTGTGGCTGCTTACGAGGTCTTTAAAGGGACCTCGAGGGTCCTTGGCCCACAGACGGCAGGTCTCAAGGTGCGCGTTAAAAGGTCCTTTCCCTCTCAGCTCGGGATGAAAAGGAAAAAACCGCAGCCACGGTGGCAGATGGCGCGCTCCCAAAGTCGCCCACGCGGCCCCTGAGGTATACGTAGGTATGTGCGCGCGTGTCCCGGAAATGAGCGCGAGAATAACCCTCGAAAAAGTGGAATGGCGTTTCTCTCTCTCTCTCTCTCTCTCTCTCTTCGAGATAGATCCGGAGGAATAATCGTGAAGGGCGCGATAATAAGGTATCGAGATGCGGAGGCACCGCGCCTGGCATATGTTCGGGAGCGCATTTTTTACACGCGCGCATTGTGCGCGTGCACCGCTACACAAGCTCCCGCACTTTTCGTTTTCCTTTATTTTCTCGCCCCCGCGGGAAGATGCATCACAGCTTGCCAACGGGACCATCATCCGTTTGGGTTGCCTTCAATCTGCACCGTTAGCCGATGCTCGGGCCTATTATATGCCACGGGAAACACCCATACAACACATGTATATATATATATATATAAGCTGCACAAAGTATAGGAGAGAGAAGGAAAAGAATTTAGGTGCGCGCGTGGAAGAAAGTACGAAGCGGCTCTTATACCCTCCTTTCTAACTTTTTTTTTTTTTTTTTTTTTTTCCTTCGTGTTTCATTTTTCTTTTTGTTTACGGGTACACGGGTCTCTCTGCCACGCTTCTGGACCTCCGCTCAAAGTCGTTCATCGACACCGTTCGGATGATTAAGGCCTTTTTTTCTTCTTCGACATATGTTGTTGTAGGTACGTCTAACGTTTGTTTTTTTTTTTTTTTTTTTTTTTTTTTTTTTTTTTTTTTCTCCAAGTAACTGTATTCTCCAATATTAACTTGATTACTCCGTACGAGCGAAATATGAATACACGAAGGCAAAAAACGTTATTTTCATAAAAACATTGATTCAGTTACGTAAAGTATGTAGGTACGCGTCAATCATAGTAATAATGTAACTAATCCATTTGGGGATAAAGATGTCATTGAAAGGTTTTTTTTAGATTTTTTTTAAGGAGTAACGAGCTTGACCTAATATTCTTCCAGTCATGAAAAAAACCATCGTTAAAACCTGTGTCAACCTCTCATTTAGTGCTGTCCGTTGGCAGTAAAACTTTTCAAACAGCCGGTAAATACAGTCCTATTACGTCTTACGCGACAATAAGCCGTCTCATTGTCGGGGATGATCCGATTCGTCTTTCGTGGTTACAGGAAAAAAAAAAAAAAAGAAAAGAAAAGAAAAAAAGGTCCCGAGGTTTAAAGTCAACTTTTCCCGAACCAACAATTGTCACTTGGAGCTGCTCGCCGTACGTCGTATACACCTATTATACATTGCGTTCGAGAAGGGAAAGTAGAGGGAGGGCGCGCCGGCATTGTGTCGTACACGAGTCCACCTCCGCTCTACATTTGTGTGGATGGTTTATTTTTTTTTCCTTTTGAGGTTCCCGAAAAGACGCGGATATATTTCCTGCTGGGCATTTTTCAGAGGGACTCGACAAATTGGCCAGTCGGTCAGCCTCCGCGAGGGGGCATTTTAACACCTTGTACGACACCTTTTTTTTGCCCCCGAGGTGCGCTTATCGCATGCTGTGACGACTTCTTTAGGGACTAGGGGGGGCTTGTCAGCTATTGTCGATCGGCAGCTGAGGGATTTGCTCTTTTCAACACATTCGCCTCGACGATCCGACGCTGCGTGCCATTTTGGGACATTTGTATCTTTCGCGCTCCCATTCGCGTCGGCGCTCACTAAATTCTTTGAAAACTGTATGTATATCCATAGAAACGCCAAGTTCTATATTTGTGAATATACTCGATCACCGCGGAAACAATGTGAAACGCACGTGGCTCTCGTCATTGCGCTCCAATTGTGACGGCTGTGCGCACGAGGTGTACACCAGGTATAAGATCGAAGGGGCATGCGGGGACGCGTGGTCCGCGCATTATTCTTGCGAATGGCCCAGAGTAGCGCGTATACAATGCACCCTCTCCCTCTTTTGCGCTTTCTTGTTTCGCGTAACCATATATATATTATTATTATATGGTTCTGCATCCACGCGCCACACGCTACTGTGGATTACAAGTACATAAATATAGCGTAAATATACATACATGTGTATGGACGTCTGAGAGGATATAAAGGGGTCATGGGGGGAAATAATGGAGGAGGAGAACAAATAAAAACAGAGAGAGAAAAGCACGCGCTCGTTCTTTGCTCGTGTCTGTCATGCAGGCACTAAACTCGTCGAGAATGAATGCTAAAGAGAGAGAGAGAGAGAGAAGTGCGGAGGAGAGAAAAAGACGTTTTAAAGGTGGGTGTGTGCATACATTGGGGGTCTATATACATGCGACAGAGTCAGTGGTCGGAAAGGATCGAGTTGACTCGTACAATATGGGCACATGTGGATATCCATCGAAGCTTTGTCCTCCTGCAAAGAGACGGTTTTTCGAAAATTTAAAGGATACGGTATTATGCTTACCCTCCATCGTTTATTTTAATTTGTAAAAATTGAAAAATATCTAGAAATTTATCTAAACGCTATACGTGCATGTATGAATTAGGATTACCTGTGTACGTGACAGTTTCGGTGCGAGCAACAAAATAAGCATAAATTAATAGCGCGGACGAAACTGCTGCGGCAAAAAGCGAGAAACTGACAGTCATTTCTCGTATCTGTGGAAAAAAAAGGGAAAAAATAAATAAATCGATCACGTAGGCAAACTAAAGCATCAGCGGGAAGATGAGCCTAAAAGCGCTTAAAGTTACAGAGACGCGTACATAACGGGAAGGGGGGAGGGATGCAAAGGGGCAGTACAAAAAGAAAATGAAAGATTACAGAAGTTACGCTCGCGCACACATATACGTACAACGGGGGGAAAGCACACACATACACACAAGAGCGGGTCCCCGCGTCCAAAGTACCCCCTCGGAGCAAGCTCCTGCTGCCTATATACACTTTATCCCTCTGTAATGTACGTACAAGGGAGAGAAAAAGTAAGGCCCGTCGATGCGTCCTGTGAGTGTATATATACATACCTGAGCAGCTGCCAAGGAAAGGAGGCTATAGGGGCACGCGCGCCCGCTCGCCATCCCTCCCCCTATTTTCTCCTCTCCCCTTGTATCGTCGCAGCACAGTTCTATATATTAAACGTTACCTCTACGCGTACATACATATATATATACCTTATCCACGACGCTATGTGTAAGCTTTCGTTCGCGATGGGGTGCGAGAACACAAGAGAGCCGAGGGGTGGGTACGTATAAGGCCCTTTCCGTCGTCAAGCCACCGTCGCCGCCACCGCCAGGTAGTTACCTATACCTCCTCTCCCTTTCTCTAATTTTTGCACCCGCTCTCCCGGTGGGGCAAAAAAAAATATATATATATATATATATACATACACATTGCAGCGATGGCGCGCGTCACGCTCCAGAGGGGGCCCATCTGCCCTCCCATCCCTGTGTATGACTATTAGTGCACGTGTACATGTGTGTGACGTCAGGTGTGACGACTACGACGACCGGGTAGAAGAGCAGCCCCGTAAGTGTGTTTGCGCGTAAACGCAGTCCGTCTCGGGGGGTCGGGAAAACCAAGTTTTTTTTTTGTTTTTTCACCAGAGCTGTGTCTCGAGGATCTTTTCGGGCCGAGTCGTCCCATTTCCCGCGACCCTCTTCCGGTGAACCAGACGTGCTGTCCTATACAATGTTGTCTAACCGCTATGGAACGACAGTTTTGCCATTTTTGTTTATTTTCCTAATCTTGAGTACTTACCGTGTAAATTTAGGTAGAGGAAAACAACAACAAAAAACTCGAGCAATTATAGCTTAGAAAGAGCTGCGGGTAACGAGTATACGCGAGCCCTTGTACAAAGCACCGCAGCCACTTGGTTGTGCCGTATATGTATGATTGTTGGCTCGAGCTACCTCCGCATCACCTTTGAGAAAAAGAGCCGCTCGGCCGGCTCTCGTTATATATAATCGTCTTGGGTGCAGCCCCCGCGCGAGTAACCACGTCGTTCTACAGCCGACAACAATACGTAATTGTCACTTGGCGAAAATTTCCTTCGCAAAGAGAGAGAGGGAATAAAAAACAACGTGTACACGTAAACGGAACAGCAATCAAGTATAGTAATGAGACTCGACGCGGGAGAGAGAAAAAAAAAAAAAAAAATTGAACAAACGAAAAAATGGAAGAATAAAAAGGAAAATGAGCTTTTCCCTTTTTTTTTCTCCCTCGTATACTTCTACAAGTGAGAAATTAAAGAATTGCGGCAACACCGGGCACATAATATATACCTAAGTCGGTGAGCACTTATATATTTTTACGTGTACAATAATATGCCAGGCATGTTAGGCGCGCCTCGTACCTATACTCAACATTCCGTTGTTCCCTTACCTAACGAAGTCGGTCGAGCCATGCACACGCGGTTTTACATGCACATTGTACGTCGCACCACCTACGTAGGTATATGCGGTGTACGTATACGCATGTACACAATCGCACGCAAGTTATAGCGCTCAAGTGTACATGTATGTATATATGTATACAAGGAAGTAGGGATAATTGCCGAGAGAGTTCCTGCACGGGCTACCCTCACATACATACATAGAGGTATAAGATTCTTATACCTCTATGCATACATATATGGAATACACTGAGCGCCAACATTGTATAGGTACCTATGTACATACACCAGTAGTTAGAATTACGTAAGGGGACAAGCGAAGAACTGGCGTATACTACGACGATGAGGGAAAAAAAAAAGGTGGAGGAAACAGGGTGATTGCTGCGCGGTGGTGGCCCTTTGCGCACTTACGTGCGTATATATGGACGGACAAGTTTCTTACTGGGAGAGCTCACGCATACCTGAACGAGGGCTCAGCGCAAAACTGACCGTTATGAATGTATATGAACCGACTTCCGGATTTTCGAAAATTTTACTTTCAACGCAAATGCTTGAATCACGTTCGGAGCTCAAAATGCTTCTTCTTTTTCTTTCGATGGACATAAATATTACATAATGATCCCAAAGTTGTTCGGCGTTATTATCAATCGATCGGTCGAAAAAAAAAAAAATAAATAAATAAATAAATTGGCCAAACAAAATCAAAAGGGAAAAATACGTAAGTATCATCTTACGCCGTTCCCCAAAACAAAATGTATAAAATATGTACAACGGGGGCTCGGATCTCTTGGTCCGATAGAACAGTTGAGTACAGCCCGAGCAGAGGCTGTATCAATAATATAATATTCTATTCTGGTAGGCGTTTTTCCTATCAGGAGCAGCCACGCGGAGACCCGTCAAATTGCTCTCCGTATCACCGCGACCAACGTACAGATATATAATACACAGAGTCAAATGTCCATCATCACCAGCTGAGCTGCGTCTGAAGATATCTCCTCTGGTGTCCGAGTTTTGACGAAGAGACAATCTGTACGAGCCTAACTGTACATGTATATACGTATACGTCCCCAGGCTGCACTCGTTGTCTCTTTGCGCCCGCACTTATGTCATTCTCTAGCTCGGCAAGGACGCGCATATACACACGCAAAACGGTTGCCCGACCAATTACCATACAAGCGTGCATGGCTATACGCGACGAGCGCATTATTCGAGAAGCGCGTTCTTCAGAAACAAAACATTTCCCGAACGAGCGTGTGGATGTAAATATATATATATATGTGTACGTACATTAGGTACATGTACACACGTCGTCGCGCTCGTTATACTTTGCCTCCTTCCTCTTGCAATTGCAGCGTCAACTCATCGTCTCCCACTGCCATACACGCGTGTGCGTTTACATTTAATGGGTGTGTATACGTGCACGGGTGTCTTTGTGCCTCTGTGAAGTAGGCTAGGTACGTACTTGATCTCTTTTTTTCTTAATTTCGCAATTTTGAGATTAAAAAAAAAAAAAAAAAAAAAAAAAAATTACAAGGGGTAGGGGTGGAGGAAGACGAGTCGGCGTTTAGCGGGTTTTCTTTTTTTCTTCACTTTTTGGTCAAGTGGCG
The DNA here is from genome assembly GCF_036245765.1 of Copidosoma floridanum. Lineage (NCBI taxonomy): Eukaryota > Metazoa > Arthropoda > Insecta > Hymenoptera > Encyrtidae > Copidosoma > Copidosoma floridanum. The sequence goes on from NW_028321890.1 coordinate 31,759,022, forward strand.
TGTGCACCGGCGCTTGGAAACTGAAAATTGAGTTACTCCCTCTCGTCTTCTTCCTCCTTTCGAACAATGAGCAATTTTTTAACGAAGTAAGTACATGGTGGCAAACTAGCTGGGAATCACATTAGGGCCAGAGGGAGGACTTGTTACACAAGTAGCCGAGGGATTATACCACCGTGTTTTAATTTCAAAAACGTGTAACACACAGCTTCCAAGTCGAAAATGAAGAGCATCAGACGTACCTACGATGCCAAATCGCGTTCGTGGCGATACTTACGCTTAACGAGGAGCCATATATATATATATATATACGTATGTATTTCCAAGTCAAATGAATGACCCCTGTACGCAATAGACTAGCTGCACTTTGATTTCGCATACGGCAAAGCACGGCGAACTTGTAAGGAAATACGTATGTACGTATAAAAAAAAGACCTTCCGACTTGTATATACCTATACGTACTGTAATATGTTCTTGCTCTTTGGCTTATGCGTACACGCTAAAGTATTATACAGGGGCGAGGGACATATCGGAAGAGCCACATCGCCACATGTGCACATACGTACGTATAGGTAAGTATACGAGGTACGCAGAGACGTCACGGAGAAACATCTGCCAGACGGGCCCCCCCTGATCGGGGCAGGAGGCAAGAGAGAGAGAGAGAGAGAGAAGGGTCCTTTTGAGACAAAGAAAAAGTGTATGACGCGCGCCCGGCCAGCTGCACGCACCGAGCGAGCTATAGTCCTGGGTGCACTGTGTACGTATAATATATATATATATATATATACTCTTGTACCCCCGATGACGACTACTACCACGACAGCGCAGTCACTTTTTCTCCACGATCACCCTCTCCCCTCTTGTGTGCGCTGCTGCGGGGACTTATATACAACTACATACGTGTGCATTATACATGTGTGTGTATTGGGTACAAGGTATACACACAATGCCCACAAGGTGAGGCGCTCATATATACCTTACGGAGCTGCTATGCTTTGCACCCTCTCCCGCCAAAACAGACCCCCGCCCTTTCTACCCCCCCCCCCCTCCCCGTGTATACTCGTGTGGAGTTTCTTTCCAGCTCGCGACATTGAAAGTCGCTGATTTATCGCCGCGTATAAATATACATATATATAACCAGTGCACGCGTGCCTCCGCATCCGATCGTCGCCTACTATCGATCCCGTGTCGATGCAAATACCCGATGAATGCTTCTCTGGTATATACTTATATGTATACGGCACGTGCGATTTGTTTGGGTGGATCGATACATCGACCACTTTTTTGATCATTTTCAATCAAGCAAATATATATGGTTTAAAAAGGTTCAACGAATTGTATAGTGAAGGAGCTCATCGCGAGTCGTTGTTGTATACCGATTCACGCCGTGTATTGCTTCTCAGCTGTGTGGAGAAGGTGGTACAGGCTTACGCATTGTAATGGGAGCTGCCTTTTTATCGGAGGCACGGCGGGATCGAGGGTAGGAAAACGTAAAAACAAACACGTCGCACGTACTCGCGCGTCACATATATATACATACACACGTGGGTGTACAGGTATATGTATACGTACCTATAAACACACGGGGCTTTTATAGCCCGATGCGATGCCTTTGATCATCGTCGACAATGGCCCCGGCAAGTGGGCTGCGCTAGTTGCCGTGAAAATTGGCCTCACTTGCGCGAGCGAGCTCGGAATCGCGAAAAACTAAATTTACCGGTCGCCCTTTTGCATCCTCGTATACAATCATCTCTGCCTCTGTTTTTTTTTTCTTTTCCCATTTGCTGACCTTTGCTCTTTTTTTTTTTTTTTTTCTTTTTCTTTTTTGCTCGTGTTTTACTTGATCGGTCTATTTTTTCGCCTTCTTGTACTCGTATGCTCCGATTCGTTGTCATTGGTTATCAGCATTTATTTTCCAATTTTCGATCCATAGCCTATGTTTTTTCTCGAAGAGGGGTAATTCTCGTGTCTTCTTCGCTCTTCTTCTCGACCTGACATTCCGCGAATATTTGCCAAGTGCATGAAAGGCATTGCTAGTTAAAAAATCAGGGGAGGAGTATACGCATCCTCAAAGCTTACACCGACGTCCGTACGCTTTCTGCACCACCCCCAGTTACTCCTTGTCTCGGTAGCCCGAGCCTATATAGATATACAAATATACATTTACGTGTAGCTGTAGACAAACAAAGGGAGAGAAAGAGTTAGTGGACATCAGTAGCCGGCTAGAGCGCTAATCTTCCAAGTAGAGATGCTAATGAAAGCGCGCCCCGTGGACCGTCTCTCTTGCCTTTGGCCACTCCTCTTTTACCCTCTCAGTGGTTGTCTCGTCTTTTTTTTTTTTTTTTTTTTTTTTTTTACACCCAGACCTCTTCGTTTTCTCGCTACCCCTTCATCTTCGAGTACACGTTTCAGTCTCATTTTTCTTGAGTGCGATGACCAGACTAATTTACAACCCAAGCTCTCCAAGAACTTTTTTTCCATTTTCTTTTACTTTCCGGTGTTTTTCACTTGGCAAAGCTTTGGACGGAATTTCAATGTCTAGAGTTTGTAACATCTATATTTAATATACATAAAAACAAGTTGCCCTTCAATCAAATATTAATTACTTTTATCGAGACCCACCAGAGGATATACGTGTTAATAGCCAATGCGTACGAAGCGACTTCACAAGTCAAGGGTAAGGACATTTTTTTCATTAACCACAGCCAGCTCGGCTCGCTCGCGTGACTACACCTCTGACGGCGCGCCACTGCACCCAGCGATTTCGCCCTCTCCCCCCCCCCCTCCCCTTGCGCGAACCTTATGGCCCTTGTTCTCCCCTTCCCCCTTTTTTTCTTACCGCTGCATCTGCCGTGGCACGCGACGACACCCTGTCGGAGCGTAACACTCCATGGGGAGGATAATACATACCTACGGTGCGTAGGGAGGTACACACGTATGTATGGCTATTTTTCGGGGACTTTTATTTGCCTGCACATACGTGCGCGTACGTAAATTCGCGATCTGTCAGTGACCCGACGCCATGCTTCTTCCGATTGATTTTGCGATTCCTCATATTTCAACGAGCTAATAAACTCATAAGAGAATGTATATAGGCATCGTATTTTTTTTTTTTTTTTTTGGAAATTAAGCTTTGCAACAGCATAGCACTGGTCACGTAATGGCCACACGCTCTTGTTGGTCCCGATGAAAATCGAAACATTTACCGCTTTAATGATAATACAAATGTACAGCACATTGTGTACGCACGATTACGGCATCATTCAAGTTGATGTACACCAATGAAAACAGCGAGTTTAACATTTGCCCTTTAATGTACAATTGCGAGCACTGGAGGGCATTTCCACTTTCCTCAAATCCAACGGCATCAAATACAAGGTTTGATCCACATACACATCACACACGACGATTTACACATGACAGCTGGACGAGACCCACTGAATATATGTATATACCCACAAAGCAAGTATACCCGAATAATGTAAATACCCCGTATACCGGAGTCACCTGGGTCATACACCTTTCGAGCCATTCGAGCAAAGGGGCCAGGATGCGAGCGTATACATCCGACTCGGATTTGAATATTTATTATCCCCCGATCGATTCTCGAACACGCGCTTCCTCCTCCGATGATCCGCGAGAAAGAGTCCACCTCCCTCCCCTTACCTCTTATGCACGTATTATCCGTGGCTCTTCTCGCGTACAAAGAAAGGATTTCTAGAGCGAGGGAGGAAAAAGCAAGGAGGAGACGGAGAGGAACCATCGACGACTGCACCCTCGATCGAGGGAGTCGACGACAACGACGACAATGCACGTTTATATATATATATGTATGTGGCTCTCGCGATTCCTCCTCGCCATTACGGGGACAGATGCATATTCAAAAGCGCATTATAGACGGACTCGAGGTGCAGAGAGGAGCCGTGATTATTACAAAGGATCGAGAAGAAGAGGGGGTGGGGTGTGGATTTGCTGCTTTGCATCTTCGAGCGACGGGCTGTATACAGCCGTTTTGGGGTCTAACCCCTTTCTTTCTGCATTCGTTTCGGGGAATAACAGAGGGCTTTTCCCCAAAAATACAGATGTCCTTTCGTTCCCTTTCACCCCTTTTTATTGTGCACCTTTCCTTGGCTCGATTCGGTTGCGGGGACAATGCGAGCGCGTCCAAAAATATACATACATGGGTGCGCGAGTTTTCGTTTGGCTTTGTCGGATCTGGAGCGAAGACGTGGGAAGAAAAGAAGCGAGGCTCATCTCGAGTGGGACCGAGGAACATTTGAGATGCCGGAAAATGAAGGAAAGAAAGGAAGAATGGGGGTCCGGGCGAGTTCGCGACTTTTCCAATTCTCTGTGTTTCCCCGGAAAGTGAAAGGGGTCCAGGTGCGCCGGTGCTCTCCTTACAAGATCATCGATCACCTGCACACGCCCACGTGTGCACATTGCGACCTTCTCTCGAATTTCTTTTGCGGTGCAAGCACGGGATACCTCTTTTCTTTCTTTTCTTTCTCGTCCTCAAGACTCGTCGCCGCGGGTTGTCCGAGATGAGCCGAGCTCGACAAGTTTTTCGGCTTTTCTTAAGATGTCGTGCATTAAGTCCGTCCCGCTCGTCTTCGCGTGGGTTTTCGCCGAGCGCGAGTTTCTCACGAACGACGCGCGATGAATCCACGCTTCGATCCTTTGCAACCCGCTTTTTTCTCCAAAGGGACATTCCTTTCTCCAAAGACGAGAAAATAGGGCTGTACAGCTCATACGTTATTTTGTTTAAAAAGTTCAGTCTCGCGTTACAGTCAAGATTGTAATAGTCTTAACGAAGCGAATTGTGTACCCGGGTACGAGAGAGGACCCCCTTGCAATTGCATTTCAAACCGCGGTGAGTGATTTAAATGGGATCAGGAGGAGAGGGAGGAAAATTTAGTGGCGTACAACCCGAGAGGCTTAAAAATGGCCGTCCTCTCGCGAGAGTCTGAAAAACTGCGTGCGAAAGGTGTATACAGAGAAGCTGCGTGTCTTATCCTCCGGAGAAAAGGGATATTTTGGAGCGACGCCCATTGCGTACCTATACATATATATGTATAGTCCCCCCCCCTTTTTTTTTTTTCATTTCCTCCGCGTCACCGTGATTCGGACCGCGCGAGTGCAGCAAAAAAGAGAGACCCCCCCGAGCGGCCGATCAATGAATTGAAGCGTCCGTCCCTCTCTCTCTTCTTTCCATCCCCCCTTTTTTTTGGTCAACGACCCGCTGCTCTCTCCGTCCTCCTCCGGTGCACGGCCAATTTCATCCCTCTCTCTCTCTCTCTCTCTCGTTTGTTCCATCGTTTGGTTGCCCTCCCACCCAACCACTTCAAGTGCACTTTCCAACTCTTTCTCTCTTTTTCCATCCTATCTTCGCTCGGACGTTCGTCACGCCGTCCTCTCTCTCTCTCTCTCTCTCTGCCGCTGGACCATGTATATATACATACCTCTTTCTCTCTCTCTCTGTGCTCGCTGCAGCAGTCGAGAGGAACGGATTGAAGACCTCCCACCCTTTTTCAATTCTGCACCTCGGCAGCGGTGCTCTTTTTCTCCCGTTACGCTCGGACCCTCTCTGGCTGGACACGCAGCTTTTCTCCCCTCCCACCCCACCCCACTTTTGGAAGTATCCGGCGAAAGGGAGAAAGAGAGGGCGCGAGAGAGTATAGACACATGTATGTGTATGCGTTGGAGTCGGGATGTGCATGTGCAGCAGTCCTCTGCGGCCGAGTGTTTGAGCGTCTGCGTGTGCCGTCGGGCAAAGGGTGGAGGGTGAGCTCTGTACCTACCCTTCTCCTGCCGATGCAACACACACTCGCCGTAGTACACGGGTAGGCGCACTTTTTTCGATATCCCCGTCCGTGCATCGGCAGATAAATCTCGCCGTAGTTTGCGTACATTAGATAAAGGAGGAGAAAGGGTACGAGGGGCTGGGGGGTCAAAAGAGAGCGAGGGAGAGACGAAGCGGGGAAAGGAAGGAGTTGAAAAAAAATAGAGGGTGTGTGCGTGCGCGTGTGTAAGAGAGAGAGAGAGAGAAAAAGCATCAGAGTTAAAAAGAGAGCAAAAGCATCGGGGGCTCTGAGAAGAAGACGGGAAAAAGCGCATGCGCGACGAATTTTCTGTTTTTCCCTCTCTTTACGGGGTAGCGCGGGTGTTTGGTCCCGTGCCCTCCCCCCATCGACAGCCCCGCTGGCTATTTCTCTGTTGCTATACACACTGCATGGACTCTCCGTGTTGTCCGAACGGATACTTCAAGTACCTCTGTTGCCCTTGCAGTCCTTTTTTTTTTTTTTTCATTTTTCATTTTTGTATGCGTTTGTACCCCATCACTACACGTGTACGTATGCTCTTTTCTTCCCTTACTCTGTTTTCGTTACTGTGCCTCTCTCTCCGCTTGCGCGTTTCATGGTCGTTTAATTGAGCTAAGGACTGCGAACTCACGGCCACTTGCTTTTTGTATGGGCGCGTATTATGTGGGCACCCACGTACGGATGGGTGCGCATACAATAATACGCTCATGGAATTGATGATTTTCTTGCTTTTTGTAACTAAAATGTTAGTTGGATCTAGAGTTTATTTAAAAATCGTTTTCAAAAAAAAACACATATCTGACGACTAAAAGAGCTACTACTTTTATCTTGAATTCAGAGAGTCATGCTCATCGAGTGTCACTGTTCTTCACGTACACTCTTATTACTATCTGCAATTATTGGTGTCTGGAACTGCATGAGGTTTCACGAACTGTGCTGTGTCAGTGGGTGATCTCTCATGTGACTTTTTTACATTATATGCGACGATCATGCAAACACATTGACTGATTAATTTATAGTGCTAATTATTCGTATGTTTCAATGAAAATAATGGTAAAAATGTTGTAAAGCGCTGATTGTCAAGGAGAAAAAAAAAAATTGAATTACGAGCATAGCATGAACCACAAGTTTTACAAAAGGCCATCGACGTCGTTTGTTGTTCAGAAAAAAAGAAAAAAAAGGAAAAAAAAGTACGCATCGAACACAACGTAAAGTAGGTGCGAGAGAGATAAAGAGGAGGCATGCACTTAGAGGACGTTAGCGCGTCCCGACCTACAATGTAATTCCATCATTTTCATTAACCCCCAGCCTTTTTTTTTATTGAATCTCACGCTTGCACGTCCACGCCGAGCCAGATAGTGTTTTCACGTATTCCCTGTGCCCCCAAGTGCCACTGGATAAAGATGGTATGGATGGTTGATTTATCATGGAAATAGCAGTGATGGCAAGTAAAATCGTATTTTATCCCCTTGCAGTGGAAATTTTTGTCTCCTCCATGCACTCGTTTTCTCCCCTCTCACGAATTTGCTGCAAGCTCGTACATCAAAGCTCGTCTACTGTCTTGATTCCCCTCCCCCCCTCCTCTCTCCTCGTTTTCCTCTTCCTCATCTAATTTCTCCAATCTCCTCGTTTTACCCCTTGCCTGCCCCTGTCGTCCAGCTGCGCGGCGTACAATCGCCGTGTCCCTCCTCTGCGTACCTACACACACGAGCACCCCATGGGGTTTTTCCACGCGCCTTCCACCTCGTACCTACATGGACGTATTTAAGCTCGCAGTCCTGTGCAATGATGCCACTGCACGGGAGACCGTAAACTTTTATACCTGCCGGAGCTTTGATAACTGCCAGCCCAACTTCCGGACTCCACTCGCTGCTACTGACGCGATTTACGTTTGTACGTCCTGATGTGCACAGCTGCCGCAGCCTCGCGTATCTCCCTTCATATACAAACGCAAGCCTTTCTCGTTCCGCCTTTGGTCGAACGAGTGGTACCTGCTCCCGTCGATTTTCGCCCTGTGTGCACGGCGTGAAACGAGAATTTCGGCCAGCCATCGATTTTGCGTACATTTTTTTTCGCCTCTTCCCTTTTCGAGAGGCAGGAGTGGTTTTTTCGGGGTTAATCGCACGTTTACCACTGCGAGGAAAAACTCGTCGAGGGAGGGGTCAGGGAACTCTTTTTTTTCCCCCTTCCTTCCTTCCTTCGATGTTTATCAGCGAACTGGGTTATTGCTGTGTATCGGTGAAAATATGTTGTCCTACAGTAAAACTCAAAAAATTACAATGAAGGTCAACTTCGTACATAGTTGAGACCGAAAAACTTAGTACATGAATTAAGAGAAAAATTGGATCGAGACTTAACGTAATTAGGCTCGATTGTGTGAAATTGTGTTAGATAAGACAGCGATATTTTGTGGAGAAAATGTGTCCGCTAATAATATGAAACTTGAGCAGTTTTGGAATGTACAAAAGATCAGAATTTTTTTTTTTTCTTCTTGTGCACCAGCAACATACGTGAATACCTTTTTGCGCAAAAAAAATCGTGTTTTTTTACATTTTGTTTGTTTTTTTCGCTCATACTCGCAAAAATAAAACCCCCGGAAAGAGGAACAATTTTTAATCCACCCGGTCCAAGCGACGTTTTCTCTTTGAGAAGCCACACGCGTACGTGCACCAGAAAATACGCTATTTTTTTTTTTTTTTTTTTTTTCTAAACGAGGAAATAGAAACGCTCGAATCGCGTGTCCGCTATAGCCGAGGGACGTGGGCGTTGGGGTGCCACAACTAGTAGGCTTTGAATGCCAAAAAAAAAAAAAAAAAAAAAAAAAACGGCGGTCATTCGATGCGCGCGGGCGTGTGTATCGAAAGTAGAAATGATTTTCGTGATACGCAGTTCGGCTAAAATCCGCGCTACACCACAGGGTACACATACAGACAAGGCCACGCTATTTATTTCAACCCTTTTGCCAGCGCGGCCACACACACACCGATGATTCAGCCGAGGGATGCGAGTCCGGTGGCAGGTATAGCGGAGGCAACGAGTTAGCCGACCACCGGTGGTTTCCATCGTATAACTCGATTAGCTCCAAAATCTATACGTTTCTCCCTATCTGTCTCTCCCTCCCTCCCTCTTGCTCGGCTGTTTGCTCACATATATATGTATATACAAATTTTTTTTTTTCGTTTTTCTCCCCAGCAATCCTTTGTCTTCCACGTTATCCGCGACTATGTCTCTCGCCTTCCTCCGCCCTTCGATTATTCCACTTTGGCTCCAACCACTGCGGTATAATTCGGTAGAAATACAATTTTCGTTAATTGCACCGACGACAGGGTGCATAGAAGGGGCTGCAGGTGCGAAAAACAAAAAACAAAAAACGAAAAAAAAACCAAGAGAGGTTATGCGGGATTACGAGCAGAGTAGGCACCCTTCGCTGCGGATACACGGGGATATGCCTCCCCCGGGGAGGGGACGGGAGAAAAGATCTTTACGAGCTCCCGGAAATTGCAAATGCAATTTTCGGTAATCGCAGAGCGCCGCGACCGCCACACGCACGTATCCGAGCAAAGCGGACCAAAGCGCGTTATATCCTCTCCGCAGCTCGCGCTACTATTACGCTTTTGCCTTTTTCTCGTTTTGCGGCGGGGCATCGCGAGAACAGAATTTTAAAAAAAGGGATGAAACGACAAAAATGCAGTAGCTCGAGAGCGCGAATGGCTCTTTGTGCTTTTTTTTTTCAATTGTATTATTATCATAACTGTCGTTGTACGAACAAAATGCCAGCGCGGAGGTAAGGGAATAACAGAAGGAGGAAATCAGAGGTGAAAATGAGCTAATTAATCGGGGTAATCCTTGAAAATGGGCAATCTAAAAACACACCTCTCGGCCACCCTATACCCCGTATTCGTCCAAGTGCCAATAAGAGATACCTTGACGAGATTATTATAATTTGGCTGTCTGTAACGTGTATAATCAAACCTTATAAACGGATGATTTTTAATGGCAGTATTATCGACGGGGACTGCCCCGCACTTGTACCGATTAACAGTATGTATCTATCGACCCTCGGAAATGTGCTCGTTTCTTTCGAGTAGACGTGGCTCTCACCGCCCCGAAAATACAGTCTCGTCATTCTCTCTCGACCTGATCCTACTCTTGTCTCCCTCGAGGAGAGATCAATTGGCGACCGTTCGTTGCTGCGTCACGCCACGCCAATTACGGCTTAAGAAACCCTCGGACGCGCTGGGTGCGGGCAAACTCGGCGTCAGGTTGCGTTCGCGCGAAAAACCCCCCAGGTATACGGGCTTCGAGCTACGTTTTTACGGATTAAACGGTTTTCCGGCACTCGAACGAGACACTCGACGTCCCGGCGAGTGCACGCTCGCTTCTCGCGCAACAACTGCCGTCGAGCTCATCTAGAGGCTACAGACACTTTTTTCAAAATTCGCTACAACCGCTAAAAAAACAAACGTCAGCCGATGGCCGATCCAGAGATATTAATGGGGACGCCTTTCTTCCTCTATCTTTGCAACCATCCGGGACACCTGACCTCTTCATTACCCGCAGCTACCCATTACATATTATATACAGTTCACGCGTACGCGCACCCGAATCTCTCGGATCTATGTCCCATGCACGTATGGGTGATGCAAACGAGGGATAGAGAGGGACAAAGAGTTTTAGGTGTACCGAGCGACGTCCTCTTGCATAAAATAATCTCTTTTTCGCGATCCCGAACTGCGTAAATTCACACGTGTGGAGCCAACACATACTCATACTCAGTCGGCTAGCTGGTGCGGAAGACAGAGACAGAGTGGCAGATGTCAGGTACGAAAAGTATAAAAGAGGTGTACTAGCTGCAGCGAGAGGGAAAGGAGCAGAGGATCCGACGAGCGTGAGAGTCCTGGCTCTCTTCGCGTGCATCCCGATGGGTGCAGGGCGAGAGATAATAACACGTGCACGAGGAGGAAGGAGAGCAGGGTGAGGTGATGTGGTCGAAAAAAAAAAAAAAAAAAAAAAAGTTTAGCACTGCCTGCATATATGGCCAATAGATGTACGCTGGATGTGCACAAAAATGCAAGAGGAGCAAGGATTAGCCCTGATATGAGGGCGGAAGGGGAATTCGAACGTATAAATATACCCCCATCCGCCGTCCCGCGAATAATCATCATCCCTTGCTCCTCCGCGCTTGCATGTGTCGGTGTATGCTGCAACGAACGAATATGTAATACGCGGAGGGGAATGAGACGGAACGGAGAGAAAGAAGGTGGAAGAAAATTGAGAGACAGGCAAGGAGGAGGAGGAGCCGGTGGTGGTCCTGGTGGTAGCTACGTACTATGGAATATTTGGCTTTTTTTTTTTTTTTTTTTTTTTTTTTTTTTTTTTTTTTTTTTTTTTTTCAAATCAATAGGCACGTCGCGATGACTATATGTGCTCGTTATGCCCGCGCTTCACTGACCATCAGACTTTTTATTGTTTTCTCGTTCGATGGTGAAGTGTGATTTTTTTGAAATGCCATATATTATTCAGGATTGGGCAGAAAGAATTTTTCATCTAATATTACTGCGAACCCAACTGGTGTATTCATGAAAGGGCCCAAATTATGTTAAACGTTATATATACTAATGCTCCAGAAAAAAAGGCCTCGTAGCATAATGCGATAATCGACGTGTGAAAAAAAAAAAAAAGAAAGAGAGAGAGAAACGCAGAGTTCATTGTGCCACGTAGAAGCACGTAAAGGTATACATGTACAATGCGAACTCGACAACAGTCCCACTTTTGCACTCACCCGCACACCAGCGCACAGAAACAATTAATTCAGCCACGTAATAGCCTGTCTCATTACAAATTTATTATTTGCAATGGCAACCGCGGCGCGGAGTCGGCGATACCCAGTTGTATAATTGACTCTCTCTCTTTCCGGACGCTGCGTTGCATCAAATCATAAATTTCGTCCTCCAGGCGATTGCAATCAAACCCCGGGGCGCGTAAATACAGTGTAACGCACACCCGCCCAAGATATGGAAAACTCGGGGTTAGGGAGGAGGGGGGGGCTATTTTCGCGAAATAAAAACAAGCAAACGTGAAACAAAACAGCGGGAGGGAAAAATGATGGAACGCGAGCAGCGAGGGAGTAGGGGGTGGAAACAAAACAAAACGATGCCTGAAAAAATAAGTCGAAATTTCGCTTTGCACGGGTGTATATATATATATCTACGGGGAAACACCGAACGGCACTCTCTAATGCCGGATGTATTCCAAAACTGACGGCCGCGATCATCGTCCGTATCCACATTCCCACCCTTTTCTTTTTTCTCCTTTCGCACGCATGAGTTTACGCGGAACAAAAAAAAAAAAAAAAATCCCCCACAGTCGCGCTAGCGTAAACAGCTTCGCTGCAACCAAGAGAGAAGGAAAAAAAATCGATGAGAATCTTCTCTCGTATTGGGAGGACAGTCGAAAGTACCGGAGATGCAGCTTCTGGCTGGCGAGCAAGGAAAAAAAAAAAAAAAGAAAAAAAGTAGCCCACGGAGGCGATGGGAAAATGGATTTTAAAAAAGTTCGGTCCTGCGTGCAGAGTCGTGTCCATGCGCGTTAATTAAAAAAGAAAAAAAAAAAGTAAAAAAGGTTTAGTACGCATCGGGAGGAGGGCGTAGGGGGGGAGATAAAAAACAAAAAAAAGGGGGTTGGTGGAGGGAAAGAGAACGGAGAGACGGACGGAGGAATTAACTGGGGGGTTGGTGGGGGGCGCTGCCGGATTAGCGTCCGCATATTTTTGCGAAAACGAGATAATGCAAAAAGCGAGGACCAGCAGCCGCCGGGACAGGTTTTTCTCTCCCTCGTATAGCCAGGCAACGGTGGCAGCCAAACGTCCAAGCAAAGAGGAGACGAAGCTAGGGTGGACCACCGTTACTGCCGTATACGTGTATACACATAGGTCCTGGCTCGCGTTGCCGCGGACGAGTGGGTGGGAGGAGGCGTGGCCGGGCCGAGCCTGCACCACCAGACTCTCTTTCGCCATCTCTCTCTTTCGACGGGCTACGGTCATAGCCGGAAAGAACGGCCGCGAGAGAGCGAGAGATGGCGAAAGAGGTGGACGTTGCTGCCGATGGCGAAAGTACGACGGCCGCTACACGTACACGAGGGCGCAGGTAATGTAGGTATAGGCGCGTGAGTATCCCTCACACACCAACAACAGCCTACTATGTATATAACACACACACACACGTAAGTGTATTGGTAATGCACTTGCGTGTACTCGTACAGGTGCAGCGTGCCTATGTATACGTGTACGTGTACGCGCGATACCAAAGAGACGAGAAGAGCAAGGGGGGGGGAGAGGAGGAACGTGCATGCACATTGCACCGTATAGGTCCATGGCGTTATCGTGGCAGTGGCAGCGAAAGAGAGGCTGCAGAGGGAGGAAAGGGGGGTAAAAATCATTGCGCGGTGGTCCAGCCTCGAGGCTGATCGATGGTCGGGTGCACTGCTTCTACTGCCAACCGACCGACCATCACCCTCTCGCCCGTCCGTCCGTTCGTCTGTTGGTCCAGCGGTATAGCAGCCACCCACCCCACCGGTGGCCCCCTTGGCGCCGCTGCACCCTGCAGCCCAGTGCATGTAGCTGCGTGCACTCCCTCTCTCCCACCTCCTCTTTCTCGTAGCTCCGGCGTTTCTCGCTGATCCCTGGAAACTCACTGACTGGCCAGACAAAAAAATGGCCGGTTCACCAGCACCTCTCCATCTCTCTCTCTCTCTCTCTCTCTCTCTTTCGGACCCCCTACAAGCTCTGCATAGGCTGACGTCGCTGTTTGATGACCTCGGCTATACTGCAGCACCAGAGAGAGGCTATATGTCTCGCCCTCCCCACCCACCCCCCCTGGAGTAGCCCTCCGAGGTCGTCCCGATCTCGTGTACGTGCTCCTGCAACGACCCAACCCCCGGGGGAATGATGATGCTGGTAGTGGTGGCGGCCAGCCCAGGGATGGGGGGGGGTGGAGAGAGGTAAAAAGAGGGACGAGGGTCCAACGTTTCCATCGAATCGATGACGTTGGATGATTTTGCCAGAGAGCGAGCGAGCGCGACGCACAGGTCCTCCGCGGGGGAGGTTAATGCTCGCGATATATTTTCCAGCGCACGTTTCGCCGGTGCCGGGATGAAAAGAGAGAGGAGGGGGTCAGCAGCAACCCCGCAATCGTTTTCTATTTTGCCGGGCTCTCTCTCTCTCGATGCGGGAACGCGGGTGGGCGGGCCACTCCCGTTTTTCTTATTAAAATATTCAAACGCCGGACTCGATGGTTACTCTCTCTCTTACGCTCGCTGTAGTTGGGTGGGAAAATATTACGTCAATCGTTTGATATTATAAGGCCAGCAACCCTCTCCCAGAAAGGAAGGACGTAACGAATGTCGAAGTGAAGTTGGTACTTTTTTTTTTTTTCTGTGACAAAGCCATGCGCTGCATCGCTAAAACCAAAGGCAAGACCCATAGTACCAAGAGGACGGGAGAAAAACAGCCCCTTTGCGGTATACAGAGTGAGGCGCTCGGGGCTGTACGTAGCGTAAATATATATATATATATGTGTGTGTAACCCATGACACAAACACCAACGCGCGCCAAGAAAACAGAAGAAGCTCGCACGGATGATGTCGCGATGTTTCACGCGAGCCAAAGCGTCTCGCTCAATGGGCTCGTGCAAGCTCGTTTCTTGAATAGGGACGCGTTGGGCGCACGTTTCCCCCTCTCTTTTCCACGCATCGCGGCCCAGCGAGTCGACTTTTGTCTACACATGGCGCGAGACTCGATTTTCTCCAGGGCGCTTAGAAACACGGGCGGGTGCGCGTGGGGTGGGGGCTCTTCTTAATGACGGAAGAAATTCCATCACACGCGCATCCGTTTAGGAGAGGTCCCCCATGGAAGCGGGGGAGGGGGGGGTTTATAGCTCTTTTTCCTCGTTTCGCGTTTGTTTGCTCGCGGAGGAGCGTCGCCGAGGCGATCATTAACAGAGAGCCCGGCTGCGGAAGCGCGCCCCATTGGGCGTTGAACTCTTTCAGCCCCTCGTCTTCCTTTCACGGCAGTGTCGCAAAAGGGACACGTGGAAACTGCACCGCCTCGACGTATACTCGGCTCGGAAATTTGTCTTGGGCGCGCGACTCTGACATCACGCGTTTATTAAATACACCGTGATCGTGATCATATAATACAAGTGCGGTATAATTGCTGGAAAAAGTTGCGTGTCTGTAAGCGCCGGGGAGGTTTTATCCCGCTTCCTCCGACTAAACATCTTGGGGGGAGGGCTCGCTCGTGTAAACTCGGTATACTTTTGTTTTTTCTCTTTCCCCTTCCCAAGCCCTCTCTTCTTCTTTTTTGGTTTTTTTTTTAACGACGTGTCGTTATACTATTACCATCCGCCTGCAATATCCCATCAAGATACTTTTCTAGCTCCAACGAGTGTTGAAAAAAAGAAAAAGAAATGAAAACTGTTTTTTTTTTTTTTTTTTTTTTTTCAAACATACATTATCAGTATCCTTGACTTGTCAACCAGATAACCCCATCAGCACGCACACGCTCGACTCTTAATTTTACCGAACCCACATTTATATTCACCGCGCTCTCAAGCAACAAGGTACTCGGTATACCTATATGACCTTGTCCCGCGTAGGGGTTCCTTCGTCGCGTGACTATTATAGATATACTTGGTGATGGGATGAGCAGGGTCCTCCTCCTCCTCGTTGGCGCGCTCGCGCTGTGACGCATTACATATCCACTTTACGCGCACCACAGTGCACTACAGGGCAATTGATAGATGATCCCGGGGTATGATGTGCACAGTGTAGACCATATCGCGAGTGAGCGCGTTCTCAATGCGGTGAATTAATATACGCTCGGAGGTAATGACTGACGACGACGGGACGCTGCTCTGACGATGGGTATGATAATATGTGTATTGTAATGGTATATGGCCCCGCAAGTTTCTACTGTGGTCTCGACCAAGTAGTACCGTTCAAAGACAATCATCTTCCCTTCTGGATACCCACCTATACTGTAGTACACCTATTTACTCGTAAATGAGCAGCTTCTTGTCCAAGACGTGCTGCGTGCCTATTGTGTTTCATGTCTTTTAACTTGACGGGTGTCTTTGTAGTATATAATATAGTAGCGATAGAGATTTCCGTTTTAAACCAATTGAGTTGGTAGAAGGAGGTAATCGACGAGAATAATATCCATGTTGCATCATTAACACTTGATAAAAAAAAAAAAAAGCTATCGACCAGTCACATGAAATTGAGCGATTTCGTGCCGAAGGATCATCAATTTTTTTGCCTTTCAAATTTCTCATCAACACTACCGCGATACGTTTAGTTAATAATGGCTATACTCCACCGCGACCCCTCGTAAAATCATCACTGGCAGCAACGAAACGCGCGTCGCACGGACTACAGCTCCTCGCCACTTGCAACTCGTCGGAAAGACCATAAGGTATAGAGTAGCCTACGTCTACATTGCACCATACGTATAGGAAGGAGAGCAGAAAAAAGAGCTTCCGCGTCTAATGCACTCTCGCGGTGTAGGGGGAGGGGTTAATTACCATGAGCAGATAATGCCTTAGACTTTCATTTCGGGAGACGAGAGCCAAACCATGTAACCCGATGGCAAATGATTGCGAGGTTGGGGGGGGTCGAGGGCACACAGAGCCATGGGTTGGGGGGGGGGGGTATAGAGCGAGAGTCATCGAAAAGCTTTGGGGGGGAGGATTCGTGTGTGCTGGTACAGCCGGGGAGTCATTGAATGGGCTGGAGAGCGCAAAAAAGGAGCGAAAATCATTGAAAGGCAATGACTGGACGCTGGCTGACGGGAGCACAGAGAGGGTGGGAGAGGGAAGGAGGCTACAGAAAAGAGCCAAAGGGTGGAGAGCAGGAGGATCATCGAATGACCGTAGGCTCGTTCTGCCCTCGAGGTCTCGCTTTCATGATTTCTACTGGAAATTAGCCAACTGGCTAACGACCAAACGGACCCTCTCTCTCTCTGTGAGCTCGTTTTCTCGTACACGTACATAATACGTGTATGCGACTCTCCTCCTCCACCTTTCACGTACAGAGGCTCTTTTTTTTCCGCGTCTCTCCTTCTCCTCCTCCTCCTCTTCGCCGACCCGCGCGTATACATGTACCTATGCACAAAGTGCAACGTCGCTCTCCTTTCCTACCCTCCTTGCTACCGTGGAGGCTACACTCCACTACCATCCCTGATGTTGCTGGCCTTTTTTTTTGTGCGTCCTCCTCCAGTGCTGCTTCCTTCCGTAAAAGCGTCTCCCTCTCTCTGCCTCTCTTTTCATTTTTTGCGAATCCAATCTCTCCTTCCCCCGGCCTCGTCACGGGGGCCACTCGATGATCTCTGCCGCCGATTGACTTTCGCTCGATTTCGAATCATCAATGCGAATGCCGATGGATGACCCTTACGCCCCCACCCCCCTTTCCCATCCTGCCCTCGTCGACGGCTTGCAAAAAAAGAGAGAGCCGATGCGGGGCTCTTTTTGAGGGCTTTAGGGATGAACGATAAACATTTTTTTTCCCTCCTCCCCCCCCGCGCTACGGTCATTTCGATTCTTTCCTTTTTTCATTTTTCCCGGTCGTCGTTCAAAGTATGGGGCTCTCTTTTTTTTTTTGCGCGCGGAAAAACCTTTTTTTTTTTTTTTCATGATTTTCAATGCGATTGATGATTAAAGTTTGACTGGTCGGATGATTTTTTCATTTTTCATTTATTTACCACAGCCAATACGGTGTATTTTCTTCTCTGTTGTCGATGAGCCCCCTTTTTTTTTCATTCACTTTGTACTCGCGCTTAATCAAACTAATCATCGCTGGGTCTGTTGGACCATTACATTAAAAAAAAAAAAAAAAAAAAAAATGAAGGAAAACAGGGGCGGTAGACGTGAGTTTACACAAATTAATTGTATATCCAAGGGTTGAGGCATTACCTGGGGAACCTCATTGATTTGAGATTCAAGAGTGGCGTCTTACACCTCTACGAGGCAATTAAGAAAGTTGAAAAAAAAAGAAAAAAAAAAAAAAAAAAAAAGCTAGGAAAACACGTCCTATACGTATACGCGAGCAAACGATGGGCACACCGCGGTAGCGTTAGCTCTCTCTATCTTCCTCCCTTGGGCTGAAATGGTATATACAGACGTTCGGTAGTGGGAGAGATGGGAAGGAGCGAGCAAAAGTTCCTCGCGCCTCGCGATGGAATGATAGACGCCTGTTGGGGAAAGAAAAATGCAAGATTCGCTGCAGTCACGAAATGGCAAATTGGAGTTGGAACTTGGGCTCCGGGCCGAATCTCCGGGGCCACGTGGGTGGGGGGGGGGCTCGAACTTTGGGGTAGGTCTTGATGTACACTCGTACACGTACAAAGCCGAAAAGCGATCGTTAACTTTTAGGGGGAAAGGTCGGGGGTGGGAGGAGGAGCCCTCTCCGAAGCGCTCGCTTACACGTATGCTTAACGACTTTTTCACTGATGATGATAAAGAGCTGCACCTCCACCCGTGTACGTATGTATGTTAGCTCAGGTAAGTTTCGGCTGCTTCCTCGATTCGATTTAATTTTCTCGCGCTACTCCCTCCCCCCCCTCCTTCTGTACTTGTATCAAATACTGATCATCCGTGTAATATATGGTCCGACATCGATGGACACGACTATATTGTACTGCTCCATCTCGCAAAGGTGCACCGGATGGAGATCGGTAATTCGTACAACGAAAGGAAATAATAACACACCCTAATGATGATTTGGCGAAATCTTAACCTTTTTTTTTCGATGCCCACTCGCAAGTGAGATACAAATATAGACACCCGCACGTGTGCGCTTACGCAGAGGGGGCTGGTGTTTGGGGCGAAAAGTTTAAATTGAACCGGGTTGAAATTAAAGTAGGATGAGGCTATACCCCTACGTTCACATGTAGGAAAGAGAGCGGGAAAGATAAGGCCTGCCGAAGTGCAAGAGAGAGAGAGAGACGGTATAGAGGAGGAGGAGGAAGGGGGAGATTCTCGGGCAAAGAAGATATACCGAGGAGCATATACACACGTATATAGGGACTCCACGTGTGGGCGGGGATGGTCGAGTTGGTATATAGCTGCGTGCGAATGAACCAAACGGAACCACATGCATGCAACGAGCATTGATAAGCTCCGAGAGCAAGA
This sequence comes from Copidosoma floridanum, assembly GCF_036245765.1. Lineage (NCBI taxonomy): Eukaryota > Metazoa > Arthropoda > Insecta > Hymenoptera > Encyrtidae > Copidosoma > Copidosoma floridanum. The sequence continues at coordinate 31,778,023 of NW_028321890.1, forward strand.
CTGCACCCGTACGGTTTGTGTGTGAGTAATGTTACATATACATACACGTGGCCGCGTTGGGCTGCGTGTGCAAGCTCGTGTTCGAAGCCATTCGAATCCTTGGCGCCTCACGTGCACGCCCCCCCAACCCAACCCCCCTTCTCTCCTCTTCCTTTCCTGCACTCTGCATGTATATAATACACACTTGTATATATATATATATATGTGTGTGTGTACCTATACCGAGGAACGATGCACCCGGTATAAGTTGCGTAACGGGGCAGCTTTTCCTTTTCATTGAGAGTGGCCGCTGCAGCTCTGCCAGTATATAATACATGTACAACTGTACATCGGTCGGAGGAGCAGCGACTGCTTTTACAAGCCGGATGATGCGCGTACAAGTTGGATATGCAGGAAAGACCGAGGAAGAAGGGGGAAAAAAAAATTTCCCTCTCATCCCTCCTGCGCCCGATCGGAGATGTGTAGGGTGGATGCACCTACTTGACTCCTGATGAATGGAGAGTCAAGGGAAAGGGGAAGATAGCCGACGATGATATGATCATTAAAAACGATGAAAACTAATAATAAAATGGCTAGTTGGAGATCTTTTCTCTCTTATGTGTTTGTGTGTATTGTGACGTGTGTAGCTACTTTTGGTAACTATAGACTAGCCTCCGTTTTTTTTATGTTATTTCTCATCGAGACTCAGGAATGGGTGTACATCGAGAATCTAACGATTGATTGTCGCAGATGCGATTAATTTCACCTTATTTAACGAGCTTAACGAGAGGGTGGTTGGTCGGTTGTATACTTGTACCTATTGTATATGTTAAAATTATATACTTTCGAGCAATGAATCAGGAAATGATTGACGATGAATTACTTAGAGCTCGTTGCGCGACAAACATTTTACTCCACCAACAACAACAACGTTTAAAGTTATCGACAGAAAAAAAAAAAAAAAAAAAAAAAAAAAACTAGCGACTAAAAAAAATAGACTCAACTGCAGCACGTTTACTCGTAAATTGCCGGTCATTGCGGTCAGCGTATCGCTGAAGCTCGTACAAATGTCCCCCGAAGGGTTCTCCCGGAAAGAGAAAAAGTTTGCCGAGTCCACCGCAGAGATTTGGAAAACAATCTCCAACTCGTTTTTACGTATCGTATATTATACGCAATCGAGCGTCTGTTGATGAATATATACATACATATCCTATACGATTGAACGACACTCGACGACTTGGGTATTTTTTCCAAGCAGATATTTATTACAAGTGTACAATAGACGGAGGAGCGAAAGAATATTAGCTGCACCGAGTGCTTGTGTTCTCCTTTTGTCCGATACATTGCGACTAAAAAGCAAAAAGAGGAAAGAGGGAGAAAGGGACACGCACAATGTACCACCAGCGTGGTACCACCACGACGACGAGGAGGATTACGCAAAATCGACCGGCGAAACTTTCCGGCCTGGCTGTACTTATTGCCATCGTCTCAAGCAAAGGCGAGCCTCCCCCAGTACGGAATAAGGGTTGCTGCTGCACAAGGCGAGCTCCGAGCCGAGGGCGGAAATCAAACCCCCCCTCCCCCCCACGTAGTCGGTCCGATTCTCTCTCTCTTTCATACTCGTCCCCCTCATCCCTCTACTCCTGCGAGAGAATCCTCCTACGCAGAGAGAATTGCACGCGCTGCTGTGTATAACGCGAGCCAAGGAGGAAGCGCGCGCTCGCGCCCAGTGTAAGGAGCCCCTCTCTCTCCCCCTCCCGTCCCTTTATTTATTCTGCCATTTGAATTTTATTATCCTGTTCCCGGCTGAGTTACATCCTCCAAGAATGCCGTCCTCCGTCTTAACTCCCTCGTTATCCCTCGCTTTTTTTCCCCCCCGTCGTTCTTTCGCCCTCCCTCCATGGTCGGTCATTCGGGAGTTCATTCGTCGACACGAGCCGCGATTCAACGAGTCGGGTTGTTGAGACGGAAATTCCTCGATTGGTCGTTACGGAGTGACTGAGTTTCGGTGAAAATTGATCGACCGAAAAAAGATACCAGAGGAGTCAGGTGTATGGGTTTTCATACGAAAGTACGTGACAATAAGTTGTACATTTTCATTTACCTATGTTCCAGTGGAGATGGGGGAAAAGGTTCCAAAAAACTGGTACGCTCGACCGGAGCTGTAGGATGTACTACCGGCAGCTTGGAACTAACTCGAGACGCGGGCAAGTCTTTTAACACGCCCATATTACATTTTTTTATATTTGACTTTGCGAGGAAACAAAAATATCTCGCAGTGTAAGCGCAAGTTTCGACGGCTCTCCAGAACCCCCGGCCGTTTACGTGTAGGTTTGCCAAATTGCCCTGTAGGAGAGTGTAAAAAAAAAAAAAAAAAAGAAAAACTGCCGACTTTTGTCAATTTTCTCGCTGCGCTATTTATCTTTCTCCGAGCAGGTACAGCGTGGCGTCTGATGTATATTATACCCTGTGCTCTAGCGCTCAACAAACAATGCCACGTTGTTTACGAACTTTCGGAGTAAATGCTATACGTCATACTTTTTGGAAAATTCATCCTTCAAGACGCTGTGTCGACAAATTATAAACGAGATATTTTTTTTCCCTCATCGAAGGTAATACTTTTCAATCGCGTGTAATTTTCGGTTTCCTCCAGTTCGCGTGTACGATATAATGAATCGACGTCCCCCACCTGTCGACCCTTCAATTATCGCGCCCATCGCCACACTTACGCAACTCCTTGTAACCATCCGCGTCGTCGTCGCGGTAAAAAAAATGTATAAGTTGGAGAACACGAGGAGTTGGACGAGGAGAGAGAGAGAGAGAGACGTCAAGTCGGGGGAGTAATATCGAAAATTAATCCGTCGAAAGGAGAGTTGCGAGCGCTCGCGAGAAAGTCGCTACGAACGGCGCAAGGAGAAAGTTGGAACTGCACGAATATCAGAAGAGAGAAGGAAAAAAAAAAAGAAAAAAAAAGCAAGAGAGGGTTGAGAGACGTACATATATATTTCGCCGGTGCATTGCAATGATATCGATTCCAATGCTCCTTGGCAGACGTACTCGTTTTTGCCCGAAAGCGCGAGGTGGAGGGTATATACATATACATATACCTACACGTGGGGAGCCAACCCCTTACATCTTTCCTACACCAGTTCTTATGCAGCTCCGTCTCTATTCTGCGTACGAATGAATGTGTGCGTGATTATATATTTACGTATATATCTGTATTTTTCTCCACTGCTTCTTGTACTGGTCGCTCTGCGTGTACTTACCGATCTGTCATTGCAGCTTCTCCCTCCCTGGCTGATTTTATTCCTTGTGAGTTTTCCAGATTTTCAAGAAAAAAAATAGAATTTGAGTTACGAAAAAAAGGAGGATAAAATAATTACCCGACCGAGCCAATTGGCACGAAAAACCGATCGATCGAAAAGAGATTTTTAACACCCTATACCCTTCGTCTCTGCCCAAATTAATCGCAAGAAAACAGTGCAACGATGACAATAGTCTCAGCGATGCATTACTCTGTCGTCGGCTGAGTTTCCGGGCGGATTGTGTATACAAGTATATTCTCGTATATATACGTACCGTACCGTACCCCCTTCGCTAACTCCTCCTTCGATAAAAAGAGAAAACGAACGAGCTAGCTTTCCTCTTGGGTATGTATACATATACGTACGGGTATACATATATACACGTGTTGTATTCATTCAGAACGCGGGTGTACATAGATACGTACAAGTGCGGAGGAAAAAAAAAATAAAAATCAAAAGAGAGAGAGAGAGAGAGAGAGTCGCTTGCTCAAGTATGGGATATATATATATAGAGAGAGAGAGTCGGGGCATCAGAAGATCCGCTGATTACTGCGGATTTCGTCTTTGCCGTCGTCTTTCTCCTCGGCATCGTCTCCTCCTCCCCTTACTCGTCCGACCACCCTCGACGACCAAAACCCCTTTATTCCCTGACTCTCGCTCGCTTCTTTTTCAAACCGGCCTCCAACTATACGTATACACCCCCCTCCCCCCTCCAACCAGCTCGCTCGTCCGCTACCCAGACTCTCTTTCTCTCGCTCGCTCTTCGTTTAATTGATTTCTTAAGACCCGAAGGGGCTTCTCTCTCTCTCTCTCTCCTACCTATATATGTATGTATATATACACGTGCTCTCAGGATGCAGTTTTCCCTTCAACTCGATTTCTCCACCACCCCTTCCCCTCCGGCCCACTTGTTCTTTCCTCCTTTCTTTTTGTTTTCTCCTCTGCTCTTCTCGACTGTACTACACTCCGATTATCCGCGTTCGCCGCTTCTCTTACGAGGGTTTTGAGAAAAAGAAAAAAAAGAAAAAAAAAAAAAAAAAGTCTTTGGGATTGAATTTAACTGAGCTTCGATGCTGGGGAAGGGCACGCATATTGCTGGGGATCATTAAATAATATCCTCCCCGATTGTGGTTGATCCTCAGCTTTGGCTCGCGTTCGATCTCGACGTGTGGCTATGCATACCGATATTTTTACTGCATTTAAAAATAACACTACAGACAATCGCTTTTGGTCAGTTGCTTGTATGCGATTAGAGTACACTTTGAATTTTTAAACGTGAAAGGGACCAAACACTTTTAATTTTCAAACAAATGATGGGCTAGTGTATCACAAAGAAAGAAAGAAAAAAAAAAAAAAAAAAAAAAAAAAAAAAAAGTTTTCAGTGATCGGTAATACACAAGAGAGAAACAACGGTACGAAAACAGTTGAAAAAAGAAAGGAAAATTCGCACGTTCAGGGGACACAGATTTTTTTTTTTTTATTCGAGGTAATAGCAAAGGGAGGGAGGCAATGTAAGAGCTACCGCTGTGTATGGTAATGGTTTCCCATCTTGGCGTTTTACCCGCGCGCTGCACGAGAAGATTCCCAAAGCAGATATAGCAAGGGGGTGAAACTCGGCGAGGAGGGAAGAAAAAGTGCGGATGACGCGAGTCCCCTGGGTGGAAGAGAAGAAGAAACGGCATAGCGAGGGAACGAGGAATGCAAGATATTGCAGCCCCGCGGGACACGCCATCACCGCGTAATCTCCACGACGTCGTGACGAAGCCCGTATATATTACGAAATCCCGAACTCTCTTTCTCTCTCTCTCTTTCTTTCTCCCACCCGGTCTTTCCGGCGATGCATGAATGGCCCATTCTCCTTGGCCCGTCTCTCCTCCTACGCGTCTCCATCCATTCCGATTACTTGCCCTCTTTCTTCTCTACACTCGCTCATCGCTTCCCCCCTACCCTCCCCCCACCTTTTTTTTTTATTTCCCCGCTGCACAGGTTGTACGTACAGACTTTCTTTCTTTCGGGATGCAGCCTCCTTTTTTTTCAATTTACCAGCGCGGTGTCGCTGCACTTCCTTGCTGGAGCTGTCCCTCTTTCTTCCGTCGAGCTTGATTTCCAGACGACTTTGCCAGGCTAGAGGGAAGGAAGGCTCCCCATTGTGCTCTCCAGGGAAGGAAGAAGCTGCACCAGCCCAACGTCGGTACGATATATATATATATAGAGAGAGAGAGAGACTGTCAAAGCTTTTGAGCAATTTTCAATTTTCATTTGTCGCTGCTGCTCAGCGCCGTTGTCACGGCCGTTCCGAGCGGAAAATGATAAGAGAGGGAGAAAAAGTGGAGCTCTCAATTAATCCTTTGCTCGAGGTACCTCCTCTCTCTCTCTTTTTTTTCCTTTTTCTCCATTTTGCATTTTTCTTTGAGCAAATGCAGCCACAAATAGATGCGGAGAAGGTAGCTTTTCAATCGACTGGGGGAGGGGGGGGGGAGTCTAATATTCCGCGAGCGACGCGTTTGTGTGTTGTCTGTTTGCCGTCCCCGCGGAGTGTACGTACCCACCCGCAAGATGCACGTCTTTCTCTCTACAAACTTTGCAGTGGAGCATACGTATATATGCGCCATGAGGGGGGGGGGAACCGATTGCTCGACTGGTCCCATTGTTTCTCCCGCTCCTCCTTCTCTCCGGGCGCGCGCTCTTTTTCTAATTAATCTTTTCGTGTACCTCCTTTTCTTGCTTTTTTTTTTTTTTTCGTTTTTTTTGCAGCGTGCGCGCCTTCGAGGTTTTTCCTCCGAGAGTTTCCGCGCTCGCTCTCGGGAATCGATTCGCGTTCGGGCGAGGAACCAGAGTAGGGAGAAAAAAAGAAACCAAAGGAGGATGCTGATCGCAGGGGAAGACGAGGAGGGTGGAGTATCGAGCGGCCGAGTTTTCGGAGCCCACGCGTAGTCTTTCCTCCTCCCCCTCGACGCGTCTACGTGTATACACATATCGTGTATGTATGGATGCCCCCGTCTTTGCTCCGGAGCACAGCGGACCGAGAAAAATAGAGGCTCAAGTGTGTGCCTATACGGGGGGGGGGGATGGGGCTGCTGCGAGACGCATTGCATCCATACATATTATATACATGTACGAGGGACGATCTTACGTGGTACTAAATACACGTCTATACGTCTTCCTCCGCGGCGCCAACGTTTCAGCCCCTTTCGCGTGCAACACACAAGTATATGTATATGTATTATCTAACCCCGCCGTCGTCGTCCGGCACCTTACGGCTATACAGACTTCTCTCTTTGCACTCTTTGTTCTTGGTAGTCCCACCCCTCTACTTTGCTCCTGCACCCGCCATCCTGGCACGTTTTCTTTCACCATCCTCTCTCCTCGTTGTCATACCTAAGGTGTGGGTGTACACGGGGGGCCGAAAGGCAGAGAGATCCTTGAGAGGAGCTGGCTGCTAGACACCCCCCTCGCGTAGGGAGTACAGACGCAGTCGCCCCGTGCAGTTCCTCCTTTCTCGTCCTTTCTTTTCCGCGACGCATCCGAGGGAACCAAGGAGTCTGAGACGCAGGCGACGTTTTCTGCGAGTGTATGTGTGTGCACGGCGGCAACCTCGGGGTCGGTAGCGGCGTTATACGACGACGCCACTTTTTGGGGTGTGGAGATGCGAGGAGACATGTTTTAAGGAAGCTATACCCCTGCACTGCAGCGGCGTCGTTGCTTCCTTGCGCCTTGGCTTCCCTCCGCCTCTTACGTGGATCTCTCTCTCTCTCTCTTGTCGTCACTCTGTGTACCTATACGTATTGCGTATGTGTATTTAACTTTGGAGTGATCTTGAAAACTATTGTGGTTTTGTGAATTTATATAACGTTTCTTTCGAAAAATCTGTACGCACAACTGTCATATGCCTTAGAGTATAAGACTCGGAGATCGGGGACATCGCGGTTGGACTTGAAGGTGAGCTGAAACTAGAAATTGAATATAGATACATGCCGACGTGAGGAAATAAAAAAAAAATCTTACATCCCGCAAGAACTTCCCTGCAACGGATGTATAGCTGCAGACTCGGTCCACGCGCATACAAATATTTATGGGGGGGGGGAGGAATAAGAAGCAAGAGAAGGAAGAGAAGACGGTGGGGACCGGGGAGAGCTCGAGTGGAGTCATCGTGTCTGCAGCGGGGCGCAAGGCAGCGTATAGCCCAACGTCATATCCCGCCATATATACGTACGCGTCGTCCCTCTGGTTTTGCAAAGACGAAGAAGAGACGACGGGGTTATTGTCGAGTGCCCACGAGCAAACCTTATTCTTACGCTACTCTGCAGCTGCGAGAACATGCAAAAGAGATATGAGGGAGAAGAGCTCTCCATCGGCGTCTTCTGATTCTTTTCTTTTTTTTTTTTTTTTTTTTTTTTTTTTTTCTCAGTACTCCCCTACTCCTCTTTCTTACTGGAAAGAGAAGACTCTAACGAGACGAACGTAGATTATGCATGCATTACTATCAAGTGCCAAATGTTGGACGTACGATTAAAGTTGGTGCTGCTATTGAGGTAAATGCGAGAGAGAAAAAAAATCTTTAATCACTAACGCGTATATAAAAATGGTGTGATTTTCGCGCCGTTAAACGTTCCTTCTTGCACTCGCGTCAATTTCTTTCGCCGACTCCTTGCCTCGTGCGACCGAGTGTATATCCATTACACGCCGCAGACGCCGAATCTCCAGAGAGAGAGAGAGAGAGAGAGAGAGAGATAGTACACGATGTATACATATACCAGATGGAGTAAGTGTAATCCTCCTTTTCCTCAATTTTCGCCCCTCCACCTCGAGCTCTTTGCGCTTTAGCAACTCCTTCCTGTCGCAAAGTCGCGGTAATCTCGTCTCGCCGTCGTCTTGTTCGCGCGGCCTGATTCTCGAGAGCGTCTTCCTACTCCCTCCCCGTATCTTCCGTGCACGTATACTGGCCTCATCCCCCTCGTCTCTCCGCGCGTAAAGTGCGTCTGTCTGTGCGTGCGGCTCGTCTCCGACGCGGATGGCACGCAAATGATCTTAAGTAGTGCGGCGGTTGTGCGTGTAATACATGTACGCTTACACCGTCCCACCATCGCCGAGTCCGCCGTGATTTCTTCCGCTCCGACGCGCAATCGTAAGTATAAGTATATATATGTACGCGGAACGAGACGTTTATCACATTTCGGCCTTCGTGGGACAAATACTGTGTTGATAAACATGTTCAAAGCAACGGATAAGACGGAGATGGCTTGGAGAGAAAAGAGGCGGCGAGGCGTCTCAAAGAAAACACCGGGCCATCACCCCTTTTCCAGCGTCTCGTCCTCCACAAGTGTACCATATGGAGCTACGGGAGGGACGAGTGTATGATACTTGTATACCCTTTGAAAAGAAAAAAAAGGAGGAGGTGGCACAAAATTTAAGGAAAAGAAGAAGCGTCGGTCCGCTAGGAGAAAAAGATGGAGCAGGAATCATGGGCCAAACAAAAAGTTGTCGCGTGGAAAAACAAAAGGGAAACTCGGGTTGGTACAAGACTCGGGCAGGTTTCCATCGGCAGAGTGGCACTTACAGAAATCAGCCTCTGTCGCGCGCTGCTCTTACCGCGTCCGCGCAAAGAAAAAAAAGGAAAGGAGTGTTGGCCCGGAAGGAGAACGACTTTACCCCCTTCTTTTGCTCGACAAACAGAGGCGGGAAGAAGAAGAAGATGTCACCCTCTCGATGATGATGATGGATCCTGGAGAAACAGAGAGGCTCGCTTGTTCTTAATGCGCGTCGGACAATGCCCGAGCGGGAGTGAAAAGAGCTCCGCGCCCCTCCTTGGCACGCGTACATACCTTCGAGCCTTTTTTTTTTTTCTCCGGTTATTCTTCGGTTGCAGCTCGTCTTCTTATTCACCGTCTTACCCCTTTTTTTTTTTTTTTTTTTTTTTTTTTTCCACGTGCCCTGTACTCGACACTTTTGGCAGTAATTACCAGAGTGCCCCGCTCGTACGTATATATTAAGAGAAATTTCATTCTCCACACTCTATGCACCGGGACGACGCAAAGTTGGTGTGTGAGCGAAAAAAAGGCGTATGCAAGCATGTACGACGCTCGCAAACGAGGCCAAAAGTTGTTGATCACTGGACCAAACGGTTCTTTGTTTTTTTTTTTTTTTGCACGAACAACTTACCATAAAGCGTGAAGCAAGAAGGAATGAGTACACAACCGCGCACTTTGTCTCTGGACGATATTTTGCCTCTACACGGATAATGATGATGAGCAATTCACATGGAGAGAGAGTGTGTCGTCGCCACTGGGGTCGCCGATCGCAGTCCAACAAAAGCAATGATCGTATACATGAAAAGAATGAGCGTGGGGCATGACGGTCGCAGTGTGTAGCGCACGCAGGTGGTGTGTTATATCGTGATACCTACTCGGGTACGCCTCGCTGGCCTATTTCCTAATTATCGCGAGAGAGGGAGAGAGAGAGAGAGGAAACAACAGAGAGATAAAGCGAGAGGGAGAGGAAGAAGGAAGTGCAGAGAGGCGGGGTGAGGATATTGTACGCGGAAGACTGTGCAAAGTGGACGATACCTGTGCGACTCTCTCTCTCGGCTGTTCTATATATTATACGTGCGTGGATGGCTCCGTCGGTCCGGACGTCCGTTGTTTTGTTGAAATCACGTATCCGCAGGGTAGGTATATCCACGCGCTCGGTACCGCACAATGTATATATACCGATGAAGTACCGATCCCCAGGATACGTGAAAACAGCCACGCACGCTCGCTTCCACGACCATAAAAGCACGAGTGCTCCGGCCGAGTGTGCGCCCGTCGTGGTTGAGTGGACACGGGAACACCAATAGATATACCCATTACACTCGTTACGCTCGAAAATCACTTTCGGCTGCCGAGTGCAGTAGCGGGCCCGACGATTTTTACCGTATACGTATATCGATATTCGGCCCTTCTTCTTACCGTAAATTCAGCACGCGCGCACAAGCGCCTCTGCTTATTACCAAGAGCTGCAGACCTTTCATTTTGCCGATGACTCCCTCCACCCCACCCCTGTTTTTTTTTCTTTTTTTTAATATTTGTGTGCTCAAAGGAGTGGCTTCGATAATGACACGCTTGTAATTAATGTCCCGAGGAGGGAAAGGAGCAAAACAAGGGAAGTAAGGGTGGGGGACGACAATTGACATTTGCACTCTTTTTTAAATTGATACTTGCTTTTTTTATGCGCGACACACGAACCGGGTATAATGAACGATCCACCGTAATAAATACGTATACACTACGCAATTTTTCATCGAGAGAATGGAAGAAAAGAGAATAAGTTTATTTTCCACCGGTGACATTATATTTACACTTTCTGTACCGTATTGATCGATCGTATGTTGTGTACAGAACCGGTTGCTGGTACAGTCCTCCTCCCGATGCAAAGAGACTCTCGGATGGTGTAATTATTACATCGAGAAAGAAAAAAAGAAAATAAAATAAACATATAGGCACGCAATACTTTGCTACAGGAAATTAAAAGTATCATCGAGCAGGTGATATGTACATGATTATAGAATTGCAGGGAAAGCAGCTAGCAAATGAAAAAAAAAAAAAAAAAATTATTGACACTCAGTCGTAGAAACAAGGCCCAAATTTATACAACTTTGAAATGCATCTCACACCGCTCGTTCACAGCAAACGGCTTACAAATCTCAGCATCCTCGGCGAGTAGCGTCTATCTTCTTTAACGAGCTGTAGGCCTTGTACGTATACATACAGCCACTCGCTGTAAGCGGTATATAAACGTCGTCGTCTTCTTGGGCTTGCACGAAACGTCTCATTGCGCTTGCGACGACCCCTTGCTTCCTCGAGTCGTCCGGTCCCTTCTCACGTCTCGCACGTATATATATATATATATACGTGTATCCCCCTCGAGCTCTTGGACACACAACACGAGTTACGTAACGCGCGAACGAGCGCCCGTGAGAGACAGAGACGCTTTCTCGTTCATCTAATTACGCGGCTGATGCGCGGCGAGAGAGCTAAACGCTCGAGCGTGTTTTCGCACAGCACTTTAAGAACCAACTCATTTTGTTGTCGCCCGACGCTTAATCGGAAAATTTGTGTAGCTTTCAATTGCGCCCCCGTGTGCCCGTTACTCTGTGGGTCAAAACAAATTTGTTCCCTACTACGCGTAGTATGCTAATCTTTCACGAGTCGCGTTTCAGTTTTTATGGCAACTGTCGATTCCCTTGACCATAAATCGAGCTTGGAAAAGAAGACGCATCGACGTAGGTTGGAGGTATACCTGAAAAAAAAAAAAAACCTACCCCCTCGCGCGCACACAAACAACTTGTTCCCGTTGGGACTCCCCTTACGCGCGACAACCCTTCGCGACGCGCGTCTTCCCCTATCCGTTTTAAGCTCTCCGCGAACTCGGTTTTACCGCGCTTTCCTCGAAACTGCAGTCAAACGCCACCTCGTTGTTTATTCAGCGCACTTTTTTTTTCAACTTTTAAATTAATCAGGGGTCTTTTATGTAGATGAAAAAAAAAACCAACAAATGCTTGCTACTCGTAATGGGTGTGTAATATAAACTAAGGGATGAAAAGATTTCGCACGATGGGGTTGCCAACCGAATCGATCTTTACTGTTTCACTGGCCAAATTTTTCTTGTATTTTTGAAACTTTTTTTATATCCACGTCAAGACGCGTTAAACCTGCACGCAGTGAAATTCTTACCAGCAGCTATTGGTGCGAATCATCGCCCACACCAGTATGTACTTGGGAGCATTCAAGGGATTCACTACTTTCCAACTGTACACTTTTTCCGCCCTCGTCGTTTACATATATTTACGTATACGACAACGATAATAAGTTGCGGTTGTCATCCACGCGAGGTATTAAAAAAAAAAAAAAAAAAAAGGTACGGCTCGCGAGGGAGGCAAGGGTAATAAAGTGGCACTTGTCATACCCCATACCGAGTACATATACAATAAAATGCGGCCTTAGAGTAGACGACAAAACATTTTATCGTTCGCGGGAAAGTCAAAGTTTGTCATTACTGCTGTTTCATACCACGTGTATGCGCGAATTGTTCTTCGAACGTCTCGCAAGTAGCCGCATAAAAAAAAAAAACACCCCGCAATAACGTCGTACACTCGTAATACCTTCTCATCGTTGCGGGTAAGTTTTGTTTTTTTTTTAAACCATAATGTACGAGCGGCACACTTTTTATTGGCCTTGTCCAGCCATTCGAGCTAATTTTCTACTTGATAAGACTCGATGGCACGTTTTACAATGTCGTGACGTACATTACGCGTAAGTACACATGTTATACCTGCCGTACAACATAATATTCATAATGTACACACCACTCGACGTATTGATACACAACGCGGCCATTAAATACCAATTGCGTCGAGGTACAAGTATAATATAATAAACATATACGGCGATCAGAGTACAATCATCGAGCTATTTGGCATTTAGATAGCGCGGGAAAATCGTCGCCATCGGAGAGTTGTATGAGCATATAAACTTACATCATGCGCATACGTAAGGGAGGGGAGAAACGAAACGCGTGGGACAGGTTGAATGGTATTGGGTTATTCTTGAAACAACGTATACCACACAACACATATATGAAAGGGCAGGTGTATGTACGCGGTATATTGTATATTATGCGCTCGTGGAGGAAATTGTGCTAAAAGCGATGATTCCAGGTGTTGGCCATGTATACCTAAATGCTGAAACGAAGATCGCCCAACAGGGTAAATTATATCGCTTGGCGCCTAAACATGATGTTATAATACCACTTGTGGGGAGTTTCGATCCATACGATTCTATAGAACTTGACATCGTGGATGCATTTCCTGCTTGAAACCGACAAACTCTTTGAAAAAAAAAAAAAAAAAAAAAAACGCTAAAATCGGAGAAACGTAAGAAAATCAGCGCAGCGAATCCAACGCCGTGTGAACCGAAATCCCAGCTCCCTGTAACATAGAGCAGAGAAAGGTGGGCGCACTCGTAAAGAGAGTGAGTAAGGGAACACCCGGTCGTAAGCTATACCTCGCGGCAAGTGTCCTTCCTCGGGGGAATAGGAGGAGGAGGAGGAGGAGTAGCGACAAGTGCGCGTCTTCGAAGAGAGCAGTGATATACAGCGGAGCGGAAATAAGATCGAGGAAACATCCGTGACGACAAGTGGCCCGTCCTCCGAAAAAACCCTTCCTCGGCGTGTAAACACACGTACTTGTACACTCACATGTTATGTTGTACATTTGTAACTATATGCATAGAGACATAGAGAGAGAGAGAGAGAGAGAGAGAAAAAATAGCATTACGAACGAGAGAAAGAGAGAGAGAGAAAGAGAGGAAGGAAGGACTGAAGGAGTACGGTATGCGCGTGCGTGTGCCCGAGTGGGGGCCCGAGCGAAGGGGGTAACTCAAGACGGGTCTAAGTGAGTCTTCCGGCAGGCCGGCAATGATAGCCCTGAGAACTGACCCGACGTCCCCCGTAAGAGCGCACTGTGGCGTTTGTGTGTCGTGGGTTGTAAATACATGTGTTCCCTCCTGATGTGTGCAACCAATGTCTGATCATGTGTATATATATACTCACGTATAGCTGTTGCCTTCCTCTCTTGCCACCCCGCGACGTGTCGCAACGTCATCGTGAACCCAATTATTGCTCCTTCCTTCCTCCTCGGTTGGTCGCAGATTTTTTTTCTCCTTTTTTTTTTTTTTTTTTTTTCGTTTCAACCTTCATTTTCAAGGATTCGTGTATGTACTTCAAATTTACCCCCTACTACATGAAAAACACATGTACACGAGATCCTGGAACCCCCAAGACTGAACCCCAAGTTTGAAAGAGTACAAAGTTGAAATGAAATTAAAAAAAAAAAAAAAAAAAGAAAAAAATAAATTACCCGTGCAAGGAGTATGGATGAGCAGCGCGTAGTTTTCTCGTTTTACCTGCGGCTTTCGTGATCCATCCTTAAGAGTCACGCTTCAATGGCTCGGATGTTCAAGAAAAAAAAAAAATAATAAAAAAAATAAAAAAATGAATAGTCTCCCTATATTTCGCGCGTCCTAAGCTTACGCGCGTTCTTGACAGTATAGCACCGTAATACGTGGCGCAGTGGTAGATGTACTTTCAAATAGCTGAATTGAAAAAAGGGGTGAAGATCACCTTTGCTCTCGAACAAGAGGCACCGGTACAGAACCGAGGCGACGTCGGTTGCATCCTAATTAGTAAAATCTAGGAGAGGCACTGCGTGTCGTTAACGAGCTGGTGGTAATACAGGGTCTCGTAACGTTGTCGCTCGACTTGAGCTCTAATGAGACGCGACAACGAGGGCCAGTGGACGTTCAATGACGTTGAAAGGCATCATCTTAAAATCTGCGCCAAGAGGGAAGACTCCATTTAAGGCGAGCTCGAGTACACGCATAGCTTATACATATGTAGACTAACGCGCGTGTGCTCATGCAAGTTGTGTATACATATAGTGGTCGTGCGCGAATGCAAGTAACGAGAATCGGAAAGTCTTCAGAAAAATTTCTGTACTGTTTACCCATTGTCCATTTCGATCCTCACAACTTTTCCATGATTCAACAAGGTGCACTCGGTCAGGAATGTCATATCCTTTATTTTTCGAGCGCACGTAGCGCACCGGCAATTAGACCCCCTCCCCCAGGGGTCGTGCGGAACAATAGTCCCCGCGAATCAAGATCGGAACTAATTTTTTTTTTCTCTCCCCTGTATACACTTGTACGCACAGTATACGTACTCGTACACCATGTACATATAGACACGCACACATTATTCCTTCCTTCCTCTCTCGCGCGCGTATACACCTTTCTCCGTTTGGCCCGACTTCCTGCATGTCCCCCGCAAACAAAAAATCACCCCCCGTCCCGCGCATCTCGACAATCGGCCTCAGCGCGTGAACTCGGGAGAGGCGTGCGTGACGCGCAGTTCCGATCTCCTTTCGTCAAAGGAACTCGGAAGCCGATCTGTCCGTATACGAGTCAACGCACAGAGAGCCGGCAATCATCGGCACCTCTCTCGCTCTCTCTTGTCGCGGGTCGAGGAGACGGGCCTGACCGAGCCGTGGAGCTTTCGGCCACCGGCCAACTATTGTCCAAGAGCCCCCTCCCGCGCACGCAGTCAGCCCCGGACGATACTTTGGCAGCAGTGCCGGGCTCGTCCGAGTGTATCGCCTTCCGCAGCATTGTCGGCGAGTTCCGGATCCGAGGGACACTTAACGAGCTCCCTGCCCACCTGTATACTCCATATACGTGTACAACGATCCACGTAGATATATATAAGTAGGATATACATGATGGGTAACGCGGTAATTTCTTTTCCTCTGTTTTTCACTTTTTTACCCCATACAACTTGCACGGCTGGGGGCCTCCGTGTAACCATATTAGCCCTACATCGGAGTAGGTGAAAAGGTATACGGAAAGGAAGGAAGGAAGTAACGCAGTACACGTGGTGTAATGTATAATTACTGGTGGACGATAATTCATCGGAGTGTATCGTATTGGTGATGGGTTGCAGGTGCCCTCGGATGTCTCGCTCGCTATTCATCATATTTATTATTTATATGTTTGCTTTGGTGGATTTTACGAAGCGCTACTATACTTTTTTTCTTTGGAGGAATCAAATCTAATTAATTTAATTGAATATCAAACGTGCTCCCGTGCAAAAAAAAAAAACAAAAAAAAGACGCCCCAGTGAGGACAACGCAGCGATGCAGGTACATGTATACAGGCTATAGGTAAGGCGGCCGGTATTCAGCCGAGAACTCGCTCTTGCCGCATTCCTCGGAGCTCCGGCAGCATCATCGGCTGAAAGAATTTTTTTCCCCTCCCAACCCTTCCCATACCCGTTTTCCTTTTTTTTCCTCTTCGGCATCGATAACACGCGCCCACGTATGCACAGATAGGTAGGTATATACACGCACACAAAGACGAGGTAGTTGTCAGTAGTAGGGGGTAGGGGGTATCCGATGGAGCGCGGCAATGCAAATCCCCTTTAATTAACGCTCATCGGCTCGCGCGAAAAGCGCCCAAGAATTTCCGATGCAGCATCATCGGGCCGGCAAAGAGCAAAGGACGTCTGATATCACCCGTAAACCTGCCAACATTGCGATTGAAAATTGAAGTTTGGAAAAAATATTGATAAAGTTTGTTCTTATAATTTACACCCTCGGGCGGTGCTGGTTGCTCACGCGGACTTTGTCGTAACGTAATGTCCGGAAAAGGAAAGATTCGGAAACATCATTTTTTTTTGTTTCTCGAAATAGGAGAGGTAGAGAAGGTAGGGTGGGATATTTGTTTTGCGCAGCTATATACCATCTCTTATTCAAACCCAAACGGAGGACCAAATAAAAAAGTTTCACCGCAGTATAGCGATGGGCAACTGCAACGAACTGAACTGCAGCCCCCTGCAATACACATATTTTTTTTTTCCTTTCGCAGACCTGGTTTAACACGCATATATATATATATATATATATAAATATGGTATATGCATAGCGTATACGAAAGATGATGCGCTTTGCCTACCCTCCCCTATATACTCTCTCCTTTAATCTCGGCGTCTCGCTCCGCGGTATATATAGGATAGAAGCTGAAGGAGATGCACTTGAGGGAGAGAGAGAAACTCCCAGTGTCTCGTGTGCGCCCTTATATCCCTTCCATCAACGTCGGGGAGAGAGAGCGAGAGAGCCCACGAGAGTAGATGTATGGTCTAGCGTGTGTACCCTGAGCAAATATAGCCTCGGTGTATGTATATATATATATATATATACCAACCCACCACCAGCCGGACGGCGATGACTGCATCATCCGCGAGACTCGCATGTATACGTCGGAGCCTGGTCATGGGGTCTCCCCGATGCACTCTACCTCGTGCGTGCCTGTATATATCCTTCTCTCCCCGAATGCAGTTGCCCTACCGCATTATTATGATGTATATATATACCTATACGTTTTGCACCCCCTCTCTCCTCCGCGTGCAGTATACAAATATACCTATCGTGTCGCCCCGCGTTCCGCAGACAGTCATCGAATCGATTACAGACCGCTGACGGTATATCGCTGTATGTATAAGTATATATATGACATGTATAGGATCCACCACAATATCACCGTCAAACGGACTCGCAGGGGGCACTTTGGGTGAGTTTCGGAGCCACTCGAGATGTTTTGGACGGCTTCTCTGACTTTTTTTTTGCTCGGCATATACAAAAGTCCATTTCGGCTTTTTAATTGCGAATTTCGAGATGATGAGACTTTTCTCGGCGAATCGATACGGACGAATGACTTGCGTATGGACATCCGTGGCTTTTCTGTATGTATATTTTCAGTCCATAGTTGGTTAATCCCAACAGGACCGAAAAATGATAATCCAAGCATCATAGGTCTATCGACAGAGGGTGTAATCGTGCAAGGGGGTGAGCGGAAGTGCCGGAGAGACCGGTTAAACGAGCCGTTTGGACGATTCGGAGCCCACCCGAATCGACTCAATTGGATTTAACACTATCACGCCCGTACTCTGGTACATGTTTCAGAAGACCCCCTGCTCTTGTTTTTTTTTTTTTTTTTCTTCCCCTCTGTTTTCCGCGTACATGCATAAACATTATACACTGCACGGTCCGCTCGAGGGGCGCTTCTCATGCAAATTGTCATTTAACCCGCCGCTTACACGCCCATGCATTTATGCACAAAGTGTCCGACAACCGAGCCATTCCGCGAGACGTACAACTCGATTCGCGCTCTCCGTGTATACATACGTTTCCGCGTTGTATACGGCGCTCGGCCTCTCTATTAACCAAATTGCCACGAGCGGACGTATATATACGTACTTTACTCGCGTATAATTGGAAAATAAAATGAGCCGACGCGAGTTTTCCCTACGCGCACGTAAGGAGCCGTGTGAATGTCTTTTGTCGCGTATTCTCAAGCAGCGGCCTCGTTTCCCCCCCTAATTGCGTACGTACAGTGACTGTACGGAAAAATTATCGAGCGTCGGGGTGTGCATCGTTGACTCTGCGTTTGATTGGTGAAAAAAAAAAAAAAAAAAAAAAGAAAAAAATTGTGTATAGGTGCGAGATGGTAAGTGCCAGCTCGTAAGCGAGAATGAAAAAAAAAAAATTGATCATCCGCTCTCCTGCGCTGTCACGTACATTACACCGGCGGCGGAGCAGTCGACCTCTCGACTCCTCCGCGTTAGGTATACGTGTGTGCAGTCCTCCCTTCGTTCAAGTTTCATCCATAAATTACACGAAGAACCGAGAGAGTATACATATAGTACATGCGGATAATCTCCGACGACGGAAGGCCGCATGTACATCAGCACTTCCGTATTTTTTGGTACAGGGAGGGAGGGACCCTCTCGCGCGTGCAGTTGCTTGCAAAAATAAATTGAACCAGAGACGAGTCAATAATCACCCGGGCGGCGAACGGAGGAGACAGCCTGGAGCCTGTGGAGTGCGCAGAGAGAGAGAGAGGAAGAACGGGAGACAAATGTGTGTACATATACGTATGGGCTGGGTGTCCGATGCAGCAGAAAGGAAGACCCCAGCCGATTGATTCATCCACACTCTTTTGATTCCACGCGTTCGCTCTTCCGTTGACGCCTCTGTCCATGTGTGTGTATATGGACGTGCGTCATGGTGCTCGGATCTCGTCGACGAGATTGCTGGCGTCCGCTCCTTGGACTCGCGCGATTACCTACTGCGCTCTTTTCCCCGCAATCTCTCGCCAAGCTCTTTTTTTTTTTTTTTTTTTTTTTTTTTTTGTTTCTCACTCTCGCCAACTCTTTTTCTCCCTCGGCGCGTCGAGATGCGTATGGATCGTCGGAAGTCACCTTCCTCATTATCATGCCGCACGGTATATATGTATATATATGTGTGTAGGTACTTGTGGCGTGCAGCCCGGGAGGCCTTGGTTTTTCTATCTCTCTGCTCCTCGTGCGATCAAGTCCACCGATGCCCCACTGACGCGACGCTAATTCTCTCTTATTTGCTCCCTGTTTGCGCTTCACTGCAACAGCTCTACCCACAATCTGACGCTCTCGAGTTGCTCGCACAGCTTTTTTTTTCATATAGTATATTATTACATTGGCTGCCTCCTCGGGAATCTACATATAAATGTGCAATTAACAATTTACGGTTGTGCAACGCGGTTGAATTATGCGTTTCCCCGCTGGGAAAGCCAAAAAAAAAAAGAGTTTGGTTTCCAAGCTAAATCAGAGCATCTCGTTTGACGAGCGGCTTCGCGGTCCAACGTGAGAGCCGCTGATGACGGGGACCGGGGAACAAGACGCAAGTCCATTACACTCAATCACGGCGCGGTAGATTGGCTCAAACGATCGGACCCACACGGATTCGCTCGCTCGCCTCTCTGTGTTGTACACTGCTTGCATCACGTGCACGCGCCTATAAGTACTCCTCCACGAAGCGGCATCTCGGCCTCCTCCAAGGGTCCGTACCTATACGCTATTTTTTTAACGAAACGAGAGAACACGAACGGAGCGAAAACTGTTGTTTTTTTCTTCTTCTTTTTTTTTTTTTTTTTCGGGGCACTCGTAAGCCAGGTATTGTTGTAACTGATTGTAGCGGTCGTAGTGAGAGAGTATGAAAAAAGAAGACAGGATACGTACGTGGGGTACGGAGGATCTTCCCCTCAAAAAAGGATCCATGAAAGTGGAGCAGTGAATGGTCGCGTGTAATAACAGCAAGACGCGCGGGAGAGTCGTTCTGGCTTGGCTCCTCGGGATTGCACCGCGAACTGCAGCTCGGTACTTTGTCAATTGAATATAATCGAGTAAGCGTCGCGGGAACGCAAAAAAAAAAAAAAAAAAAAAAAAAGGGGGGGGCTGGCCCATTGCCACAAGACCCGACTGCTCCGATGCCAATATGCCCGCGAATCTGCATAACTGTGCGACGATGCCGAGAAGAAGTTTAACTTTGCGGGCCAATAAAAGCGCTTCCATGCCTAGGTGCATCGTTACGGCCGTTACGTAAGCTCTGCCCACGGAGATTTTCTCGGGAGAGTGTCCTCGTTGGACCATCTCCTCCTTCTTTTTTTTTCCCCCTCCACGACCTCTCGTGCAATACAAGAGTTTTACCTCTCCGCGGTGTTGGTATGGGTATACCGTGTACGAAGTTTTGCGCCAACGGCCGCCCGTCCAATACGTGCTCGGTAGGACAAAAGGAGATGCACTTCTGTTTTGGCGTCGTTCGCTTTTTATCCTCACCCCCCCCCCCTCTGGGACAGGCGAGAAAGTTTCGTGAAATGTTTTCCCATTATCGCCAAGAATTATTGACGTCGCTATACTCCTATAGGTCCAACTTTTGTTGTTATAACCGCGTGTGTGTGACAGTTTCGCGGCAAAAAATGCCCCGCGAGTTTATAACGACGCTGTATGTACGCTGCTGGTGGCATACAAGTTTGAATACGTTTCGGACAACGTCATTTTTACAGAAAGTTCCGGGAGTGGAAAAATTTTTTAATCATCCAAAGTTTCGCGATATCGCGGTACGATATTGAAACGAATACCTTTTTGTCGCAAACAATGTTAAATTTCGACTCTGTGTTTTTATATACACCGGGCAGAGTATGGGTGACGAAATAAAAAGGAAAAAAATGGTCCCAATGACCCAAAACCCCCAACATAAGCGTTTCGTTGTGACCAAAGAAAAGGTCGTATACCTACCCCCGGAGCCGAGAACAATGCAAAGTATTATACCGAGAAAAAGAACCATCCACGCGTCTTGGGCGTCGCTTCTTTCGGATTTCCGTTACCTTCGCCTCCCCTCCGATCCCCAGCACAGCTCGGCGAGGAGATGGGTCCTTGGCTCGCGCCAAAAGTCCGTTGGCGCGCGTCCGCCTATATATACGTATACACGTTTGCACTCGGGCACGCGTCCGCCAAGACGTTAACGTGCCTTCTTAAAGACGTTGGGGTCCTCCCCCCCCCCCTGGCTATCGCCGTCTTGGGGTGCAGTCCCGTACAATGGCCACGAGAAGCCGAAACGTCGGTTACGCCTCGCAGCTGGCGGCTTTCTTACCTTATTATCGAGCAAGCGTCGCCGTTGGCTCTTTCTTACCTTCCTCTTCTTCGTCTTGCTCCCCTCCCGTAGGTATACGTTTTAGGTATGTTATATGGTACACACGTGTATGCTCTATCTGCGACTCGAAAAAGCAAGGGACGATGCAAGGAGGGTTTAAAGTCTCGAGGAGTCGGCGAAAGTGGAAACAAGGCAAGAAAAAGACGACAAAAAAGGAGGGGTCTCCGTGCGGCGAGAGTGTGGCATTTAAACGGCACAATGTGTGTATGAGGTCACCGTTCCCCTACGCGGGCATGATACACGAGCAAAAACCACCTGAATGCGCTCTCGCAGGGGGAGCCCCCTCGGGTCTCGTTCCTTCCTTCTCGATCTTATTCGGGGGTATACAAGTATACGTGTGCGTCGAACGACTTGAGGAGCCAAGGGTGACGACTGCGCGTATACCTGCGAGGGGAGACTTTTAAATTCACCGGATCAGCCGGCAAAGACGTTACATGGACGCGCCGTTCTCGCAATACATGGGTAGATGTTTGTTTGTGCGAGCATTTTTATACCTGTACACGTGGGAACTTATCAAAGTTGCGCGTAGGTTTTTTTACTTTTTGGTTGTTTGCTCACTTTCCCAAGTGAATCTTATTATGTGAAAATCAAGTTATCGGCCAGAGTGTTTCTTTTTTTTTTTCTCTCTTCTTCTTCCTGTTCACGCTGACCCGGTTTTCCGCCTCGCGAGATGGAGGAAAATGCGCCGGCTCTAAAAGCTTTTTGGTTACTCCTCGATCGCGTTACTCCATCGAGTTTATTATTTTTCAAATACCTCGAGCGCATATGTATATACATATATACCTACCCGCGGACAATAATTCACTTATACCCGTAATACTTGCAATAAATGTCGGGAGATTAAGTTGGACTTGGAACTAAAAGTCACCCCCTGCAGCGAGTATCGATAATTAATCAATGCCGATCTAAAGGGTTTGGCAGAATAATTATGTGCTCACTGAAAATAAGACGCATGAAAGTTGGAGCTAAAGTGAGCTTTTAAAAAAAGATGCGATCACTGATTAGTGCATAGGTAATGGCAATCTTTGTTATTCTTTTGCGTGATCGTGTCAATATCTCTACACGCCAGTAGTAAAAATTCATCTGGAATTGTCATAATCGTCAAAGCTACGTGTGTACGAAAATACGGATACACTACGGTAATCGTCGGATGACAATGCTCAAGTGAAAGGAAGATAATAATTAAGGCAGCTAAAAAGATTCACACGAAGCGAAAACCGTTTTGCTACCGATTTCCACGGGAGAGGCCAAAGTGGCAGGAGAGAAAACTCTCGAGGGCAAGGACCGTTGCCTTATATATTTTATGTGTACGCAAGCTGTTCCCGCATTTCCTTCCACTGCTTCCTCGACTTCCCGCGCCGTGTTCGAGAAGGGGCAGGTTACACACACACGCGCGCGCGTTGTACCTATAACATGGGATTTTTTGCAGCTTTCAATATCAAACGTTAGCGTTTCCCACAGACGGAGAGACGTGAAGAAGGAGAGCCCGACGCACCTAAGTACACGACGGCCGAAGGGGAGACGGAGATCGAAGGAACGAGAAGTCATGGGAACGCTCCCCGAGCCACCCCTGTATAGTATGTAGGTACGAAGTGGCGGTGTAAGGAAGCGCTTCCTGAAAAATCTCGGGAGAGTAGATACGCCTCTTGCCTTGGGAATATACGTATACACACATACGGAGGCTCTTGTTCTCGCTTGGGTGTACACACATAACGCAGTCTGCGAACGGTTGCTCACACGTCAACCTCATAAACACACACACGTGCACGTGACTCGAGAGCTGTCTCATCTTTTAAATCTATTTTTTTCCTTCCTTTCTTTCTTGCCTCACTTTGGTACTGTCTTTCTTTTATTCGGTTGCTCCACCTTTTGTCCCCCCTCAGCGACTCTGGGAGAATCGTTGCGACATCAATGTAGCATGTGTGTATGTATACAAACATGCTCACCTGATTTTCACGAAAAATCCGTTGAAGCTCGTCGAAGGGAAAAACGCGGTTACGCCGAGATGTGGTTTTCCCGCTACAAGCCATACACTCGTGTATTATTGATATACCTGGGGTCTTACTGTGGTCTTGCGGAGCAAAAAAATGCGACAAGACGGTTATACGATTTGGTTTGCACGTAGACGCCCCTTTTCAAGTTTAGAACAATGGTGTCGATCATCCGTACTGGATAGTTGTATCGATAATAGGGGCGGACTTGTGATTCAGTGGTGCTACGTGCGAGTCCGTATCTACAGTAACACAATTTTCCACAGAAATGTCGAATCGAAAGAATATTATGCTTGTATCAAAGTAATGACACAAAAGAATATATATCAAGTAATTTGATGTCATAATTAAATTTTTTTTTTTTCAATCAGTTTTTTCTTAAATTTTGAAGTTTGTACAGTAGAGCATGCAAACACGATAATTTTACTACTGCTGCCAAACAAGCGATTCGTGTGTAATTATTTACCTACACTTTTAACCATCACTTCCTCTGTATCACAAGCTGAGCAAATAGTTGTAGATTTAAATTTGGAGAGCAATTTGTACACGTGCATCAGGGCTAAAACGATTATTTAAAAGTTATTTCATCTTACGTGAAGCAAAACAATTTTTATATCATATTGAGCGTTTCATATTACTGTTTCACCTAAACAAAGTAAGGCACACGTATTTCACTCATTTCAGGTATAGTTCACCCCGTATTTTGTTACAAGTGCGAAGCACCTCTCTACCAATGTGTGAATGAAACACAAAAAAAAAAAAAAAAAAAACGAGCGACTCGCTACACATAGAGGCGGATCGACTAATTAACTCGCGCTCACATTGGTATCGCATGCACTTATAAACGCTTCCGAGACACGCTAACCCACAAAACACGAGCTCCTCTAAAGAGTCGCATCAAAATAAATTGGTTAACACGCATTTGACCCGCTAAACGTTCTCTCCTATGTACACGCGTGTATGAAAAAAGAAAAAAAAAAAAAAAAAAAAAAAAAAAAAAAGAAAACAGTTGGCAGGGAGGGTTAATTGGCCGGTTGTTCTCCGACAGCCAGCAAGTGAAACCGAAAATGAGCGGCCGACAAAAACGAAAGTGTCGCGCGCCAACTTTCCCGATAACAATAATGCGATCGAGCTTTTATCAACCCCCTCCACCCTTCCATTTTGCACTACAACGAACACAGTCGGGAATTATTTATATAAAATTCGTACCAATTCATCGGCAGCTGTACAAAGGTTGGCAACCCCCGCCCCCCTAACGTTTGAATCAACGGATGTACAAAAGTGTGCGTGTTTATGCACTCGATCACGGATCCTCCCATGCCTCCCCCCCCACCTTCACCACCACCCACACCCCGAAAAATCGAAACGAAGTTTAACGAGCTGTGAATTATGAAAATCATCGTTTTCGCGTTTCGCGCTCCCCCCCGCGCGCTCCCCGCCATTGTGTCGATTAAGTGTACACGCATATACATATACGCATATTCGACAGTGTGTGTATTATTGTACAGACGTATGCGCACCCATACCGATAAATTGGCTGAAATAACACGTTCATCTTGCGTTGTATTGTTGTGTTGTTCTCACAAACTGTATACCTACATTAGCTATATACTACGTACTCCCTCACTCGCGCGTTCAGGGCTCGCGCCAATTCGCGCGAATCGCGACTCGATTTCTCTTTCCATGAGGTTATAAGTAGCGTGTGTACATGATACACGTATGATAAAACCCAAGCGTGAAAATAATGATAACAGTATAGGATAAAACCGCCCTACGACGTCTGGGTGGAGGGTATGGGGACGTGAACGAGAGTCGGAGGGGGTGGGGGAGAGAGTCGCTTTAACGCAATTAACCTTCAATTAATAACACGCACCAATCGACACCGGTCAACTTGTTGCGTCCCTGCACACGCGCCCGCGCACTCTCTACAGCTGCATAATGTATAACATGCCTACTGTTTGTATGCATAATTCGATGCGTGTTTGCTGTGCCACCCCGTATCCATAGTATATATATATATATATACCCTTGTGCGGCACATCGTAAGGTGGACGCTTAGACTGGCTAGTTCTCTCGTGTACATGTGTACGTGCAATTGTGTGTTCACGCAGGCAGGTATTCGCGAGGTAGCTCTTATCTGCTCGTTATCGCTTTCCTCGATCGGGCAGCAACTGCTGTAATCGATACTGTACTGTACACTTATGGTGTACCTCCCGATCGATTTCTGCGCTTCTCGTTCATTGTCGTCCGCAGCTTATCTGATTTTTTTTTTTTTTTTTTTTTTTTACTGTATTCCCTTGCGACGTGAAATCAGACGGAAACCTCGACGTTTGCAGTTACCTCGATTATTGGACGGTGGGGAAAAAAGAAAAAAAGAAAAAAAAAGAATCGGGAACCTCGGGTGCAACGAGACCGGCAAACAGATTTCTCACGCCGATTGGCCGGAAAATTGTCCAAGTATATCTATACGCATTGAGAATCTATGGAAAATTTTATTCGGACAACTTTGAGAAAGCCAAACGAGTCGAGTAGGCTAATACGCATTCAACGATCGATAAAAAGCCAAGCGAGTGAGTCCCCCCCTTTAACCACTCACGCGCTCCCATGTGCTCGCATGACAAAAATAAAATAAAAAAAAGGGAGAAACAAAAACAAAACAAAAAAAGGGGAGAGAAAGAAGGTTGCCTCGAAAAAAGTTCACTTGCAGGAGGAAGTGGTGCATTACGGGTAAACGGGCCGCCATTACGGGGCATTATGCGCGCGATGGACATGGACCGGTGATTACTATTGGGTTCCCATGCCGTGTGGGCTTATTACTTGTGTATAAATATGCAAGGGCGCGGGGGGCCCCCCTGCGAACCTCTTTTGACCCCTCGTCGACTATACCCACTCGGCACGAGGGGGAGACTTGGAAATTCCGATGCACATGTCGCCCACCTTGTGCATATACGCGGACACGCACGCACGCGAGATATACATATATAACAGTACACGCGACATGTGCGCGATGTATTTATACAAATACCTGTACAGCCACGAATAGCCATGTAGCAGGGGTTGTAGGGGGATGCTCGGGTAAAACAGAAAAACAAGGAGCTATATAGCATCGTACGGTGTTGTGGGTTGTTTTTTTTTTTTTTGTCCTTCGTAGCGCGTTGTTTTGACTCGAAAGTGCGAAATTGCCTTGGAGTGTCCAGTGATCCGGGATGTACGAAACTACATTATGGACGCGAATCGCGAAACTTGAGTGTAACTTGGACGAGCGATTGAGCTATGTATAATATGCACATACTCGAAGTTTGGAACAACGTTTGTAAAGTTGCTTTGACTAGACAAGATAATCGCTGATGTGGATCGGTCTCAAAAGTTTCAACTAAAAATCCAGCGATTCGTTGGTCGAAGCACAAATGTACTGGTAAATAATCCATTGTCCAGCTAAGCAAGACGGGGCGGAGGGGAAAAGTAGCGCAATGCACGCGATGTATATATTATACGCACGTACATAGTAACGCTATACATATACACGAACAATAAAAGCGAAACGGAGTGTGGCAATGTTGCGGCTCGTCGTCGCCGAGACTACATTAGAATTCCACAGATCCGCCGAGGCGGCACGATAAATGTACGCGAAAAGAGACCGTACCTATATATACATACGTGTGTGTAAACGCGTGTGTACGCCGGGTCAGCCGTAACCGGAAGACAATGAAACAGCTTCCTCCTTTGCCTATGGCTGTGCTTACACTATCTTTAGCGCATCGCGCCAACAATGACGATCACGGAAAAAAAGAAGGTGGCCTCTATTTTTTTTTTTTTTTTTCCATTCGTCATTTCAGGTACCTATGCTCTTTACGCGCGGCGTATAAAGGCTCGCTCGTGGCAATTAGCTTCCTTCCCGCTCGTACTTCCGAAAGCATCCAAGTATATATATATATATATATACACGCGCACACGGCAGGGGGGCCCCCGTTGTTTCCGAAGCCATTTCCGACGCCAAACACCGGTGGCCCTTTCTTTTCCTTCCTTCCTTCCTCTATCGTTTTGTTACGCGGCGGTGGACGTGTAACACGTAATTCGCCCGCGCACTGTCTGTCCCACGCATGAAGGCGCGCCCGCAGGTCGAGCAAAGGTGCGTGAGCCAAGGTAAAAACCATCGTCCCAAGGGTGGGGGCCCCCCCTCGAAGCTATATAAACGTATACACACTCGCCCCCTTGGGGAGCTAAACTGTTTTCGACCTTATCGCGCCTCGACGACTATATGTGCTGCGACGTCGTACGTCGTTGCCTTTGTGTCTATGTATATAAGTTGTAGCTGTTCACTTGTGTGTATATTATAGCACACGAGCATGTCTGTTCGTCGGGGAGAGGACCATATGGCAGGCGTATAGCTGCAAACGGCTTCAAAGTCGAGTCAGAGGAGTACAGGGCAGAGGGAGGAGGAGGGGGGGGGTCTTTGCTGCTTTGATAAAAGGCGTGTACGTATACGCGTACGCTCGACGAGCTCCAGATAACTTATCGAGATGATGCGCGCATCTGTGATCGGAGGTGCTGGATGTGTCCGTCGACGACGTTTTTGCGCTTTCACTTGTACAATGCACTGATCCATATTATATTTATTGCGCCGATGACTGGCTGGACAATTGAATCTTCAACAATAACAAGCTTAGTATCGGTCTTTATATGCATTCTCGAGTCCATCACGGTTTTTCTTATACCTCGGGGTGTCCAATGTATATTCAAGGGGGGGGGGTGGCTTTTGAATTTTTTATGCGGCTATATTTGAGTGCCGAGTGATCACGGATGCACGGGGTCGTTGGTCTTGAAAGTAATTTCAATGAATAATCCGTGCGAGTCGATTGTTTGCTTTTTCTCAATCCTTCGCCAGTAGACGTTGTACGCTTATCTCGTGGATTAGATGCAACAGACGGGATGTAAAATTGCTCCCCACCCCCCCCCTTTCGTGGGGATCGCTCGAAACGACAGACTGTTGACGGAAGAAGATCAACGCACGCTTGTGTAGGTGTACACGCCGAAATCAATTTGATACTCTTCGTTTTCAATTAGGTGGGCAACAGTACGATGATGTACATAATTAATCACGATGAATATCCATTTTTCTCAAACTCAGCTGTCATAGTCGATAAATGTGTATACAGGCGTTCGATGAAACCGCGTGCACGCGCATTTGTCGAAAAATACAATTTCCAATAACGGTCTTTGGCCCATTCGGGAAAAATTTTCCGGTCTCTCCTTTTCCGCTCGTCTCGCATCGATCGACGTCTCGTGTGTGTGTCGAAGGTATACATCAGAGTCGGGAAGAAAAAGAGACTCTATATTATATACCTATAGTATATGTACTAGTACGTGCGGGACTGCGCAGCATCTGCGATCTCTCTGTGTATAGGGAGCGGCACGTGGCCGGGAGCAGCTATACCAGCGCACGTACGTTCGTGTATACGCGTTCGACGGTCCATTGAAGGCAGGTGCATTAAGCCGCTCAGCTGTTGCTTGTATATACAGAAACGAGCAGAGGATCGGTACAGCGCGCCGGTATCAAAGTACACTGGGGGATGATACACGCACTCTTCACTTCTTCTATACATACAAATAAACAATTAAATTATTAAGAGCGAAGATACGCGAGAAAAAAAAATGAAATGTCAAAATAAACAGACTCGCTGCTCTGTGACGAGCGATACATCGATTATGTTTTATGGAAAGTTTGAGAAAACAGCTCTTTGTGTACCCATATATATACACCCGGATACACCCGGTAGTCTGTACATCGTCGAGAAGGCGCGCGCTCGCTCTTCCACCCCCTAATACATGATTGTTCGCCAGACTTAAAAACTATCGCTTCAAAGCTGAATATTGAATTTCCTCGCGTCCTTATCTTCAGCTCTGCACACATGTGTATACGCCTCGGTGGAGATAAATTTGTGTGCCAAGGAAAGTATTTGCCCGCCAGCGTGCGTCACCGATAACGCCTTTTTTTCGTCGAAGCCACTCGTGGAAAAATCACACGACACGAATCGACGAGTCGCGTATGCTTTATTTCAAATAATCTTTGGAACCTTTATCAAAGTGTACTTGTGAAATAAAAAAAAAAAAAAAAAAAAAAAAAAGAAAAACATTGCACCAGTATAACAACGCATCAAAAACCAGAAGCGGGGGGGTGGAGCTTATCACAGTGGCGCGTGTAAAGACGGAATAATAAAAAAAAAAGAAGGAAAAAAAACCGCATCCGCGAATCCTCATGTGAAAAGCTCGCAAGATAGGTATACCTCCTCTTTTATGTCGTCCCGCGCGTGGGCCAGTCAGTCAGGACACTCGCAATGTTTGCCCAAGAAGTTGTCTTTTCTCCCTCGCGAGTGCGGGTGTATAAATATACACACCGAGCAGGACGAGACCGAGAATGAGAAGCGTCATAGAGCAGAGCTACTTGACGATTCTCGTAATAGGAACGCATGGGAATAGAGCTCACGTCGGTGCAAATATCGCGGGGGGGGCGACTACGATGACGATGATGACGACGAGGCCTTGTATTGGTGCACAGAGCGCGTCTCGCAAGTTTGCGTAAGTCGATGCTCGGCCTTGCCTCTGTGTGGGCTGTGTGATTCAAGAACGCAAGTACAGGAAAGGGGATGCTCTATCGAGTTTTTATTAGCCATAATGTGCAATATGTCGTTGAGAGGAAATTGATGCATGTACGGAAAAAAAAAAAAAAAAAAAAAAAAGAAACTTTTCCACGATACAACATTTTCAGCACAAAGACTGAAGTTTGTGTAAAACCAAGTGAACAGCGTTTCCTTTTTTTTCTTTTTCATTGTTATTATTGTCGTCTGCACAAATAATTCGTGCCTATCGACTTTTTGTTCGCTAAAAAGTTAAAACCGAAGACTGGACACGGGAGGTATAGGTACCCATATATACAGAGCGGGAATAAGATATTTAAAGGCAGCAATTTTCTTATAAGCGTTTTTTTTTCGCTGTTGGGAGACTACGGGGAGTCGAGGGAGGGGCGAGAGGCCCGTTCACTTTTCAGACGTCTTTCGAGTTCCCGTCCGAGACCACTCGACTGCCAGTAACTCGAGTATTGGCTAGCGGTGGCACTCGAGAGCGCACAAAACGATACAGGAGTAAAAAAAGAGTTATTCGGGATGGGGCCGTTCCGAGGAATACGACTGTACACAAAGCTCGATACTTGCCCCCCTTTTTTTTCCCGTACTCTAATAATCGCAAAAAGAGGGTTCACCTCCCACCCCCCACCCGTTCTATACATACTTTATTGTGCGCAGCTAATTTAGCCTCCTTCGACCGGATCGACGGAGGAGTATACACCGAATTGGCATCGATATCTGCTTAAACCCCTTTATTCGTGCTTGACTCGCGAACCGCAAAACTTGTGTCCGGCAAAATGAGGGGGGGGGAGACCCTTGTTACACACACGTGAACAACTTTATCACGATGTTTATCATGTGCGGGAGAAATTTTGTTTGTAATAACCCTGCAATTTGTTTGAAATAACAATAATCTCCCGAAACACCTATATATTTCAATGTTTCGTTCGTTGCTTTATAATTACCATTGACACGGTGATAAAAAAAATTATTGCATAACAGTCAAGTCCCGCAGGTTGTTGAACAGTATGTGTTAATCTCCTCTTTTATTTTTTCTCTGATTACAGAAATCCAAAAAAAAAAAAAAAATAGCATCGGCAACGGACAACGAGGATTTTGCTTCGGCGAATCGAGCCGGGGGCGGCTAGCCCTTTCGGCGAGCTCGAAGGATGCAGCTCCCAGGCGGGAGCACGAGGATTTCGCCGTCCCGAGTACCGGGCATACACCTCGGCATCATAAATGCCAACGACATAATAGACAAGTGCGATTGGAGCGATAATAAGACAAAGAGTCGTAAGCTGGCAGCCCAGGGCACGGGGGTGGACAGGAGGGGGCTGTCGATAGGCCGCTGTCTAGGGCCGGCCTGCACCGAGCGGTCGTTGGCCCCGTTTCATTGGCGAAAGCCAAGGATCGCCGAATAGCCCGCTGCAGAAAGAAAGAGAGAAAGAAGGAACGATTGTCATAAGTAGGTATTAGGATTGAAAAATATTCTTGATTCGCGCGGAAAAACGAGGAGCGAGAGATCAAGCGAATCGGTGTAAGCAGACGAAGGAGAATAATAAGGAGCACCAGGAGAGAAGGAGGCGGAGAAGGTGGAGGTGGCGGCGGAGGAGAAGGTGGGAGAGTCCTCAAGCTGCAGTATCAAGTATAGCAGCTGGCGTTTTAGGCGCAAGCCGACGGCTGGCTGGCGCAGCTATAGCTCCAAGCTGCCGAGGAAGGGGGAGCGAGAAGGAGCGGAGGAGAAAAGAAAAGGAGGTGGAGGAGAAAAGAGCGCGGCCACGGCGGCGCGGGGTGCACCACCATCAGCGCCGAGAGACGGCGAGGGAACTACTGTCGAGCTCGTGCCTACTGCAGCAACTCGTGCGCCTACGGAGACGGAGACGACGACGGCGACGACGACGGCACAGGCAAGCCAGTGCGCCCGAGAGGGGGTAACGGCGAAGGAGCCCTGGCGGGGAGGGGTAGCGG